>NW_028318123.1:711250-1422500 GCF_062004578.1 Staurois parvus | reverse complement strand
AGTGCCACACAAGAAACAACTCTTGATGGGTAAAAGCAAAGAGCTCTCTCAAGACATTTGTAACCTTACTGTTGCAAAATATACTGATGGCATTGGATACAGAAGCATTTAAAACTTCTGAATGTTCCAGTGATCACTGTTGGGGCCATAATCCTGAAGTGGAAAAAACATAATTTCACCATAAACTGGCTATGTCCAGGTGCTCCTCACAAGGTTTCTGACAAAGAAGTGAAAAGAATTATCACTAGAGTTGTCCAAGATCCAAGGACCACTTGTGGAGAGCTTCAGAAAGAACTGGAATTGGCAGGTGCAATTGTTTCAATTGTTTCAAAGAAAACAATAAATAATGCACTCAAATGCCATGGCCTGTATCCACGCTCACCAAGGAAGACTCCATTTCAGAAGGAAACTCATGTTGAAGCTCGTTTAAAGTTTGCTGAACAACATTTAGACAAGCCTGTGAAATACTGGTTTCACAGAAATAAAATAAAGCTGCCAGAATGGCCCAGCTAATCACCTGACTTGAATCCAATAGAAAATCTGTGGAAAGAACTAAAGATCAGAGTTCATAGAAGAGGCCCATGGAATCTTCAAGATTTGAAGACTGTGTGGAAGAATGGGCCAAAATTACACCTGAGCAGGGCATGTGGCTCATTTCTCCATACAGGAGGTATCTTGAAGCTGTCATTACCAACAAAGGATTTTGTACGAAGTATTAAATAAATTTTAGTTAGCATGTTCAATACTTTATCCCTGTGTTATTCCTTTTCATTGCACAACTTAATTTCCGAACTTATTTGTTTTGATTTCTTTGCATGTATTGACTGCATGGGTTGTTACCGACAGGTGGTGAAAATTTCAATAGCACCTTTAGAAATATATATTTACTGAGAAAAATGGTGATGTGTTCAATACTTATTTGTATATATACAGTATATATATATATATATATATATATATATATATATAAATACCTTTTTTTACTAAGTGATCACATAATCTTTGTTCTCAGCTGCATAAAACTAGGGAGGCGAAACAGCAGCACACTGATCTTCCCAGTGAATGACTGTGCAGGTGTGGTGTCTGCAGAAGTCTTTTCTTTATTGGAGGAGAGCAGTCTGTGTTCCAAGTACAGGTAGAGAACTGACCACGCTGTGCTCTCATGTATAGTGTAGTCAGTTTTTAATAGGAAAGCAGAGGGACTGGCAGGAACACCACTGATTTCACAGAAAGCAAGCAATACAAAGAAAACAGGAAAACAGAAAAAAATGTCATACAAGTGCATGGTACAGAAGGCACATATCATGAATATGAAATGCTGGGTTTATACATTCTTTAAATCTGCTAATACATTTAACACCCCCACTCCCCTCCAGACTGACAATGCTGCTGTCTGTTGTGCCTCCTGTGCTTATTCATCCAGAGTGTTGTCTCACTTATATAGGAGGTGTGTTACTGGCCAGATCACCAGGGAAATATAAAGGGAATCCAAAAAAATGCAGGCACCTCATCTAATGATTGGTAAGTTGCAAAATATTAAATTTTTGGTTTGGGTTTTTATATTGCTATAAGTAAAATAAAACAACATACTGTATCTACCCTCAAAAAAGTTTTGTTTTATTATTTATTTTATTTAAATATTTTTTTTTTTACACTGTACATTTATTTATTTTTTTCCTAATCAACGTTAGTGCTTTCACAAGGGATGCTCCAATATCTCTCCTCTGGCCTCCAAAGAAAACAAACTGAAGCCAGATGTGATTCAATTGTTGTCACTTCTGGCTTATGATGTCATGGAAGAGGGGTAGGAACTTCTGTTCCTTCCAGTCTTCATGGGGAATGCAACCTGACTGCTTGCATCAGTACTCCCTATAGGAAAGTCCAATAAAGGTGATGGCAGAAGAAGGGAGGACCCCCTTCCAGCTCCTGTAGAAGTGATCTAGTGGCTTTATAGCTGGTTAGATCACTTTTATCTAAAAGAGAATCACCAACCAAAAAGAACATTATCAGAATCATGACTGTAGCTGCAGCCATGATGCTGGTATAAATTTTTTTTGCAACCCCAACTCCACTCTACTAAACATACAAGATAATAAAAAATAATAAAAGATTAAAAATAAAGGTACAACAAAAAAGTGTTATAATCAAATGTGTACAAAAAGTGAAAACATTGTATAAGGATGAAAAATAAAAAATAAAATATAAAAATAATTTAAAAAATGTGTGTTATTTCACTGCTACCACCCATATATACCCCCCACATATATTGAAAAGTGCAACAATTAATAGTCACAAGTAGAGCTGTGATATATATCCAAACTAATAAAATAAATAATATTAATCAAACATAGACAGTTTTCTTAAAACACAATTGTGAGTTCAGTGAGTCCAAAGTTCAACACAAATTTACTTTTTTCCACCACACCAGTCATGATATCACATGTGCAGTTTCCTTTTCCCAATATCAGTAAAACCCATCAGAGGTTATTGCCTGTAATTTTTTAGATAGGCAACAGAAGCTCAAAGCCGAAATCCACATGCTCTCACTTCTTCTCAATTTATTCCACTCATATTACTGATATTGGGGGAAGGAATCTGCAAATCTGATATCATGACTGGTGTAGTAGAAGTAGAAGTAGTGTGGAAGAAGTACATTTGCATTAGACGTTTTTTATATTACTGGACTCACTGAACTCACAATGGTGTTTTAAGAGAGCTGTTTGTGTTTGATGAATATGATCCTGGAATAACCACTTCAACCTAAGGCTAAAAAATACAGTATATGACTTACTGGCAGGAAATATTATAGCATCCACTTTCCTGTCACACACACAGATCTGCTGTAAAGGGGAAGAGGAGAGAGCTAGCAGCTCATTGCAGACAGTGTTCGAGTTAAAAAGAAAATTGTTCCAGTTAAAATCATAGTGCGCCTAGGCTAGTTCAAATCATGTAACCCTTCCTAGTCACTGTACCCCAAAATACTTGAATACTTGATCATAGTACCCCAATACATAGTGCCACAATCTGACAGCCAGTGCCAGATTACAACTATAATCGAAATACAGCCAGTGCCCAATTACAGCCAGGACCTGATTACAGCCAATGCCTAATTACAGCCTATGCCATATTACAGTCAGTGCCAATATATATATATATATATATATATATATATATATATATACTGTATGTTGAAATGCATTTTTTATATATTACAAAATATATGAAAATATTTTTAAAAACACATTTTCAAATATACCGTATGCCTTTAAAAATACATTTAATCTACATTTTTGGAATGCATTTACAAATATATTACAAAATATATGTTAAAATGACTTTTTTCTATGTTAAAAAAATCTGAAGAATATATTAAAAAAATATATTTTTCATATATTTTGTAATATATAAAAACGCATTTCAACATACTATATATATATATATATATATATATATATAATATGGACAAAATTGTAGTATTCAAATATATGTCAATATATTTGGGAAGAATATTTTTAAAATATATTTAAAATATATTTTTCTTCTATATGGTTAGCTATTTCCTGCTGTGGCTGCCTTTAGGTGATCCCTGAAAACTCATCTCTTTATGGAAGCCTCCAACTAACTAAACTGTTAACTCTTCCATGAGCTCATACCCCAAAGTCAAAAAAGTTTGTACCACTTGCCTCACCCTATTAGATTGTAAACTTTTATGAGCAGGGCCCTCTGAACAGGGGCATCCCTAGGGATGGTGTCACTTGGTGCAGTAACACTTGGTGTCACCCCTCCGATGATCCCCTCAGGATGGATCAGATCTGCAGTTTGAGGATAATGGATCAGAGTCCAATCCATTATGCTCCCCAATCCGCAGATCTGACCCATCTTGCAGGGATCATCGGCTTGCTTTAAAACTTTCCTTTACGTGGAGATCATGGAGAGGGTTCGGTGTCACCCCATGTGATAGGTGTCACCTGGTACGGTGTGCATGCCCCGCACGTGCCTAGGGATGCCACTGCCTCTGAAGCACTGTGCAAACTGCTGGCACTAAGTAAATCCTGAATAAAAATAATAATAATTATTATAATCATAATATTAATAATCTCACGCTGTTTCCTCAATTTTTTTAATGTTCTTTGGAAAAATATGTGCACTTAAGAAAGCTTATTTGTTTTATATTTAACATGTAATAAATTACATTAGGTACACATGAAATCAGTATAGTAGTTTAAAAAAGGGATGAAAAAAGAAAATCTGGAAAACAATTACCAATATACTTTACTCTGCAACTGGACCTTAAGAATATGGATAGGTATTGAATTTCTAAGTGTAGCCGCACTGCACTGGTCTCCCTTGCTGTTGCTGGATACCTGCAGTGTATATACAGAGGGCTTTTTTAACCATTTACATGGTGCTCTGTAAAATTCTTTTAAGGAATTTCTCTTTTGGACATAAACCCTGATTCACACTAAATGTGACTTTGAAATTGCACTACTTTACTTGAAGTAGCGCAATTTAAATCCACAGATCAGTGTGATTTGTACCTGCAGCTTGCAATTTCATTTAACAGAAATCAATGCAAGTTGCAATGAAATTGGAAAAAAGTAGTGCAAGAACAATTTTTTAAATTGCGTTACTTTGAAGCACTGATTAAGACAGTGCCATAGAGATACATTAGATGTGACTTCAGGTATGATTTGTAAATGGCATGTCTCACCTGAAGTTACACCTGTGTGAACCAGTGCTAATACATTTTAGGATATTTTCTGTGTACATCTAAAACAATTAAAAAACTCCATCTGCAAAAAAACAAAACACAATACTACTTATACTAACAACTTACACAACACTGTACCCAAATTAATTTTATATAATTTGTGTCAGACAGATAGAGCTTTCTTTTCATGATGTTTACTAATAACTGTTTTATTTTTAACTATATAAAGGAAAAAAATACAAACATTTGGAGAAAAGCTAATTTTCCATACTGTCTATTAAAAAACATTGGCAGGACAATACAAACACCTACAAAATGACCCCTACCTATAATAGTGGAAAACTCAAACCTTAAACCTTGTGAGCAGTAGATGGTTTCAGAGAAAGCGTTTTAGTTGGTGGTTTCCCCATTCTCCCTATTTGTAAAAAAAATAAAATAATACATTTACATGCCACTGGACATAATGTAGCTAAGTTGGGCTAAACTAAAGAATAATAAAAGAACATTTTACATCATTAATGGTATGATGACTCTTCATATTATTCTGTATTTAAAGAAACATCAACAAAACAACAAAACTCCTATCCGAATTGTTTTCATGATCACTTTTTTTTTAAATAGACAGTAGTTTGGAATAATTTTTTACATGTATTTTTTCTACCACATAGCAAATGCTTAAAGGAAATGTTTTCTTTCAATGTTTCAATCTATTTATGCACGTTTGGGTGAATTCAGTTTTCTGGTGCTATAGACCTTTAAAATGGCCTGTGCTACAGTAGATTCCAAATTCTCTATTACCCGTTTTCGTATCTTCATTGACATGTGCAGCAAATTCAGATAATTACTAATAGCACCACTTTTACAAAGTAGCACTATTAATGCACCAAATTAAAAAAAATAATTACTTTCAGTTCATAGATAATGATACTGGAGGTAATTAAGACCTACTCTAAGTTGACAAACAAAGAAAGCTAGAATGCTCATCTCTGTATGCTGTGCAGTAGAGCTGCATATTTGCTGCTGCTATCCCCTCCTTGTCACTAGTTGTTAAACCCCTTTTAATACTCATTTTAATATCCAAATACAGTCAGATGAAATAAGCAAACAGGGATTTCCTTTTCATTTGCTTGCATAATCGAGGTGAATCTTTAAACATTTTTACTATGTAAACCTTCTCAAATCTTTTAGTGCAGTGTTTCTCAACTTTATTTCAGCCAAGGCACCCTTTTTTAATGATGCGCAATCTCAAGGCGCTCAACTGTAAAATGTAAGAGCTAAACGAGTCACTTTTCATAATGCAGCAACATCAATACATGTAGAACACCCACTGTTAGAGGTGATTTATTCTTCCACAGCAAATACAGCTTTGCACACTGGTACTGAGTAGTATTCCAGCATTTCTATTCTTTCTTTGTTTCTTTCCCTCACTAAGCTAATGCAACCCTAGTGCTGATGGAGAGGAGCAGGGAAGGGTCAAACCATGACGTCATTGGTTGTTAGGATGCTCACACCCTAATCTAAACCTTCAGCCAAATATTTTCCTGCACCCAGTTTATTCCTTTATGGCAACATAACCCAACATTTTCCTCCTCCTCCCACATCCAAATCCAGCTACTTACTTTCTCAGGTATCAGTGTTAAAGCAAGCAACAGCAGTGATACACAACTACACATGCCAAATTCTCATGGGCTAAAATAAAGTGCAAGGAAATAACTTGAGTGGGAGGTTTCCTTTGCAAATAAACAACAATCCCTTTTGGCTTCAAGCAGTAAATATGAAATAATACTATGCTAAATAAAACAACATATAGTTTATGTGACAAAAAAAACAGCAAAAATATTTTGTAATGTATTTTGTAATCATAAACATACTAAATAAATAAAAGTATTTTCAAAATCACTATGCCTTGTATATGTAAGGGGAAATAAACTATTTATACTGTACATGCCTGGCTCGTGTCAGATCTACCCAACCTGGACCCGAGGTCAGCGACTTGCTCTACTCCACCTTCTGAAAAAAAAAGGATTGATCCAACACTAGAAGTAGCTGGGACTTGTACATCAACCCATCTTGCTGCCTGGAATCCATTTTTAGGGACACATCTTTTACCAGCCCAGTCCTACTTTGATGCACATTTTAAATGTTCACTTTCACTTTCGGTCAAGCACATGTTATTTACATTGTAAACCAGCAATACTATTTTGATTAACACTCAAGTGTCTCACTAAACCTTTTTTCCATCAATCATCAGTTTACACATTTCATGAGGAATTTGTGTCAAATATTATGTAAAGCACATCTTTGATTTATTTTTCAGGACATTATATAAAATGTTTTTAATATGTATGGAAAGGTGAAGGTATATCTTTGAAATCCTGTATCTAACCTTTGTACAATTTCTTATAGGAAAAGCTGTTTTATATTACATTGTAAACTATATTGAGCTGGGTAAACAATATGCAGTTTTGCTATATAGTGTAAAAACTGTTGCTGTATTAAGAAAAAAAACTGTTACAATCCATCACGAACAAAAGTGCTTGAACTTTGTTTGAACTGTGCGCACCTCTATATAAAAATTACATGCATTTTCTAAGTTTTATATGCGCTGTCACAAATACCACCAGCAAAATGTTTTGTATCTGAAACTATCACAATTTACTAACAGTTAAATTAAAACTCGTGTAGCATAGCACAAAAGATTTATGCTTTAGTTCAGTTTTTTTTTTCCCTTAAAGTTAAATTCTGGAAACAGGAGGCATTTACCTATCACCAGCTGTTCTTCTGCAATATCACTATCCAAAGAGTATTTATAACATACTACTTTAAATGTCTGCAGGCCAACATGTGACATTTGAAGTATGCATAACAGATGGTCAACCTCCCTGGGCACAAGTCAGTCTGAAAGCATCATTAGGTAAGCTCTTTTGTGTTTCCTTATGCATTGTTTTCTTAGAATTATTAACACAAAAATTGCACAATACTACTCTCATGCTCTATCATCTTTATTCTAGGTTGACTTACTAAAGGGGTACAGACTAATCACCTTGCAATGTGATTGCTCACTTTATCTGTGCTCAGTCCAATCAACCAATCATGCACAATGAAAAATCCTTGTTTATTTAATTTTCCAGACATATAATTGTGCATTCAAACAAAACACAAATTCAGTTTATTGGCAACTCTAAATGAACATCCTCTACTCCTTTAGTATAAACATATTTTAGTAACTCAAGCCCTATGTGTCAGGTATACCTTAAACCTATACGGAATAGTCCAGGCAGGTGCCAGCTTACAAACTGGTGAATGACAATTTTATATTTAAAAAAATTCAAGTAAGAGCTAAAATGTATTATTTTGCTAGGAAAGTTAGAGAGTCCCTGTCACCGGACCATTCATTGCAACAAACATCTTCAGAAAAGATTATATGTGCATTTATAATAATTTAGGCATGATATTTACCTGTAAATCTTGGGATATGATATCAACCGACTTATAACTGTCCCTGAAATGACACTCTATTGTTCCTCTTTTCCATGGCCATAGTTGGTCAATGATGTCACCACCATTCCTACCCCTTTCCATATATAGCTGATGACAGTTCAGAAAGCTGTCATTCTGTAATGTTATGGAAATGACATGCATTACAGTAACTTGTAATCAAAAAATATGGCATTTGCATCCAAAGTGCAATTTTAAGGTGACCCAGTGATGTAAACAATAGCAATAACTGGTGTGAATGGTGGCAAGACCAACAACGATATTCCCTGAAGAAACTGCTTTCAGAATCATGTGTAAACATATAATTGTAAACCCTAAAATTGCACTTTGGTTGCAAATACCATATTTTTTGATTACAAGTTACTGTAATGCATGCCATTTCCATAACATTACAGTAAAGGTCTCGGGGGGCTTTCTGCGTATGCGCACGGCCACTGTTTAATTTCAGTTATTATGAGCTTACCATTCCCACTTTTTTTATGGTTATGGAGCCTGGTTGTTGTTTGTTATATTTGGGTTGTCATTCCGATACCCATTTTGTAGATTGAATTAGATTGCACACTCCCTGGTGGTCTGGCTGGCACTGATCGTATTCATGTCTCCAATACAATGACGTGGGCGCGTGCACCGGTGGGCGGCCTTTAACAAAATGGCCCCTGAATTGGAGACATGTAACTACAACAAAATGGCGGGCGTGCACTGCGCATGCACCATTTTTACTATATAAAAACGCTGTAAGACTTCAAGCACTGTATGTAGGCACACTCCCTATGATTATGTGCTATTGCACGAAACGCGTCAGAGGGAGCTACAGTGCAGTGATGTCATGCTGCCGGCACCACATGGGTCCCGGTGGCCATCTTGGATTCATGTTATCTGGTCAACAACTGTCTTGCGTTACTATTTACCTGCTAACTAGATGCAATAAACACATTTTATTGTAAACAATATCACGCTATTGGCCTCCTGTTTCTGGGGCTCCTTGTGAGCTTTCCACCACCCACAGAGCCACTTGAAAGGAGGTTAGAGCCATTGCTGACAGCTGAGTGAGCAGAAAGTGACAGCAGACCAGACCACACTCCAGAGGGATTTCCAGTTATTATTAAGAGTGTTAGATCTGAAATGTGCATACTGTTTGCTCATCTGGTGAGTGCGCAGTCTTTTATCAATTTTGGATACACTATCACCTACTGGATTAGCCCACCAGTTTCTTGGGAATCCTTGTGATCTTCCATGCACTTACCTACTGGGAGATTGAGGATTTTATGCTTTCATATATCACTTTATATGAATGTATAGTCACAACGCAGTGACACGGATATTATCGTATATGTGAACTATATATTTTTGCACTTTATATTATGCACCATGTTGGGTCACATAGAGTGACATGTATCATTCACATACTGAGTCTCAATATTTATTTATTCATCAGCTCTTTATTTATTGCATATATATGTTTTTTTGCACATGTTTATATTGGATGCATTATTTGTGACAATTTTTTATTTCAAGCGCTGCACCCATTGTTTACAATATTTATTTGGAGGTTGTTTGGTACCTTTTTGGTATTTCAGCGGCTGTAGCAACTTCTAGCGCTCACTTACCCACCTTGTGCCAACTATGAGTACTGTTGGGATCAGTCGAATGTGCTAGTTTTTTTACTCAGCGAGTCTGCTGGTAGCAGGCATTATGGTTGATGATCAATTTACAATGAGGGACCTTTTTGAGGATTTTCTTTCTTTTAATAAAAAACTTGTCAAATGTTTGGGTGTTTTTATTTTTACAATTTTTTGTGAAGGTGTGTGTGTATGTGGGGGGGGGGGTATCATTCCCAATGGGGACAATATCTGGGGCAGCTTTTTATTTTTAATGGTCTACCTGATTCCAGTAAGCCCCCCCCCCCACCACAGACCCCCACAACTACTAGCTAGGATGGTGTAGAAGAGGCCTTTCTGTTCATCAACACGTGGAGGAGGTACTTTGCCAACGGGGTCACCCTTGGCACAGTACCCCCCCCCCCATTTTGAGGGCATGATGCTTCCTGGTATGCTTCAGGAAAGGGGTACATGTTCATCTCTCACTCTCCTGGCCAGTCAGCCTCCATGCTCAGATTAAGTGTCTTGTGTTTTTAGAGGGACCTCACACTATTTTGTTTGCATGGATTCCCTTTTAGAATCCATTCCAGACCCAAAGCCATAACAATTCTGTAACGTAAGGTACAAACAACAATCAGCTGGTTGTTGATTTTGTCTACTATTGGTTGGTGGGGTTGCCTATCACAGTGACCAGTATATTGTAAGATGCATTGGGTTACATTATGGGACTATGTTGACCTCTGTGATCTGAAAACTGATCGGAGCTAATAATGAAAATACTATGAAATAATTGAATCTAGTTTGTAGAAAAATCTGCAAGACACTCCAAATGAAAAAGTAAATATATACATAAATAAATAAACATATTTCCTATTTTACCTCCAGTCACTTATTTACCCTAGCTAAAGTGCATCCTAACCCAACAACACATATTTAATATTTATATTTACCAGTTGTACAATGCTTATTGCATGCATGCATTGAAGTATAGTGTATCACAGGTTTGTCATATAGAGCATATATGTAATATAGTAGTAGATTAATAATATAATATATTTAGACAAAGAAAACACTCACCCCAAATGGGCTCATTCTGTGATCAGGCTCCTGCATTGTTAATTTCAAAGGACCTGAGGCAGACCTTCTCAAAGGTCGTACATAATGCTTAAATGTAAAACAAAACCATAGAGCAATAGCTAGTAACCTGGCATATAGTAATTTCCCTTTCCAGTTTCATAGGTCCCTAACAAGGAATACAGGTGATGGCAGACACCTAATCTCTATGACATCAGTAAATATAAGATTGACTTAAATTGGAAAAAAGAACACAGGGGAATGCAAACACTTAGCGCATTACCCAAGATTTATTGAGAGAAATGTAAAAAGCCAATTTCATACTCACAAATGGCAAAATAAATAATGCATGTATAACAACTGATGGTCAACCAATGTGGTGGCAGTTCCTAGCTGTTGGTGATGTCGGCACGCTGAAGCGTTTCAGGGATGTGGGCCTGAGAGTAGTTTCTCCAAGTGTACCATTTCTGATGATAGATATGTGCATATGCTCTTTATATTCTATTAGCTTATCATAGTGGCATTGTGTATTGACTCTAGCAACTACTGTTTCCAGTTTCAGAATATTTGTAGATTTCCATTCTTTGGCAATGGAAATTTGTGCAGTAAAGAGGATATGTATGACTACAGTTCTAACTGACAGGGGAAATTCCTATACTTAATAGCTCCAAAGTGGGTGTAAAAGGTATAAGGAGACCTAAGGGCATCCGATGTGAGATGGAAAACCTCTATCCCGAATCCTTTAAGAATTTCACAACTCCATAAAGTGTGTAACAAATTTCATGCTTGTTGACATTTCCTCCAACAAAGAGGACATGTATCCAGATAGATTATATGTAGTCAGGGGCGATGTGAAATCTTCTCTGCATTGTCCCTATGATCTACACAGCCTGAGGACCTATTAATTTGTATTGCTTATTTCCATTGTGCCAAAATAAATGTTTGGTTATGTTCTGGTTCACATGTAAGGCTTGCCATACACTATACAATTTTCTTGAGATTTTTGCTTTAGATTTACCAAAAACCATATAATACAAGGTCAAACCCAAACAACACTTTCAGTTGTATCCAATTAGGCAGGCCCTTGTACTACACAATTGAAGATAAATCTGAAGGAAATTGGGCAGCAATTGGACAGAAAATTGTATAGTGTATGGCGAGCCTAAGCATGGGAGCAGATTTTTTCTTTAAAGGGTGGTGGTTGCAGTATCTATAAAAGAAGGAGATGCCTTTGATTGGAATCTTATTATTGTTCATAATAAAGCTCCACACCACATTTTTCTGGGCATGCCTATTTTACAGATAGGATTTGAGGAATGATAAGGTATAATCTTGTTGGCTCTATATAGATCAACTGCAGCTACCTCTCTCATATCTTCTGAAGCAAAATTGATACCTCTCTTCGCCTATTGCTTAGCTGAGAAAAATGGGATTAGGTACTCAGAATTCAATGGCACTTTACAAATGTTTTCATCAGCGTTTGATCTAACCAACGTAGACCAGGAACTTATAGTTTCTTGAATAGTGAGATAATCTGGTGTCAATGGTTTATGGTGGAGGCATGAAGCCACTGTTAATGCAGAAAAGTCATGCTCTGGTGTATCTTCTTGCTCTACTTCTACTCATAATTTCTCTTATTGGCAGAAGAAGCAATAGCGGAGTTGGTCCAAGAGTGCAGCATGGTGGTAAGCTTGTGCATTTGGAAGTCCCAAACCCCCAGAATGTCTATGAGTATATAACAATGATAAAGGGATCCGGGGTTTCTTCCCTGCTCAACAGTGCATCCCACGTATTGGACATGACAGGCACTACATCCAAAAATATAAATCATATATTGTTGGATATAGTGCCTGTCATGCCCAATACATGGGATGTACTGTTCGCTGCCTACATGTCAGAATATCAGAGCACTATAATACCAACAATTTACATTTACATTGTTTCGAAGCATTTCAGAAAGGTACATAAAGATAATCTTGATTCTTTTTTCTTTTTTGGTCTTCAACAGATTGAGGTATGGTGGATCCATACACTCAATATTAGGGTTCCCTTTGGCTTAAACAACAGGATGGATGTTAATCTTTGTTTGAAATAAATATCATGTAATTTTTGAGAAGAATCATATGCCCTCTTGAACTGAACTTTTTGTTTTCCCTTTTGATAGTGATAGGTGTAGTGCAGTTAGAGTTGTCCTTATTTCAAATGCCTGCTTACAGTCTGACTCTGTATTTTTGATTCCTGTATTAGTGAGATCGATTTCCATCCCTGTTTGGTTTTCTTTGGTTCTACCTCCATCTGATATTAATTAATTAACTAATGCTTTTAATTATTATGTTACCGCCCCCTATATTGGGGGGCTGTTATATATATATTTGGATTTTATTTGTTTCATGTATGCTTTGAGGAAGGCTTTGGCCAAAATGTGTCAGCTTTTATGGATCATACCATGCCAGTGTTGTACTAATAATGACTGTTTATGAAGAAGTGATCATGTTGCCGGAAATATCTGTACATATTCTTCAGTGAGTGTTCCAGCCTGAGCACCGGTCCCCCACTCCCATTTTGCCAATTTAGCAGTAGAGCTTGGGTGCGTTTTCTGGAGTGCAATGCTAGCATAATGTCATCTGCGAACAGGCCCAGTTTGTGATCTCACTTACCAATGGCTAGAGCATGAATTGAAGCATTAAATCAGATGTACTCTGTTAGGGGTTCTATAGCTAAAGAAAAGAATATTGGGGATAGGGTGCACCATTGTCTTGTCCCATTGGATACAGTGACATAATTGCAGAGTGAATAAAACCTGAAATACCATATTTCAACAGGGTCTGGGATAGGTAACCCCAATGAACCCTTTCAAAGGCATTTTGGGCATCTAAATCTAGAAAGACACAAGGTGTATGTGTTAATTCTACATGCAAGTTGACCATTCTCCTTGTCCCGTCAGGGGCCTGACTGCCCTTGACAAAATCAACCTGTCCAAATTTTCAATAAGGGAGTGACGTCCAGCAATCTATTAGGTATTATGTTTGCATACATTTTTAGAACTGAATTAAGCAAGGAGATAAGTTGAACATTCTGTGGAATAGTAGGATAGTAGGTTCCTTCCCTATTTTTGGAAGTGTTACTATTATAGCTTGAAGCATCTCAGTAGGAAAAGAACCCAAAGCTGCTGCTTAATTAAACACCTCTGTTAGGTTAGGAGTGAATAGGTTAGAAAAGGTCTTGTAATATTCTGACTAAAAACTGTCCGCACCTGGGAAGATGCAGATTTTTAAAGGAAATCTGTAATTTGAGCTGTTGTTGGATGGTGGGTCTCTGGATCCTTGTTAAGATTATACAAGGGTTCATAATAATCATTGAATGCCTTTGCTATTTCCTGTGGGCTATGAAAAGTAAGGTCCTTTTTGTAATGTCTAATTGAAGTGAGTTTGGTGCGTGACTGGTGTTGTTTTAGTTGTTTAGCTAAAAGTTTACCAGGCTTATTATTTTAAGAGTAAAAAGAAAGTTTCAAGCGTTTGAGGACCTTATCATAGTCCAAGAGTAACATTTGCCAGAATTACTCCGTACAAGTGCTAAGGCATGAGGGAGAGCTTGCTGTGGCAGAATGGGTCTTTTTAAGCTGAGCCTCCAATTCCGCTATCTTTTTCAGTAGTTGGGAGACCTTCTGCAGCTGTCTCTTCTTTTCCTGATGCCAATTGAAGTAAAATGCCTCTTGTAAATGCCTTGAAAGGGCAGTGAAAGAGCTGGGGTTTTTGCTATTAAATATAAAAAAATATTTAAGCTTATCCTCTATTTCTATTTTATACTGAGGGTGGGATAGACGGAAGATATTATTATGCCCTAAAGTCATGGGAGAGCCTGTACTTGAGTCTACAACATCCATTATGATAGAGGAATGGTTAAACCATGTGATGCTGTGAATACACATGGTCATGTAATAAATTTGTCAGTTAGAAAGAAATCAATCCTAGAGCTTTTATGTACCATAGAAAAGTAAGTAAAGTCTTTCTCTGTGGTATGAAGGCAATGCCATGGAACATAGAGTTCATCTCCAGAGCAGAATGGACTCAGAGCATAGAGATTCTAAAGGAACCCTCTGCACACTGCTATATACCCTTTCCAGCAAACTTTACAATACAAATAGGGATATTTAGTTCACACATATTGCAATATATGTTTAAGCTGGTCAACTGCATCAAAGTAATCCCTCTATGGCCAGTCCTACTCTGCTCTGCCTACTCAAATGCTACTGTGGACACAATGCCAATATAGGGGAAAACAGAAAGTGGGGGAGAGCTACTAGGTTTAGGTATGGCTACTGACCCACAATACAACAAACAAGACATACCTGTGCTCAGGGGCGGACTGACAACTCATGGGGACCCTGGGCAATAGGGGATCATGGGGTCCCTGTGTCCTTGCCCAAACTCAAAAAAGCCTATGAAAAAGGTACCAGGGGCATCTCATGGGGCCCCCAGGCAGTGCCCGAGTTTCCAAATGCTCAGTCCGCCCCTGCCTGTGCTCCAATCCCCATAGTTTGTACATGCATATATCCATCAGGTGCTAAAGGGGTCTAACTGTATATTAACACTAGAAATTCTAAAGGAACCCTCTGCACACTGCTATATACCCTTTTCAGCAAACTTTGCAATAAAAAAATTGGGTTTTGTAGTCATTTAATAATTACATCACTAGGTGATAGAGAGGGGAGCATATCCGTCATTAGTTTTTGCAAGTAAAGATGCAAATCCGGAGCTTTAAAATGACACTAAAGCTTCATTAAAAAAAAAAATAACAAACATGTATATACTTACCTGAAAAATCACTGCACAGAACTGCCCCAATCCTCTTCTTTTTGGGTCCCCACCAGTGCTCATGGATCCTCATCCTTGAGCAGTGCCCCCCAGGGAAAGCCACTCACCCTGCACGCCACTGCATGCTCATCCCTGAGCCATGGCTTTATGCATCCATAAAACACATAGAGCCGTGGCTCAGCCCCGCTCCACCGCTCTCTCCTCATTGGCTCACTGGCTGTGATTGACAGCAGCAGGAGCCCATTGGAGGAGGAAGAGTCCCAGACAGCAGAGGCTGTCGAGAATGTTGCTGGATCAGAGGGAGCTCAGGTAAGGATTGGGGGGGCACTACACACAGAAGGTTTTTTACCTTCATGCATAGAATACATGAAGGTAAAAAAACCTTAAGCCTTTAGAACCACTTTAATGGATTCTGGAATTCCTCTATATTTTATATGGTTTCTCTGAAACCTGTCCTCCAGGTCAGCTAATTTAAGTTTTAGGGATTTGAACTCCTTTAAATAAAAATGTGCATCAACCAGTTCATTGTGGGCCTGGGTAAATTCCCCCATCTTACTCTCCACATAATCCAGTCTTTCTCCAATGGCCTCCCATTCTTTATGAGTGGTATGTGTAAAGACAGCTATATCATGTTGTAATACACCCCTGAGAGACAAGAACATGTATTTTAATGTAGCGTCCAGCACTGGCTGACCAGAGGTGTGGAAAGCATTTAATTTCACCTCATGATCTGTATTGTTTCCCATCTTTTCTCCTCCTTGTTTCCCATCTTCTGTCTGATCCCTTTTATCTACCAGTCACCTCCACTGCTTTAAAGGGCTGCTTGTGGCTGTGGTAGAGTTAGCATTACCATCATCCAGAGGATCACTGGGTGTCTTGCCACTGCCTCCTCCTGACAAAGCCGCTGCCAGCGGGTAAGTTGAGGTAGAGGTGCCAGCTCCATCTTGGATCTGCTGACCTGCAGACAGGGTGAAGAAATTTGTCAGTTTTCATGGCCCCTCTCTGGTTTTCTTCTTTCCTATTGTGACTGCAAATTTCCCTGGGCACTTGTCTCCCTCCAAAGCTTTTGAGTGCCTAAATATGGCTGTTGTGAGTAGCTGTGTGATGCTCACTGTCTCGCCCCCCTTACAGGCTTTTTGTTCCTTTTTTGTCACTTACTTACCCTACCTTTCCTTTCCTAGGACTGTAATTGACTTTACTGTATCAATCGAGGAGCAGTGTTGTTACCCTATCTTTAAATATCTTTTGTTTTAGCATCAATAATGTGAAAAAAAAAAAATATATATATATATATATACATTTTTATTTACTGTTTACAGTATATCATATCATATCAAATAATTGTGTGTTCTGATAAATGTTTGCAAAAAGTCTCCGGAAAAACAAACCTAGATAATCTGCAAATAGATTGTGCAAGCAACCCATAATAACCAATCACCAATCATCTCTTAAATGACCTGACAAAAGAAAATTGAACTCTGATTGACTGCTGAGAGTTAGTGCACTTTGAACATCATTTATGCCTGCACTACATTATTGAGTAATCATGTAAGAAAGCCTGTTAAAACATAAAATGTGATTTTACAATAAATTGAAACAGTGAAACAATGGCTGTACTCAGACTGTATCAAAAACAAAAAGGTATAAACAATAAGCAAGGTTTCTAAATATAATGCAAATTAAAAGGTTTATTTTCATCAAGGTTAACTGCAGTACAGTACATGAACACATATTAAAAAACTGAATTAATAAGAAGAAACGTAAATGTAAAGAAATTGTAAACAAAAATTCAAAATCTATTCTACGTGAAAAAGCTTTTTCCATCAAGGTAAAGCATAATAAATGAAAGCCATATGCAAAATACTGAACTTAAAGAAATATAATGTAAATGTTATATTACTGAATATGTTATTCTTAAGCTTTATGTGAACAATGAATTATTACTCTTTCAAATGCAAAGTTCTCTAATGTGTAAATCCTAAACTGGTGTTTCTTCACAATTGCGTTGAATTGCTTGACAAGTAACAAGGGAATATGATAACAAAAGGGGAATAAATAACCACAATACTACTGTATAATCTTCCACTAATACATGTTATTTTTTAATATAGCATCTAGAAAATATGGACAGATAGTATTCCAGAAACAAACAAAAATATATACAATTTCTCAGAATGTCTTTTTATAATTACAAAGAACCAAAAGTAGTGACTATGTGCCCAAATTGTCATTTGCTAAACTTTGCTTAACCCCTTGGCACCAGTGCCTCCTGACCCTTTAACCTCCCTAGCGGTATGATTATGTCCATATTTCTGTGCTCAAAGTGGTAAATTTTTTTGCATGGAAATATGTATTTTTTTTTTTGTAGGCCTGTAATTTTTAGGAAAAACTCACTGAAATCTGTCCAAACAAGAGTCTAGTAAACATCCCGGGTATGTTACAATTTGAAACACGAAATCATAAATTATAATTTAATAAATAATCATGAAAAATAATAATATAATAATAATACATTTAATTCAATAATGTAATCAAACAAAAAACACTGAAATTTGAATAGAACGCCAAGTTCGCACATCACTGAGCAAAGTGTCAGTGTCTGATGATGAATTTCCCCACGAATCATTATCACTCAATTCTGCAAGTGGTTCTGATTTACTATCACTGTTCTCTAGCTGGTCTAAAACCGATTTTGACCTAAAGAGATGCTTTTTGGACACCATGGACATTTCTCAGTTTCCAGGCAGAAAGAACAGTAAAAATGCAGGCAGGGCACAGGACAAAGCACTAGGTACGAAATGTATGTGAAATGGTTTGATACAGTAATGTTGTACTATGTGATTTTAGTGTATTTAGTAAATGTCACTTTTTGTCATTTTCAAATTTCCCGCCAGTTCCATCCCCTGTACGTCCCGACGCTCGCAGGGGATGGAACCCAGATGACAGATGCCGGCATACACCGGATTACATTGCTGGGGACACTGCAGGAGGGACATCACGGGAGCACAGGACAAGGTAAGAGAAGAACAGATCCCAGAGCAGCGCCGCATGGTAACCCCGAGTGTAGCTCGGGGTTACCACTTTTGGTACTGAAACTTTACCCCGAGCTACACTCGGGAATACCGCCAGGGAAGTTAAAGTGTTGCTAAACCCACAACAGTAAAATCAGTCTATATATGCAGCAAAGCATGCTTGTTATACTCACTGTGGAACCTAAGGGGTTAATCCTCTGCATTGTGCAAAAAGATTGTTTGATCCTGACTTCTCTGATTCTCCACTTTTTCCAGTGCCCCCCTTATCTCCTGATAAGACATATCGAGTAGAGTCACTCTCAATGTACATGCTTAATTTAGTGTATATTGCTAGAGAGAATTTTTTTTCTTGGGAGAGTGCATGTGATCAGCACAGGGCCAATCAGCATTGTCCAGACAGAGGTCAGAGGTTATGTATCCTCCTAGAGCAGAAAGAAAACTCCTTATATAAGCTTTAACATGTGCTCTGCTGGACACTGATAAAAGTCTCAAGACAAGGCTCTATCTACTGATGAGAAAAGGTATTTAGCAGTTTATATTTACTAAAATAATTGCACTTCCATGTCCTGTGTACTGTGGGAGACAAGATATAGTGAATGTAGTTTAGTAACACTTTCAGGGGTTTGTGATGCCATGAGGGGGGTTTAGGCTCATGTGACCTTCGTGATTGGCTGTCACAGTGGCCACATGTTTGGAAAGCTCCCAACCGCAAGTAACAATTGGGACCTTTCCTTGAAGTGCCAGTAAAAGTACCGGGAACCCACAAAGCACGTGCTCTTAGCACATCTTTTGTTTACATTGGGTACGCAAGTATGTGACCCCACGGCGCCAAGGCCCAGCCATTTGTAAATCAATCCCCCTTTCTGTAGTATTAGCCAATAGTATCTGGTTCTGGAGGAAGTATATATGAACACTGCAGTAGAGTTGATTCTGAAATTCAGAGTTAAATTCAGACTGAAATGTATGGATTGTGTTGTCCTAGTATCTCTGAATTGTAGTGTAATGTTTTAGCATTTCAGATCCCCAAAAGAAGGGAATTTCAGAGGTTCACATACATTTTATATTTTTACTCATTACTACCCTGCAATAAACCACCTACAACAAGGAGAAGTACCATCAGCACATATCCCTCTCTAGAAATAATGGTTGTGATGGAGCTGCTTCAGGATTCTTTGATTATAATTTTTCCTGCAAAAAAAACAAAGAAATTTTGCTATAGAGAACAGATTAATGCTTTTCTTTTCTACAAGTATGCTTTGCATCAGCTTTCACACAATTTAGGGGAATATTTCTGAACTCTGAATATGCCATTTATTGGACATCTGCTGCGGAATGAATAACCACCACATTCTCCAGATCAAACAACATTCAAATTCTAGTCAAACCCCTATGTACACAGTTTGAAAAAAAATCAAGAAATAGTTTATTTTGAACAAAATTTTATCTGAACTTTTGATTGAGCACAGTAGATTCCTTTTGCAGATATAACATACACTTTCTACGCTCTAAATCAAAAATTGTTCCTCCCAACATTGGTGTAGACGTTCCTACAAATGTGTTGCACTTGTAGCTTGTGTTGTTTTCACCCTTCTTTTCAATTCATCCAAAACCCAGTTGCATGGGGTTTAAATCATAGCTAAACCAAAGAACAAAAATGCAATAAGTTAACAATGCTTACAATATATGTAGGGATTGCATTTGACTTTATTTTTCTGGCTAAAACATTTTTCACAATTTACAGAAAATAGGTAGAGTTAGTCCTAGTGCTTACATAAAAAAAACGAATAATATTCTACAAGCAAAAATGGCAGCTAGCTCTTTGGAGGACAGGATACTAAAAACAGGTAACTAAAAAGCACAGCAAGGAAGGGTAAAGCAGACAGCATTCATAGTGTAGTAAGTAAAACCAAAGGGCTGATTTATAAAAGGATCTGAGAATGTTTGCACCATACATGGGGGGGAGGGGGAATTCTGGTGCAGCTGTGCCCAGTAACCAATCAGCTTCCAGGTTTCATTGTTAAAGCTGATTTGAACAAGCTGAAGTTAGAAGCTGATTGGTTACCATGCACGGCTGCACTAGATTCTGTGTGCATCAGTGTTAGTAAATCCCTCCCATTGTGTGAATAATTACTTTACTTATCCATTCGTGGACAAATGAAATAACATGATTTTACTTTTAACATGATTGGATATTTGAAGTAATTCAATGGGAACCAAATTGTTTAGCTGGTGTGTTTTTTGGTAAATAAATATTCTGTTGGACTTACACAAACATGATGCCAGAACAGATAACTAACTGGTGTTTAAAGATCCTGCAGTAATAAAGATCCCTCCAATGCCATAGGCAGGGAGAAAATGAGCTACACTCACTGCCCAGCTGATAGAAACTGGCACCAGTATGGGAGGAGAAAACCATACACGCTCCACCCCTTCAGCAACATATTTAGGGGATTGAATTTCCCTTTCATCACTTTAGTATGAAAACTGACATTTACAAAGAAAAAAAATGTGTTTGAATTGCTGTTAAACAACAGCTGCTGACTGCTTTATTCAGTCTGTAATGTCCTGAAGAAGCAGAGTACACCAACGGCGAAACACGTTAACATTATTTGATCACTATCCTGATGCTACTGTCCATGCCCCCCACCAGTCCCAAGTGTGATCAGGGCCAGGAAGTTTTGATGGGCACAGGAGAAAATGTGGCATGTGCGGGATAGAGGTCCATCAGCCCTTAAGAGATAACAGTGATTACGAGTGTCAGCATAACAAGCAAGGAAAAGAGTGCTTGTAGTTGGTGGCACAGAGGGCAGTAGGATCGATGGATCCAGTGGTAGACACACATTTGCAAACCCGTGAGGTGAAGCCAGGATTGATCTGGGGCTTTTTAATCCCTTTATGTACTCTCTGTTCTGCTCTACTTGCCATGCTTAAATTATTCAGCTGGGGACTGACAACGCATTAATGCTGCTGCCTTTCACTCTGCTTAAAGGATAAGTTCACCTTGTGACCAGAAATAATAAATGCACATTTTATTGCAGCTAAAAAAATGTGCATTTATTGTTTTTAGTTGCAGGAGCCTGTAAAGCATTGCACCAGTGATCATCAGATCGCTCTTGCCATTCAGGTCTCCTGCAGACATGCTAGTATATCTGCTTGCCTGTACGGGATGTAAGGGCAAGCAGATATACTGACAGGAAGATTCAATTAATAACCACGGCACTCCACAGTGCCATGGTAGTTCATTGAGAACAACAAGCACACAGCTGCTAAGGCTACAGGCACTGTAAATGAATGACGAGGTCATGTGAGGGGAGCCCCACACAGCCATGCTGTATTTAACCACTTGCCTACCAGGCACTTATACCCCCTTATTTACCAGGCCAATTTTCAGCTTTCAGCGCTGCCGCACTTTGATTGACAATTGCGCGGTCATGCAGCATTGTACCCATATGAAATTTTGGTGATTTTTTTCTCACAAATAGAGCTTTCTTTTGGTGGTATTTAATCGCCACTGGGCGCTTTACTTTTTGCGCTATAAAAAAAAAATTGCAAAAAATTAAAAAAAAAAAAAAAGTTTCTTTGTTTCTATTATAATACTTTTCAAACAGGTAAATTTTCTCCTTCACTGATGTGCGTTGATGAGGCAGCACTGATGGGCACTGATGGGCACTGATAGGCAGCACTAAAGGGCACTGATAGGCAGTACTAATGAGGTGGCACGGATAGGCGGCACTGATAGGCAGCACTAATGAGGTGTCACGGATAGGTGGCACTAATATGCAGCACTGATAGGCGGCACTGATAGGTGACACTGATGATGGGTACTGATAGACGGCACTGACTGGCATCACTCATGGGCACTGACTGGTGGCACTGACTGGCACAACCGCTGGGCACTGACTGGTGGCACTGACTGGCAGCACTGCTGGGCTGCACTGGTGGGTGGCACTGCTGGGCAGCACTGGTGGGTGGGCACAGGTGGGTGGCACTGGTGGGCACAGGTGGGTGGCACTGGTGGGCACAGGTGGGTGGGCACAGGTGGGCACAGGTAGGTGGCACTTCTGGGCACAGGTGTGTGACACTGCAGAGTGGCACAGGTGGGTGCACTGCTGGGCACAGGTGGGTGATCTGCTGGGCACAGGTGGATGCTCTGCTGGGCACAGGTGTGTGGAGCTAGTGGGCGCACTGCTGGGCACAGGTGGGCGGAACTTGTGGGTGGCACTGCTGGGCACCGATCATCAGGGCACTGATCATCAGTGCCCTGATGATCGGTGCCGATCCCCGCTCTGACAACTGCCGGTTCTCGGCAGTACTTTCCTCACGATCTGAAAGCGTGAGGAAAGTGCAGCCGAGAACCGGCAATTGAATTTCCCGGTGATCGGGCGTGTCATTGGACACGGCTGATCACGTAGTAAAAGGCCGCTGGGATTGGCAGGAGAGCGCGTTCTGGGAGGACGTCATATGACGTCCACCCAGAACTGACCGGCCGCAGTGCAGCCGTCATTCGGCTATCTGCGGTTGCAAATAGTAAAAAAGTGACAGCTAGTATGGGGAACTTGTCCCTGTACTTCTGTCATGGGGGAAGGGGGGTCTGGCAGAGGCTGCAACATTGGGAACATGTTACACATACCACCCCAAAAATGAGTGGAACATGTGATATGTTCTCAAAGGTGAACTTATGCTTTAATCCTGTCTCCTCTGCATAGGTTGCTTGAGCTGGCATGTGTGTTCTGACATGGTCCCAGTCACTCCACATAAAGTTTTTGCATCACATGCTGTCAGCTATCTTGAAACCACTGATACAGCTTGCCTATTTAAGTAAATGCATAACTAAATAGGACAGTTTTGCAAGCATGATTGGTGTTAAGAATTTCAGCTTTGTTGCCAAGTGATGGATATAAGCCCAAGCAATCACATGTAGAGAAGTGTGTCACACTCCATACCCAACTGATAGAAACTGGTACCAGTATTGGGGGAGGAAAATGGCAACCCTCCTGACTTCCTTTTTCAGTCTGTAAACTAAACAAGGAGGATTCCTTTCATCTATACCACACCTTTATCCTAGATGAGGTACTGGTATAGATGTTAATGAGGGAACTTTCACAAAAGAAAAAGGCACAGGAGTCCACCTAAAAATGCACACCAGCCACCTCTCATTGATAATGATGCTGAGGAGGTCAAGGGCTGCTTCCCCACAACCTGTTGGTTGTTGGAGACTGTGGGCAGGGGGGGTTATCAGAATCTGAAAGACCTCTTTAAAAAAGGTGGGCCCCTAGATATCTAAGGGGTGAATAATATCCTTACTCATTCACATAGAAAGTTAATAGTATAAAGGACTTGTCAAAAAGTATGTGTCTCTTTCTACTATTTAATTTTTGTGCATGACAGGGGTACTATGTACTTATTCATTCGCATGGGGGAAGGATATCTGGGTGCCCTCTTATTTTGAAAGGTTGTGGGGAACAGGCCCTTGTTATCATCACCAAGGTGCTTAGCTAGGGGGTCCTGGTAGCCTAATATGGTTCAGAAAAATGGTCTGCATGCTAGCCTCCACCTTCTTTCTTGGCTTTCCATGGTGCATGCTTGGCTAAGAGTCTGTTTTGGATTTTGGTGGGACCTGAATGGACCCACATCCAGGAGCTCTGAGCAGGAAGCTGTTGCATTTAGGAATGGTTGCAATACCACTATTTAATGTTTTGATACCCACTGGAGCCAGAGGTTTGGCAATCCCTAGTCCGTAAGATCATCCTTCAGTCTATAGCAGCCCAATGGTGAGTGTTCCTGGCCCAGGAAAGCCTCTTTCTTATTTTGCCATTTAGACAATGCCTTTCTAACAGTCACTCAACCTGGAAAACCTTTCTTCACACTTGAAAGTGAGACTTACTGACTTGGACCACTGTTAATGTAGAACTAAAGGCAAAACCTTTTTTTCATTTTGGACAGAGTAAGGAGGGTTTTAAATCCTTCAATTTTTTTTTTGCCATTTGTGTCCCATTGAGGAGACTTACCTTCAGTTCCTGTCCCATAGCCAAAACAGGAAGTGATAGAAAATCCCTGACAAATAAGGGAAACCCTTGGGGCCCCCCAAGTTTCCAGAACTAGTGTCCCCGTTGGAAGATTCTCCCTCTAATACTTTTCTGAAGACAACCCAAAGTTTGGGAAAGTCCTTTTATTTCACTTTCAATCATAATGGTAAACAGAACAAATAGAGAGGGTTAATCTCCATAACGGGGGCACAGACTGTAATAACAACCTAATACTGTAGGTGTTCTAAGCCCTCTCCACGCTATCCAAAATTAAAAAGAAAAGTTTTGCCTTTACGTATACTTTAAGCTGCACTTGAAGTTGTTGTCCTTTAGGCACCTCTTATGCAAGCTGTTGACACACATGTTTTCTAGGTCTGTCATGACTTTGGTTTTGCCATACCTGTTCTTGTCAGAGTTTCACTCTTGTTTCCAATTGCTTTATGATGGTAGATGGAACCATAAGTATTGACACCTTGATTTTCTATTGTTTAGTTTTAAGTAATTTTTTTAACCTATGAAAGTTTAAGTAGAGTTAAATTGTTTAGGTTTCAATAGACACTGGATAAGTTGAGGTGTCCTGAAACCCATGACTGGTAGCATACAAAAAACTCTTGGCACGATTGGCTTTCTTTTTTTAAGCAATACATCATATTGTATAAATAACAATAACACTGCACTGTCAATACCTCCCAAACACACTCCTAATGACTATACTTGGCCAGCTGCTAATAAGTGCACACCTCAGGGGATTCAGAGGATCTATATTGGAAGGATGGGGAGGGGGGTGTCTATACTGAGAGGTCTGTATTGGGGAAGGAAGTTGTCTGTGGGCTGGGAGGGGGAATTAGGAGAGGGTTCTGTGCTAGGGGAAGTCTGTATTGAGAAATTTGTGCTGGGGTTCATTCTTTTCTGAGGGGTCTGCGCTGGGAGTTCTATCTGTGCTAAGGGGTCAGTCTATACTGAGGGGTCTGTGTTTAAGAGGGTTACTTTGTACCAAGGAGTCTGTGCCAGGGGGTTTGGTGTGCGCTGAGGTATCTTTGTGGTGGGGGCGGGGTCACAGACCTTGGTTGGTTGCCAAACTGACGAGACAACTTCCCTTTTGGCTTTGGTCTGAGCACCCCTGAATGTGATGACAGAGGTACAGCGCTCAAAGAAACATGGGTGCCAATAGCTTGGTAGCAGGTAACTGTCAAGGTCAGAGATGTAGTCAGGATGAGCCAGGGTCCTACACGATCAGGCAGAAGCATGGTCAGGTAGCGGCCGAGGTCAATACCAAAGAAGCAGGCAGAGCGAGGTCCAGTAGCAATCTGGACTCAGAACTAGGGAAGCAGGCAGAAAATAGTCAGAGGCAAGCCAAGGTTGATATCCAAATTCACAGAACAAGGTCAGGAACTAGCCAGGTCAGCAATGGGAAATCAGTCAGCATAATCAAATATTGGACAAATGGTATAATTCCTGCTGCAGCTGTGAAGCCCAGCTTCACAGCTGTGGCATATATACATCCCAGGCAACTGCCTCTGCAGTAAAAGGGGTAACAGCTGAGGGAGTTGGGGGGGAGGGGGAGTCCAGCACAACTGTGTGGTTTTACTTCTCCCCAACCTCATGTGTGAATGAGCTCTTACCTATGGCTCCATCGTTAAAGCATATTTTGAGGGTAATAGGACTGTGACATATGTGCGTTGAGTATAGGTGGTTATTTAACCGATTGCCGAACAGCCACAGTACATATACTGCGGCAGGGCGGCAAAATCATGTATATAAACATCATTTTGCATATCAGGTAGGGGGCACGTTCAAAGCCTGCCACCGCCCTACCTGCGCCGCCAATCGTGGCCACAGGTGTCAATCACCGGGTCCTGGCCGGTCATTACCCACGGGTCCCGGCGATTTCCGGCAAACAGTGACACAGAGCAAGGCTGCATTGTTTTCAATGCAGCTCTGCTCCCTGTCAGTTCCCAGCACACTGTTCCTGAGAGCGGAGTTTAGCTCTCGGGATCATTGTGTTCCTGTGAAGTACACCCCCCCCGCCCACTAGTAAAACACTCCCCTCACACAGTTAACCCTTTGTCTAAAAAAGTTAACCCCTCCTCCCCAGTGTCAGTGTTAGTACAGTGTCAGTGTTTTGTTTTTTTGCACTGATCACTGTATTGGTGTCACTGGGGATGTCAGTTCCCCCCCCAGTGTCAGAATGTCCGCTGCAGTCCTGCCAAAATTTTATTTTTGACAAAATTTTATTTTTAAATTTTTTTTACTGGACATGCTTTATAGCAAAAAGTCCAAAATATTTTTTTTCTCAAAATTGTTGTTTTTTTTTTTACAGCGTGAAAAATAAAAAACGCACAGGCGATTAAATACCACGGAAAGAAAGCTCAATTTATGGGGGTGGCCCTTGAAGACGTTGGATGATGAAGCGCGTAGGGCGTAGGGCTGTGATAGCGGTGAGCGAGGCTCATCCCTGCTTTAGCTTTTTGAGACTGATATTGCTGGTGTCGGTTGGACACCTTTCTTGTGAGTGCATATTTAAGGCTACAATAAAAATGATCTTTTTGTTAATATACTGCACCATGATACTCTTTTTTGATTCCCCGAGCATTTCCAAAGTTATGAAGGCATGATGACCACTTGCAGTTACGGCTGTTCCATATGTGCTGATTTGGCTGATTGCAGTCTATTGCTCCTGGATACTCCAACAGATCATCGCTCCCAGAGCAATTGCTATTTTTGCTGATTTATAATTTGATCAGCAAATAGCTCTGGTGAGTTTACCCGTTTCATTCAGTGGTGGATTTTGCTACACAGTGTTTTTTCTTGTTTAAGAGATTTTTTAATCACTTATATTGGTATTTGGACTTATATATGAATTACATACATTTATAAATATATTTTTTATTTTATTTATGTATTTATCTGCATTTTCATGTGATTTGGTGTTTTTGTGCATTAAGAGTAAAAAAAGTGTATTTTGTAAAAAAAAATTGCGTTTGAAAAATCAGTGCGCGAGTACTATGTGACATACTAAATTGCATCACCCACTATTTTATTCACTAGGGTGTTTGCTTTAAAAAAATATATAATGTTTGGGGTTTAAATTAATTTCCTAGCAAAAAATACAGATTCTTTTCATGTGAACAAAAAGTGTCAGAAAAGGCTTGGTCTTCAGGTGGTAATAGTTAGTGATATAAGGCATAAACGTCTAATACTGGGCATAAAATGTCCCCACCCACCAAAATGACCCTTTTTTGGAAATTAGACACCCCAAATTATTTGCTGAAGGGCATGTTGAATTAATAGAAGAATTAATTTTTTTTACCACAAATGTTTTGGAAAATGACAAACAAAAAATGTTTTCTTTTTTTTTTTACACAAAATTGTCACTTAAATGATTTATTGCTCACACATGCCATGGGTATATGTGGAATTACTCCCCAAAATACATTCATCTACTTCTCTCGAGTATGGGGGTACCACATGTGAGAGATGTTTTGGCAGTCTAGCCAAGTACAAGACCCCAAAATCCAATAAGCAGCATCAGGCTTTAAAGGGCTTTATTTCCTCATTACACTTCCTGACTACCTATCACAGTTTCGGAGGCCCTGAAATGCCAGCATAGCACCAAACCCCCCAAATGACCACTTTTTAGAAAGTAGACACCCCAAGGAATTTGATCAGAAACATGGTGAGTGTATTTTTCAGATCTCGTTTGTTGCTACAAGTTTTTGAAAATTTAAGAAAAAAAACAAAAACATATTTTTTCTTTTCTAATTTTATATCTCAAAACCTTGTGAGAAAAAATGAGATCTGCAAAATACTCACTATGCCTCTTATTAAATTCCTTGGGGTGTCTACTTTCCAAAAAGGGGTAATTTAGGGGGGTTGGTGCTATTTTGGCATTTCAGGGCCTCCGAAACTGTGATAGGTAGTGAGGAAGTGTAATGAGGAAGTTACGCACCTTCAGGCTTTCAAAGTGGTCATTGGATTTCAGGCTCCTGTATGTGGCTAGGCTCCCAAAAAGTCTCACACATGTGGTATCCCCATACTCAGTAGAAGTAGCAGAATGTATTTTGGGGTGTAATTCCACATATACCCATGGCTTGTGTGAGAAATATATAATTTCAATGACAACTTTGTGTAAAAAAACAACGTTTTTGTCATTTTCCAGAAACTTGTGGAAAAAAAAAAAATATTCCATAGACTTAATATGCCTCTCAGCAGATAGCTTAGGGTGTCTACTTTCCAAAAAGGGGTAATTTGGGGGTGTTTGTACTGTCCTGGTATTTTAGAACCTCAAGAAATGTGATGAGCAGTCAGAAAGGAAAAGCTGTGTAAATTCCATTATCTATAATATAGTTTTTAGACGCTATAACTTTCACACAAAGCAATCTATATACACTTTTTGGGATTTTTTTAACCAAAAACATGTAGCAGAATACATTTTGGCCTAAATTTATGATGAAATTTTAGTTTTTTGAGATATTTTTTATGATAGATATGAGAAAATATAGTTTTTTTTCAAAAAATAGTTTTTTCTCAAAAAACTTTTTTTGTTTAAAACGCCAAAAATAAAAAGCACACAGGTGATAAAATACCACCAAAGGAAAGCTCTATTTGTGTGAAAAGAGGACATAAATTTAATTTATGTACTGTATTGCATGACTGCGCAATTGTCAGTTAAACTAGCGCAGTGCTGTATAGCAAAAAAATGGCGTAAATTGCAATATCTATACCATAATTTGTAGACGTTATAACTTTCACACAAAGCAACCAATATACACTTATTGGGATTTTTTTTTACCATAAACATGTAGCAGAATACATTTTGGCCTAAATTTATAACTAACTTTGAGTTTACTATATATTTTTTATAGCCGAAAGTAAAAAATATTGTTTTTCTTCAAAATGTTCGCTTTTTTTGTTTATAGCGCAAAAAATAAAAAGCACACAGGTGATCAAATACCACCAAGAGAAAGCTCTATTTGTGTGAAAAAAGGACGTACATTTCGTTTGGGTACAGCATTGCATGACCGTGCAATTATCAGTTGAATTAGTGCAGCGCAAAAAGAGGCCTGGTCATCAAGGGGGGTAAATCCTCAGTAGGGCAAGTGGTTAACTATGCCCTTTAAGCCCCTCCCACTGTTAGCACAATTTGACCACAACCAGAATTCAGTGTGGCACACTTTTCATACTGCTTTATTCTTTCAGACCTTTTCTGAGGGGTGTAAAAAATGTATCACCCCAGGTGCCAGATGCACTTGATACAGTAATGGTTAACAGGACATTTACGTAAAGAAACACTATGGGGTTGATTAACTAAAGGTAAATAAACGGTGGGCTGAAAGTTCACCACAAGTACACCAACAAGCAGGGGCGGACTGACAACTCATGGGGCCCCCGGGCAATAGGGGATCATGGGGCCCCTGTGTCCTTGCCCTAATTCAAAAAAGCCTATGAAAAAGGTAACAGGGGTAACTCATGGGGCCCCCTACTGACCCCGGGCCCTTGGGCAGTGCCCGAGTTTCCAAATGGTCAGTCCGCCCCTGCCTACAAGTGTAGTTGCTTTAGATCTGAGTGGAAGCTCTGAAATGAGGTGAAGCTCAGCTGATTTCTTTTATCCAATCATGTGCAAGCAAAAATTATGTTTGCAGTGCACAGCCTATTTGCCTGTAGTAAATCAACCCCAATCTCATAACAGTGTGTTTTTAGGCAGTTGTTTTAATTGGTAGATGCACTGTAGTAACCTCTATTGTGATCTTACCTTTTTGTGGCTCCTTTGAAATGTTAATAACACGTTTTGTGATTTTGTGCATAATGAAACTTTCACTGCAAGCCTGATTTCAACTTTCAGCTTGCAAGTAGAAACTTAATAAAACAACGGATTTTAGATAATTACATGAATTAAAAAATGAAAAAAAAAAAACATATTCACTAACTAAAGTTTGTTCTTGTACACTTGCATAAACTGTTTCTTTAAGTATTTTTCAGAAAACCTGCCGGCTTTGATGCTTAATTTATACATAACATTTTTTTAATTTTTAAATGGCAAGTTTATAATTTTTATTGCACTTGCAAGAACACTACTTAAATATTTTAGAGTAGAATGTTTTGCATATTTTACAAACATATGTGAAAGCCTTGCAGCCCCATAAATATACCCTTTCAGATTTCACCTACAGCAATAACAATCTGCCAGATCATATGGCAAAGAGAACTAGATAAATATTTCAAAAAGTCTCTTTGGATTTCCCTTTGGGAAAACACCTGAAGTTTATTAAAATACAATTTGGCTTTACAAAACAATCAAGCTTCATCACCAGTAATTTTCATTTGTTGAAAAGTTACTGTATATTTTCTATTTTTTGTGTTTGTGTAATAAAAAGTTGCAAAGCTTTAATGTATAGCTAAAGCAGAACTTTTTCTTAGTTTTGGACAGAGCAGAGTCTTGGATGTTCAGTCAGGTTTTTGTTGCTGTGTGTAACTTCACTTGGAAGATTTACTTTTCCATTTGATCTGATGACCATTATTAAGAAGATAGAAAATGATGGAAAATGTAAAAAAAAATATTTTGCCATGAGAGAACAGTAGGTGAGGGAGACACCTGTTCATGTGACAACTTTCCAAAAGGGGATTCCCTTCACTTTTGAGAGGTAAGTATGGGAAATCTCCATAATGGGACACAAAAAAAAGTCATGTAATATGTCAATGTCATTTTATATCGATATAAAGCATAAGCAGAGTGGACATGGACCAGCAAAGGATCAGCAGACAGATACCCCACTAAGCAAGTGGACTCCTGGTGGAGTCCGCCCCAGGGGGTAGGGCCTTAAGGTGGTTGGTCACATAATACTCACAGTTTAGAAAATAAAATAAAAGATGTATCATATAATTCATTCTTTTGGAACAAGGAACCATTCCTAAACAACCTTTTTCATTTTGTTATACAAAAAAACACAGATTTTATGGATGCAGCATCCAAAACACACAAAATGAAGCACACAAACTTCCAAAAATGTAGATGGAATAGATCAGTAAGTGATGAAGAAGAGTAAAAAAAAAAACATTGATTATCAATCCTACAGTATAATTGACAGATGATATCCAAACATTAATGAATCAAGACCTAAATTTCTGTCCTGAGAGAAATATTGGTAGATCTTCGATTCTTTGACTTAAAAAAAAAATACTGAATTAAAAATATTCACATGAAAAAAAAGAATTGTCAGCATTTAATATCAAACAGAGATGAAGATTGGAACAAATTCAGAAGGCTAGAATACAAAGGGATTTAATTATGGGAGTATGGTAATGTCACAATAGATCCTAATCCTATTATCTTAAGAGCAAAACCTTTTCCAATGTTTTGTGCTTTGTTCATAAAGTATTGAATGATTTTGAATAAGTTGGAAATAAAAAGGAGGTTGGAAGACTTTCAAATACAATTAACAACAATTCAGTTGATTCAACATGAAGATCTGGTTATTAAACCCTTAAATATGGTACATAATATAGACGTCAATCAGGAACATCAAGATGTAGTGATAACATTTTTAAGTAATGAGAAATTGTTTTAGAAAAAACAAAAGATATCTAGACAGCATACTAACGTATTCCAAAAAGTGCAATTAGAGGAAGCAGTTGAGACAGGTATTATTTCAAAAAGTACTGGCAATTTTTTTTTAAAAATACAGTATCTTACTTAGGTACAGTATTTTACTGTACCTGGATTTTGTTAACTTTCCAGGACAGACCATCTTATAGAAATACTTTTTTTCATATACAGTATACTTCACATTATTTAAGTCAATTGGAGGTATTGAATATTCCTGACAAAGATATGTGAGTGACTGGAGATGTTGAGGCAATTTGTTCAAGTATTCCACACAGCAATGGCACTTTTGTAACTGTAATTAAACAATTTTTCAATGAGATGGCTATATTGTATCTGAACAATACTCATTTGTGATCCATTTATTAGACTTGTCTTTGAATTACAACTTTGTTTTCATTAATTCCCACTAACTCCAGCTGCAGGTAGTGATGATGGGGATGATGTGTGCTTTGTCCTTATCTTGTGCCTGTGGGGGTGTGTGGGGGGGGGGGATGATAGCAAACACTTTTTTGTAATGGGCACTTGTCTATGTACCTGTGCTATGGTGTAACTTACTGACAATGGTGTAACACCAATGTCTTTCTAAATGGAGAAAAAGAAATACTGTTTCTTTTTTTAATAGTCAGAGGAGAAGAATGCAATGCTTGATCAACCTAGCGTCAGTGTCATGGTCAAGCTAAGGGTCAGTGTTGGGGTCAATGCATTTAGGTAAACATCAGGAGTAAGAGACATTTTTTTTTTTTTGGTGGCTGGTCATGGTAGTGACAAGAAATATGCAGCTATTCTCCAATTTTCTTCTGATAATAAATAAATCAAGCAGGAGATATCTATTACCATTTACCACCAAAATGAAGGCCCAATTGATTGTGGGGAAAAGAAGGTCTGGAAATTGGAAGTGACTCACCCTTTTTGTTATATATATATATATATATATATATATATATATATACACACACACAATGCTCAGCATAAATGACCCTGATGAAGTCATGTGTGCCGTGACGTAACGCGTAGGTGACGTGGTGATGCAATATATGGCATGGATGCCATCTTAGTGCTCCTAATGAACCCATGCACTAATACACCCATAGCATGAGGTTTGAAAAAAACGCCTGTATTCAGCTGCCATAATGTGAGTAGAAAATTGGCTTGATTTTGGATACTTTTACATATTAAACAGTATTACACTATGGAGGCTCTCTCTTCTATGTCTTAATTATGAGTCCTGTGGGAGTTGGCCGTATTACTCAGACCTAAAGGGGAACCTTGATGTGGTATTATGCTGCTACTTGAAGGAATCCATTAAAAGAGATATCGCACTTGGAGGATCCAGGGGTGATCCAAAAGCTTTTTGGCCCATTGGGTCACAGTAAGGAGGTGAGGAGGCAATTCAGATATTTTTGGATTTATCAACAGTGGCTGTAGTGCACATCCACAGCACCATCTGCACGTTTATGATTGTGGAACACCTGTGTTTATATGCACTGATCTTTTTGGATTTTTTTGGACTTTTTTTTATGTGTTGTGATTAGTTCTATTTTTTGATTCACATTATTGTTGGATATATTATCTTTTGGGAGGAGATTTTGATATTAGTATTTATTTATATGTGATTTTTTGAAGCACTGTTCACTTTGTTTGCATAATTTATCCCCCAGTGCTGGGATCACCTGTTTGTCAATCAGTGATTGTGTGTGATCAGCCACTGATTTTTTTTTATTTATCCCCCAGTGTTGGGATCACTTGTTTGGTTTTCACTGATTTTTATGATCAGTCATTGATCCTAATTAAGGATCGGGGTAGCCATGTGCACATTTATTGTATAAATATATCACAATTGGACATATTTTATGATCACTATCTTTTTCACTTTGGTTTGTCACTTTTGGATCCCAAAAGGGATTAAGGCACTATTGAGAGATCGCTCAGAGATCTTGTTCAATTGGTTTGTCACTTTTGGATCCCAAAAGGGATCAAGGCACTATTGAGAGATCACTCAGAGATATTAGGATTAGATCATTATGTGTGATATTATTACAGTTTTGTATAATTTTGTATGCATTATTCATATATTTAATTTTATTTGTTTGAGCGCTACACCATTTATCTTTGATTTAGTATTTATCACTTTTGGGTAATAGGTGTGGGTGTTAGCTGCTGCCATTTTAATTAATTTATTGGATTTCATTTTTGAATTGCTGTACACTTCTGTAGCGCAGAAGGTATATATTATTTATTCCGTTCAGCATAAATGAGTACACCTCCTTTGAAAAGTAAGATTTTAATCAATATCTCAATGAACACCAGAACAGTCTCCAAAATGTTGACAAAACTGAGTTTTGCAGAACATTTGTTTAGCTCATTACATGAATGTAAGGTTAATAATAACTTAGATTACAAAATCTTCAATTTTACTCAAATTAGTTGATGTAAAAATGAATACACCCACAACAAAAACTAATCCATCTAGTATTTTTTATGACCTCCATTATTTGTAAGGACAGCACCAAGTCTTCTAGGCATGGAATGAAGTTGGTGATATATTGCAACATCTATCTTTTTTCATTCTTCAAGAACAACCTCTTTTAGAGCCTGGATGCTGGATGGAGAATGATGCTTTACTTTTCTCTTCAAAATTCCCCATAGGTTTTTGATTGGGAGACCAGGATCAGGAGACATACTTGGCCACTGAATCAGTTTCACCTTGTTCTTCTTCAGAAATGCAACAGTGGTCTTAGATGTGTGTTTTTGATCATTGTCATGTTGGAAAAATGCATGATGACCAAGGACATGGAGTGATGGTAGCATCTTCTCTTTCAATATAGAGCAGTACATCTGTGAATTCATGATACCTTCAATGGGATGCAGCTCCCTGACACCAACAGCACTCATGCAGCCCCACAGAAGGACACTGCCAACCCCATGCTTCACTGTAGGCACCATGCATTTTTCTTTGTACTCCTCACCTTTGCGACGCCATACAGTTATGAAACCATCAGTTCCAAAAAAATTTATCTTGGTCTCATCACTCCACAGTACAGAGTCACAAAAGTCTTCTTATTTTCAGCACAGGCCCTGGCAAATTCTAGGTGGGCTTTTTTGTGCATGGGCTTTAGGAGAGGCTTCCTTTATGGACGACACCTATGCATGCCATTCCTCTGCAGTGTACGCTGCATTGTGTCATGGGAAACAATCATCCCAATTTGGCTTTCTACTCCTTTAGCTAACTGCAGGGAACTTGCATGGCGAGTTTTGTCAACCATTCTCATCAGAAGACACTCCTGTTGAGATGTTAACTTCCGTGGACAGCCTGGACATCTCTGTGAGATGGTTGCAGTTCCATCTTTGCTAAATTTTTGTATCACTTTTGCTACAATATTCTGACTGATAAGTAAAGCTTTGCTGATCTTCTTGTAGCCTTCACCTTTCTTGCGTAAATAAATGATTTTCTTTCTTAGGCCTTGTGACATTTCTCTTCCATGTGGTGCCATTGCTGACAGCATGAAACTGGAAGGGGGTTTCTTTGTTATGTAATGCCCTTTTATAATCAACTGTCTGCTGGACACCTGTTTAATGAATAATTAGACTCACCTGAAGTTGAATTCTTGTTAATTAGGATATTGTTGTCTAAAATTTAGCTTTGCTCCTAAGACTTTCATGGGGGTTTATTCATTTTTGTAATATGGTCTTGAATTAATTTTTACCTTTTTTGTGTGTGCAAATTAACAAATCTTGTTCCACATTTGTGGGAGTATTTTGTAGTATAGTGTTCCATAGGAAATGTTGATTGTGAAAGGAAAGTAAAGGTTATCTGACAAATCTGTTGGGGTGTATTAATTTATGCTGAGCACTGTATATATATATACATACACAGTGCTATATGCTATATATATATATATATATATATATATATATATATATGCACTTTATTGCCAAAAGCATTGGGACACCTGCCTTTACACACAAATGAATTTTAATGGCATCCCAGCCTTAGTCCGTAGGGCTCAAAATTGAGTTGGCCCACCTTCTGCAGCTATAACAGCTTCAACTCTCCTGGGAAGGCTGTCCACAAGGTTTAGGAGTGCATCTATGGGAATGTTTGGCCATTCTTCCAGAAGCACATTTGTGATTTCAGGCACTGATGTTGAACTAGAAGGCCTGGCTTGCAATCTCTGCTCTAATTCATCCCAAAGGTGTTCTGTTGGGTTGACGTCAGGACTCTGTGCAGGCCAGTCAAGTTCCTCCATCCCAAACTTGCTCATCCATGTCTTTATGCACCTTGCTTTGTGCATGGTGTGCAGTCATGTTGGAACAGGAAGGGGTCATCCCCAAACTGTTCCCACAAAGTTGGGAGTATGACATACCATGACAAAATGTCTTGGTATGCTAACACCTTAAGAGTTCTGTTCACTGGAACTAAGGGGCCAAGCCCAACCCCTCAAAAACAACTCCACACAATAATCCCTCCTCCACCAAACTTTACACTTGGCATAATGCAGTCAGGCAAGAACAAAGTATGCAGGCTCTGATGGAAAGAGCAACTGTGGCAGAACAACTTATTAGTGAACAAGAAAACAGCGTACATCAGTTAGAGATCACAGTACACATAGCCCAAAATAGAAATTGCTGAGCATACTGAGCACTACTAAACAGGGGGATACATGGAAGATTAGCTGAGGAAGGATATTTTTGTTTGGTGGGCTTTGTGGAGGGTTATGAGGGTAAACAGCTGGAATATTTTTTTGGAAAGGTGGCCTAGGGAAAATATAGAGTGCACTACTTTTTCAAGTTTGTCCTGGAACTTGCTCACCAAATTCCCATAACAGACCCTCCAGAGGCCCCCCACCCCCAGACATTTAGGCCCTGATTCACTAAGATGTGAGTGTAATAGCAGAGACTGACCATTCAGGCAGACTCCGGTCAATCAATCAGTGGTCTGACCAGCGTCTAGCAAGCTCATTAACGAGCGTCTACTGACTACTTTGCCATTAGTGAATGAGGTATCCTGTCTGGCACATTTTTAGGTGCAATACCGGATATATTCGCTAGATGGCGCACAAGCGCGGGCTTTATTAACATTGGCGTCTTTCTGATAGAAAATTCTAATACAGCTGTACTATTACATTCTGAAAATTCTCTTTTGCTATTTTTTTTTGGCTGTTTCTCCAAAATGATCAGGAAAGTATTGCATTTACTAATGAATGTCATACATTTTATTTTCAAATTTTTCACACTTATATCTCAAATAATTTATATACTTCTAATTTCCCAATATAGTTATATATCTTCATTCTCTTTAATCACATAACTATTCTATGTTAAAGACAAGTGCAGCGCTATAAATGCATGTGATCAATAATGAACGCATGTAAAAACCAAAAAGTGCAAAGAATTGCAATAATGATGTAAACTGGTAAATCGTGCTAAAATAAGTTCATAGAATCATTCCTGAATAATGGAATGTCCTTCGTGTGAGAGTACCAACTCAGAGAGTGCCTATGAATGGCACGTGTGGTCTCTCCGTGACGGACAGTAGTGCATGAACTCGTGAAAGGTAAACCACCCTTGGGACTGGTCTACACTCACCAGAAAAAAAGTATTAATGTGCATGGGTTATACACATCGCACATCTGGGGGTGCAGCGGTATGCTGGCAGCTATGGGTTAGTCATCCAGCTCCATCCATCCATCCATCAGGGTGGGTGCCCAAATGGTCCTGGGGAGGAATTAGCTCAGCCACAGGAGCCAGAAAGGTGCTCAATAGTGTAGTACACTGTCACAGGGGTGGATGACCTTTCACGAGTTCATGCACTACTGTTCGTGGTTATATTTATCTTGTGTAATACCATTTTACTAGTCTATATCATTTGACCAGCGCTCGCTTTATCATTTTTAAACAATGTAACTATTCTACATTATAGCTCAAACTGTGTTTCCCACAGTGGTTTAGTGGTTAGAGCTCAGAACTTACAGCACTTGGGTCATGGGTTCTAATCCCAGTCTTGGCAGCATCCCAAAAAAATGGAGATCAATTTTCTGGGTTGTGGCAGGAATATTGATCAATCAATTATGATTTTGCCTAGTGACTAGAAAGTGGATGAATGTTACTTGCGTACTGTTCTTCTGCCAATTAGGTCATGTGCAAGTTTCATGCCGTGTATATTTCATTGTAACTTTTTTCTCTTTTAAATCTGTCTCCTTATACAACTTGACCCCCTCCCCCACCCCATCATCACCTGTCCCATATGCAAATCTATGGATCACCGCCCCACTCTTTAACTATCTATTTACTGATCAAGTGAATGTGTCTCATTTTCTATCAGCTACAGCTCAGATCTCACATTATTATACAATTGCTGATTGTATCTCACCACTAGTCTGATTGAATTCACAATTCCTGGTCAGTCCTGTTCCCTGACCTCTAATAACCTTTAGGGCCAGTTCACACTACATGTGTTTCAGTTGCTTTTTCAGCATCACAAACGCACAGAAAGAAGGTTATATGGTTGTCAATGTCATAGTTCACATCAGCGCTGCATTGTTTCTGCACAGAACTGTACTGGAACACATTGAAACGTCCTTGAATGTACTAAAACGCACATGTCCCTAACTACATTGAATACAAAGAAAATAGAAAAAAATAAGTGGAAGGGATACAAAAATGCAATGTAAACATGTCCAAAACGCATCCAAAATGTACTGGAACACACTAAACATGCATGCCAAAAGGGCATGAAAAAAACCCATCAGGAACACATCTAGACTGTTTCTATAGTGTGAACCAGCCCTTAGGACTTGTTCACACCATTGGTGGTGCAGAAACGCATGCAAGAACACACATTTTCCAGCACAGCAAAGAAATGCAATGCCCTATGTGTGCAGGTACCATGATGAAAACGTTGTTGCACCTACACACGTCTATTAAAAACAGCCCCATTCACAGCCACAAATACGCATGGCACCACACTACTGTGCGGTTAGGTGCAACACACTTGGAAAATAACATAAAAATAAGCCAACATGGCTAAAACATATCTTGAAAATATGGGGACTCTGATATCCGGCGACAGTCCGTTCACGAACGAGAAGCAATTCTGCACCCTAAAACCAACATAGAGGAAAGGGATGGTCAAATTGCTGTGCTGCTTCCAAACCACCTCTGGCATGCCAGGGTCATTATGCAGGTCCTCGATGCCAGTTCTTGCCTGCGGCCACAAAATATCCACTGGCCACAAGTGAAGGTGAGTGGAGGACGTGAAGGTGGATTTCTACCAGCTTCAACCGCAAGCAGTACCACTCCTGAAAAATGAGAGCAAATAATCATTGACACGTCATCATGACAGTCAATTCTCAGTGCAGGCTATCTAGAGTGTCTTTCCTTTTTAACCATTTCAAGAGTTTAAGGAAACATTCTTGGAGCATCTACTGTGTTTGGAAAGGCCAAAGGTCCCCCCCTCCCCCAGGCACACTAATGCTTATGCAGGCCATAGACGGGGAGAAAAACAGCCGATTTTTCTTTTAAAAAATGAAAAATCGGTTGTTCAAGCGGCCGACGTTACCAGCAATGGTAAAAAAAAAATCGGCCGATTTTCATCCCGTCTACAGCCGGCAAAAAGTGTCCCTGCAGAGAGCTCCGCTATTTCTTTGACAGTTCTTTGACATTTATAGCGGTTGCAACAATGTATTTGTATCCATTTCGGATACAGATGTTTTTATTCGGAAACAAATAGATACAATGTTGCAACCGCTGTAAATGTCAAGGAACTGTCAAAGAAATAGCGGAGCTCTCTGCAGGGACACTTTTTGCCATACTGGAATTCCTCTCATTTTTCATCCTTCTTCTTCCTCTTCTTCTTCCTCTTCTTCTTCATCATCATCCTCTTCTTCCTCTTCATCATCTTCTTCTTCTTCTTCATCATCATCCTCTTCTTCATCATCTTCATCATCATCATCCTCTTCTTCTTTTTCTTCTTTTTGTCTTCCTCTTGCAGGTCACTGCTCATGTGCAGATTTTTTATCAGTAAAAAAATCGGCCGATTTGCCCATCATTGCCGCGAAAATCGGCCGATCGGCAAATTCGGCCGTTTTTTTCCAACTTTACCGAAAAAAAAAATCTGCCAAAATACCGAAAAACGGCCGAACAAATAGCCCACTAACGATCCGAAAATCGGTCGATTTTATTTTCGGCCGAAAAATCGGCCGATTTTCGACCCACCTATGGCCTGCATAAGATATGGTGTGGCCCTAGGGTCAATGTGTGTTTAGAATACTTCCAAAATGCACATACAAAAACACTCCATCCAAATGCATGTTGCATTTCTATAGCATGTTAAACAGAAGAAAAATGCACTTACATAATGTTAACATGCGCAAGTAAAAATAGACAAAATCCACATCCTTTTATTCTGGCTTCACATACATGCATTGTGGTCTAACACCGCACTCCTGGGCAAATCACATGCAATTTGTGTGCGTTGCAATTAGAGACAAACATTTTGCACACCTCAAATTGCACCGCATCCGGGCCAAAAATGTGCAGGACCCTTTTTCAGGGTATGCACATGGGTGTGAATAGGCATGCCATCCAATTTGGCAAATCGCAATACGCTTTGTGTACCAATATTGGTGTGTTGGTAACTTCACCTAGAAAGCCGCAGCAGGTGGCATGAAGGGGTTGCGGTTGTGATGCGGTGCAGCGCTTGCACAGAAAACACTGCAAATTTCACATCGCATCTGTGTGACACCAGAATGTGCCAATATGTGGCTTGACAAAGCACAGTGGTCAGTGCAGATTATTTTCAATCCATGTTTTTTTACACTTTTCATTCACTGGTTTAACTCAGGTGATCATTAATCACAATTATCTCCGGAGATCACATGCAGCCCCTCAACCATCTACACATATCTCTGGAAATCTATACAGATCTCCTTGAAAAAATGTCTCCTCTCTTCTTCGGAAAACAATTGTCCTCCACCTCATAAACAGGGGGACAGAGAAGACTTCTCCTTGATAACTAAAATCAGATGAATTATCTGTGCTTAATAAACATACACCAATACTGCAAATGCATTGTACTGTCCAAGGCATTGCACACGAACGCATTGCACACTAGAAATGTCAAATGCGTTAGTGTGTACAGTGCATGAGTGTAAAATGCTTTAGTGCACACTGCAGTGTACAACGCATTGCACACTGTAATACTCTGTACAAAGTAATACCGTGTACACCCACACATTGTAGACTGTAATGCACTGTACTCTGTCATGCAGGATGGAGCAACGCATTGCACACTGTGATACCGTGTACACCCACACATTGTAGACTGTAATGCACTGTACACTGTCATGCAGGCTGGAGCTACGCATTGCACACTGTGATACGCTGTCCACTGTCATGCAGAATCCAGCAACGCATTGCACACTGTAATACCATGTACACCAACACATTGTAGAATGTAATGCATTATACGCAGTATACATGTCCAGATATTCAAAGATTAGCCATGAAGGCCTAGCTGGTTACCTATTTGGTGACCGCAGATAGCCGAATAACGCTACACTGCATCCAGGCAGCTCTGGGAGGGTGTCATATGACATCCTGGCAGAACACGCTCTCCGTGATTGCTGTGTCCTAAGGACACAGCTGATCACGTGATGTGGTAAAGACCAATCACAGCGGCTTTTTACCATGTGATCAGCCATGTCCAATGACACGCTGATCACCGGGAAATGCATTTGCCGGGTCTTGGCTGCACTTTCATCACGCTGTCAGAATGTGTGGAAAGTACTGCCGAGAACCAGCAGTTATCAAAGCAGGGGTCGGCCCCGATGATCAGTGCCCACCAGTGCCACCCAACAGTTCCGCCCACCTGTGGCCAGCAGTGCCGCCTCATCAACGCACATCAGTGTTGCTAAATTACCAGTTTACCAAATGTTATAATATAAACAGCCTTTTATTCATTATGAGCTATTTTGTGGTTTATCGAGCAAAAAGTAAAACTCACAGCAGCAAGTCAATACCACCCAAAGAAAGCTCTATTTGTCTGAAAAAACTGATACAAATTTAAGATGGGTACAATGTGGCATGACCGCATAATTGTCATTCAAAGGGTAACAGTGCAGAAAGATGAAAATTGGCCAGGACAGGAAGGGGGTAGGAGTACCCAGTAGGCAAGTGGTTAATATAATTGACCCATCAATACCCAGGAGCTAATGTACAGATAAGTAGCATGTGCACCAAGTGAGATTCTGCTAGGCCCCACCCACAAAATTACAATTACTTGTCCCTCACATGTTATAAACATATTTGCAATGGCCACACTTACTTTACATATAAGGATCATCTCCTCAGTTGAGAACTGTGCTCTCGCCATGTCCAAATGCCAATAAAGTTATCAAAATTTTCAACCAACACAAAACCTCCAACCACTTCTCATCCACTTACACTCCCCCACAACCACTTCCGGGTGCGTGCGCACCAGATGACGGACTTCCAGGAGGATAGCTGCTCGTGCGCCATGGGGGACACCTGTTTGGCGTTTATTTGTGCACGATCGCGCATATCTATGCACGATCGCTCATTTCTATGCATGGCTATGATAGCTTTCGCGAATGTGTGTTTTAGTGATTTTTTTTCTTTTTAAACCTTGGCTAATATATCTTTGTTGCCAAAGGCCAAAAATCAACATACAGTGGGGACTATTTTATTACTGTAAATCAAATTGTAGAAAACCTGGAGCTGGCTGCACAGTGAATGTGACATATTCATTAGTACATAATATTGTGGTGCAAGCAGGTTTTTTATTTTTTTGTTTGGTTTTGAAAAAGCCAGTTTGCACCCACTTGCATATTCACGCTCTTACAAGCTACATTTGAGCAGATTATATAAGTATACAAAAGTAACTATTAAGGTTGTTCATATATTGAACATAAAATAAACACAAAAACATCGGTGAAACATTTATTGATCAAATATATCTTCATTTATTTGGTCAGCAGGAACAAGTAGGTACAGTCAATATCTTGGCGAGTCACAAAAATAGGATTGATGTGGCAAAAAGAAAACACTCCTGCTCATAAGAGCTTACAATCTAAAGATACTTCTAATGAACTGTGTGTGCTCAGGTTATAGCAGGAAACAAAGGGGAAGATGAATCAAGTAACATTTTCGTGCACATAAGGTTTACTTACACAATCATTTAGTATAAAGATCCATTCACAAAAAAAGTCTACACATCAAAATATAAAGAAAACAAGACATATGCGAAAAACCCCTCCCACCTCTACAAATCCCCTCCCACCTCTACAAATCCCCTACACATACATTTGTCAGCAGGTTTGTAAGAAAAATGCATTTGAGTCTAAATAAGCAAGCCAAATTAAAACAAGAGCAGATTTTAAACAAAACGATTGACATGTGTGAGGCTTTCAATGCAAAGAGAAAAAACACAATCATTGTGCAATAACACACAAACACACTTTACAAGGCCAAAAATACGCAAACATTTCCAGCCCACTTCCAAACACAGCCTGAGTGGTGTCTGGGGCTATTCAGCACAAAATCTCTTCCTCCCCCAAACCACTACAAGCAAGGACTTAGTCACAAACCACCCGGCCTAGTAACAGGCCAAATCACTCCCTACTGCACATCTTTATATAAGCTAGGTTGTATTTGGAGCGTGCCAAACAAGGCCCCACACCCAATGAAGCCACACCCACCACTGACCTTAGTTTGGTCAGTGAAAGTGTTTTCACCTGATGAATCCGCTTCCTACCTGCATTAACCCTTGGTATACAGGCCCCACAAATCAGAAAGATATATACAGTGAAATGTACGTGTGCAGCATACAACAGAACATTGAGCAGGGATGTGAAAGGGAACCCCAATTGGAACCTTTATTGCTACTATGGTCACAATTCCCTCCAGATTCTCGCATGAGTTAAGACAGTCACATGACCACATCTTGTATGCAATACTGAAAATGACAAATCGATTTGACTAGTATGGTGAATTTCCCATCAATTGGTAAAACACTCCAGAAATCAAACATCACCAAACATTACACTCTGGGCAAAGCTGATTTACAAATCATGCAACTTACAGTAAAGTTGACCATTTCAATGCAATTTTCAAGACATCTGACACAGATCTCTATGCAAATTGCCACTAAAGTAGTACATGTACTACTATAGAAATCAGTGTTTGAAACGCACCCATATGGTCACTCTAATAGCAGACAATAGGGTGCGACTTTGCAGACGATTTACAGCTTGCATGTTGTGCAAATCACATGCCAAGTCCCACTCAATGAGCACGCTATTGGAGCGTTCATATTGTTGTGGTTCAAACTTGGTAGGAGCCGCAAGTAATAATAGAGTAATGAATACACTACTTTTCATGCAATTTGCTGAGAGATCGATGTCGAATGTCTTGCAAATTGCACTTGAAATCACCATGTACCCCGACTTTGAAATCATGCAACTTCTATGCAAGTCACATGATGTGACTGTGTTGTCAATAACACCACTTAGAAATCTGCTTTAATGTGACCGGGTAGCCCCCAGTAACATTGTTTGCGATTGCCATGCAATTGGCATGACAGGCGACTTGCAAATCGTAGACCAAGTCGCACCCTATTGGCCACTGTAGGCTCTGTTCACATCCAATTGGATTGTGAACTCGTGCAACTTCACTGTAAGTTGGACAATTGCCGCATCGGATTAGATGTGACAGTGGTGTTGGCCCCCAGTAACATTGGGTGCAATTTGCCATGCAAAGAGCAAGCTGCTGGCCATGCCAATCACATGACAAGTCACATCCAGGGTGTGCAATTTCAGGTGCGATTTGTGCATTGACATCGTACCTGATATTGGATATAATGAATGTGAGTGTATTAACATACACCATTTGTTGCAGCGAGAGTTCAAAGGTATTTGAGAATTGTGGCCATTTATTAGCAATTTAACTTCTAGACTCAAATAGAAATCGCAATGCTACACACAATTGAAAACACAACTAGTTAGTAATTCTCTAGAAAACACATTAAAATTGGCAACTTAAAGAGTAATTTTCAATTGCATATAGTGTGAGCGAAGCAGGAAAATCAACAAAGGAAATAAATCTTTGAAGGTGTGCGGTACCTGCCTGCTGGGATAAGGGTCTGCTATGCATTTGGGGGAAAAATGCACGCCAGGATTTGTGACAAGTTTGATGTGTGGATTCACCAACCAAGTCTTTTCTCTCTCGTTCACTCTTCTGAATGTCTCTCTTTATCACTCTTCAGTATGTATCTCTTGCTCACTCTTCTTTGTCTCACTGGCTCGCTCTTCTCTCTCGCTCACTCTTCTGAATGTCTCTCTTTATCACTCTTCATATGTATCTCTCGCTCACTCTTCTTTCTCTCTGTCAGCTCTTTGCTTGCCAAATCCTTCACAAAAGTGGGTGGAGTGTAAACCATCATTATCAAATCTATTAGTGATTCAGGCCCTTATCTTATCCCATTGTATGACATTCACATAAGGTGCAGCTTTGAAGGTGTTTCAACAGACAAGGCCTCATTCTAATTCACATTTTAGGGATCATTTAGACAGAAAGCAAAGATGTTGCCAGAATATGTATGTGAAGACAGCCACACACGGAGATCATACTACTACCTTGCCGGGGTTGGGATTCAAACCGACAACCCTAGACTTATGAGGCAGTAGTGCTAACCACTAATCCACGGAGCTACATTGCTAACCCAGCCTGTATTTCTGTGCTGTGAATCAATCCTAGGTCCCTGGGCATGGTCAGTATAACTAGCCAGATATCTCCAATGTGACACAAATGTTGTGCTATGTTGCCAATTCAGATGTATGTTGGTTCTATGTATCCCAATACAAAGGATTGCAATACTAATACAGGCGTACCTCGGTTTACCAACGCCTCAGGGAACGTCATATTTGGGGTACAAATGTCAAACCATTTCAGTTAATTGGTCTGTTTACAAATGTTTGAATAATTTGGTATGGGCATGTGGCCTGGTATGGTTCAGGAGGGGGGGAGGCACTCGCTCGTCGTCGTCCCCCCCTTTCCTGACCTGCCAGGCTGCATGCTCGGATAAGTATGTGTTATGGATTTAGGGGGGTACCCCATGCTGTTTTTTATTTAATTTCAGCGTGGAGTTACCCCTTAACATCCATACGAGACCCGAAGGGCTTAGTATGGATGGGAGGGGGGACCCCACGCCAGTTATTTAAAGAACTGTTTATAAATCACTGCAATACTTTGACATTCAACTGTCAGTGGGGAAATCCGCCGACAGCTGAAACATGAGCGCTGCATTGGTTTTCATTACTAAAATGCTGCATGAGTTGATAACATAACTCATGCGGGATTGTAGGAGCGACAGCCATGAGTTAATGTTTCATCTGTCAGCGGGGTTCCCCACTGACAGCTGAATGTAAAATAATTCCCTTTATTGCATAAATAATAAAAAAAAAAGCGTGGGGTCCCCCCTCCCATCTGTACCAAGCCCTTCGGATCTGGTATGGATATTAAGGGGGAACTCCACGCTGGAATTAAAAATAAAAACAGCGTGGGTCCCCCTCAATATCCATACCGACCCTTATCCGAGCATGCAGCCCGGCAGGTCAGGAAAGGGGGGGGGACGAGCGAGCGCCCCCCCCTCCTGAACCATACCAGGCCACATGCCCTCAACATGGGGGGGGTGCTTTGGGGCAGGGGGGGCTCCCCCCCCAAAGCACCTTGTCCCCATGTTGATGAGGACAAGGGCCTCTTCCCCACAACCCTGGCCGGTGGTTGTGGGGGTCTGCGGGCGGGGGGCTTATCAGAATCTGGAAGCCCCCTTTAACAAGGGGGCCCCCAGATCCCGGCCCCCCCCCCTACGTGAAGGAGTCTGCGGTAGATGCTCCCGCAGACTCCTTCACAAAAAAAAAAAGTGTGGTGTAAAAAAAACACAGTACAGGGTCTTTGACAAGTCCTTTATTAAAACAATGTCCCCCGAAGTAGATCCAACGTCAATCGCGGCGGCGGCGGCGACCCGAAAAAAGGAAAAAAAAAAAAAGGTTCCGCTCCCGTCCGAGGCTTCCAGCCTAGTGAAGAAAAGCCTAGCTGACAGTTCTTATATAGGTATGGGCGGGGCCAGCCGGGAACAGCAAGCATGTGACATGGGGCGGGTCACTGGGATGATGTCCCCGGCTGGCCCCGCCCATACCTATATAAGAACTGTCAGCTAGGCTTTTCTTCACTAGGCTGGAAGCCTCGGACGGGAGCGGAACCTTTTTTTTTTTTCCTTTTTTCGGGTCGCCGCCGCCGCGATTGACGTTGGATCTACTTCGGGGGACATTGTTTTAATAAAGGACTTGTCAAAGACCCTGTACTGTGTTTTTTTTACACCACACTTAGTTTTTTTGTGAATGAGTCTGTGGACCGTGTACCGCAGAATCATTCACGTAGGGGGGGGGACCGGGATCTGGGGGCCCCCTTGTTAAAGGGGGCTTCCAGATTCTGATAAGCCCCCCGCCCACAGACCCCCACAACCACCGGCCAGGGTTGTGGGGAAGAGGCCTCATCAACATGGGGACATGTCCCCATTGTCCTCATCAACATGGGGACAAGGTGCTTTGGGGGGGGAGCCCCCCCTGCCCCAAAGCACCCCCCCATGTTGAGGGCATGTGGCCTGGTATGGTTCAGGAGGGGGGGGGCGCTCGCTCGTCCCCCCCCCTTTCCTGACCTGCCGGGCTGCATGCTCGGATAAAGGTCTGGTATGGATATTGAGGGGGACCCACGCTGTTTTTTTTTTTAAATTTCAGCATGGAGTTCCCCCTTAATATCCATACCAGACCTGAAGGGCTTGGTATGGATGAGAGGGGGGACCCACGCTGTTTTTTTTTTTTTTTTTTTATTGCGGACCTTTATTTTTACATTCAGCTTTCAAAAAAAATAATATCTAGACCTTCAAAATAAGTAAAATCATAACAGAAATAATTATAAAGGATACGAAACAAAAATATAATCACTAAAACGAAGGAAATCTAATTAGATTACATGAAGATATGCTTAATGCTGTTTATTAAACACAGTAGTCGCGAGCGAGTGCCGGCTGTCAGAGGAATCCACAATCAGATTCACTATTAGTCAGTGGCTAAAAAGCAAACGCCCATGGCAGAGGACTAAAAGGTGTTCTGCACATGCTCAGTTCTATCTGCCAAAGACACTGCACGGGCATCTAGATTTTTACTGTGTCGATTTCCTTGAAAAAAACGATTTTTAACACATTCTTAATTTTTTTGGAAATAGCAGATATTGTTTAAAGTGAAGTCCTGATATTTGGCAAAGCAAATTTCCAAGTGAACATGTCTCTACAGTGATTTTTCATGGTGTTAGACGTGCTTCTTAGCAAGTCTGCTTTTGTGAGTCTGATTCCGGGCGTGTGTCTTTTTGTGAATTAGATTGGGCGTCTGCTTATGGGCTCTGCTCACTAGTGAATTAGGTTGCAGGGTCAAAAATGGACGGACGCCCATGAAAATTGGGCTTAAGCCCATAAATATGCGCCCACGCCCAGTAGTGAATCAGGGCCCAATTGTCTGGTATTTAAATTTTTGTGACCGGGAAAATATTTACAAGCAGGAGTGACACCTGATCCAATGCATAATGGTAACTGAATATTGATTAACATGCATAAACAACGTGTGAGTCTTCTACACGTCAAAAAGTGAGAGAGAATACAATCTAGTGTACAGCATGCTATTAATTGTGAGTAGTTGATAAGGGCAAGGGGCATTTCTTCATTATTACCATTGAAATACTGTATCTTGCAGACTGGACTCTAAAAGTCACACATACAAAGAATAGGTGCTGCAACCCTCATAGCATGTTTTCCATAAGGAGTATATATCTCACGACTCCTGTGGTTTCTATCCACTGAACCAGTAAATCAAATCATACAGGATCGGCAACAAGGTGAAGATGAATTGTAGAAATTGTATTCAGATGCGGAGTAAAAATAGTTCCAGAATGCAAGCAACACTAGTATTTTTACTCTACTGGTGCCCTAATGAGGCTCCACTTGATAACCAAGGTGGCCATTCATGAGTGTAGTATATTGTGAGTGTAAATATATATATATATGGAACTTGGATCAAATGTAGAGCATTACAACACACAGCCTCTCGCTTCCTTCTTTTTCTAAGGGCCTTTTAGCTCAATTTTATTTAAAGGAAAGTTCCATAACATGTTTCCCACGCAGGGGTATCCACCATCAAAACAAATTAAAACAAATATTCAGCCTCCTGGCTCTCTCAGGTATACATACAATCCTGCTCTATGGCTCCCACCTCTCCTAGGTGGAGCCCTCCTGACTCCTGGGCAATGACCTCCTGTCTGCCAGGGTGGAGCCTAGGACCATGTTTTGGCTTCTACAAAAAGGCCTGCACACACCTGTGCAATTAGTGTGCTGGGGGTTCTGAAAACATGGACCCAGGATTGGAGATTTCATCCCTCTCAAATCACTTAGAAACCTCCAGACCCCAGGTCCCAAAACGGGCTTTACGAACCAACGGGGAAACTGACAAACCAGTTTATTCTGCATTAAGAGAACTGCCTGGAGCCCCTCAATCTGTATAGTTGAGAATCCTGGTTTATAACCTTGATTTTCATAGTGGCAGGATACCACGCTGCCACATATCCCCCCCCCCTTTGTTTTGACCCCGTAGGGGGCAAAACACACAAGCCCAAACTCTTTAATTTGGAACCTCTGTGCCAGCTGTCACCCACATGAAGCCATTACTGACTGACATAACTTTCAAAGGGAAACTTTACTTCCTGTCTTATGAGGCGACTTTCCCTGTGTTTTTCTACTACACTGACTTGGGGTCTATAAAGACACTGTGCCTTTTTACAGGTACTTTTCCAAAAGCTTTTCCTCTCTATTTTCCTTGGGGACACCCAAGTCATCTTCCCATTAAGAACTTTACAAAACTTGGTACCTTTATGAGGATGAGGTTGACACCTGAGTTTTAGGTGTCGGATAACATTAAAGCTACGCAGCACTTTCAACAGCCGGTTTCCCTTTACCTTTGAAGGAGTCATGCTTTTAAACACAAAAAGTGTGGGCTCTTTTATTGGTTTACCTTAGTCCCTCTTTGCATTCTATGTATGAGCATCCTCTTACTGTCCAAACTTAACTTTGCTTGTTTCCCCACATACACTGCATGCTTAATTTTTTCAGTTTTGTCACTGACATTCTCAGATAACCACAATGACCTACTCTCTTTCTGAAGGACAGACTGATTGTCTTGCCCTTCAGATGTGTTTATGTCAGGGGACCTCTTTATTATTATTGTTATTAATATTATTATTATTTATTTTATATAGCGCCAACAGTTTGCTCAGCGCTTTACAATATAACGGGAGACAATACAGCAACAATACAGTTCAATGCAAGAGGGATAGGAGGGCCCTGCTCCTTGGAGCTTACAATCTAGGAGGGAGGGGCTAGTGGTACAAAAGGTAGTAACTGTGGGGGATGGACTGTTTGGAAGAGTAGAAGATTCCATTATTAGCTGAGGGCAGGATCAGCTTCCCTGAAGAGATAGGTTTTCAGAGATTGCCTAAAAGTGAGCAGAGTAGGCGATAGTCTGATAAATTGGGGTAGAGAGTTCCAGAGGATGGGGGAAGCTCTGGGGAAGTCCTGGAGACGAGCATGGGAGGAGCAGACAAGGGAGCTAGAGAGTAGGAGGTCTTGCGAGGAGCGGAGGGTACGGTTTGGGTGATATTTAGAGACAAGATCGGTGATGTAATTTGGGGCAGAGTTATAAATGGCTTAATATGTTATTGTTAGTGTTTTGAATTTTATCCGTTGGGCAACGGGAAGCCAGTGGAGGGATTGGCAGAGAGGGGTGGCAGATACAGAACGGTTAGTAAGGTGGATGAGTCTGGCAGCAGCATTCATGATAGACTGAAGAGGGGATATCCTACGATGAGGTAGGCCAATGAGGAGGGAGTTACAATAGTCAAGGCGAGATATAACAAGGGAGTGAATAAGTTGCTTAGTGGTTTCCGAGGTTAGGAACGGGCGTATCTTGGAGATGTTGCGGAGGTGAAGTCTAAAAGATTTGGACAGTGATTGGATTTGGGGCTGAAAGGACAGATGGGAGTCTTGGATTACACCTAGTACCCTGGCATGAGGGGAGGGACTGATGATTGTGTTATTGATCTTGATGGAGAAGTCAGAGGAGGGGGCACGGGCTGGGGGGAATAGTAAGAGCTCAGTTTTGGAAAGATTGAGTTTGAGGAAGTGGAGTGACATCCATGCCGATTTGTCACTTAGTAGGTTAGTAATGCGAGAGGAGACTGAAGGGGTGAGGTGAGGGGTAGAAAGATAGATTTATGTGTCATCAGCGTAGAGATGGTACTTAAAGCCATGGGAGTTTATCAACTGACCAAGGGAGGAGGTGTAGATGGAGAAGAGAGGGGGTCCAAGGACAGAACCTTGAGGGACCCCTACAGAAAGAGGGAGTGAAGAGGAGGAGGCAGCATTATAGGTAACACTGAAGGAGTGCTGTGATAGGCAGAAGGAGAACCAGGAGAGAGCAGAGTCTATGAGGCTAAGAGAGTGGAGTTTTTTGCGAAGGAGGGGATGGTCAACCGTATCAAAAGCCACAGAGAGGTCAAGTAGTAAGAGTACGGAGTAGTGGCCATTGGTTTTAGCAGTTAGTAGATCATTAATGAGTTTTAGTAGGGCAGTTTCAGTGGAGTGTAGTGAGCGAAAGCCAGACTATAAAGGGTCAAGAAGGTTGTTGTCGGTGTGGTGAGAGCTCAGGTGATTGTAGACTAAGCGTTCTAGGAGTTTAGAGGTAAATGGCAACAGGGAGATGGGGCTTACGTTTTTCAGGTTGGTGGGGTCCAGGGAGGGCTTTTTAAGTATGGGAGTGATGTGTGCATGCTTTAGAGGGGATGGGAAGGCACCAATAGAGAGGGAAAGATTGAAGAGGGAAAGATTGAAGATGTGAGTGAGGGAGCATAGGATGGAAGGAGAGGGTGACCGTAGTTGTTGTGAGGGGACAGGATCCAGGGGGCAGGTAGTGAGACGGGCTTCTGAGAAAACCTTAGTGACCTCTTCAGTAGTAGCAAGGTCAAAAGAGGAAAGTGTTGAGGGAGGTTTAGTATAAGGTATGCTAAGTGGGATGGATGTCTGTGCAGTGGCGATGCCCCTACGAATTGCATCAATTTTGTTTTTGAAATGATTTGCAATCTCTTGAGCAGTGAGTGAGGTACTGGGTGGAGGTGGAGAAAGTAGAGAGTTAAAAGTAGAGAAGAGACGACGAGGACTGGATGACAAGGTATCAATAAGAGTGACAAAGTAGGCTTGTTTGGCAGCTGGGGGTTCTGAAAACATGGACCCAGGATTGGAGATTTCATCCCTTCCAAATCACTTAGAAACCTCAAGGCCCCAGGTCCCAAAACGGGCTTTACGAACCAACGAGGAAACTGACAAACCATTTTCCTCTGCATTAAGAGAACTGCCTGGAGCCCCTCAACCTGTATAGTTGAGAATCCTGGGTTATAACTTAGATTTTCACCGTGGCGGGATACCGCACTGCCACAATATATATATATATATATATATATATATATATATATGTGTGTTTGTGTGTGTATAGATACATACTGTACATGCATTCTTGGACAGGCCAGTAACAAGTCCATTTTTACACAATAAAAGGGAAGTCATCAAGATTGATGGAACAGTAGACTAATCCTATGCTACTTCTAAAAATTCTAATTGGTGAAATGGGCAGCTGTTTATGGTTGTAAGCAACAAGAATCGTAAATACTACAGCTGACCTTAATTGGTCTTTTCATCTTGGTTAACAACAAGATCAAAAGTGTTTGGTCAGCCAATCAGAGACCGCTCCAGGGTCAATAAATGTTTTTCTCAGGGGCAAGATTTTAGCTTAGTTATGAGAAGGATCATAATCTAAAAGGGAAATGAGTAGGAAAGCACAGGTCTAGAATGTAGTATACATTATTTAATCCATGTAAGCTACCTAGGTGTATATTATAGATTAGATGCTGGATGGCGTAGTGCCTCTATGCTTGCTTGTATTTTGAATGGTACTCTGAAAGCTGCTGTTTGTTATATTATTTGCCAATTATCTGTGGACAGTCATCTCTTCTGGAATCCAATAAATGATAATCTCTTGTTGCTGTGGAGATTTGTTTTGCAATAATATTTATTAGTTATCATCCCTCTTCTATAGGACAACAGTGATCCAATTTCCCCATCCACACATTTAAGGTGGCTGGAGAAATCATTCCCACTGTGCCATTGTATTCTGAAAGCAGGGAGCCTTCCCCACATTCAGAATACAATTATCAGTGTTGCTGGCTATAGCCAGCGGGACTGATCATTTAGTTGTTTGTTAATCTAATACATATTGTAACTTTATGGTATGTAAGGACTCTTTTACCTGGAGCCTTGTGGAGAACTGCAATATGGTTTGATCAATCTAACTGCAGCTACAAATTACACAAACCTCTAAATGAGTGTCCTGGAATGTTAGGGGACTAAATTTTAAATTAAAATGATCACTGATATTTGATTTTCATAGACCTTATAAATTGCTTATTTTATTAAAAGAGATTAATCTACAATGCTCCAAAGTTTTGACCTTGAAAAGGGCTCATATTGCTGGGTCTTATCATACCATATATTCCAATTACTCGAGAGGTTTAAATTTTGGTGTCTAAGGCTCAAGCTGTACATGTTCAAATAGTGAAAACTGATTCAAATGATAGATTTGCCATTCTAGTCATTAAGGATCTCAATATTACTTTAACCATTGGGAATGTATACATTCCTCCCCCATTTTCTACTTCTACTGCTTTGCAAGTAGTGGAGGGTAAACAATATTTTATTGCAGTAACTGGTCCTGTACAGGGTAAACAGGTATGTATATTGAGTTTTCCTCCTTCTTTCGTGCAATAGTAACCAATTATGGTCTTTTTGCTGTCTGAAGACAATTCAATCGTTATATTCATGAATTCTCCTGTCATTCAAGGATTCATAGAATGTGTTCCTGTATTGATATGGTACTTTCTATTTAGGATATCATCCCACTGGTCAGAGATGTTAAACGTTTGCCACCTGCAGTTTCTGATTACTCATCTATGGAACTACAGTGTATGTCTAAACCTTGGATTTAGGTCCATTAAAAACAGTGGCAAATGAATGCTAACTGGATGAAGGAATATTAAAATTGTGTGCTAGTATGCTATCAATAATTGTTAGTTAGAGGGAGGCAGGGGCGGACTGACAACTCATGGGGCCCCCGGGCAATAGGGGATCATGGGGCCCCTGTGTCTTTGCCCAAACTCAAAAAAAGCCTATGAAAAAAGTACTAAGGGCATCTCATGGGGCCCCCTACTGATCCCGGGCCCTCGGGCAGTGCCTGAGTTTTCATAAGGTCAGTCCAACCCTGGAGGGAGGCTTTTATTGCTACTCTTTTCTAAAAATTTTTGCTGACTGAAGGTGAGTTCCATGACATGAAGTTTCTGTATATTTGGGGCTCACTGACTTGTAATTATAAAGATTGGCAATGCTGTATTTGAAAATACTGTATGCTTCTTAATGAGCAAATTTCTAAAAAAATATCTTTATCAAAGAATGCATATTTTTGAATTTAGGGACAAAAATAGCAGTTTATTAGCATTTCTGGCAAAAGTCAGAGTATATTGCTATCTCAATACTGTCCATAAAGATGACACCAAGAGCTATAAAGAGGGACATACAGGATATCATTACTACTTTCCTACAATTTTATAAAGATTTGTATCCCAAATTGACCTCACTGATGAGGAATTGGATTCTTATGTTTCCGCTATTCAACTAACTAGGTTTAGATAGATTTTCTGCTAAGAGGTACCATATCAGGAATAATTGGCCCCACATTTCCTTCAGGTTTGTAATATGGCAAAGGAGATGGGAAATTGACTTTGAGAAGCATCTAATGTTTTTTTTGGGAGAGTTAATTGATTGTAATTTCTATCATCGGATATCACTTATTAATTCTGATTTTAAAAGTGCTTGCTAGATTACAATCTGTAATCACCATGCTTATAGCTCAGATCAGACTGGCTTCATGCCAGATAGATTTGCTAAAATGAATATTTAGAGGTTATTTGTCAACCTATCCACAACTCATAACAACTCTTGTAAAAGGGTGCTGGTTTTATTAGATACAAAAAAGATGTTCTACTTTGTCCTGGGTCAAATTGTTGTACAAGCATCCAATCGCCAGGCTCAGGATTAATGGAGTTATTTCAGTTTCCTTTCTAATTTTTAGGCATACCAGGCATGTTGGCCCCTTCTCCTCTCTTGTGTGCACTTGCCATTGAGCCTTTGCCTGTGAAACTTTGAGAAGATGTTAACATGAAGAGTCTGTGTATTGGCACCTTAGAGGCCACTTTCAGTGATTTTCCCACAAATTAAGGAGTTTAGAAATTACTCTGGCTTTAGGAAAACCTGGTCCAAATCTGCCATATTCCCTATTGATATCCAACCTGATATGCTATTTCTTCCTTCTTTCTACAAAGGTTAGATACCTGGGTGTTACAATTCAGATTCCCATAACACAATTTACCACTAATATTCTGATTCCAGTAATTGCTTTGAAAAAAAAAGGTATGAAAATAGAAAGACTTGCCACTAACTCATGCACAGAGTAAATTTGTTTAAAATTGTATTCTTGCCTAAATTCTCATACATTTTGTCCAATGTTCTGTTATATGTTCCAAAACTATTTTTTAAAACAGTAAATTCCCTGCTAACAACCTTTTTTATGGGTTTCCTCATCTTCTGCTAATACCCTATATTATAAAGTCATATTTTTGTATGCTTGTGCTGCATGTTGACTGTTTGATTGCCATCATTTTTAAAGCAACCAAAACATAAAAATACAACAAAAAAAAAATCAAAAAGGGATCAGTTACACAAGACATTTTTAAAGCGTTGTCCACCTCACCCCCTTCACAATCAACATGCCCAATGCAAAAATTCTAAGAGCTCTACTTAAGAATTTGTTCTTGTAAATAAGAGATAATAACTAAGAGACACAATGTAATATTTTAAGTAAAATAAGTAAAACTTCCTATTGGCTTTAACTTTCCATAGTGTGAGTAAGCATGCATTTTTTAAATAAATATATGGTTATCTGAAGCTTTTTTTTAATAAAACTGTATATCTTTTCTTTCTGACTTTCTTTTTATCTTTTTGGAGAACATTAGAATTAGCATTAATAGGGTACTTTTTGCAGTTATATTGTGCTATAGAGTAATTATAAATAAGAGCACTTTAGATATATCATTTTGTTCTGCATGAAAGAATGATTGTAAAAATAATTATCTTTAAAGTGAAGATAGATTATACAACACGTAAGACATCAAAAGATTAGTAACTAATTATTGTAATTTATGCAATTATAGAGTGTGAAAAAGGAATTTTTGCTCATATTAGAGGACACTTTCATTAGAAACCATTACAATAATTGTTTTCTATTTTACTGTAATGACAAAAAAGTCAATTTACAGCTCTTAAGTGTAGCTTTCTTAAACTGTGGATATTTAATTTCTGGTTCTGAAAATTATAATATCCTTATCTGGAATCAGCATTTGAGTTTCATCTTTTTTTATGGAGGACTTAAACTAGTGCCAGTGAAAAGAAAAAAAAATACATGCGGATGTAAACCTAATATTGCGACATTTGACATAATGTGATAGTTCATTCAATGTGTTGCAGTTCTGCAAATTTGTTGGCATGCCCTATGGAAAGCATAAGTTCATCATGGAAAATGTACAATCTAATATGCTTTAAAGCAGAAAATGTATAATAATATCATAATACCTGAATTCCTATTATAAATGTGAACTAAATTGAGCTGCTGCTCTAATAAGTTTATGCTGGTGGTGAAAATCACAACATACTCAACTGATATTGCCAGGAGGTGATTTACATCAACCATTTAAAAACCAAGACAGAGTTTAGTTGCTCTTTTAGGAAATTTAGTTATAAAAAGATTTAGTGTCAGAAAAAATGTACAATGTTTTTTTATCATGCATGACAATGTAGGCTTGGTAATAAAGTAAATACAGGGAAACAAAATGAACAATTGCATGTAGTGGTTGTTAATATTTGGTAAAAATTATTATCAAAAAACCAAGTGTAAATATATGTTCCTTTTTATTGGATTAACTGCATTTTATGTTTTATTGTTACCCATTCTTGCTATGCTAACCAATAAACACCCCTTTCAGGAACTTTAGGTTTAGATTATCTTTGAAGGTTAAATAGTAAATATATGTATTTAAAGTGTGCATGTAGCTGTATATCTGGAGCTCTAATTTAAGTAGTATGCATTAGTGAAGCTCAATATTTACCATATACACACTCAGGAGTTGATTTACTAAAACTGAAGAGTGCAAAATCTGGTGCAGCTCTGCATAGAAATCAGTCTGCTTCCAGTTTTCTTTTTCTTGTCAAAGCTTAATTGGAGAAGCTGAGATTCGAAGCTGATTGGCTACCATGCACTGCTACACTAGATTCTGAGCGCACCAGTTTTAGTATATCAACCCCATAGGGTAGGGCAGAAATTAATACTGTTCTGTAGGGCAGAAATCAATACTGTTTTTTTTTAAAGGAAGAAGTTGTTTTGGTTTTCTCCTACACAAGTTTTTCCACAGAATACCTCAGAAAATTGCAACATACACAATACATACATTAAAATTGTAATTTAAAGAAACTGAATATGTAAATACATATTTTTAATTATTTTACCATAGTTTTGGGGGAATATAATTGTCATTTTAACTCAAACATCTGCTGTCCTTTTAAGATTGTTTTCCTTCTACATCTAGCATTTTTATAATGTGCATCTGTGAAAAACAATTTTCTCTCAGCACATATAATACTGGAATTTATAAGAGAATACTACAAACTTGTTTCTACTGTTTTATTGTAATCTGTTCTGTTGTAGTCTGCTGTAGACCAAAAAATACCAAGCGTCGTGTCAGAAATAGAAAAGTTAGCATAAAATTAAGATGTAGGGCAAAAACATATAACATCCATAAACACACTTATGAAAATAAAAATTAAGATAAAATTATAGTTAAAAAATAAAGGATAGAAAAGAAGAAAGAAAGTAGATTCCACCAAGAAGTGGGTACACGGATGCACTACTGTGGATAATGTAATATTATAAAGTTAACAGCAATCTGTTGAAGTGAGCAGGAAGAAAATAAGTTACCCAAGGAGTCCAGGTTTCTTCAAATTTCTGTACTTCATCATTCAGTGTATCGATAATTTTTTCATGGATCAGATACCAAGACATTTTACTTTTTAAGTGATTTACTGTGGGGATATAGGACCACCATGCTTTAGCCAAAGTTTGTTTGGCTGCTGTAAATAAAAATGTTAGCAGAGAGTATTGGTTATTTGTACAACCTGGGGGTTTAAGATTCAAAAAGCCACCTTTAGCAATTGGTGCACACTTTTTCCTAGTAAGGTGAAAGTAATTTGAAACACATCCATCCAAAAATTTTTAATTTTGGGCATGCCCACCAGAAAAAAGAGCATGTTGTTTGGTAACCTCAAAGGCATCTATCAGATACTGTAGGGGAAAGTTTAGCTAATCTCTGAGGAACCATGTACCAGCATGTTAGTAATTTATAGTTAGACTATAAAAGCTTTGATGTTAATGGAACTATGAGACATTGTTTCCAGATCTGTGTCCAGTCCTCCTCTCTCAATGGCTCTCCCAAATCGATTTCCCATTTTGTCATATATTTGTGGGGACACAGTAATAGCCTACCTAATAGAGAAGCATAAAGAGCAGATATAGAACCCTTAGCCAAGGGGTTATGTAGGTCATATGTTTGAAAGGGTTAAGAGTGAGAAGTAAGGATGTGGTTCTGATCATTTTGGAAATAACATTTTTAATGTGGAGATAATGGAAGATTTATTGTGATGGTATTTTATGTAGGTTCCTAAGATATTGGAAAGTTAGAACTTAGAAAAAAGATATCAAGCCATGCATACACAAGTTCTACACAAATTGGTTAATAGTTATTACTAAACAGATTAACAGATTATTATTGTCTGATATATTGTCATAGAGCTTATTTATTAATTTGTAAATATGTATCTATGAACCTTTTATTTTACTGCTTTTACTTTACTAAGAGGAATTAACACAAAAAGTCAGCATCCATGTATACAAAGAATTTAGTGCAAGTGGTTAGAAAATCATTATAAAAAATGTTAAGGACAGGAGATAAAGTAAGAAAAAGGATGAATAGAGAAAAATATAAAAATAATACAAGTAAAAAATAAAAAATGTTAAGGGTGCAATGCAACATAACAAACATGTGAAAAGCAGAAGCACATGCATTTTTAGCATCATCAGGAGTACCTGTAGTTGCTGTAGCAAAAGAAAGAGATGTAATTCCCATTTTTTGCTGAATAGTAGCAATCTGATAAACCCTAAAAATTTATGCTATTGTAGGCTATACTTCTTTTTCATCATAAAAGAAAATGTTCACCCCTAAGCAAAAAAAAAGCATTCCAGGAAACCAGAATTACAGTAAACTATAATTATAGAGTTGGAAGCGTAATGGTACCCTGCAGAGTAAAGGTAGAAAATTAACAATAAGTGTAGATGTGTTCATTATTATAGTATGTTTTTCATGTAATATAGCATACATTGAGGTAGCGCTCCTGCTATGTTGTATATTAAGTTGATAAGGTTGTACCTTTTATAGGAGCAGCAGCCCAGGTTTATTGATTGGTGTGTCCTAAGCGCAGGTGATCATTATCTATCAGAAAATTAACAATATTAGTCCCTTGTTATGAGTACAGCAAGGTCTTTCACCTTAAAGGTGGTGGATGTGCAGTCCTGGGAGCAGGTTTTTTATAGATGCAATTTACTTTGCCAAGCCTCTGACCCCAGTGAGTATCATTGGAATCCCTACACATTTTGTATGCTGCATAGCACACTCCCAGGATGGAGACTGAACTTTCATTCCCCATTGTCTTGTAACAGTAATCAGAAGCTGTAGGATTGATCCTTGATCACATGACTATAAAAGTGATCAGTACAACCCACCCATGTACTTTTTCTATTATTGTATATTTTCTTGTAGCAATAGTAGAAGAATGTAAAAAGACTATTTAAAAAAAACTAAAACTAAAATAAAATAAAGATAAATTAGCTAGATCAGGGTTTGATATAGGTCAATGTCAGGGTCAAAGGTCAGTGTCAGTGTTTTAGGTAGGATAAAAAAGCAAAATGTGCATTATTGTTTCTGGTCCTTACTGTGGATAGAAAACAAATAGTGTACATGTACAGTATGTGGTATTGTGATAATTGTCAAGAGCAGGAATTATAAAATATGAGTATTAATGTAAAGAAATATACGGCTATATAAAAAAAATAAAATTTTTACTATATTGGGCAAGTTTTCTTTTATAATAAAAAATTAGGATATATCAATTTCCTCTTACTACCAAAGGAAGATCTAATTTGTCCAAAAGGTATTATTTATCTAAATATATTAAGATGTTGCGAAGCTATGTACAGCTTTACTAACACATGCCAAAGGTGCAAGACTGTGTGCAAGATGTGTGCAAACTTAGTTTATTTAAAGCCATTTTTTCAGTTTTCAATGAAATGTTGAAAGGCTGGAACCTCTCTCTATGGGTAACAACTTCCAATAACAACTGTCTAAGAAAATAACTCCCTTTGGAGAGACTTCCTCTCAACTCCAGTTGTGTGCCAAGAAAAAAAGTGAAGGAAAACCATGGGACATGGGCATCAATAAAAAAGAAACTCTTGTCTCATTATCTATTCTATCCAAAACAAAAGGAAGAGTTTTAGCTTTAGATATAAATACACCACTTGTTCCTACACTTTCTTGTATTGTAGTTTAATTGCACTGTTCATTACTACAACATAATTGCTAATGCTTAAAAACGGCAAAAATAAATATTTCATATTAATTAACAGAAGTATGAAAACGATGTAAAGAAAATGTCAGATGATCCCATCGAACTAGTATGTAAAAAGAATTCCTGCAAACATCGCATTAGCACATGTCATTGTCTTATGATTTTCAATAAAATCAGCTTTTAGAGTCCTATATTTCAGGCACATATCATTGCTTGGATTCAAGAAAATGGGACTAAAAATTACTTTCAAGGGGTAAAAAACATCAAACACCTTTTAACATTCTCTATCACAGCTGGGACCTTTCTCAAGATGAAAGCATATTTCTTGAAAAAGCACAAATACTTATTTATCTTACAATGGTAACTTTCATTTAACAACCTAAAATTACTGAACACATCATTCTGTACCAGACCTGACCATCTTTACAGAGAGAGGATAGCTAAGGTCAGTAAACATCATATTACATTTCCTTTTATTTGTCATTACTGAATATAATATACTAGATTCCAATCACCAGAAATAATTGTTCCATAAGATTCTTTTTGTCTTGGTGTCACAAGGTTCAGGTCCTTGATAGCCTAATTTTGCATCCTGTGCAGTCTGGCTTTCAATATCTGATCTCTATTTATAGTGTTCGAAGAAAGCATAAGTCTTTTCAACTGTGTGACATTTCAGGTTCAAGATCAAAGGTGTTCATTCTTCTTTTTTTTGTGTGTGTCTTTTTTCCTACTGCCATTCTTTCATAACTGCACCTTTTGTTCCACAGGATGATGAAAGATGCAGCACTGAGCTCTGACAGTAATTTTCTGTCTCTGGTGTGTGGCATAAGGAATGAATTATATGCTCTCTCCAATGCCTCATTTGCTGAGCTGTTTCTGTGCTATAGTGCTGCTGCAGTCTGTAAGAGGAAACAGATTGACTCACTGCACTGCAGGAGCAAAAATGAGAAAAAATAATATGTATCAAGATGAAATCCATGCATTCAAATGGTTATCAAATGGACAAATTATATCATGCAAGTTATGTCTATGTACTCAATGTTTCAGGTATTAGATATGGTGTCTTCTACGATGTATTTTGTTTTATCTATTACATGTCTTGCAAGGTAGATGCTTTGACAGAGCTTTGCCAGTGTATAATTATTTGTCAAGGTGATATGGGGCTAATTAAATCAATAACTAATTTACTGAAACCAAACTAAAAGCTATACAGCATTGATGTATAGTAGTGTAAGTAAACTCTAATTTTACTCAGGTAATATCAAAATTACCAGCAATTGATTATGTTTGGAATGTTTAGGAAAGAACTGCTGGAATGGAAAATTCTACTGAAGATAGATTAGACAAGCAAAACATTGATGTGAGCACTGAAAAAAAAAATATATTTATATTGAATTTATTCATATTGATGCACACAATTGTTAATATTGATAACCAAATTGTGCTTAGATTTGTCCTCATATTGCAAAATATGGGAAAAATTAAAGTAGATCATGCAGAGATTGTGCAAATAAACATGAACAATGTCTGTTCTAATCTAACATAGCATAATAAAAAGCAGCCTGCACTGAAAATTATCACCACCAAAGGAAAGTAACTCACCAAAAAGATGGACCACGAATGTTCAGAGGTCAGTGTGTGCACTGTTGGTATAAAATTACAAAGGAATGTTAACAACTGACGTTCTAGAATCTAGACATAATCAATCTCCAGGGAATATAATTGCCACTGTGTGGCAGAAAACAAGCTAAACACTTTGCCAAGCTCAAGGCTTGACTATACATTTCATCCTAGTGGACACCTTTAAATGCATCTTAGTCTATAGACAAAAGTACACACAATGGGGTTGATTTACTAAAGGTAAATAGACTGTGCACTGAAAGTGCAGTTGCTCTAGATCTGAGGGGAACATACAAGGAAAATAAAAAACAGCATATTTGCTTGCACATGTTTGGATGAAAGAAATCAGCAGAGCTTTGCATTATTTTAGAGCTTCCCCTCGGATCTAAAGCAACTGCACTTGCAGTTCACAGTGTATTTACCTTTAGTAATCAACCCTATAGTCTCATTATGTGTTGAAAAAAATGGGGCAGGTATATTTTTTAGCAAAAAAAGGTGTGCTGAGTGTAGCAAGTGTACACATTTAGATGGACGCGGTTCAACCATTTTGGCTTCAACCTCCATCTTGGCAAAGGGGTTAACCATCCTGACAAACATATTTCCCCTCATTCTCCCCTTCCCTCTCTGAGAGTCACAGCGACATTTGGCCAGTGTGTGTGTGTTAGGAGTGTCACAGAAGGTCAGAGCCCAGCAAGGGGCTAGGAGCTATAAAGTCCCCAAGGGAACTAGGTCCTAGCTGTCCAAAGAACCTGTGCCATTTAACACCTCGTAAAAAAATTACACAGCCTTCCCAGGAGTTCAAAAGACATTGAACCAGATACCCTTTTTAAAAATCCATTTTTCCCCTATGTCTCCTATCTTGGAATATGGGAGACTTAGATAAAAACCAGGCATATTGTCAGATTGGCCAAGAGGAGACAAACATTTTGATAGGTCACTGTCCATGGTTGGAATACATAGGAAAGCAGAAAAGTAGATCTCATGAACCATTCAGTGTAGAATTTCATATTTAATATCTAATCAATCCTCAGATGTGTCCACATAATAATCTACTCGCGGGTGGAGTGTCACTTATGCATATGGAAAGTTATGAGCCAAAGTATGAACTAGAAGAGATTTTGGCTCTAGTTTAGGCCTATGCCCAGACCATCCCTCCCTAAATGAGGTATTGGTCCTTGGCTTTGGAGACACCCCCTGCTGGGGGACTACAAAATGGGCTGTTAGGCCTAAGAGAGCAAAGTTGAAGAAGTCTCCTATTTTAACATCAGAACCACCTGGGGAAACCCGTACCCTTTCGCTTTGAAACTTGATCTGCAAACCCAAGGCTGATTGGCAAGTACTTTAACCCTTTAACCTCCTTCTGTTACCTCTTTGCTGTGCTGTTGTTCTCTGTATATTTATATATATATATTGGTTACATCTTTTCCTGTAAATATTTTTATTGCACCCTTTTTGACCTTTCAATAATAAATCTTTCCTTCTGAAAGTGTTGAACTGTTTCTATAGCTCTTAATTGCAATTTACGAATTCCTGCCTCTAAAAAGAGCGCTACTGTGTTTATTTAACCCTCTGTATAATTGGCCTGCGGTGACCGTGTTATACAGATGATTACCTCAACCATTATAGTGCTATAGCTGATATCGCCGAGTTTCCACTTTCTCTGTACAAAAAGGAGGTGGTGGCCATGTGACCCAGTAACAATTGTTCAGGCTGCCGGTACATAGATTGTGGTCCAATTAGCTGGAAAATCGTTGTGCAGGGTGCAGCTGGGTGTGACATTGTTACGCACGTGACATCGCGGTTTTAGATTGGCTAGTCCTTCGGTCACGAGTTTGGTGAGAAGGGCTGGGGTCTGATGCCGCGTTCGTCACATATTGGTTACAGCGATTGTGGGATTGTCACATATTGGTAACAGATATCTTGCGTCCGTCACACTGAGATCCTGGAAAATTAATATAAATGTACCACAATGTGTGCCAATGCAACAACTAGCAAGCATTAAGCTTAGAGTTCAGTTTTAAATACTGATAATGAAACTTAAAAATTAGTTGTATACTTATTTTCTGATTAAAAAGGTTTTAACCATTAGGTAGAAAATAAGAAATTATACTTACAGTGCAGCCATTGAGAAGCCTAGTCTTTGGAATCCCAACTTCAGAGCCCATTAAAAAAAATACAACTATCCAGACTGTATCACTCCAAGAAAGCTAAACAAGTGAACCAAGCAAAAGACGTTAGCTCCAAAGCTGCCTGGCTGCACCTTTTAAACAAATGATCAGCAAAGATTCTGAATAGAAAGACCCCACAAAAATGGGCAGCAGGGGGAATATGTGAACATGTCTACCTGGATGTAAAAAAACCCTTAACATTTAACATCTAAAGTTAAATCACAAACTGTGGTTATATTATCTAATATTTAATTAACTGAAGTAGAGGAGATAGAAGTTAATGTAGGTGAACTGCATTTCCTGGTCAACATCACAAGTTACAGCTGTGTGATAAAATTATAATTCATATATTCCATCTAGAGAAAAAAAAATCAGACAAACGCAATGCATCAGAGACAGGGAACATATTTTTAGATAAATTACACTTTTAAGTTATATTAGATTTATATATATATATATATATATATATACAGTTGCAAGAAAAAGTATGTGAACCCCTTGGGATTACGTGGAGTTTTGCATGAATTGGGCATAAAATGTGCTCTGAACGTCATCTAAGTCATAATAGAAGAACACAGTCTGCTGAACATAATACTACACAAACATTAGATGTTGCCATGGTTTAATTGCACATAACATGTAAACATTCACAGTGCAGGGAGGAAAAAGTATGTGAACCTTTGGACTTAATAACTGGTTGACCCTCCTTTGGCAGCAATAACCTCAACCAAACGTTTCCTGTAGTTGCAGATCAGACCTGCACAATGATCTGGAGTAATTTTGGACCACTCCTCTTCACAAAACAGTGTAGCAATATTCTTGGGATGTCTGGTGTGAATCACTCTCTTAAGGTCATGCCACAGCATTTCAATCGGGTTGAGGTCAGGACTCTGACTGGGCCACTCCAGAAGGCATATTCTGTGCTGTTGCAGCCATTGTTTTGTTGAATTACTTCTATGCTTTGGGTCATTGTCCTGTTGCATCACCCATCCTCTGCGGAGCTTCAGTTGGCAGACAGATGGTCGTAAGTTTTCCTGCAAAATGTCTTGATAAACTCTGGAATTCATTTTCCCATCAATGACAACAATCCGTCCAGGCCCTGAGGCAGAAAAGCAGCCCCAAACCATGATGCTCCCTCCGCCATGTTTTACAGTGGGGATGAGGTTTTGATGTTGGTGTGCTGTGCCTTTTTTTCTCCACACATAGTGTTGTGTGTTCTTCCCAAACAACTCAATCTTGGTTTCATCTGTCCACAGTATATTTTGCCAGTAGTGCTGTGGAACATCCAGGTGCTCTTTTGCAAACTTCAAACGTGTTGCAATATTCTTTTTGGACAGCAATGGCTTCCTCCGTGGTGTCCTCCCATGTACTCCATTCTTGTTTAATGTTTTCCTTATTGTAGATGTGTCAACAAAAATGTTAGCATGTGCCAGAGATTTCTGTAGGTCTTTAGCTGACACTCTGGGATTCTTCTTTACCTCATGCAGCATTCTGCGCTGTGCTCTTGCAGTCGTTTTTACAGGACGACCCCACCTAGGGAGAGTAGCAACAGTGCTAAACTTTCTCCATTTGTAGACAGTCTGTTTTACCATGGACACATGAACATCAAGGCTTTTGGAGATACTTGTGTAACCCTTTCCAGCTTCATGCAAGTCAACAATTCTTGATCGTAGGTCTTCTGAGAGCTCTTTTCGGCGCGGCATGGTTTACATCAGACAGTGCTTCTTGAAACCAGTAAACCCAAAACAGGTGTGTGTTTTTTAAGGGCAGAACAGCTGTCAGCAACACATCCAATATCATCACACTGATTGGAGTCAAGATTGGCTCACTCCTGGCTCCAATTAGCTCTGGGAGAAATCATTAAGCTAGGGCCTCACATACTTTTTCCTCCCTGCACTGTGAATGTTTACATGTTATGTGCAATTAAACCATGGCAACATCTAATGTTTGTGTAGTATTATGTTCAGCAGACTGTGTTCTTCTATTGTGACTTAGATGATGTTCAGAGCACATTTTATGCCCAATTCATGCAAAACTCCACGTAATCCCAAGGGGTTCACATACTTTTTCTTGCAACTGTATATATATATACATATATATATATATATATATATATATACACACACACAGGTGAAACTCGAAAAATTAGAATATCGTGCAAAAGTTCATTTATTTCAGTAATGCAACTTAAAAGGTAAAACTAATATATGAGATAGGCTCATTACATGCAAAGCAAGATAGTTCAAGACGTGATTTGTCATAATTGTGATGATTATGGCTTACAGCTCATGAAAACCCCAAATCCACAATCTCAGAAAATGAGAATATTCCATACAATCAATAAAACAAGGATTGTACATAGAACAATATCGGACCTCTGAAAAATATAAGCATGCATATGTACTTAGTACTTGATTTGGGCCCCTTTTGCAGCAATTACTGCCTCAATGCGGCGTGGCATGGAAGCTATCAGCCTGTGGCACTGCTGAGGTGTTATGAAAGACCAGGATGCTTCAATAGCGGCCTTCAGCTCTTCTGCATTGTTCGGTCTCATGTCTCTCATCTTTCTCTTGGCAATGCCCCATAGATTCTCTATGGGGTTCAGGTCAGGCGAGTTTGCTGGCCAATCAAGCACAGTAATCCCACGGTCATTGAACCAGGTTTTGGTGCTTTTGGCAGTGTGGGCAGGTGCCAAATCCTGCTGGAAAATGGAGTAAGCATCCCCATAAAGCTCATTTGCGGAAGGAAGCATGAAGTGCTCCAAAATCTCCTGGTAGATGGCTACATTGACCCTGGACTTAATGAAGCACAGTGGACCAACACCAGCAGATGACATGGCTCCCCAAATCAACACAGACTGTGGAAACTTCACACTGGACTTCAAGCATCATGCAGTGTGTGCCTCTCCATTCTTCCTTCATACTCTTGGTCCTTCGTTTCCAAATGAGATGCAAAAGTTGCTGTCATCAGAAAAGAGGATTTTGGGCCACTGAGCAACAGACCAGATCTGTTTTTCTTTAGCCCAGGTAAGATGCTTCTGACCTTGTTTGTTGTTCAGGAGCGGCTTGACAAGAGGAATACAACATTTGAAGCCCATGTCCAGGATCCATCTGTGTGTGCAGGCTCTTGATGCACCAACTCCAGCCTCAGTCCACTCCTTGTGAAAGTCCCCAACACTTTTGAATGGCCTTTTCCTGACAATCCTCTCCAGGCTGCGGTCATCCCTGCTGCTTGTGCACCTTTTACTTCCACACTTTTCCCTTCCACATAATTTCTATTAATATGCTTTGATACAGCACTTTGGGAACATCCAACTTCTTTTGCAATTACCTTTTTAGGCTTTCCCTCCTTATGGAGGGTGTCAATGATGGTTTTCCGCACAACTGTCAGGTCAGCAGTCTTTCCCATGATTGTGATTCCTACTGAACCAGACTGAGAGACCACTTAAAGGCTCAGGAACCCTTTGCAGGTGTGATGGCTTAGAGAAGCCTGATTCATTACTCCAGAAAACAAGTCTCCAATGCTCTAGAGTTCAGTGGCGGCGTGCTTTACATCACTGCATCTGACTCTTTGCATTGCACTTGGTGATGTAATAAATACATTGTATTTTAATTATTATTGGTCTAGTATAATTAAGGCAACTTTAAAATTCCATTCCTATTCACCATTTCTTTGTAAATTAAATACAAGGTCTAAAAATCTAAAATCCCAACATGCTCTACCATCCGCTAACTAGACTTCATATCCCCAATATTCATTTATTTTTTCGTAAAGCAGTTGTGAGCAGGCTGAGTCTAGTTCAATGCATTTCCCAGATATTTTCTTCACTTCCTCAGAAGCAATAGGGGTTGAGTCTATGGAAACATGAAAGTGCACGTGTTTTAATATATATATATATATATATGTGTGTACACTGAAACTAAGGGGCCAAGCTCAACCCCCAGAAAACAACCCCAGACCATAACCCCCCCATCCACCAAACTTTACACTTTGCACAATGCAGACAGGAAGGAGAACGATACTTGCCTGAATACATTGTGCCAAGTGTAAAGTTTGGCAGAGGGGGGAATATGGCGTGGGACTGTTTTTCAGGGGTTGGCCCCTTAGTTCAAGTGCATACATATATGCATATATATATATATATATATATATATTGTATATACAGTATTAACACATACTTTGATATTTCCATAGACTCGACCCCTACTGAGGAAGTGGAGTAAAAACCTGGGACATGCACTGGGCTAGAGACAGCCTACCACAACTGCTTTATGAAAAAATATATATGAATTTTTCAGATATGAAGTCTACTTAGCAGATGGTAGAGCATGTTGGAATTTAAGACTTTATAGACTCTGTATTTAATTTATAAAGAAATGGTGAATAGGAATGAGATTTTAATGATGCCTTAATTATACCAAATCAATAATAATTAAAATACAATGTATGTATTACATCACTATTAAAAATACATAAAAAAGAGTGTGTATAGACAAAAATGAAGAGATGATACACATAGTATATGGAATTGTACAGATCCTTTACACATTATCTTCAACATGTTTCACCATCATGGCTTCTGCAGGAAGTGTACACGTGTGAAGGATACTATTAGATATCTAAAAAACACAAATAAGGTACAGCAATTAAACAACAAAGTAAAAGTAAATGTCACAGAAATGTGTCCACAGACAGGGAAAGCCCAACACCCACCAATCCAGATGAAATGTCCTCACCAGCTCTGGGCACATTGTGTAGGGAGCACATCGTAGATGTATATAGGAGGGAACCCCCCACACACGTGGGCCACAAGGGGCAAACCTGAAAATTTGCCGTGCAAACAGCAGAGGAGGCACAAAGATACAGGGGTATTTAGTTTACAAAAAACAATAAAATATCCTCAATTATTGTAATGTGACTATATTAATATATCTATTTTACTTCAGTTTTAAATAGTTACTTACTAAAACCAGTAACAACAAAGTCCACTGGAAGGAGCCAGAGAATAAGTGCAGGGCCTCCACCAAAACAATTTGTAAAATTTGTAAAGAACTATATCCTACTATAAAAGAATAGGGTTAAACTAACAGATAATAGGAGAAAGTGTCCATCTACAGAGACATCCACAAGAGGGTAAGCATACATGTATTAAACTATGAGGCTGATTTTAGCATCCCTGAAATAATATTAATATCCAAAATCACCATCGATATGAGGTAAAAATCATTAATAGATTGTTAATCACATCAACCAATACACAAACAACCTCAATAATTATCTTCAATTTAGCCAATAGCTTTTTGCCAACAATTTCCGTATTAGCATATCCCCTGCAAAGCAGCATACTTATAGGAAGAGTGAAATAGAGATGAGCCCATCATTATGCTGCTTCTTCTTCACTGTTCAGTCACAGACTGGGGGTTGGTCCATGACATATTAGGCTCAGAGGAAATGGGTTGAATGAAGCTGACCATTAATAAACTCAGAATATTAATGATACCTAGTGGTGAAAATGAGCACATGTATTTTTTATTTATTTATTTTGACTGGAATATAGATTTTAATTTGAGAAGCCTGTAACATATCTTATTTGTAATTACACCCATAATGTCTAAACACCATCACACTATTCATTGACAAGATCATATTTCCCAATTATGCTGTTTATACCCTAATAGACTTTTGTTTGAAATGTTTAATTTTATGTACATTCAGTTGATTTTCTGACTGTTAGTGAGGTTAAGTTGATATTTGTTTTTGAGAAAATTGAAAAAAGCAGGATTTAAATTGTTCCTTGAACAAACTAATTTCTAATGTGGTTTTTGTTCAGGAAATTACATTCACTCCCAAATCAAATGTTAAAGGTACTTTCAGACAACATTTGTCTAGTCAACAAATGAATAAAGAATGTCTGTATGAATGTTCAAAGAAATATTTGTACAAATATTCAATAGAAAATCTATTGGTATATAGACAGCTTATCTTTTAGATCACTTCTCATATAGTGATAGACACCACCTTGATTGTATTCTGCCTTTCTAAAGCCCTATTTTTTGCTCCTCTGTCTCAATCTAAACATGCCTCTAGCTTTCCCATAAGCTTTTCTCCTAGTAAAGCAGATCATCTAGGTCAAATCTCAATAAAAATCAGACCAGTGCTGAAGAGACCCAAATACTGTATATTCCTCATACACCAAGACTGACCCATACATTTATACTCTATCTTTAAGCTGCTTCTCTTTCTTTGGTTGTTGAAACCCTGGCACCAGACAACCAGAAATTCATTTGGTTTGAGGAGATCGTTGTGACAAATATTTGATATATAATATAAATCTTCACCCTTATGATCACTTATCTAAACTTTTACAAATTTTTCTCCCAATCTTGCTACTGCAGATGAGCTACTCTCCAGGCAGTTAAGGAAACAGTAACTTCCTGGGCTGCCATTTGTTGCATCTTCACTCTAAATAGGCTGAACATACTTATTATTATTATATAGTATTTATATAGCGCCAAAGGGTTTGCTCAGCGCTGTACAATAGCAAGGGGGACAGAACATGAGACAAGATGGTAACAATACAATACACGAGGGGTTCGAGGGCCCTGCTCTTTCGAGCTTACAATCTAGGAGGGAGGGGAAGTGGTACAGGAGCTAGTGGCTGTGGGGGATGGAGTGGTGGGAGAAGTGGAGGAGATCGGTTGTTAGGTGAGGGTGGGGTAGGCTTACCTGAAAAGATGCGCCCGAAGGTGAGGAGGGTAGGTGACAGTCTGATGGATTGGGGTAGGGAGCTTCAGAGGATAGGGGAAGTCCTGGAGAAGTCCTGCAGTCGGGCGTGGGAGGAGGAGACCAGGGAGCTAGAGAGTAGGAGGTCCTGTGAGGAGCAAAGGGCACGGGTAGGGTGGTATTTGGGTATCAGGTCAGTTAGGTAGTTTGGGGCGGTGTTGTGAATGGCTTTGTAGGTCAGATTTAGTAATTTGAATTTGATGCGCTGGGCAATCGGGAGCCAGTGAAGGGATTGGCAGAGGGGGTGGCAGATGTGGAGCAGTTGGTGAGGTGGAGGAGTCTAGCCTCTGAGTTCAGGATAGACTGGAGTGGACATAGCATTTGTTTGGGTAGGCCAGTGAGAAGGGAGTTGCAGTAGTCCAGGCGTGAGATAATGAGGGAGTGTACGAGTTGTTTAGTAGTGTCTGGGGTGAGGAATGTACGTATCTTGGAGATGTTGCGGAGGTGGAGCCTGCATGACCTTGATAGTGATTGGACATGAGGTTGGAAGGAAAGGTTTGAGTCCAGGGTGACACCCAGGACTTTGGCGTGTGGGGTGGGATTGATGGTGGCGTTGCTAGTAGTGATGGAGAGGATGGAGGGGGCGTGGGCTGGGGGGAAAACCAGCAGCTCGGTTTTGGACAGGTTTAACTTGAGGAAATGGAGCGACATCCAGTCTGATATGTCGTTCAGGAGGTGGGCGATGCGGGTGGAGAGTGAGGGGGTGAGGTGGGGGGTGGAGAGGTAAATTTGTGTGTCATCGGCATAGAGGTGATAGTTGAAGCCGTGGGAGTGTATCAGTTTGCCAAGGGAGGAGGTGTAGATGGAGAAGAGGAGGGGTCCGAGGACAGAGCCTTGGGGGACTCCAACAGAGAGGGGGAGAAAGGGGGAGGTGGCAGTGTTATAGGTGACGCTGAAGGAGCATTGGGATAGGTAGATGGAGAACCAGGAGAGAGCAGCGTCCCTAATGCTGAGGGAGTGCAGTTTTGTAAGGAGGAGGGGGTGGTTGACTGTGTCGAAGGCCGCGGAGAGGTCGAGGAGCAGGAGGACTGAGTAATGGCCATTAACTTTGGCAGTTAGCAGTTCGTTAGTGATTTTAAGTAGGGCGGTTTCGGTGGAGTGTAGGGGACGGGAGCCTGACTGTAGTGGATTAAGGAGGTTTTTATCAGTGAGGTGGGCGCTTAGGCGATTGTAGGCCAAGCGCTCAAGGAGCTTGGAAGTGAATGGTAGCAGGGAGATGAGTCTAAGGTTGTTTGGGTCAGTGGGGTCAAGGGAAGGTTTTTTGAGTATGGGGGTGATGTGTGCGTGCTTTAGGGGGGAGGGGAATGTGGTAGTAGGTGGGTAGTAGGTGCCCCTGATAGTGTACCTGGTGGCTAGCAGTGTGATGGCGGCTGGGCTGGGCGGCGGTGTCCTGGTTAGTCATGGCTCAGGACCCTTCAGGATGGCAGCGGACCCCTCCTGGATGTCGGCAGGACCGGTAGGGGTGGTGGCAGCTTCCCCTGTTCTGGGGATGGAGTGGAGGCATCCCATCGCGGCCACGGCCGGCAGGAAACACCATGGCTTCGGGTGCCACGGTAGTCCGCAGTAGGCCTCGACCAGCCGGAGCTCCGCCAGAGGGACGGAGTGTCCAGGACCCCTTCTGGGTGTTGACAGGGTTCTCGGCGGCAGCTCAGGGGCCTGGATGGTGGCGGATGGCAGTGGATGGAGAGAACTCCGTTGTCCTTCGTGGTTCGTCGCAGCCGATAGGTTACATCTTTCTCCAAAAATACTATTTGCTTGACTGTCATGCTGATCAGTTTGGATACATTCTGATCAGCATGACATTATTATATTATGAAGTCAGGAACATTGCAGCAAGTTTTCAAAGTTTTCTCCTAAAAATATATTAACCATGTAATATTCAGTACAGTAAGATGAGAGAGTCTAAAAATTAGACAGTGGTAAATAATACATTTTTAAGTCTGGGAACAAATTCAGTACAGTGAGGAATAGTAATTTACACACTGGAAAAAATAATAAACATTGTACAATTCAGTGGGTGCTTCTGATGAAAAACTGTCAGCAGTAAACTCTTTCTTATTCACATCTATGTAATATACACTATAAGCTTATCTTGACAGGTAAACAATAAGTGGATGCTGTAAAGATATGCCCACCTCACCAGTCTTATGATTAATTACACTGATGTGAATGTCTGCCTGCCTTTGGCAAGTGTCAAATGCTGCCAAGTGTAACAGGTGAAAAGTTCATGCGTCTTTTTTTGGCAAATATCCAGAATAATAATCTCTTAGATGTTATAATAACATAGTATACTATACTATGTTAAAATAATTGCAAATGCAATAAAAAAGATTTACAGAAATTATATAAAATGTCCCTGTACAGTATATAAAAGAGAAATGTGCACTTTAATTTTTTTTTTATACTTTTTCTAGTCAATCTCAGTTTGTTTTGTTGTTTTATTTCAATTCAGTTATTGCTAAAAATAGCCAAACTAGATGCTATCTGTCATTGAAGAAGAGGAACAGTATTTCTAGTAGTAGGTTAAATGACATGCAAATAAATTCACAAAGGATATACTCCTGGCAATTCCATTCCTCCTGTTAAAAATCACCAGATATTGGTGGCTGAGGCACTCATGTTAGCAAACACTCTAGCTGGAGCTTCCACCAAGTATCCTGAATAACCTTCTGTTCTGCTGATTCTCAGCCCAAACAATTCTCATTCTTTGGCCACTCGTCAAGGCTTGTTGTTGTAACCATGACACAGAAAAGAGGAGCGGAACAGATGTCATGTGAAACCCAAGATAATGCTAGACCCCTTCCACCAGGCCGGAACAGATGACATATGCAACCAAAGATAGTGCTAGACCCCTTCCACCATGACCTGGTCAAGAAAAATTCCATGAAGCATCAACTCATCTTGTAAAGTTTGCCAACATTCCACCTCAACAGCCACCACCCTCTTTTGCCATTGCAGAAAAGTCCACTGCACAAAAGTTTCTAAGTGTCTGGCCTATATCACAGGAGGGTGCCACTGATGCTGTGGAGACACTAATCCTATGAATCTGAGGCCTCAGAACCATCTCTACTGGAGGTACTGTTTGCTATTAATACTTACTGTTTGCTGTGTTGGATCAACCTAAAAATATGAAAGAGGGTGTATCCTTCCTGTGCCACAATGTTCAACACGTTAGGGAGCATATAACAGCTCTTGAGGGCAGACTGAGTCTAGTGAAGAATGATTTGGTTCCCTTCAAACAAGGCCTAGAGGCTACATGGAGCAAAACAGAAACACATGACTTCAGAGTATATGCAAAACAGATTTAGACATAACAATGTTCCTGTAGGTGGCTTCTTTGAACACAGTGAGGGCAACTCTTCTGTTGATTTTATGGGAAAATGGCTGTTTGATGCAAGAACTCCATTAAAAGGGCTCCCTGTGTTCCATCTTGTCCTTCCCTACCAGTACCAGGAGGACCTCCCAGACCACTTTGCTGTGAGCTCTACACTACAAAGACAGAGAAATAAACCTGCCAGAGAACATAAATATATTTCCTTTATCATAGCAAGGATATCTATCTGTCTTTGTTGTCATAACCTCCCATATATTGTACCATGCTCTATCCATCATGCCTGAGGTGGTGGCATGAAGGAGACTTACTTTTTCAAAACTCCTATCACAGCATCTACCTGGCTGGAATGCAATGAGAGATCTCTTGACACAGAATGATCCTAACTCCCCCTGACACTTGTTTGGAATCACTTCACTTCTGCAGTGCCCTTCCCCTTGTCAAGGCTGGGGTATCTTGATTTTTTATTTCTTTGTAGGGAACTCATTTTCAACCTTCTGTTCTGTACAAATGCATTACTATCTTCTAATGGTAATAACAAGCAAAGCCATTTCTGATCCCCCCAATTAGTTCCTGAATGGATGTTTTTCTGTTTTACATTTTTCATGATGTTTACATAAGGACATTAAAAGCAGCACATTTACATGTGAAGTATTCAGCAATCCTCCAAATAAGTATACAGAGCAGGAACAAGACACCAGGGCACGACACAGCTGAAGGCACAAAGATACTGTTGGTGACTGCAGTAACAGAGGCTCCAAGGCACCAGAGCTAGCCAGAAATGTGGAGCAAACTGGCGGTGTCTCAAGCTGCACAATGGGAATGACAGCTGTCAGAATCCTTTAGTGATATTGGGAAAGGGGCCTGCCCATTCTGATAGCTGTCATTCCCACAGCGAGGCATGGGATGCCATCGGTTCACTTCACATCACTCCACCAGCTAGCCCTGACACTCCGGAGCCTCTGTTGATGCATGCTCAGCAGTCACCAACACTATCTTTGTGCCATCAGCTGTGTCATGCCCTGGTGTCTTGTTCCTGCTGTGTATACTTATTTGGCGGATTGGTGAATACTTAACATGTAAGTGTGCTGCATTTAATAAAGGTGTTTATGCTTGGTAGTAACTTCGGTGTCCTGCTTTTTGTTGTTTTCTGTATCAGGAAGTCATCCCAATCAGATTCATACAGGAGTTGCAGAGGTGAACCACTCTTCCATTATTATCCTTCTTCCATCCCTCCATCATCCCTTCATTTTCCTTCATATTTTGCTGCTTCTACAATGGACTCTGTATTTATATGATACAATGTTCTATTATATAATATCCTATTTCCCTAGTAATATGCTCAATATTATGACGTAACTCAGTAATTTAATATATTTTTTTATAGGGAGGTTCAAGTATGTGGCTCTGTTATTTTATTTTATTCTATTTAATTATTGTATTCATTCATTTTATTTTTTTATTTTTACATTCATTTTCATTTACATTGTATAATTTATTTTAAATAATGATATTTGTTAAATAAATGATGTATATCCTATTCATTATTTTTCATATTAATATTTTTTCTATTTGATGCAAATTCTGTATATATCAGATTGTTTTACATTATTTTTAATAGTGTACAGCATACCACTATGAACTATACGTATGTCCATGGTCAAGGTCCCTGTATAAACCTAAACTGAATCAATATGTGTAGCCTGTACAAATTGGGAGTATCCTGTTAAGACGACCATTAGTCCGGAGACGCCCAGTGAGGTTACTAGCTCTGGTTTTGGAGTTATCCAATCAGTGAGTTTCAGCCCCTATTTAACCAGCCCAGATATGGCGGCCTTCACTTCCTGAAGACACCGTGAGGCGAAACGTGCGTAGAAGCGTTATTCCGTCACTTCCAGGTTTCGGTGATGTCACGTTCGGCTCAGTGCAAGCAAGCCTTGGAGGTCGCCATTTTCGGATCACATTAGGCTATACATACTGGTGCTGGCAATACAAATATGAGCTTTTGACCACCTTAACCAGGGTCAAATATGTTTGGTGAGTGAGCAATTCACTTATTTTTTCTGCACGTGGTGAAGGCACACAGGGTTTAGTTTCTCAGTATTGCATCTTAAAGAACTGTCACTACAACAAAGTGATTTTGCGTTTATTAGGATTCCCTATGGATAAGAAAATATTGGAAGGACTTATCACTTTATTCACTATTATTGGTTGAAAAATTATATATATTGTGATCATATGTTATTTGTTGCACAGCGCCATCCTAATCATGTTTATAATTTGTATAAGTGTTGATTCACTATTTGGGGGCTGCTAATCCACACAGTTGTATAGTGTGGGTACAATATTATTGTTCAGCACGGTTAACACTAGACGCCACAATGTTAAAATGTAATCATCTGTATGTATATGGACTAATTATCTTTGCACAGGGTAGAAGAGCGCTGGAAGTTTTATTTACTTTGCAAGGGTTTTTTTGCTTCAGTTCTTCCCTAACTGCTTTTATTGCCTGTTTTTTTTTTTCTATAATTTGCTACTGACAAATTTTGTATCAGTGACCCTATATTAAAACTGATCAATGGGACGAGACTCTGGAAAGATACCATGTACTGCACAATCGTATCAATGGATACCTGGTTGCTTTAATTGAAGCTTGGGCCCTTTCACTCACTATACTTCATAGCCCACCCTGATATCCACTAGGTAGTATAGTGAAGCCTGTGGTTGTGTGTTCCTGGAACACCTGAGGATGGAGTGACCCAAGAAAATGAACTGCAGTGTTTAACAGGAAAAAGGAAGTTCCAAAGAGCTGGGATAAATTGTAAAGTATGGAGGTTATCTGAATGTGTGTAAGGCAGAGAGATATCCCAAGTTCCAAATCCATTTCATAAACTGGTGCTTTTTCAGGTAAATAAAATACACTAGGGGATGAGTACAAAATGATTAGATAAATATTCTGGGTTGTGTTACTAGATTTATCAGGCCTCATCTTAGATGTATTCCCAATGTGTATGCAAATTTGTTAGCAAAAAGTACAGTATATACAGCATACACAAGACAGATACTGTATGGACACTTACATACTAAACTGTGCAAGCATCACTATGAACTGAGCTGTCTATTTACAAATGCAGAGCTTAGAACCCGAAAAATACAGTATGTGTAACATATATTATACAGTATATATATATATATATATATATATATGTGTGTGTGTGTGTGTATAAGTATATACATAGAATCGTCAAAATGAAACAAATAACTATCACAAGGTTTATTTAGCAGTACAGTACTTTTTTCAGAAAAACAGTGGGACACAGTCCATTGCTTTGCATTGCATTGTGGCCAATATAACTTAATGAAATGTTATTCTGTGACATTTCAATTAAGTTAATTAAAAAAGCAAACTAAACATTGTGATGCACTGTGATTGGTGCATCGGTACCGCTGTCTCTCTACAGCATACCAACGGCTGCATGACCCTGCACAACCCTGGTATAACGCATTGACGCCACAGTCTAATAACCCCCTAGGAAAAACTAAACCCAAGAACAGATCATTATGCTTCCTTGAACAATGGGCTTATCTGTTGTAAGGCCCATGGCTATAGAGTATATAAAGAATAACAAATGTATTTCTCTTTGGCATGAAACTGGTTCTAATTCAATTAAAACAATAAGGTAATATATTATCTATATACAAGCACATATCTTTATAACAGTCTATTAGTTACTTTTAGAATCATGATTGGTTCCATTGGTGACAGTTTTAGTTTTTTGTTTTAGATTTTTATGAATATCCTTGGTGAGGAAGTAATAAAATATCAATACAGTACATTGTACAGGACACGCCAAGGATGGGTCTTGGACTGATGCTATATCTCTCCTATATTTGGGTTGTTGTCCCTTTAAGGGAAATGTTTGGTTTACTCAGGGTCTCACCCATGCAGGGTGTGGATTTTAGGATAGTCAAGCATAAGATGAGGACTGATATTGCATCCCTCTCTGCATTGGTAATTGCTTATTTAGGACCTGGAATTTTGGAGGATCAGAGTAATATTTGGGTAAGAAAGGAGGTAATTGATATTAAAATCTGTGTTTAAGTGCCACATCCCTAATATTGTGAATATATACCAAAATAGAGACCTGAAAATGGGGACTTTTGAAGCACAACATAATCATAAAAACATGATTTATTTTGTATTAAAATTCAATATATAACAAAGGCAGACTGACCATTTGGAAACTCTGGAACTGCCCGAGGGCCCGGGGTCAGTAGGGGGCCCCATGAGATGCCCCTGTTACCTTTTTCATAGACTTTTTTGAGTTTGGGCAAGGACACGGGGGCCCCATGATCCCTTATTGCCCGGGGGCCTCATGAGTTGTCAGTCTGCCCTTGATATATCAAATAACATTCTATTTCACAACAACAGTAGTACTAAAATGTGTGGAAAATGAAAAGTTTACAATATCAAGGAGCAGCAAATCTCTTTCCATGTGATCCAAATTCTTTGGGTTCATTCTTATCATCTTGGGCTCAACACGTTTCATGGACTTAATCCACTTCTTCAGGAGCCATCACCATATAGACATTTGACTACTGATCTAAGAACAAATAAAAACAATCAAAAAGTCACAAAAACATAATTTGCCAATCTGGCATAATAGAGCATCATATTGTAAGTGCACTGGAAAAGGGAAGAGAGAACAAAAAGGAGGAGAGGAGCAGTACGCCCTGGAAACCCAAAGGGGGGAAGGAGAGGATGCAAGCCACATAATGTACCCATAATATATACAGACATTAATACCTATAAATGAAAAGTTACCTCAAAAAATAGGTGGTTTCAAATATGCTAAGAGGATGGTATAGAGACCCTCTACTCGTGGACTTATACCGACCTCTATTCATATACTCTTCATACCGCAAAACAATTTCCTCCTAAATGGTAAATATATCATGTAAAACCAACCATTGTATTAATGGAGAATGGGGGGCTGGGCAAAATAAAATTTTTCCAACACCCACCGCTACACCTGTATCCATTTCATGGCAAAATACCTAAAGTGAGTTTCTAAGAATAGATCATATGCCCACGGCTGGCATATAGGCAAAGTTGAAAGCTTTCTGTATGGTAATGTGATGGATATGGTAAAATGCCTATTCGATTTCCTGTTTAAAATATAAATTTTATATACATATTAACTTTTATAATTTTTCATATTTCTAAATATATGTGTTGTGCATATATATATTGTCTGCTGGGCTTTGCAGTCCTCCTTAACTTGATTGTTCAGAGCAATGTTCTCAACCCCTCCCTTCGAGCTGTGAGGATCTTGTACCTAGGCCTTGAATATGTGAGGGGGAGTGAGGAGATAACGGGCCTCAAGCATCAAGTTTCTGCACTTCTCCCATATTTCAGCCAAGCAAAATGTGCCTTTTAGAATGTGACTGTGTTTACGTAATAGTGACGTATACCCTATTGTTCTCCTTGTATAAAAGGTTAAGCACTGCCCTGCAATAAACAGATGATGTGAAAGTGGTTATACTGGACATTTGTCAGTGTGATCATCTTTCAGTGTGCACGCAATCCATATCTCAAAATTAGGAGCAGCAGACATTCAAACCTGAGCCCAATTGTGGTTCCCAAAACCTTTAACGCAATAACAACACATGGTAAAAAACTTTAGTACTAATTAGCTCCATCCTTAACATAAAAAACATTTTTGCCTAAAGGAGGCCACACCAAGGAAATTCCCTTCATCTGCCAAAACATTAGTCTCAATACCGAAGAATCTCCACTTTTTGGGTAAATCTGCACTTGCACTTACTGTGCATGTCTTATATTTCATTTCGGCTGAAGACAATCAGACTTGTTATGTTTTCTGAAACTGTCAGTTTCATTTTTCTGTTTTCATTTACTTTAAAGAAAAATAAAGACTTTTATGTTTAGGACAAATGGCTTTGTATGTGATCCCAAGGTGCTCATACTGTGGCTATACCCCTAAACTGTACAACACCTGGAATTCTCTATGGGATGTGACATGTGTCAAGATGATGATTTTCCCATTTTTTCCACGCATGTCTAGGGTACTGATACAGTATCAATGGTTTTGTAACCTTTAATTCAGAGGTGTGCTTGGGCAACATACAGCAAATGCTGCATATAAAGATATATATAGCTCTATTTTTCTAATGTGTGAGTTTATGAGTACTTTAGAGCAGGGGTTTCAAAAGTTTCTAAGCAATGGGCCAGTTTACTGCCCTTCAAACTTTAGGGGGGCTGACCTGTGGCCAGTGTGAGTGGAAAATGCCCTGGTATTGATAGGAGTAAACAATGCCACAGGCTTGGGGCTCAGTGGGAGCAAACAAAATTACATATTTGATCTCATTGGAAGCAATAATGTCCCATCAATGGTATCAATGGGAGGAATAGTGTCCCATCATTGGTGTCAGTGGAAGGAATAGTGTCCCTTCATTGAATAGTGCCTCATATCAGTGGAAGGAATAGTGCCCCGAGGACCAGAAAAAAGCATGCAAAGGGCCACATTCGCCATGGGCCACTGTTTGGAGACCCCTGCTTTGGAGCAAAGTGACCCTAAAAGTAATCTATAATATACCTGTGCACAGGTATATCTTGTTTGTTGCATTATAGGTCAGTAGCCAGACCTAAACCTAGTAGTTCTCCCCCACCTTATGTCTGTTTGCCTCAGGTTGGCTTTGTGTCCACAGTAGCATTTGACAGAGCAGAGTAGACCGGCTAAAAGTGATTACTTTGATGCAGTTGGCTAGCTTTAACATGTATTGCAATACATTTGAACTAAAAAGCCATTTTTTAATTGCAAAGTTTGCTAGAAAGGGTATATAACAACGTGCAGAGGGTTCTTTCAGAATGTCTTGTGTTAATATGTTGTTACACCCTTTTAGCACCTGACAGATAAATACATGTACAAGCTATTTGGATTTGAGCACAGGTATATCTTGTTTGTTGCATAACAGATTACAGGCCAGTAGCCAGACCTAAACCTAGTATCTCTCCCCCACTTTGTGTCTGTTTGCCCCATGTTGGCATTGTGTCCACAAAAGCATCTGCATTGGCAGAGCAGAGTAGAACTGGCCAATAGAGGGATTACACTGATGCAGTTGGCCAGCTTAAACATGTATTGCAATATGTGTGAAGTAAAAATCCCTAGTTTTTTATTGCAAAGTTTGCTTGAAAGGGTATATAGCAGTGTGCAGATTGTTCTTCCAGACTTTCTAGTTGTAATATGTGGTTACGTCCCTTTAGCACCTGATAGATAAATGCATGTACAAGCCATTGATATTTGAGCACAGGTGTATCTTGTTTGTTCCTTCCTAACCAATGACGCCACAAAGCTCCTTGTTCATGATCATCTCTCACCTCGACTACTGCAACTCCCTCCTCATTGGCTTGCCTTTATATAGACTATCCACCCTTCAGTCCATCAAGAATGCTGCTGCCAGATTCATTCAACTTACCAGCCACTCAGTGTCTTCTACCCATCTCTGCCAATTCCTCCACTGCCTTCAGCTTACCCAACAAATGAAATTCAAGATACTAACAACAACTTACAAAGCCATTCACAATTCGGCCCCCAGCTATATCACTAACCTAGTCTATAAATACTGACCTAATTATTCTTTTTGTTCCACCAAAGACCTACTACTCTCTAGCTCCCTTGTCACCTCCTCTCATGCTCACCTCCAGGACTTCTCCTGAGCCTCTCCCATCCTCTGGAACTCCCTACCCCATTTTGTCCCTTCTTTTAAGAGAGGCCTACCCTGCCCTCACCTAACAACTGGACTTTTATTTTCTCCATCAGATCATCCCCCACGGTTATTACCTTTTGTATCTCTTGACCCTCCCTCTTAGATTGTAAGCTTTAATGAGCAGGGTCCTTTGATTCCTACTGTATTAAATTATATTGTAATTGCACTGTCTGCCCTTACGTTGTAAAGCACTGCATAAACTGTTGGCACTGCATAAATCCTGTATAATAATAATAGTGTGTCAGGTGGGGAGTAACTAACACTAACAGACACTTTTATGACTGGGAGATATTTTATGTTCACAATGGATTGTATTCACAATGTTTATATGCAAATTTGTTTTCATATGTATGTTAGAGTGAGGTTGTATTAACACGGAATTCATAATATCATATATTATATATTATAAATACATATATTTTGTGAGGGAGTGCTGCACAATTTATTTGGTTTATTTTTTACTTTGGTGTGTAAATCACAAGTTGTGTTGACTCTTTATTGTTTGTGAAGTATAAGGGATATTTTTTATTTCTTTTTTTTTGTGACACAAATCTCTTATTGACTTTGAAAGTACAAAATCATTAATGTAGCATGTGTTCTTTTTATGTGTAAGATCTTCTTCTTTGTTGATTTGTTACATATTTTATACATTATTTTATGTCTTTTGATTATATATGTTTGGTCTACACACATTTACGTCCCATTTTTTTCCCCTGAAGAAGAGATATTTAAAACTCATTAGAAAATGTTTTAAGTACAATTAATAGGATAGTAACGTTGTGGTGCTGGTAGTTAGGAATTCCACCAGTACTAATATATGTATGTCTATGAGAGTATTATTAGATAGTGACACCATCAGCCTATTGTTTTATGTCATTTTAATGATATTATAATTAAACTAAAAACACATTTCATGAGTTCCTGTATCGTGGTTTGCATTCCAGCAGCCATTTCCCCACAGGCATAAAGCACACTCCCACTCCATCCCACTCAGGCATCAACAGCAAGGCTCTTACTTTCCATTCATCATACATCAGCATCAGAGGTTGGTCATCAGCTCTGAGGAAAGGGATTCGTCCCCGAAACGTGTCAGCCATTTGATTGCACTGACAGTGAGAACACCTTGCCTGCCGTTGTGGCCATTGTCATTTTTCTATGCTTTTTAGATAAATGCTTCGTCTGTGAGTATGTTTTTATTATTCTTTCACTCCTACAATAAACCTTGGATAATGCACTAGGTGTGTGCGCCACCTGTTTTCTCTCCACTAAGAGTTTTATGGATGCCTGTCAGTCCCATTTACGCTTGGTTGCCATCACAATGAAAGTCCCTCGAATTACACATTTGTGTGCTTCCCACTGGGAAAAGGGAGAGGTGTCGAGAGTATGGTTGGTCAGGAAGTACTCCCCTAGTTTGGAGCGCAGATCAGCCTTGTTTACTACGTCAGCAAGGAGGGATGTGCCAAGCCGCCACACTTTAGTGCGGGACTGTTTCTCAGGGAAGCTTAAGGTCATGGAAATAGGGTGATGATCCAATATAAACATAGGCTCTATGGTGGAGTTGTGAAGAAAAGGAAAGACCACTTGGGAGAGGAAAAGGTAGTCAATTCTAGAGTATTTGTTATGTGGGGTCAAAAAGAACGTATAATCTTTGGCGTTAAGGTGAAGCACTTGCCAAGAGTCATGAAGTTGGAGATCTTGGAATTGGGTATGAATCTGGCGAAAGATCTGTAAGGCAGAAACGAGGAACCTGCAGAAGAATCTAGTAGAGGGCAGAGAGGGACATTAAGGTACCCCCCCAGGATCAGCATTCTCGATTGAAAGGAGGAGAGTAATGAAGTGATCCCACAAAAAAGGGTACCTGCTTAGAGTTTGAAATGTATACATTTGTGAGAGTGATAGGTCTACCAGCTAATGTGCCTTTAAGGAATAGATACCTGCCTTCTGGGTCGATTAATGAATCTGAAACAGTCAAAGGAAGGTGTTTGGCAATTAAGATGGTGACTCCTTTGGATTTGGCTAAGGGATTGGGACCATGAAAGACTGTGGGAAAATGTGCATCGTAAAGTTTGGGGACCGCATCCTGATGGAAATGTGTCTCCTGGAGACAAACCAAGTCTGTCTTATGTTTACGCATGTAAGAGAGCAAGAGGGACCTTCTTTTGGGAGTATTTAATCCCTTCACATTAAGGGAGATGACTTTTAAGGTCAAGTGACCTGGTGAGGTTTGGGGTGTGATCATGGTGGTAGTGGGAAAGAAACCCGGGGGGGAGAGATAGGGAGAAGGAAAAAAAAAGTGGGGGAGGGGAGAGACCAGGGATGGGGGGGGGGTGGGGAAGAGGGGTGAAGAGGGGAAAGGAAGGGAGAGGGAGGGGGGAGGGTGAGCAAGGGGGAGAATGGGGGCAACAAGTGGGCAGGGGGAAGAAAGGAGTGATGTGGGAGGGAAGGATATCTGGAGGGGAAAGTAGACGCTAAAAGAAAAGAGAAGAGAAGAAGGCAAAAGAGGGGAGGAGAGGGTGAGAAGGAAGAATAGGGAAGGGGGGAATGAATGAGGAAATATCCAGAGTGGGTCAGTGAAAGCTTAGTGAGCCCACTGTGTGGGGAACGCAGAGGCAGAGAAACCAACAATGGAAATCCGCTGGCCGAGAGATCCAATTAAGCACTGTGAATGAAGAGGATAGATGATAGCAGTGTCCAAATGGCTACATGCGCATTGTGTAGGTGGTGCAGGTGATGCCGAGGCGATTCAGTCAGCAGAAGAAGAGGTTTCCCTAAAGTGTGAGCATACTAGGAGCCTACTAGGAGCATGAGTTAATGGTCGGGGTGGTCTATATAGCTATAAAATCTGGTATCAGATAAGTGTTGGCTGAGAGAGCAGACAAGGGAAAAAAGCAGAGTGGTTTGTCGGGAAAGCCGGGGTCAAGGGTGTGGCATGAGGTATGACCTCAGAAGTGTATGTGTGGTCCTGAAAGGAGTGAACCTAACCGTGAAGGTCTGCTATAGCTGGGCCACTCTGAGAAGAGCCTCGAGGAGCCTCGGTCGGGTGGCAGTGGGGGCCCATACTCACCAGATGAGGGCAAGCAGAGGGTGTAGCAATCGTGCACACAGAGATGGATGCAAACCTCCATTTTGGCAAAGGCCTCCATCTTCTATCATTTTCTACTCCCAAATCAGCTTCCCTCATCCCCCCTCCCTCTCTGTTGAGTGACATGTGGTCTGTATGATGCAGAGGTCACAGGCAATCAGGCTCAGCGGGAGAGCTCCAGGGCTATAAAATCCCAACCTAGCTGGTGTCCAGATGTGTTAGCTTCTCAATCTGGGATATCGTAAAGCCATAAAACCAAGTCCTTCACTGAGCTCAAAGACATTCCAGAAAAACCAGACATCACATTCAACATCCATTTTCCCCTATGATTTCATATCTAAAAATATGAAAGACTTACACAAAAACCAGGCATGAATTCAGATCGGTCACTTTAATACAAGTCGCCTGATATATTACACCTTCTAGCTGATATCTACAGGAGAGCAGAAAATGATATCTCCTTAACTGTCACAGCAGGTATGTCATATTTCATATCTAGACGTTCAGCAGATGCGTCTACATATTAATCTACTAGTGGCAAGGCTGCTAAATGCACCAAGGGTAAGTTATGGGTCATGATATAAGCTGTGAGGGATTTTTGTTCTAGCTGGGGTCTCCACCTACACCTCCCTCCCCAAATGAGGCGATTGGTTCTCTGCTTCAAGGAGACACCCTTCTGAGTTCCTAGAAAAGTTAAGCTAAGCTGAGCTGAGTTGAAGTTGAAGAAGCTCCCTTTTAACATCGGAACTAACTTTGGGAGATAAGGCCCTTTTGCTCAGAAAACTTGAAAGCTGCTTAACCCAGGACTTTTGGCAAGTACTTTATCGCTCTAAATTCCTTTCTGTTATCTCTTTGCTGTGTCATTGCTCTCTGTATATTTATATATATATATATATGTATATTTATATATATATATATATATATATTGACTACATCTTTTTCTGTAAATATTTTTATTGCACCCTTTTTACCTTTTAGTAATATATCTTACTTTCTGAAAGTGTTGAACTGTTTCTAAAGCTCTTTAATGCAAACTAAGAACCCCTGTCTCTGAAGAGCACTACTGTGTGTGTTTAAACCTCTGTATACCCTGCCTGCGGTGACAGTGGTATACAGACGATTATTCAACCATCATAGTGTTATTGCTGATGTTGCCGAGTCCTCTTTCTCTGTACAAAAAGGAGGTGGTGGCAGTGTGAAGGGCTAATTGCATAATTAACCTGACCCAGTAACAATCGCTCCCAGGCTGCCAGTACACAGATTGTGGTCCATTAGCTGGAAAATCTTTGTGCAGGGTGCAGCTGGGCATGGCATTGTTACGTACGTGACAGAGCGGTTTTAGATTGGCTAGTCCTTCGGTCACGAGTTTTGCTGAGAAGGGCTGGGGTCTGACGCCGCGATCGTCACAGAAGGCCCAGGTGAGGATGAGGCATCAAATACCAAGAATAGTTTAACAACAGTGTTAGCAAATAACGTAAGCATTTCAACAAGAGAAATCAAACAACGGGAAAAGTATGCAATTCCCATAAGCCTGAAAACCTCGGGAGACCCGAAGGCGAGCAGCAGTTCAGTTCATAAGGGCCAGTTTGTCTCCAATTATAGAATGGGGGAGAAGGAGTTGGGGGGGAGTCCTCGGATCTTCCCAGGAGCCCAAAAACTTGGATGTTAACACTGGGATTACGTAATCAATTAAGATATGAATCAGATGGCTCTGCCTAGGGAGCCAACTGAGTCATCTGAAAAACTTAAGCACCTAAAGAACTAATACCAGCACTGCTCGCTCACAAATGCTCGCAAATACCTTGAAGAAAACAATTCTTACACCCTAAACACCATGGCCGGTCCTCTAGTGGACGGTCTTGAAGGCATCTCAGGGAAGGAGTGGCGGCAACGGGCAGAATGACCTTGCTAATCCATGTCACTGGAATCTGGCCTGCCTTCCGAAATGCTTGGTATATGCAGGGTTCTGTACCAGTCCGGGAGCTCAATCATCGGGATCTCTAAAGTAGAGCAAAAATGTGGCAAATCTTCCGGAACCCTCAGATAAGCTGTGCGGCCCTGTGCTTGGGCCGAGAGGCAAAAAGGGAAATGCCATCTGTATGGAATGTTATGAGAGCGTAGCGAATCTAGAAGGGGCAGAGTTCCCTCCTTTATTGCAGGATAAGGTTAGAATTTGTAGATGTGTTGGGAGTGAGAGGTCGTCGTCTGCTGTATTTCCAATATGGCGTCAGCCTGCTGTCTGTTAGCAATTTCCACCCCTTCTATTCTGGCGCCTAAAGTTTGAAGGTCATCACGGAGATCGGAGAGGGTTGTAGTTGGGGTAATCTTAATATCAGCAGCCACTGCATGTATATCTCTTAGGGAAAGTGTGTGATTGTCAATGAGATCATGCTGGGGCACTGTGTCAGCAGGGGAGTCATTGACCGTCCCTGGAGTGCTGGCTGCTGTGGCTGAAACAGAGGAAGGTGGGGGGATGGCTGCAGCCTCTCCCTCTGCTGGGATCGAAAGAGCTCCTGTATATGTCGGGACTGCAGTGCATTGGTGCATTAGAAGCCCATGCGGTGCGGGACTGGGACCGGGATCCCGGTGTACTCCGGTCCCCCTTCCCCATCTTTCACTGCCCACTGCTCACCTGATCCTCTGATTGTCACGTGGAGGGATCCCCGGCCGGCAGGAGCTCCGGACTCAAGCGGCCATGTCGGGACTCGGCAGACCACGCCCTCCTCGAAGTACTTTCCATATAAAAAAAAACATTTTACAGATGAGTAGCAACCATTATAGCCACCTAGAAACATTTCTTTAGATTAGATAGTCTCCTTACCACATTTTTTTAATGAAATAATATATTGCCTTGTTTTGCCAGGTCAGATAAATACTTATCTTGTTCTTTACATAGATGCTCTTCTCTTGCTGAATGAGCATCAACAAAGAAAAAAATTACTAAATATATGCAAAGTAAAATGTGAACTGAAAAGCAAAAGAGAATTATTCTATAAAGTCCAGAAAAAATCATGATGAAGTTTTAAATCTTTGAAAACAGAGAAGCACTGGAGCATGATTTAATTTATGACTTCTAAAGAAAAAATAATTAATGTTTAGGATGTTTTATCCAGGCAATTAAACCTTTTTAAGAATAAATTTTTGGAGCATGTTATGCGACAAGGACCACAATTTATAATGTCACCTCGTATGTCAAACACTCCATAAACTTAATATTCTGTACTATTTGTTGAACTTTGTTTTTAAAAAATGGAAAAATTCTAAACAGGATGCTAAACATCCACATCTTGTTGAAAGTCTGTTAATTAAAATGTCAACAAAATACATTTGTTTTACCAAAGCCAAGGATATTTTATTCTCTATCTCTTACAGATACTCATATAGTACTGTCAATTTACACAGTGCTTTACATATACAGTATATTATAGATTCACATCAGTCCCTGCCCTCATGGTGCTTACAATTTACGGTTCTTAACTCACATCCACACATGCACATACAAGGGCCAATGTAGACATGAGCCAATTAACCTACCAGCATGTCTTTGGAGTGTGGGAGGAAATCCACACAGGCACAAGGAGCATATGGGGATCAAACCAATAACCAGAGCTGCTAGGCAGAAGGGCTAACCACTTAGCCACTGTTCTGCCCCTTAATAATTTTATTTTATACAATAATGGCTATATTTGTCTTTATATTTAAGGTCTGTATGTGTATGTTGTCTGTTGTTAATACCTTGATAAACTACTAATAAACTACTTGTTGCGAAAATATGGGGGTAGTCTTTTCTGGCTCTGACAAGCTAGTTTTCTGACTGCCTATGATTGTAATTCTTTTCTGCATTGCTGACCAGGAGCAAGCATGCAGAAAGCAAAGTCAGAGTAAAGTTGGAAAGTTTAATCTGCATACTTGTCCTGTAATTTAAAAAATACTGATTTATAGAAATGTCAGTCTCCATATTTTTCAGCATGTTATCCTAAATATATTTTATCTCTGTTTCTATGTATAGTTTATGATACAAATACAGAGCTATTTGATCAATAATTTTTGACATTTTGACAGTGCTCATTAAAAATTGCTGATTGAGTCTCTACGGTAATGATTGTTAGCCATGTGATTTTGTCTGCCTGGGTTAGAATGCGAAAAGCAGACTTTTTTTTTTTACTGATGGCAAGACAAAGGTACTTGTTTACAAAAATAACCATGAAATTTGTTAATTATAACATATCCTTATTGATTAATTTCAAAAGTCTTTTTATTTGAACTTTGGATGGCAGCATTCAGAGGGTTGTAAGAAAGCAATATCTTAAAGATCAAACTACTAGCTCAACAGAAGAATACAAATTAGTACGTAATATGCAATTTTTCATACTCACCTGAACCTAGCAATTAAAACATTTTCATATATGTTATTTTATAACCTTGGCCATAATTATTAGAATGCATGTATGTAAAATGTGCTGTTTAGGGTGCCTTGACTATGATGCAAGGATGGATTTATTTACGAATAGGCATATACATACAATGTAGATAAGGAAAGGGATAGGTGGAAGATGGAAAGTGGAAAAAGGGATCTCCTCTATAGCCTAACACACATTCATTCTCACTGAATCTCTTGTACCAGGGTCCTTTTTGGCCAGTCTAAAGGCACAGTTGAGTGTTGATAATTGCAGTCTTTGAAGACATCTTGAACCAAAGGTTCATTTTGACCTAAATTATGCCAAAATTATATTTTTTTAATTTTTTTACTGAACATGTTTAATAGCAAAAAGTCAAAAATAGAGGGTTTTTTTCAAAATTGTCAGTCTTTTTTTATTTATAGCACAAAAAAATAAAAATGCACAGGTGATAAAATACCACCAAAAGAAAGCTCTATTTGTGGGGAAAAAAAATTTCACTTGGATATAGCATTGCATGACCGCACAATTGTCAGTTAAAGTAATGCAGCGCCATATCGCAAAAAATGGCCTGGTCAAGAAGGGGGTAAATCCTCTGGAAGGCAAGTGGTTAAACCTGAAATAAAAAGAAATTAAAAACAAAAAGCAAAACAAAACATCAAAACAAATAAATACATATCCAGAGAATCTGGGGAGGGGGGCTTGAGGGTTTAATCAGCTAGACATCAACTACAGTTGTTTCTGACACTTACAAATGTCAACAACTGTCAGACTGCTCATGAGTTAATAGTGAACACTTTTGTTAATCTTTTGTCACATACCTGTATGCAGAGTCATCCACTCCTGGATTTTGAGACAGGGTCTGCAGCGGCAAATGGAGACTATCCAGCCAATCCAGTTAAAGGTGTCAGGTCCTCAACTTGATTGAGTGATGACCAAGTGGAAGGACACCAGAAAATAAGTGGAATCAGGGTCAGGAACAGGCAGAAGTCAACAAAAATCAGGCAGTAAGGTATAGATTTCCTAGGCAAAAGCATGGTCAGTAGTCCAAGTCAAGGTTGGTAGCTGAGGCAGACAGAAAGCATCAGTAGACAAGGATATACTGAGAGCAAGGTCAGAGGAAAAGCCATGTCAGTAAAAAGATCAAGATGCCTATCAGGAACTGGATAACAGGAACAAGACTGAAGACCAATTAACAAAGAGCTTTTGCTGAACTCAGGTTTAAATATCCTACTCGGAGACCATGGATTTGCATGCAACTGCTCCAATCTACAACTGGCCTTTGCAGAAAGGAGCACATGGTAGGGAGACGCATATCAAACAACAACAAAGAAAAATTTCCAGCTTAACTTATCAACCAGCCTGCAACCAAGCAAATTATTCTGTCGAACAGTTCATGTTAAAAACAGGGGTTTAGTTTGAACACATTTGTAAATATATGCATAAGCTGCACAGCTTCTTCATGGCACCCTAGTATTTTCTGCAGTCCTAACTCTATACATTTTGAGAACAATTTTTTTGAACAATTTGAAAAAAGGATATCCAAAAGATGTTTTAGAATGCAATGCAATTCAAATACTACAATTAGATAGAGAAGACCCTTTTAAAACCAAAAGATTAACAGGTGAGGTTATCTAAAATTATAGCAGATAAGAAAGAAAAACAATAGAGAGAAAGCACTGGCCTATTCAGAAAGGTTACACATTATTACGTCATGTCCTATCAGATACACCACACTTTATTTTTAAACGCACTCCTAACCTTTGCTTAAAATTGGTCCCTACCATTCAAGACAAAAAAAATCCATGGTGGTATTATGATTGATCTAATATCAGGTTTCATCAAGTGCTTGAAATATATGGCTTGCAAGTGCAACAAAATTAAAAACAACTTATCCCACATGAAACAATAGACTTTTCCCCAAAACTTTACGTAGCTTGTGACACAAAAGGATATATAAAGTATTCATTGCCCTGGTAAAAAACAATATGCACAGAGAACAAAGAGGGAATAAAAAAATCAAAATGAAGGAACATACACATGGAATTATGAAAGGAAAGAAGAAACATTCTCTCTATAAGCACTGTAGACAGGTTCATAACAGGAGCATAAAGTGGTATTAAGCCCAAAAGCAAACACTTATTATATTGCAGCTTGATATTTCGTAGATGCGATGACTGCATTCATTTTCTTTTGTAGGCTGTGTTTTTCTACTTACATCTGATGATCTGGTCAGCAAGATTGTATTTTTTTTTTCAAAAGAACATGCTCTTCAGCAGAATGTATCAGTTACAGAGGCAAGACAAACCATTTAACATTGACAAAAAGCTTTTATGTATTTGGCTGAATGCACACATACTGCGGTGACAGACGTTTAATCGCATTGTGAAATGTCTGTCACCACAAGGGCACACAGTATACAAGTTTTTCTTATGTGTCTTATTCATACTGCAATGCAGCCTAGAGATACACTGCAGCATAATGCAATAAAATACAGACATGCTGCATTTTATCACAGCACACTGTGCCAAATTGCATGGCAATTTACAGCGCCTCTGTACATTGCTATGAATGAAGCATACATTTTGTACACTTCACATAAAGTATATACAAAACAAAACAACAAAAAAAGGAGCAATGTGATGCTCTGAATTGCAACCCACACTTTTCCCTACCTCAGGTGGAAATGGAGAGCTGCCAGAACGCTTCTTGTGTGAATTCAGCCTTAATGTAAAACATTTTTCCAAAAAAAGGAAAAAACTGTTTGCTGTAACTGCTTATAAAGTGTTAGCTGGAGTTTGGTTTCAATTTGTTAGTGTATTTACATCTGCTGATGCATCTAATACTCCCCTTCCCCCAAACTGACAATGCTGATGTTCAAAGGTGCCCCCTGTGCTCATTCATCCAAAGTAAGGGTACTATTATACAGGTGGCGTATTACTGGCCAGATCACCAGGTGAAAACAGAGAAAAAAATGCATAGGAAAAGAAAACAAATGCAGCCACCACATCCAATGATTGGTATTGTCATTATATTACATTTACATTGAGCCTCTCCGAAGCTCCTTTACCTTTTATGACACATACAGTTGTGTCCAAAATTATTCAACCCCCAATGCTGTAAAGGGGTTTAGGGACTATAGTGTACATTTGGAATTGTATTCAGAATCAAATCCTACAAGGACGTTGTAACTACCCAAATGCAACTAAAATGACATCAATTGTTTATGTAATACAGTAGTAAATGGTTCTTATGTGGTTTCTTCATTGCCACAATTATTCAACCCCTTAAAGACTACCACTCTGAAGAACAGAGGTTCATACAGGTGCTTTCCATCAGGTATTGAAAACACCTGTGGATGTCACCGAGCAGCAATCAAGCATAATAAGCACCAATTAGGCAGCTTTAAAATGACTGTGATACTCAGCTCCTTCTAGACATTTACTGGTGTGGTTACAAACATGGTGAAGGCAAGAGAATGGTCCAGGAAGACAAGAGAAGAGGTGATTTCTCTTCACAGGAAGGGCAATGGCTATAAGAAGATTGCAAAGATGTTAAACATACCAAGAGACACCTTAGGAAGCATCATTCGCAAATTCAAGGCAAAGGGCACTGTTGAAACGCTACCTGGTCGTGGCAGAAAGAAGATGCTGACTTCGACTGCTGTGCGCTACCTGAAGCGTAGAGTGGAGAGAAGTCCCCGTGTGACTGCTGAGGAACTGAGAAAAGATTTGTCAGATGTGGGTACAGAAGTTTCAGCCCAGACAATAAGACGCACACTGCGTAATGAAGGCCTCCGTGCCAGAACTCCCAGGCGTACCCCCTTGCTGTCTCCAAAGAATAAGAAGAGTCGACTGCAGTATGCCAAAAGCCATGTGGACAAACCACAAAAGTTGTGGGATAGTGTTCTGTGGACTGATGAAACAAAATTAGAACTGTTTGGGCCCATGGATCAACGCTATGTTTGGAGGAGGAAGAACAAGGCCTATGATGAAAAGAACACCTTGCCTACTGTGAAGCATGGTGGAGGGTCAATCATGCTTTGGGGCTGTTTTGCTTCTGCAGGTACAGGGAAGCTTCAGCGTGTGCAAGGTACCATGAATTCTCTTCAGTACCAGGAGATATTGGATGGAAACGTGATGCAGTCCGTCACACACCTGAGGCTTGGGAGACGTTGGACCTTTCAACAGGACAATGATCCCAAGCATACCTCCAAGTCCACTAGAGCATGGTTGCAGAGGAAAGGCTGGAACATTTTGGAGTGGCCATCGCAGTCACCAGACTTAAATCCGATTGAGAACCTCTGGTGGGACTTAAAGAAAGCAGTTGCAGTGCGCAAGCCTAAGAATGTGACTGAACTGGAGGCCTTTGCCCATGAAGAATGGGCGAAGATACCCGTAGATCGCTGCAAGACACTTGTGTCAAGCTATGCTTCACGTTTAAAAGCTGTTATAACTGTAAAAGGATGCTGTACTAAGTACTAAGATTGAATGTCACTTGGGGGTTGAATAAAACTGATAATGCTGTGAGCACAGAAAAGACATTTGTGGTTATTTCATTATAACTGTTATGTTATATTTGTCTGACCTACAAGTGCCTCTTTAATGTAAATGTAAGCAAGATGACTGAATGATCAAAAGCAATGTCAAACTGGCCAAAACACTCAATTTCAGTGGGGGTTGAATAATTTTGGACACAACTGTATGTCTATGGGAAACGATACACCGTTTTTGGTGGAGCAGAGTGGTTTCAGCTTTTGAAAGTGCTCACAAAGTCATGTAAGTTCAGCACATAACGGATCAAGGTGGATGAATTCTAATAAGCAGGGCCCTCTGTTCCTCTTGCACCAAATTGTATTGTAGCTGTAATGTCTACCTTCATTTTGTAAAGCATTGCACAAACTGTTGGCGCTATATACAGTTAGGTCCATATATATTTGGACACAGGCACAATTTTAGTTTTAGACTTCAAGCAAAGCATCACAAAGGAGGAAACCTAGTCTTTGGTTGTGTCCATGGGCACCAGACTTCAGTCAAAGCATCAGAAAGGAGGAAATTCAGTCATTGGTCATGTCCATGGGCTCCAGACTTCAGGAAAAGCATCAGAAAGGAGGAAGCCCAGTCTTTGGTCATGTCCATGGGTTCCAGACTTCAGGCAGTGATTGCCAATAAAGGATTCTCAACAAAATATTACAAATGAACATTTTATTTAGGATTATATTCAATTGTCCAATTACTTTTGGTCCCTTGAAAAAGGGGGGATGGCTACTCTTAAGAGCTGTAATTCCTAATTCCTTCCTCCAATTTGGATGTACATACCCTCAAATTAAACCTGAGAGTGTGCACTTTCAGCCCATATCCATTATAGAACTAGAGCTTGAATATGTTTTTGTAAATACCTGGAAAAAACTAAAATTATGCCTGTGTCCAAATATATATGGACCTAACTGTAAATCCTGTATTATAATAATAATAATAATAATAATGGATATGGAGATGTACAACATCCATTTTACCGCTCAGTCACATGGGGGTTAAGAGACTTCATGTGCTTGCTGATGGTGGAATGAGCTTTGTTGACATCACATTCTCACATTTGATATAATGTTTTCTGGGCAGATATTCTGGCTATACTCTTGTGGACTTTTTTCTGGACCTTTTATTACTGTTTGTGTTATAGTTTTTTTTATAATTAACAGTTTTTATTGATTTTCACATGTATATACATACATCACATTTGAAAGAGAAACAAGAGAAACAGGTACATCGATGGTAGAAATCTGCAAGGGTACAGAACATATAATGTCACAAAATAACAGTGGAGAAGCAGTTAAATCCGTACATTTTGGGCAGGTTGAGAAGAAATAAAGACATCCCATGGGTTTCATACTGCCTCAAACACAGCAATAGAACAAGCATGTAGAGCAGTCAAACATTCCATCTGTCTTACATCAGCAATAATTTTAAGTCGTCATCGAAGGAGGTATGGAGGATAGTCAACACATAGGAATGCTTCTTCTGGATGCAGTCAGAACATGCGTGGAGAGTTTTCTGGACGGTTTGGAGAGGCCCGGAAACGGCAGGCTCAATAAAAGGTATAGAGGCTCGAAAGGGAGAGAGGTATGCAATAGCAATTGTAATAAGGACAAAACCTCTTCCCAAAAAGGAATAATGGACCCACATGCCCAAAAAATATGGTAGAGAGAGCCAAAGTCCTTCCCACAGCACCAGCAGACAGAAGAAGCATTCGAGTTACAGGCATGGAGTACTTCAGGCGTTTTGTACCACAACATCATAATTTTGTATGTATTTTCCTTATAAACTATGCAAACCGAGGATCTAGGTGCGTTTTCTTAATTTTTTTTCCACTGTGTCAAATCAATGTCACATTGTAAAAACTTGGACCACTTGCACATGTAATGATGAGTGTCATTAGATAAGGGGAAAGTGTCCATAAGGAGTTTATATGTATTAGAGATGATACCCCTTTGATGTGGGCCCTGTATACATAAACATTCAAAGGGAGTTGGCTTCCCAAGGGTCAATGAGGGTGATATGGTAGAAAAAAAATGGCGTATCTGAAGATAAACATATAGATGTAGGGAAGGAAGGAGATCTTTTTTCTGGAGGTCCGAGGATGGTTGTAGCTTCTGAGTTACAGGGTGTACCAAGTGGCATAGTTGGAAAAGGTTGGCTGCGACCCAAGGGAGCACTCGGGACATGGCCAGACTATCCGGGAGGTTGGGATTAAAAAGAATATTGGTCAGTGGAGAACAATCGGAGGCCAGTGCAAATTTAGCCTTACATTTCTGCCAAACAGTCAGGGAGAAATGCATGGGACCAAGGAAGAGATGACAAAAAGAAGCGACATCCACCACCGAAGATGACCAAAGGAGAGAGCATGGATGAGTCGGAGTCAACTGCAAAGATTCAATCTCAGTCCATACCATATGTTGGGGGGGTAGTGAGTGGACCATGACATAAGAAAACGAAGGTGGGTAGCATAATAATAGGTCACTATATCCGGTGCACCTAGGCCCCCCCTAGAACGCAGGGAGAGTAGTACAGTGCTTGCAATTCTATGATGCTTGTTGTGCCAAATGAAATGTAAGAGGGATTTCTGGAGGGAGCGTAAATTGGATATAGGAATGGGAATGGGAAGAATAAATACAGGAGTTGGGCAGCACAGTCATTTTTATTACATTGATGCATCCGAGGAAGGAAATAGGAGTGGGAAATAGCTACAAATAAGGGGCGAAAATTAGCTTCTTATATAGAATGGTAGGAGGAAGTAAGGTTAGTACTCAGACATTTTAAAGAGTGAGTGCGCCATCGGTAAGGGAAGGACTCTTGGAGGGAAGAGAGAACAATGGGTGGGATGTGTAGTGGGAGTGCTTCAGTTTTGAACGTATTGACTTTATAGCCTGACAGGGCCCCAAATTGTCGTAAAATCTTGTGTAGAACCGATAGGGAGGTATGAGGGTTCGAGAGTGTGAGGAGGATGTCATCTGCAAACAAGGATAGTTTGTACTCAGGACCATGGGAATGTATCCCTATTATATCAGGGTTGGACCAGATGGCAGTAGCTAGCAGCTCCAGACAGAGAATAAACAATAAGGGGAAAAGTGGACAGCCCTGTCGCATACCATTCGACATCTGAAAAGGAGGTGAAAGGAAGGAGGCCAATCTGACCTGCGAAGAGGGGGAGGAATAAAGAACCTTCAAGGCTGCCACGAATGGGCCCCAGAAGCCAAACTTCTCCAAGCCCATAAACATATAGGGCCAGCTGAGGCGGTCTAAGGCTTTTTGGGCATCTAAACTCAATAATATAGCAGGGATTGAAGATCAGTTAACCAGGTCAACCACATCAATAGATCTCCTGGTGTTATCCGCAGCATGTCTGGCAGGCACAAAACCTACTTGATCTCTGTGTATGAGCTTGGTGATGAGTCTGGACAGCCTGTTGGCTAAGATCTTAGTGAAAATCTTGTAGTCAGAGTTTAGTAGAGCAATGGGATGATAGTTATCTAGGATAGAATGGTCTTTGTCAGGTTTGGGGATAACAGAGATATAAGCACGGGAGAAGTCAGCCTGAGGTGCGAAACCTTTGAAAAGGTCTTGGTAAAGAGAAAGAAGGTGAGGGACCAGAGTACCAATGAAGGTCTTATAATAAGAATAGGGCAGTCCATCCGATCCCGCAGTTTTGCGGGAGGGGAGATGTTTGACCGTGTCAAGTAATTCCTCACATAAGAAGTCAGCATTAAGGGCCGAAATGTCAGAAGGCGATAGGCTCGTTAACGATAAGGGATCAAAAAAACTATCAAATGACGTTTTTGTGAGGGGGGGGGATGAAAATCTGGGGTCACAAAATTGTACAGATTCTTATAATATGAGCCAAAAAGAGAGATTGTTGGATTAGATGGTCTGGCATCGTAGAGGGAGATTGAGCTTTGAGTCGATTAACGAGCATACGATGAGGTTTATTAGAGAATTCATAAAATTTCAGTTTGACCCAAAGGATGGATTGTGCAGGCTTACATGAATCGAGGGCCTTGATTTGGTCATGAAGAGAGGTCACCTTGTGAAGCCCAGGAATAGACAGTTTTGCAAGTAATCAACATTCAGCCAAAGATAATTGGTGAATGAGGGAAACCTTAGCACTCGCCAAGGATTTTTTCAAACGAGAGCTAATAGAGATACATAGAGAAATACCGCCTTATGGGCTTTCTGAAGTAGAGGTTACTGAGCCAACATTGAAAATACATATCTAGTCCTTGAGGAAGCTTGTCCCGGAGATGGTCCGTAGTTAGAAAGATCTCATTGAGGCGCCAGTGGCATGCTTTCGGCATAACATTAGGGAAATAATGTTCAGAGTCAGGGAGGCATGGTCAGGCCACTTGATAGGATTGATTTCAGATGAAACCAGGAGAGGGAGCAATGGGGCAGAGATGAAGAAATGATCCAGGTGGGAAAAACTATTATGAGGGGTGGAGTAGAAAGTAAACTGTTTGTGAAGAGGGTGTCTAATCTGCCAGGCGTCAAAGAGGCGATGTTCCCTTATCAATTTGCGGAAAGATTTTGAAGAGGAACATTGCCGCTTTGAGGGAGTGGACTCGGAGAAAACCTTCCTGTCTTTATGGGGGGAAATGATTAAATTAAAGTTGCCCCCTATAATCACATATGGAGTGGAAAAGGAACCTATTTTGGCAAGTGTTTGGGAAAGAAACTGCAACTGACCCGTATTCGGGGCGTACAAATTCAACAAAACGAGGGGAGTGTCACCAAGCATACATTCCAAAATAATGAAATGACCTCGCTGGTCGACCTTGGAGGAAACGACCCAAAGGGAGCAGGGTGTCCAAATCAGAATTGCTACTCCAGCCTTCCCAGAAGTGTCAAAAGCCGAGTAGGATTGGGAAAAAAACCTTGTGGCAAAACGAATGGAGCCAGTCAATTTAAAATGGGTCTCCTGGACAAAAATGATGTCTGCTCCTGAGGATCGAAATTCCTTCAAAGCCATCCACCGTTTTTGGATGGAATTAAGGCCTTTGACATTATATGATAAAAAACGTAAGGTCATCATAAAATAATAATGGATATAGCATTTGTACCAGCAGAAAATATAAATGGGATACCATCAATGAAACAAAATGAAAAACAAATAACATTGATATAACACATAAAATATAAACTATAGAAATTACAGTGAGAGACACAGATATCAGTAAGGATATATATTTGGGAAAAATGACTAGACCCAAGTCGTCTAGGCCGATGGCTAGACGGGATCGAGGGCAACACGACAACCGACACATCTGAACAGTCTTCAAACCCGGCCAGAGAAAAAATACAAAAAAGATAAGTGCACCCAACCAGTGCTCAGCCAGATAAAGAAAAAACAATGTAATAACGGGGGGGAGGATCAGTACCGGAGTATCCACGATAGGTCACTCCAGAAGGATGTCAGGTAGGCACATCACTTTATCAAGGAGGACATGAGTGTTGTGGGGTGAAAGAGAGTCACTTCCGGCCCCTGCGAACTGGTGTCCAAATCTTGTTAGCGGTGGCGGAAGGACGAGATGGGGTAGGTGGCAATGAAGATGAATCTTCCGATAGAGGAGAGAGTCCCAGCTGCTTTAGAAAAGAGTCCACCTCATGAAGGTCACACAGAATAACTTGGGTGTTATCTTTAGAAACGACCAGCTTGATGGGGAATCCCCAGCGATAAGGGACACAGTGTTGCTCAAGGTGTATGGTGATCGGTTTCAGTGCCTGCCATTTAGCCAGGGTAATCGGAGAGAGATTACAGAAGAGCTGGAGTCTGTCCCCTTTAAATTCCAAGGAAGGTTTATTGCAGGCTGAGGATAACAAGGCTTCTTTGCTTTAAAAAAAATGGAAGCAGACTATGACATTGCGTGGTCTGGTGCCTTCAGCAGGTTTTGGGCCCAAAGAGCGATGAGCCCTATCAAGCCACCAATCCGCTTCTGGAACCATGGGGGCAGTTGCGATGAAGAAGGAAAATAGATGGTGGAGTTGAGAATCAACAATTGATTCGGACATACCGTGAATACGGATGTTCTGGTGGCATTCCCTGTTTTCCAAATCTTCTTGTTGGAGCTGCATTTGGGACATGGAATGTTTCAGATACGCGTTGTCTTCTTCCAAAGCATGAATGTATTGCACCAATTCATCAAACTTATTCTCTGATTGATCCGCACAGTCTCCGATCTTGGCTATTTCCCCTCTAAAATCCAAAGACAATTTTCCAACTTCAGCGGATATAGTAGCAGTGATGTTGCGTAGAAATACTTGCAATTTGTCATCTAACAAAGAGACTGTGAAAGAAGATGAGTCATGCTGAGATACAGGGGCAGAAGATGATGATGAAGAATAATACCCTGAAGAAGGATGGTCTATTGCCCTCCTGCCATTGCCAGGGGCTTAGAATCCTCCATCTGGGGATGTGCAGGTGTTAGTGATGCCAGCTGCTCCATAGAGGAGGGAGCTGCAGTATCTCCCGTCGCCGCTGGGGCCCTTCCTTGGACTCATGGCGGTACTCAAGGCCGGTTATTGTGGTTTAGAGAGGAAGCGCTGGAGCAGTGAAGGCCGCGGATCTTGTGAAGGCAGGGAGGGGGGCTTCCAGTGCCCAATCTTCCCCATTTTTTTCCCCCTGAGATTCTGGGCTGGGTGCGGAGCTTATACGGCTCACCCAGTGTGCTTAGTGGCTGATGGCACAGAGCTGGAGAGCCGGGAAGGGATGAGCGGAGCTCTGCAATTATGCGTCCGCCATCATCCCAGGTCGCGCATGCGCCCATTATAGTTTTTATTGAAAGTGCTACACCTCTCTTTATATGTATTTCTTCTACTACTCTGTAAAGTTTGAGTCATCTGGTCTGCATGTCAGAACACACTTGAGTTCAAATGACAGTGTGACTCACCACCATAGTGCTACGCCATGGGCCTTCCAGGAATGAAAATGTCATACCCCATACACTTATAATGCTCAGGTGTCCCCATATATAGTTCTTTTCAGTGTATACAATGTCCAACTTCAGCATTAAATCCTTTGAAGTTGTCTCTCAGACAATTCAGGTAACCTCAAACATCAAAAAAATAGCGCACAGGCTAATGCAATTAATCACTTTATTTTGCTGTAGAAATTACAATAAAAATAATACAGTCACATGTTCCAAATGAATTATGTGCCTGGACCAGCTTCTAACATGATCCACTGGTATCATGGTCAGTAAATTCAGGAGAAAGGAGGGCACCGCCCAAAAATATTGTCATGACAACCCACCACGCCTATCCATGGAGTGCCTTGTGAGCATCTACTGATGGCATACTTTGAAAACTCCTTAGGAGCTCCTGCAATTGCAACAGACTGATGCTGGGAGCAGGTTTAGCTAATTTCCCTAGTCTATTGGCACATCACTGTGAGAGAGAGGAGAAGCCTGGTGTGATACACTGAAGCTCTGGCCAGGCTACCAGTGGATCATGTTGGAAGCTGGTCCAGGCATATTTTTCATTTGGAACATGCAAATTAATTATTTTTATTTTAATTTCTACATCTAAAATAAGTGACTAATTGAAATAGTCTGTGCACTTCCATCTGTAATTTGTGAGGGAATTCATAAAGGTTGTCATGGACACCATTTAGAAACCTGTTGGTTTGGTGCACCAAATTTGTTCATGATCCATATATCTGTCAGAGATAGGGACATGTGTCTGCTGGAGCCTGGACTGGCATCAGAGTCTTCATACTGGACACTCCTTACTCAGTGGGGGACATTTAATAAAACTGGAGCATTCAGAATCTGGTGCAGCTGTGCTAGTATCCAATCAGCTTCTAAATTCAGCTTGTTCAATTAAGCTTTGATAATAAACCTGGAAGCATATTTTACACCAGTTTTTGCATCATGTAGTTTTAGTAAAAAAAACCCAGTCTGTCCTTTGTACTGCAATGGGAGGAGCCTAATGGGGAACTGAGAGACTAGTTCCCCATGAGGTCCACCTTACTATTGATTTTACAGTGCAAGGCAATGGGAGGATACATAGTTACTATTCAGTCCAATAGCACTTTTTAAATGTGAATCAAAAGTAAGGTGGACCTGATAGAGAATTAGTTTCTTAGTTCCCCATAAGGCTCTGTCCACCCAGTGACTTAAGTAATTTCCCAAATATGAACATTACCATATTTGGATGGTGAACTCGCCATTATTCTACGCCCATTTGATTAAATTTGGTTTTTAATCAGTTGAATGGGGCCAGGCATAGAGCCCTGTATAAGCTCCTTAGTACAGACATACCCCACCTTGAGCACTGGCATACCACTGTATACCAACTCAGAGCTGGTCTTAAAGCGGAGTTCCACTCAACCTATCAAAAAATAAAAGTCAGCAGCTACAAAAACTGTAGCCGCTAACTTTTAAAAAACAGCCACTTACCTGTCCCTCGGTCCCATGGTGTGTCCCCCGCAGCTCATTTCACCGGTTGTATTGTATTCCAGGAGGCCGGCATCTTTAGTGTGGTCACCTGGCTGTGACAGCTTGCGACTTCACAGCCGGGTACCCACTGCGCATGCTCGAGTAGCGCTGCGCTTCGTGAATTGTCCTGTAGTCTTCTGGGACCTGTCACATGTCCCAAAAAACTACAGGGAGGGAGGACACCTTCCACTTCCAATGGCCTAGGCAATCGGACCGGAAGTGGGAGCGAGTACCTGTCAAATGCAGGTGCCCGCTCCCCCCCGCTCCCCAAAGGTGCCAATCCTTAATGGGGAGCAGTCCTTAAAGCGGAACTTCCCCTTTTGGGTGGAGCTCCGCTTTAATTATAACCAGTTCCTAATATGCAAACTGTTGGTAATTCTTTAAGAATCTGCCACTGCCATAGTGCCAGATTCTTAAAGTGGTGGTAGTTAGAACTACCTGAATTTGACATACATGTCAATAATGTTACCAGAACTGGTACAAATGCTTGCCTGATTTAGACATAGGTCGTTTAAAGGGAAACTACCACCACAAAAGTGTCATTAATGCTTTATTGAATTTCTCAAATTGTTTACATTCCTTTCCCTGTACTGAAATTACTTGTTTCATAGGATGCTAAGATTCTATTTACACAGACACCAGTTTTCATTTATACAGATCACATTTGTTGTCTATAGGTGAGCACAGAAATCTCACTTATTATGTTGATCAGATATTGGTTTGCATGTGATAAAGCAGGGAAATCAATTACAAAGTTTGCAGCAGCTGTCAATTTGTGACAAGGGTTTTTATCTGCTGTTTTTCATCCATTTATACATTTATTTATTCTAAGCTCCTCTTGCTTGCACAGTTTGCAAATTTCTTACTTTGACTCGGACTGTTTACTTAAAAGCATACAGAACACTTGAAAAATAATAAAGGAACATCACAGGCAAACATAAAATAGCTTTTTAAAAGCTTTTTACAGTAGCAGTGATGTTGTTATAGAAAAGAAATATTCTTGAATTAATTATTTATAAATGCTCACTGTAACATGCGCAAAGCTCACAAATATATTGTTCTCCCATGGCAGCCTATAAGCTTTTAGGTAAACCTAAGCTATTCATTTTGTGGATCTGTATACCACAGATCAATAACTTAACACCAGCATCTTGAAAGTGTGGATCAATAATAATTGAAACCGTCTAATGTAGTTAGAGTTTCTTGAAGCCTTTATACCACAAAGGACTGCAGCATCTCATTAATGTAAAATACTAAGAATCTTGCAATTCACAAATCTTAACATTTCTTTCTCACATTTTGTTTTATTAAGTGCTCTAGATACTGAACATTCAAATATTTGTATGTCTTTTGTTTGGTTAACAGGGAATTTTCTGCATTACCAAAAGCAAAAGCAGCTTTCCATCAGAGGTAACACATTCATAGCAAACAGCAAACTTTTTATAAAATGAAAATACTACTAGAAGATGTTCATAAAGAGAAAAAGTGAAATACTTTCACTAAAACATTATAAAGGCACTAACTTCCATAGTTGTGTTCCGATGTTATTTAAATTTGTTTTTTATTTTGAAAAAAAAAACAGAAAGAGCATGATAATATGAATTTGTGTTGTTGTGACAGGAGCCAAGGCGCAGAGCTGTGAACTCTAGTTACTGGGTACCAGCCTGTGACAGAACCTGATCGTTATAAAAAAACACTATCAAATTGGAATGGCCTTTTTTTTTATATATTTAAATTATCTTTCAAATTTGTAATTGCTTTTAAATGGTTTTCATTAAAAACATTTTATATTCTTTGTTAAGCCAACCAGATGTTGGTATTCCGATACTAAGTGTTGAGAATTTTGCTGGTATAGTCATTTAGGATACATTCGGACAGTAGGTCTTTGGATATTATAAAACCTTTTTTGTGGTTTAAGGGTTGTAAAAGCCCAACTCAAGCTTTGTATGCTGCCATGCATGTCCCTTCCCCTCTCTGAAGCCCCCCACCCCACCACTGCTGTCTTAATAAACCTTTTATAAATACCTTAAACTTTGCACTTTTCTGGCCATATCATCATGGATCCTTCTTTTCTGCACTGGTGTTGGTAGGTCATACTTACTCTTAGACATCACAGTTCCTTCTATATAACGTGTGAGTGCCATTCTATCCAGGAATTCCTGAAACCAGACCAATGTGATAATGAACACCTGGGGGTGGGTGTATAATAGCCTGGGTTCACAGGAAGGAAGCTGGAAGATGCTGAACATCATTCAACTTGAAAAAGGACTGTATCTAATTTACAGACTAGTGAGCCTGTGTGAAACATTTCTGGTGAGGATGTGAGTATTGCAGTGAAAGCTACTTTTTATTTTAAAACCCGCTGAAAAAATTATTTATAATTTTAAAATAAAAACTTTTGGACATATTTTTAACTTTTTGGAATAATAACATATTTTAAGAAAGCAACCATTGAACCTTTAAAGAAACATTCACCTGATTTGCTATAGGTAGGCATTGTGACGTAATTCATTCCAAGAAGTTGTTTCACCAGCTCATCTCATTCTGTCTCTCTCCCGGCAGTGGCCCAGAAGCCTTTGAGCCTTTTAACCTCAAATGAAAACATAGAAGAGGTGCTCAGGAAGGAAGGGGGAAAAGTGCTGAGACCCTACTTGAATAACTTCACTGATTTACTCTTGAACCTTTAGAATAAACTTTTCAACAGTCTTTAGACAGATACAGAGGTCAATGAGGATTTGTTTGAAAGCTGAAACACAGTAAAAAATAAAGTACATAATTAGTAGTCCACTAAAAATGGAATTAAATCAGTTTTTGTTGCAATACTACCCTTTAATCTGAATCTGTTTCTTGTAGTAATATTTTTCTGTAACTAGATTTTTATTTATTTATTTCAGGTACTTATATAGTGCTGTCATTTTACACAGTGCTTTACATATATATATTGTACATTCACATCAGTCCCTAACCCTCAAGGGGTATACAATCTAAGGTCCCTAACTCACATTCATACATACACATACTAGGGCCAATTTGGACAGGAATCAATTCACCTATCAGCATGTCTTTGGAGTGTGGGAGGAAACCCACGCAAGCACAGGGAGAACATGCAAGCTCCATGCAGGAGGTGCCATGGTTGGGAATCGAACCCATGGCCCATTTACTGCAAGGCAGACGTGCTAACCACTAAGCCACTGTGCCGCCCCGATGCCCTTGGACTTCCTCCAGGTTGAAAGAGTGACAACACCATTTAAAGCATTTTTCTGAACTCAATCCATCAAGTACAAACTAAAAGCACTCACTGTACATTGCTTGTGTTTAGGGCTCGTCTATGGTATTTCTAATATTGTAAAGTTTTAAACCTGGTTACTAAAAGAATTTAATTTACGTAAACCTACATTTTTGTGCTAATGCTTTTCATTTTGCTATCAGGATTGCCAGTTATATGTTAATTAACTTTGTTTATAGAAATGGCATTTATTTTATGATGTTGTTATCATTTAGGGGCTTTTCTTTTTAATGAACTAAAATAACATCATGACTTTTTCTTTCAGCCCTAAAGTCCTATTGAGCTTTGTATTGATTTAAGTGGTAAACAGTATTATGTTAGGGACTTGAAACTTTTTAGTAGTTTTTATAAACCTTTTCCTATTGTTTATAGTTTTGCGTGTAATACACTAATTCAAAATGTGTGGTTTAAAGATTGGCTTTAAAAATGCAAGTTGTTTCAAAAGATAATAAGTTGTGATATTTCAAATTCAGTCCTTTTGCAAGGCCTTTCTGTATTTAGCCTTACTTCTATTCCATTTGAGGATATGCTTTTCTAAGTGCTCCTCTATAGACAAGAATGCAGTAACTGGGTGAAGGTAGATTATGACTATAATAAATTGATCAAATGAAGTGTTTTATAGTTAATCATTTTAGGTCAATGAAGAATGTTAGTCCATTGTATGTATATTTAAATGTCTATTTAAAGAGATTAAATATGCAAACAAAAAATACATTAAAGTGTTAATTAGCGTGAATCTTACATTTAAATTGACAACATTCCAATAATCTGTTAGGGAGGCTTCCAATGAAATCAGTTTGAGAAAAGCATGGGTGGTAAAGTGCAATACTAGAGTGACATGGTTTTAAAGAAAAACAGTGCAGTTCTGTGCAGGGTTCAAAGCAAAGATTTCCCCACCTACAGTATGCCTTTTACATAAATATATTACATTAAATAAATGTTGGAGAGGGGAAACAAAAAATTATTGGACACATGAAATGCTTGCATAACTCCGTGTACTTCCTGTTTAAAGCGTGCTGATAATAAAATAGGCACAAAGTATCATTCATAACATTCCGGGGGGGCGGCTGGTGAGGGGACAGGCTGGCATTCCTTGCGCAAAGTAACCACTGCTTTCCATTTCCTTCTGAAACTTCCTGCTCTTCCTGCAACTGACCACAGCCTCCTGTTGCCCCTGGTAACCACTGCTTTCCATCGCCTTCTGAAACTTCCTGCTCTTCCTGCAACTGACAACAGCCTCCTGTTGCCCCTGGTAACCACTGCTTTCCATCGCCTTCTGAAACTTCCTGCTCCTCCTGCAACTGACAACAGCCTCCTGTTGCCCCTGGCAACCACTGCTTCCACTGCTCTCTCAATCATTAAGCTACTTTGCATACCTGAAATCATCTGCTTTGTTAGATTTTTTATGTTTTCTTTCTTGTAACTATTGTGTATACTTGCCTGTATGAAGTGACGTTAGCCTCACAGTGCCTTAGCTGAGATCAAACACCTTGCCTTATCTTGTATCCATCCTGCTTGCAATTTGTTAGGGGCAGAACACATCCCCCATGTGTCATTTATTAGCTCTTAATTGACGATTGCCTAACCTCCCCCCGTCCATCCAAGTATTTATTCATAACATTCCGGGGGATTGCTGGCGAGGGGACAGGCTGGCATTCCTGCCACAAAGTACGCATTACGGCGCTAAGTATCTGGCACTTTAAACACGGCACTTTAACTAAGGCAAGTACAAACAATAGTGCTGCACCCCAAGTAGATTGCATGTGCTCTTCCCTCTTACCTCTCTCTGTCAGCCTTCCTTTGTTATCTCTCCTCTCTCCAGCATGCTCTTGCTAACTCTCTTTGTTGCTATAATACCCTCTCTTCTCAAACTCCCTCTTGTTTACCCCTCCTCCCCACCACACAACCTGTACATATCACCCTCACGCCTGCCCTCTCAATATCACTGCACTTATCTCCTGCTCTCTCTTGGTCCACATAATATCACCGTTTCAAAAGGACTGCAGCACTTGCCCCCATATAAATCTCGCTCCCACCTCACCTCCCTCACCCTCCTACTACTACTAACTTCTGGAGACATTGCCCCAAACCCTGGCACCCCTCCACCATCCAACTCCAACCCACAGAAGCAGTAGCCTCTCCTCTCTGACTGCAGCCGCAACCCTCACTCTCTCATCTCAATTCCCCTGCTTCCACTCACCAACCCCTCCCTCCTATGTGCCCTCTGGAATGCCCGCTCAGCCTCTAACAAACTCTCTACTATCAATGACCTCTTCCTCTCCCATTCCCTCAACCTTCTTGCTATTACTGAAACCTGGCTCCAGGATTCTGACTCTGTCTCCTCAACTACACTCTCCTCAACTGGCCTCCTCTGGACTCACTCGCCCAGACCCAGTGGACGAAAAGGGGGGGGGGGGAGTCTGACTTCTTTTTTCCCCACAATGCACGTTCCATGTTCTTCCTGCCCCCCATCTCTGTCCCCCCGCTCTTTCGAAGTGCACTATATTCTTCTCTTTTCTCCCATTTGTCTGAGGATTACAGTCATCTACTGGCACCCGGGCCCAGTTTCACGCTTTCTCGATGACTTTTCAGCATGACTACTGTACTTTCTCTCCTCTGAGGTTCCTGCCATCATCCTCAGCGACTTTTACATCCCAGTCAATACTCACACCCCTGCCACCTCTCAACTACTCAACCTAACTTCCTCTTTTAACCTAACACAATGGTCACAATCCACCACCCACTTCAATGGCAACAACCTTCGACCTTGTATTCACCCACCTATGCACTCCCTGTAACCTCTCTAACACCCCTTTTCCTCTCTCTGACCACAACTTTATCAGCTTCACACTCTCCCTGCCTCCTACCCCCCATGCCTCCAACCAGCAAACTGTCACATGTAGAAACCTCCATCACTTCAGCCCTGACCTTCTTCACTCCGCTACTGAGCGCCTCTATGATGAAATTGCACCCCTGTCCTGCCAAGAGCTGGCCACATCTGCCTACAACAACTATCTATCGTCCTCCCTGGATGCTCTTGCTTCTCTTTGTACACGCAGAACCAGGCCTCGCCTGTCTCAACCCTGGTAAACAGATGACACCAGAAGTCTCAAGAGACGCAGCCACACTCTTGAGCGAGCATGGCTAAAACTAAATCCCTGAAAGACTTTACCCTGTACAAATCCGCTCTTCTTAAATACAACTCCAGCCTCCACACTACTAAGCAAACCTACTGTAACACTCTCATCAAGACCCTCTCATCCAATCCTCGTCAACTCTTCTCTACCCTTAATTCCTTACTCCACCCCCCACTGCCTCCACCCACCAACTTACTTACTGCACAGGAGATTTCCAGTCACTTCAAGAAGAAGATCGACACAATTTGTGATGAGATCTCCAGTGTCAAACTTCCTTCCTACCAGGCCCAACACAAAATTAAACACTCTCCTCCTTCGACCCAAGGAAGTTACTGATCTCCTTTCCAAGGCCCACTTCACCACCTGTCCCCTGGATCCTGTCCCCTCACGACTATTGCAGCCTCCTTCCTGCTCTATCCTAAACTCTCTAACCCACATCTTCAACCTCTCACTCTCCATGGCACCTTTCCCTCCCCACTCAAACATGCACTGGTTACCCCCATTCTCAAAAACCCCTCGTTGGACCCCACCTGTTTGAATAACTGCTCCCGTTTGCCTCCAAGCTTCTCGAGCGCCTTGTTCACAACCGTATGAACTGCTACCTCACCGACAACAACCTTCTTGATCCCCGACAGTCTGGCTTCCACCTACAACATTCCACAGAAACTGCCCTACTAAAACTCACTAATGACCTACTAACTGCTAAAACCAACAGCCATTACTCCATGCTCATATTCCTTGACCTTTCCGCTGCCTTTGACACAGTTGACCACCCGCTCCTCATCAGTAAACTCCACTCCATTGGCTTCCATGACTCTGCTCTCTCCTGGTTCTCCTCTTACCTTTCTCAGTGCACTTTCAGTGTCACATACAACTCCTCCTCCTCCGCTCCTCTTCACCTTTCTGTTGGGGTACCCCAAAGTTCTGTTCTTGGGCCCCTCCTTTTCTCTCTCTATACCTCCTCCCTGGGCCAACTGATAACCTCCCATGGCTTCCAATACCACCTCTATGCTGATGACACTCAAATCTATCTCTCCACTCCCCAGCTCACCCCCTCAATCTCCTCACGTATCACAAATCTACTAAGCGACATATCAGCATGGATGTCACATCACTACCTCAAACTCAATCTTTCAAAAACTGAGCATGTAATGTTTCCTTCTCCCCGATCCCCCACTCATGACTTTACCATTAAGATCAACAGCACAACCATTGGTCCTTCCCCTCATGCCAGGGTGCTAGGCGTAATCCTAGACTCTTACCACTCCTTTGGGCCCCACATCCACTCACTGGCTAAATCCTGCCACCTCAACCTCCGGAACATTTCCAAAATCCGCCCCTTCCTGACCATTGACACCACAAAACAACGTATTCACGCCTTGGTTGTATCCCGCCTTGATTACTGCAACTCCCTCCTCACTGGTCTACCATTACACAGGCTATCCCCCCTTCAGTCTATTATGAATGCTCCTGCTAGACTCATACACCCTACCAACCGATCAGCGTCTGCTGCCCCTCTCTGCCAATCCCTTCACTGGCTTCCACTAACCCAATGTATAAAAATACTAACCACAGCTTACAACGCCATCCACAACACTGACCCTAGCTACATGACCGATATCGGCCAAATCGCCCACTCCGCTCCTCCCATGATATCTTCCTCTCTAGCTCCCTCATCACCTCCTCTCACGCTCACCTCCAGGACTTCTCCAGAGTCTCTCCCATCCTCTAAAACTCCCTACCACAGCATGTCCGGTCAGCCCCCACGCTGTCTGCCTTTAGGCGATCTTTGAAAACTCACTTCTTCAGGGAAGCCTACCCCACCTCCACCTAAGAACTGTACTTGAATCACTTCCACCAGATCATCCCCCACAGCTATCACCTTTTGTATCATCTCCCCCTTCCTTTAGATTGTAAGCTCCATGAGCAGGGCCCTCACATTCCTTCTGTACTGAAATGTATTGTAATTGTACTGTCTCCCTTATATTGTAAAGCGCTGCGCAAACTGTTGGCGCTATATAAATCCTGTATAATAATAATAATCTTTGGATATCTACAGAAGACTTGAAGAACAGTACAGAGATGAGGTGCTCAGCTGCACAGCAACATTTGAATGGTGTAAACACTTCAAAGATGGCCATACGTCCATCAGTGATGATCCCAGCCTTGGTGGTTCCCAGCCCAGAGCAGTCATTACTGTCAACATTCAGCATGTGCAACACCTAATCCTGGATAATCAACACATAACCTGTCATAAAATTGCACAAGAGACAAATAAAAAAATGTAACAAATACAACTTTATTAGTAAAATTCAAACCACAGTTGTGGTAATGAGGATTGAACAGACAACACATTCATCTTAAAAAGTATATAGTGCTTGTAACAGTCAAAATCAGTATATGACCTTGCAAAATATGACCTTAGGTAGCATAAACGTCATGATTAGCATGATAATTCCAAGTTGATACGGTGCTTGTTTCTCCGTGTTTCATGGGACACAGCCCACTTCTTCAGGGAGACAAATTATACAATTCTAAAATTATACAAAAATAGGTCAAAGAAGTAAAGATAATCATATAACATGTTGAAAAAATGATAATAAATCTAACAAATGTTCTATTAGCATTTACTCATTAATGACATCGATGACTTTGTGTTAGGCTAGTAGAAAGCATGAACATTGGATCCAAAAAGAAGGGGAAGAGGAAAATCCCTCAATCAGAAATGTAGATGCCCGCCAATTGGACAGAGTTACAAATCCACAATAGGAACCTGAAAAAGCATCAAAAAGTCAAGATGTTTGAAGTATCCCAGAGCATTAAAAACTACACCCCTGCTCCCCAAACTAGTTATATGTTAAAGCCCTGGAATTGGAACAATAAAAAAAGAATCCATCAAAAGGCTGACAGCTTCATACTATGCCATGTAATCATATTCTCGAATTAGTTGTTCCAAAACATTGTAAATTTATTCCAAACTTCCCCTTAAAGAAGGAGAAGGGGAGATATAGTGTATGGATATATTAATGGACATCAATTAAGTACATACCACATTGAAAAAGTACTTGTATCATCCAAAACAACCCAAGCCAGAACGGTCCATCTGGCATCAATAAGAAAATACAAATCCTTTGTCTAGTAATAACAGCATTACCGATAATCTCCAAAAATATAGCCATAAAGTTAAGGCCTCAACTTCCAATCTTATATAGTGGACTAAGCTGCCAAATTACCCGAGTTCCCGCCATACAGCACATGCGCGGCCACGTCATTGATGTGCTTGAGTGAAGTCATGATGCCCGACGTCAATATGTCGCACGCCATGATGTCCGACATTGCTTAATCACGACCATCTTAGAGAAGTCCATTCATGGAAACAAAGTGCTGAACAATATCAGCCACCATGGAAACCAGAGAAAAAGAATCGAGCCAGAAGACATAAACTGCCCAGAGCTGATGTCCATACATATATCAAATGCATTAAAAAAAACCAAAAAACATATATTCATGATTCCAGTGGGCCCTCCTCAATCTCAATTTTAATCACCATCTACCTTTTAAAAATGTACTATTTAGATAACCACCACAGACATGTGAATTACAAATAAATAAATATATATAGTCTTCAACGTGTTTCACCATCATGGCTTTTTTCAGGAAGTATACATATATCAAGGATAATAATTAAAATACAAAATACATTCCTGTAAGATACAACAAAAGCAAACATGGCAGGAGGTGTGATAAAGCATGTGCTCCCATGGACAAAGAAATCCCTACCTACCCAATGCACAAGACCCTGTAGGCCTATGACTCATATCGCCATGAACTGTGCCAAGGTGGAAAAAGGGGGAGATGCACCCAAGGAATTGGCAGGGGACCAATGGGCTGTGGTACATGTGGCAAGGTAGCTCATGGGACATTTGGCATGGTGCAAGTTGCATGTTTTTTGCTGCACGATTTGGTGCATTTGTCACCTGTTTTTTATGTGGCATAATGTGTGTTTGCTTCTGTGTTTGGTGTGCCATTAACAATTAATGATACTTAAACTGCAACTAGGTGATTCTAGGTGTATAAATGTGGGCATACACTATACAATCTGATTGTACAATCTCTGTATGGTCTCCTTTAGATTTACCAAAACTATATAATAGTTGGACACACCATCTATCCAATCACTCTGTATCCAATCAAGCAGGCCCTTGCACTACATCAGGGATATCCCATGGGCTGAATGCAGCCCCAGGGAGCTAAGAATGCAGCCTGAGCCCATCTGTAGAGATGTTGGGGTAGTCAGGAAAGTGCACATGTGGAGATATCCCCGGGATGCTGTGAAAAAATAGTTGATAGTTGATGAGTGTGTGCTAATGAGGTCAGTGCAGGGTATGTGTGCTTATAAGATCAGCTGGTATTCTACTTACTTGTCATTCTGGCTTCTTTGCCCTAACTCTACATACCAGGAAGTGAAAAAGCATTCCAGGAAATATAGCCAGGGCTAAGGTAAGACCTTGTTCTCCAAATCAAAGAGAACTTGCATGTTTTCGCAACTGAAGTACATTAATGGTATATTGGTACATAGGGGAGCTGGATTTTTATTTAAAAAAAGTTGAACTTATGGATGAAGAGGCTAAGATTAGTCACTATAGACTATAGAAATCACTGCCCAGCTATTACAAAAAGAGCAACCAACAACTGTTTAAACCAATGAAAAAGTAAAAACTGCAGTAAATTATATTTCCTATCAAGTATTACCTTACATTAACTGGTGTTGCTTCCACCTCACCATAGAGGGGCTGGTGCTTCCCCTGTTCACATGAAAAAAGCAGGTCAAGTAAATTAAAATATCCTCACTAAAGTACAGTGTTGTGGTAAATATCTGCAAGCACAACTCAACCTACAGCAATAGCCCATGCGGGGCGTCTAGCTGGCTAAATCCTGGAATCTGGCAAGAGGGCAGCCAGTACCTGGCTTATATAGCTCCTCTAACCCACCAGCATGTGCCGCCACAGCGAGGCGCGGACATACTATTGGATCCCATACATGTGCACCACGCTCCACTATCCCACCATCCTATACACAGCACCACCCAATGGATTGGAGGAGAAAGATGGAAAACGAGGAGAGAAATAGATCTAATAAAATTCTACTCAGACAGCAAGGATATTAACCCTGCTTGTACTGAGGAGATCTCCCTATCAGTCCTCCCTCTGTGTGGTCCAAGGTGAAAGAGAAGGAATTAGAGGAGGAGATCAATGCTGCCACACACTATGGATCCAATGGGGGGAAAAAATCATCCCACCTAAAAAAAAAACCAAGCACACCCCTGCATTAAAGACACCTAATCATACAATTATGATTTTAGGAGAAAAGCAGATGAGATAAGCATACAAAACAAATAAAAAATGAAATCACATCAGTATCAGATAAAATATACATAACATACTTGAAATCAACAATTACTTAACATATCCAGGTATGAGCCATTTATACAATGGTTAATAGTGAGGGGGCATGGTAAATAAATAATCCTTTACAGGAATGGTTTGTATCTAATGCAGTCATTCAAGCCAGGGTATCACATGGCCTGCAGTGAATAAACCCATTTAGTCTAAAGTTGTAAGAGATTCTTGTCAATGTCACCCCCATATTCATGTGGGGGGTGACATGTTCCAATACAAAACAAACAAGGACATCTAGATCAAACCCACAATAGAGTTCCAAATGCAAATGGTTCTAGTTTTTACTTTGATATCAGGGAAGCATGGTCCTTGAAATGTTTTAAAAAATGGACATCTGGTTTTATCCACATAGAATGCACATCTACATTTCATGATATATTCCACACCAACAGTCTGACATGTGGTCCTATATTAAGGTCTATGAATGTAATTGTTAAGGAAGATAATTTCACTACCCTCCAAGATTAAACAATAATTACATTTCCCACATGGGAATGAACTGACTGCTGAAGATCTCAGAACTGCCTGATGTGAGTACTTTAGCCTTTAGCCTGATCAGACCATTTTTTTGCTACTTTGCACTGGGCTATTTCAACTGGTAATTGCGTGGTCATGTAACGTCGTACCCAAACAAAATATGTGTCAATTTTTCACAACAATAGAGCTTTCTTTTGGTGGTATTTGATCATCACTGTTTTTTTTTGTGATATAAATGAAACAAGACTGAAATTTTTGAATAAAACAAATTCTACTTTTCTGTTATAAACAATATCTAATAAACTTCTATTAGTATGGGGATACTACATGTGAAAGACTTTTTTGCAACCTAGCCATATACAGGCTCCTCGAAATCAAATTACCACCTTCAGGCCTTTACAGGGCATATTTCCTCATTTCACTTTCTCACTACCTATCACAGTTTGTGAGGCCCTAAAATACCAGGATAGTACAAACATTCCCCCAAATGGTGCCCTTTTTGGAAAGTAGACACCCCCAAGAAATTTGATAAGAGACATGGTGAGTATTTTTCAAATACTTTTTTTGTCACATGGTTTTGAAAAAGAAAAAAAGAAAGACAAAATAGGCATTTTTGTTTTCTTTCTTCATTTTCCAAACACTTGTGGCAAAAAATGAGATCTGCAAAATACTCACCATGCCCCTTAGCAACTACCATAAAGTGTCTACTACAAAAAGGGATTATTTTGGGGGTTGCTTCATTTGTTGTTTATTGAATAGAATTTCCCAGAATAAGGACAGTCAAAATAATAAATCTATATATCAGGCTATTATCTACTTTGGGATTTTATGTTTTGCTTTTTGTTTATATGTTCTAGAACAATCAGGAAAGACAACATTATTTTTCCTTGAAATTATTACCATAATTATATTAAGTATAAGCAAATATGTATTCTATTATTAAAGATAAGTAAAGATGTAAATGTAACTAACACAAGCTCTCATATAACATTTGAAGGTGAAACATACAAGAACTTGAAATGATAATGCATCCCAGCTGAATCAAAATCAAATTTATAGCAAGGAGAACTTTTTTTTTTTAATCCAATCTACATTAGATGTTGCCAGAATGATTAATTGTGTACTTGATTGCTTCATGTGAGGCAAGAGCTCCTGTAGCTTTATCCAAATGTATTGTAAAGCAAAATTATGTTCTTTAAATTTCACATCATTCTGATTAATATATTCTGATGCTGCAGTCCAGAAATAGATGTTTTTGCATATAGCAAAAAATACATATAAAAGGTATTTATAATCCTAGAACAATATCATTGTAGACTGTCTACTTCAAAATCACAGCAATTGTTATGATACCAAAATGGCATTAATCCAATTTTACCAATATAGGACCACAATTATAGTCAAGAACACATTTATGTGTGAGAGTTACAAGTCCAATCCATCAAAATAGAGGGATTCAAAAAAGAATCTTTATCACTAGGTTACAACTTTGTTTTGTGAATGTGTAGGGGTAATGTGTGCCCCATACTCATTCATATAGAGGGCAGTGTCTGAGTGCACCCTTATTGTTAACCCCTTGCCAATGAACATTCATATATGTTTGGCCTCACAGAAGTGAGTCTTCTTCCATGGAGCCGCATATATGTGTTGCTGTGTTTGTTCTGGGAGCTCACTATACAGCAAGCTATCTCCGGGAAGGCCTAGTTCCCAGTCAGCTGATTACTCTGATAGCCCCTGATTGGCTATCACAGTGATCAGTCACTGTACAGCCCACCCCTATGTTTATTTTTCCTCTTGAATGGGGAAAAAGATAAATTGAATTTGTTTCTCCCTGCTAGAGGAGAAAAATGTTAACAAAGAAAAGTGTGTGTGAAAAAATAATAAGTAAAGTTAAAATAGATAGATCAGGGTTTGATGATCAGAGTTAACGTTTTGGGTCAGAGGACAAAAAAAATAATTAGCAGCAGTGTCTGTGTGTTTTGGTAGGATTAAAAAGAGAAATGTGCATTATTATTTCTGGGCCCTACTATGGGTGCAATCAGCAAATAATACACACATATGTGGTATCGCTGCAAATGTCAAGAACAGGAGTATTTATTTTGGGTTGTTCTTCTTTGGTGGAAGGCTATGGTGGTAAATAGAAATACTGTAGTGCAGCGCTAAACGAATATTTGCCAATATATGAGAGACTAACCAATCATAGATATAAAATACAATATACAGTATAATGTCCAGAGTTAGCCAATCTACTGGTGGTAGTTATTCCCACTGGTAAATGATGGACCAATATTATAATATTCCCCGTGTGCTTAAGTCTGGAAATTCGGTGACGTGCGATCAAATTGGATATGGAAAGATTGCCCACTCACCGGAAGCGCAATCTTAATGCGCAAAGATCAGATAAACCAAGAGCAGTGGTTCCCTTGACGGTACAGCCTGGAACAGGATCATCTCCTCTGCAAACGCGGGTGTTAGAGATTTCCCTCCTAAATGACCTGGAACTGGTAAACTGTAGTGGGATCTGGTCACTGGTTCCCTCCTCTAATCCTGGTGGTGCACCTGGGGTCCTGGGTGGATTCAATTGCTTGGCATGGAACAAAGAAGATGGATTCCCATAGTGTAGTATTTAATGGTATAGTGTAGTATTTAATGGTATTTATTATGAACGATGAAATTAAAATAGTAGATAATACACATACAATCAAATTAGGTAGATATATCCTAGGTATTGTGTAGATAAGATGAAACAGTAATAGTATTGCTGTATATATACTGACCAGCTGGAGTGTGAATATGGCCGCCGGACCTCCACGATCCGGCGGTGTGACGTCACGGCATGTATGGGCTCCTCCTTGATGCGTTTTGTACGCGAATACATCCTCATAAGGGGTGCTGCCATAACCGCTGGACGTCTATGTATGCTCTTATATAGGTTACTGTTGCGCGCAGTAATTAGCTGGTGCCATCTTGCCGGTGATCGCACATGCGTGCACGCGCGAGAGCGCCGGTGCCATTTTTTTGTGGATCAGTCTCTATTCCCCCAATGTGCCTGTGGATTATATGAGAGCGCATGCGCGATAGCGCACACGCCATTTTCCAGTAGATCGATCCAAGGTAAATGCTCTTGCACTGTGCGTGCACACATAGCTCGATCGTCATATCTATGCGGATGGTAGTGCTGACCTGAATAGTCATCTTAGTCTGCATGGGGACAGAGCTAAATCTATCAATGGGCACTGAAATGTTAGATATTTGAAAGCTACTACTAATAATGAAAAAATATATCACAATATGGGATCATATAAAATAATAAAATCTACTGTAAAACAAGCCATATCATAATATGAAAACATTACATATAAAGCCTTATGGAATACAAAAGATCCTGTATATTTTAAAACTGCTAATGCAGTGTATGGTACCCCCTATTGTTTGCATGTTATAAATGGCTCTAGACTAATAAACATATAATAAACGATAATGTGAATTATATAATACGATATATGGATGTCTTATTTGGTACATGCATATGTAAACATTAAATCTGTATTCATACATATAAATGCGATATACATCGTATGCAAATCTAAATACACTATCTCAATAAAATAACATATATGAACAAACTGTTGTAAACTCACATCTAAAATACAATATATAATTTATGTAAACCTTAGTATATGGACTAAGAAAGTGACCAGATCATATGCCCTTTTAATGTTCAATAATATTAAGATAGGCTGCTGTAAATCAGCATATAAAGTGCAATATATAGCACATACAGACCTAGATGCATGGTCCTAGTAGAGTCACATGATACTATAAAATATCAGTATTCTCTATACTCATTGATGTTAAAACATACTGAATAGAAGAGGAAGTGAACATGTGCAATATAAATGGTCATCCAACATCAACTATTGTCTATAAAGCAGTTGATGTCGATGTCAACATTATGGCCTGCAGGGGTCAAAGATTTCATTTCGTATATCCACTTCGTCTCTAGTTGAGATATTTGTCTGGTTTTATTAGAACCTCGCCAGTGTTGTCGTACCATATCTATGCAAAGAAGAAGGGTCTCTATGATGTACATACCTGAAGTGTTTAGATAGGGGGTGTTCCTTAAATCCCTTCTTAATATTGTAAACATGCTCAAGGAGCCTGTCTTTAAGTCTTCTGGTTGTCCGACCAATGTACTGTTTGCGACACGGGCATTCCAGGAGATATACCATGTGTCTAGTGTTGCAGGTAATGGACATTGGAATGTCGTAGGATTTCCCAGTGACCGAGGAAGTAAAAGTAACTATCTTTTTCTTAGACATAGAACTGTGTCGGCAGATTTGACCTTTGTTGCAAGGATAAAAACCTTTAAAATGCGAGACAAATCTAGGTTGGGAGAGGGGATCAATCACATTAGGTGAGATCCTATTCCTGAGCGTTTGTGCCTCTCCGGCAGGACCTTAGAAAGTACAGGGTCTGCTTTTAGAACGTCCCAATTTTTCTTAATGATTTTGCTGACCATCTTATGTTGAATGGAAAAGGACGTGATAAATGGACAGAACTTGTTGTCCCTCGGTTTTGGTGGACCAGTAAGCATGTCTTCAGGATTCATGTTGGCTACGTTTTTTATTTCTGATTTTAGAGCATTCTCGTCATAATGAACATGTTACTGAGAATATTGGCCTTAGTGAGGTAGGTATCCATTTCCGTGCAGTTACGCCTTATTCTCATAAACTGACTTTTCGGAATGCCTGATAGCCAAGATGGGTGGAGACAACTGTCTGTTGGGATGAAACTATTTCTATCCGTATGTTTGAAGAATGCTTCTGTCGTACCGTAGCCTCCCTTATTGATTATAGTTATATCCAAAAAATTAATGAAATCAGTGCTATATTCAAAAGAGAGTTGAATATTTAAATTGTTATTATTTAGTGTCCCAAAAAAGTTAATAAGGGCTGTTTCCTCCCCCTGCCAGAGTAAGAGCACATCATCTATGTACCTCTTAAAGAATAGCAACTCCGGCCATTCTCTAGAATAAATGACGTCTTCCTCCCACCTGGCCATAAACAGGTTGGCCAGGCTGGGGGCGAATTTTGCGCCCAACGTGACGCCTCTGGTCTGCAGATAATAGGTTTTACTGAACCAAAAATAGTTAATAGTTAATAGCAAATTATTGGTCTACCTGGAAGGTGTGTGGAATTTTTGTGGACTTTCAATAAATAGTAAAATACCGGAAGTCTCGGAGCTTTCGGGCATAGGAATTCCTTTTCCTTTAAGTTAATTATATTGTTATCGTAGCCTTTTTTAATCAGACTCTTCAAAGAACGTTTATAGGGTATAAGCAGATTTTTAGGTAGAATGGCATAAATATCTCTATCCCCTAAAATTCTTAGTGACTCTGCTACATAGTCATTTTTATTTAGGATCACCACTCCTCTTCCTTTGTCCACGGGTCTGATTATTAGGTCATTATTTTTAAAAATAGAGTCCAGTCCCGATATTAAATAGCTGGGGTTATATGGGTGCTTGGGTTTGATTGCCTCAATATCCTTTAATACTAATTCTTTGAACACATTGACATAGGATGATGTCTGAGGTGGAGGGTTGAACAAGGAGGCATTCCTAAGGCCGGAACCAGTGTTATTGGTCCCTATATTACTTTCTGTGTATGTTTTATTAAGAAAATACCTTTTCATAGACAATTTTCTACTGAATCTATGGATGTCTATATAGGTTTGGAATTCATTTAATCTGGCTTTCGGTGCAAATTTGAGGCCTTTATCAAGGACTTTTAGTTCATCCTGTGATAAATTAATACCACTAAGATTGAAGATACACTTGCCGATTATGTTTTCCTCTTTTTTGGGTCTGTTGACCCTTTTATCTCCTCTGGTTCCTCTATTCCTATGCCTGTTCCTAAAAAATGATGTGATCGTGGGAAAGAGTCTGTGTTAGGGTGTCTGGTGTTCTGCTCTTCAGCGTTATGATCATAATTTACCCTATATTGGTTACCATTCCGGGATTGTGGATGATAATTAGAATATGAGTTGGAGTTGTGAGGTGTTCTCCAGTTTCGTCCAGGTGATCCCTGATGTTGTGGGAAATAATTCTGGGGTGTACCCCAGTTTTGTCTAGGTGACCCTTGATATTGCTGGGAATGGGAATAATTTGTCTGCCCATATGACTGATGATTGAGATAGTTGTTATTATTATTATGATGGTAGGTAGGACCTTTGTGTTTCTTGGATTTTTTAGAACGAATAGGGTGCCATCTCATGTCCCTATGACCATAACCTTCATCTGGTATATGCTGTAATGGTTCAAACCTGTTGGATAAGGGAATGTGAGGTAACCTATATAAGAGCACACATAGACTTCCGGCGGTTATGGCAGCACCCCTTATGAGGACGTATTCGCGTACGAAACGCGTCAAGGAAGAGCCCATACACACCGTGACGTCACGCTGTCGGATCGTGGAGGTCCGGCGGCCATATTCACACTCCAGCTGGTCAGTGTATATACAGCAATACTATTACTGTTTCATCTTATCTACACAATACCTAGGATATATCTACCTAATTTGATTGTATGTGTATTATCTACTATTTTGAGTTCATCGTTCATAATAAATACCATTAAATACTACACTATGGGAATCCATCTTCTTTGTTCCATGCCGAGCAATTGAATCCATCCAGGACCCCAGGTGCACCACCAGGATTAGAGGTGGAAACCAGTGACCAGACCCCACTGCAGTTTACCAGTTCCAGGTCATTTAGGAGGGATATCTCTAACACCCGCGTTTTCAGAGGAGAGGATCCTGTTCCAGGTTGTACCATCAAGGGAACCACTGCTCCTGGTTTATCTGATCTTTGCGCATTAAGATTGTGCTTCCGGTGAGTGGGCAATCTTTCCATATCCAATTTGATCGCACGTCACCGGATTTCCAGACTTAAGCACACGGGGAGTATTATAATATCGGCCCATCATTTACCAGTGGGAATAAGTACCACCAGCAGATTGGCTAACTCTGGACATTATACTGTATATTGTATTTTATATCTATGATTGGTTAGTCTCTCATATATTGGCCAATATTCGTTTGGCGCTGCACTACGTTTATGATCTATTCAATTGAGAAAGTTTGTGGTTACTTTTTTGGTGCATTAGCTGCTACAGTAAGCGCTCACTTTACACTCTTGGTTCCGAATAGAAATACTGTATATAGCTAAATTTAACAATAAATATTTATTTTTACTATTTTGTGCCAGTTTTCCTTTTTGAAAAAAAAAAATCAGGAGACATCCATTACTATTTACCACCAAAAAAAGGCTCAATTTATCCTGTTAAAAAAATCTGTATAATTCACTTGGATATACTAAGTAGTTTTGATGTGCAGTTTTACTGATACATGTCAAAGTTTCAAACCTGTGTTAAGGTATTAAGATTTGTTTTAGTTTCCTGAAGGGGTAAAGAGAGTTTCCAGATTCTGATAAACCCCCCTCCTGTGGTCCCTCACCACCACCAGTCAAGGGTTCTTCCTCACTCCAGTCAAGGGTTATGGGAAAGAGGCCATTCTGCTCAACATGAAGAAAAGGTGCTTTGCTAAAGGGTCCAACCCAGCACCCCTTTATATTAAGGGCATATGCCCTGGTATAGTGGAGGGGGGAGGCACATTCTTCTTCTTCTCTTTCCTGGCCAGCCCGGCCACATGCTCTCATCAAGGGTCTGGTATGGATTTCCTGGGGGACAGAAAACAATTATTTGTGTATGGAAACCCCCCTTAAAAACCATACCAGATTTGTGATTTTGTTTTGCCTTATGATGTGCAGTGGCAAAAGTACAGTTACAAAGAAAAAAAAAATGGTTTAAATTGCCAGAAAATACTGTTCATTGGCAGCTTATTTTAAAAAAAAACATACAGACCCCTCCAAATGCCCCCTAAAATACTTAGTGGACCTTTGGGGGAGGTGGTGTTTGTGTGCTGTGCTGAATAGAAAAGCTGTTAAAATCATTTGCCAGCAATTTTATTGGATTGTGATTTGTTTGAGTTATGGAAGCATTGTGTGGTGCTTTTATAGTGGCAGAGCACTAAAATAGGAGAGGGTGGCATGATCTGGAAATTGTGGCAGATATCATGTGCTTTATTTTTTGGCGCAAGGTGACACTTAAAAAATTAGTCTGTAACATGACCAACAGGAGCTGGTCCATACTGTCAGGAGACAGGATGACCAACAGGAGCTGGTCCATACTGTCAGGAGACAGGATGACATTCACCCTTCTGTAACAAAACCTCCTGGGCAAGCAAAAAGTTCCACCATATACTGTGCAGCTTTGGATAGCCAATAGTCTATTGGATCCTCACTTCTGAAAGTACCTACATCAGCAACCATGTGGTTCAGATACTGCATGTGAATGATATCAGCAGCTGTTTTGAAAAAGAAAATTTGAAAGTGGGGCTGAACCAGCCATGACCGACACTGCTCCTCCTTTCAGGGCTTAGAGGATCAGAGGCATACTGATCCTCAGAGATGATCCATCAGATAATATTGAAAGGAAGTTCTTATACAGCACCTCTGCAGAATCGTCTCTGCTGCATTTCGAGTTCTCTCTGCTTGGTAACAGTAGACTGGTCATTTTACCGTTGGGTTTGGGATCTTAAAGGATGGCCAAACAACAGTGATCAATTTCTTTGATAATCCAAATATAGACATTTGAGTGTAAAATGCCTTATTCACCACAAATTAACTGCAGCAGAATATCCTAAGCCCTCTGTGCCACTGACTAAAATACTGCCTCTAAATAAAACACTAACTTCACCACACTCACTTATAACACCTTAGGTTTGGGAGGGGTGAAACATCCCTCTTGAAGCCTTCCCTATTTCTCCCTCCTTTCTGCCAACACTCTAACCCTTCTCTTCATATTCTTCCTCAACCTCCTGCTGCCTTTGCCTCACAGTGATGAAAACAGTAGTCAATGTTTCCATTCTCCTTGAGACAGCAGCAAGTCCTCCTTCACATCTTAAATGATGAACTAATGATGCAATAAAAAGAACCCCATCTCCCAAAAATCTGTACTCAAACAACAACTACATAGGTACTTTTTGCTGGCACTCTGCTGCTGGTGCAGCCTCTTTAGCATGACTAAACATTCCATTACATGGGGGTGTCACAGAAGAGGTACTTCCTGGGCAGCATGGTGATATCTTCCTGCCAAGCGAATTGATTGGGTATGAGCATCTAAACTGGCCTTCTCTCCTGACGAATAAACCACCTGGTTGAGAACAGGTGTCAGGTAAGGTACATGTGTAACTTTTCCCAGACAAAGGGCAGCTAGCAGATTAGTGCCATTTTTTTTGATTGAAAAAGATACTTTATTACATAAGTATAAAAAAACATGATACTCGTTATCGGGGTACATCTCACCCTATACTGCGACGCAGCGCACCACATTGCAATACAGTTCCAAGCATATGATAAATACATTCAATAAATAAATACATTCACTCAGCGGTATGATGCCTGACGTGATATGCGTGGCGGACGAATCCCTAGACCAACACGTCATGCATAACGCCGCTTACCCCGAGACCATAGCATCCTAAAACAGTGAACATTTCCTAACATTATCGAGTCATGCAAAAAAACGGATGATACACTTTACAATAAGCATCGGGTGTGTGGGGGGGGGGAGGGAAAAAGAGGGGGACACAGGCCCGAAGCTTTATTGAAGGGACAAAGACACGCAAGGGGGAGTAGGAGGAAGGGGAGATATTCAGACGTCCTCTTCCTCCTTAAAGTCCATCAAGGTATAGTCTCTGAGCAGACTGAGGATCAGTCTGCGGCAGTCCTCAATGGACATCCTCTCCCGCTGGTGGATGAGGCGCTTCCTGGCGCACCATAAAGCGTCCTTAAAACAACACAGCACCCGCCAGGCGCTGTCAATGTCCTTCAGAGAAAAAGTTCCACAGAAAAGTCCATTCAACACCCCAAAGTGTGTGATGGCTGTCTGTGGCACAAAGTTCTTGAGTTCAGGGCCCTCAACAGGTCCTGAGCAAAAGAGCACTCTCAGAAAACGTGATGAGACGTTTCCTCATGGATGATGCAGAAGGGGCAGTGTCTGTATCTGCTCAGGTTCCTGGCATGCATAAATGTCCTGAGAGGCAACCCCCCTTGGATTGCCATCCATGCCAGGTCCTTGTGCCTGTTGGTGAGGATGTTTGAAGAAACATTCCTCCAGACCACCTTGCAGGTGTCTGAAGGCAGGCCTGGAACCGACTCCAAAATGTCACTTGCTCTGATGAGCTTGTAAATGATCTTTGGCTTCCACAAGTCAGGCTTGACTCCCTGTAGCCCCTGCTCCTTGATAAACTTGAAAGTATCCAGGTAGTACCAAAGGGTGTCCCAGTTGTAGGGGATGGAACTGTCCCAATTGTCCCATCCGAGGGACCTCCAGAGAGGCAACAGGAAGAAGCGTGACATTGCGTTCCCGCCAGAGTCCATAGTCCTTTTGGGCAAAGTTCTGTGGATGCAGTTGCAGGCAAAGAACACCCTCAGTTGGGTGGCGATGTCGGGCACGCCCTTACCGCCCTTGAGGGGTTCCTTGAACATGACTGCCCGCTTCACTCTGTCCATCTTGGAGCCCCAGATAAAGTGAAACACCACCCTGGTGATGGCCTTACAGGTGTTGACCCATGGGGGCCAGGCCTGGGCGAGGTACTGCAACACAAGGAGAATCTGGCTGCGGAGTACCAGTGTCTTCCCTTCGATGGTGAGGTCTCTGAGGCTCCAAAGTCCAAATTTTTGTCGCATCTTTGACAGTCTCTCCTCCCAAGACTTCAGGGCTGCACCCTCGGCACCAAACCAAACTCCCAGGATTTTCATGAAGTCTGTCTTGATGCCAAAGGGCATGGATGCAGAAGAAGGCAGGAACCACTTTCCGAAGAGTATGACTTCCCGCAGTGGACTTTTGCCCCCGAAGCTTGGCCGAAGTCCTCGCAGGTCTGGACGAGCAGGTCGATGGAGTGCTGGTTGGCACAGAACACCGTCACGTCGTCCATGTAGAGCGAGCACTTCACTTCCCTTCTGTCTGGTCCCGGCGTGGTGATTCCCCCGATCTCTGAATTCCGTCTGATGCATTCGGCGAAGAGCTCTATACAGCAAACAAAAAGCAGAGGTGAAAGAGGGCAGCCTTGTCTGACCCCGGAGAGGACCAGGAAGGGGTCAGTTTTCCAGCCGTTCACCTGCACCGAACTACAAATGTCATTATACATGATGTCAACATATGAACAAAACATTTCCCCGAGACCAAACCTGCGCAGGGCTCTGCACATAAACCCATGGGAGACACGGTCAAAGGCCTTTTCCTGATCAAGACTGACCAGGGCCGCGTGCACACGGCGGTCCTTGATGTATTGGACCGTGTCCCGGACGAGCGCTAGGCTGTCCGCAATCCTGCGGCCAGGAATGCCGCAAGTCTGATCCGGGTGGATGATCTGTCCGATGACGGCCTTTAGCCTGTTAGCCAGGATCTTGTAGTCCACGTTCAGGAGAGAGATGGGACTCCAGTTTTTCAAGTCACATCTCTCCCCCTTACGCTTGTACAGGATCGTGATCATCCCCTCCCTCAACGAAGGAGGCATCCTGCCCTCCACCACCATCTCCTCGTACAGCTCGAGCAGGTCCGGGCCTACGAGGTCCCACAGCGCTACATAGAGCTCTGCTGGGAGACCGTCGCAGCCCGGGGTCCTGCCCCGCCTAAAGGATTTAGCGGCAGAGTGCAGCTCCTCCAACGTCAAGGGGGCGTTGGTGGCCGACAAACCTGCAGGATCAATAGTGTTAGTGATACCTGACAAGAATCTGTCGGCTGCTGACATGTTCGTTTCTTTGGGGGAGTAGAGGTCGGTGTAGTAGTCGCTGACCACTTCCATCACGGCCTCCTTCCCCTTCTGGAGTGTTCCAGTCTTGTTGCGCAGCTCCGACAGGGGAGTGTGTCCTGAGTGGAGTTTCCTGAAAAAGAAAGAGTTACACTTCTCACCTTTCTCTAGATGCTCCACCTTGGCACGGAAGACAATGTGCCTGGATTCTTCCTTAAAGTGCTTTTTCAAGCTCTTCTTGGTGTCCTCCAGGTCTTGCCTAACGTCCCAGCCACAGTGATGAAGGTCCTGCAGGGACTGCAGCTGACGCTGCAGTCTCCTGAGTTCCCTCCTCCTGGCACACACTTGCTGGTGTCCCCTGGCCTGAAAGAAGCTGCGCAGCTTGACTTTCACAAACTCCCCCCAGTCGCTTACCTTGGGAAAGAAAGACTTCTTCTCCTGCCAGGCACCGTAGGTTTCCCTGAGCTCCTCCAGCAGTTCCTCATCGTCCAGCAGGGTGCAATTCAGCTTCCAGGAGCCCGGGCCGGGGGCAAAGCCCTCTCCCAGGTCACCCCGAAAGTGAATGGCCCTGTGGTCAGAGAAAAAGCAGGGGACCATGGAGAACCCACGGTGCCTGACTGCCCTAGAGGTGAGCACAAAGTCAATCCTGGAACGCACAGATCCATCGGGGCGGCTCCATGAGTAGTTCACGGAGCCGCGTCCCACGGATCCCACGGCGTCCTGCAGGGAAGCCTCCGCAATCACCTCCCAGAGCAGCTTCAAGGTGGCATCAAGTTTAGCGTACATGCTGGAGCTGCGCCCATCCTTCTCTATCGGACAGTTAAAATCACCGCCGATCACTACTGTTCTCGTTGTGACAAGTTGCGTCCGCAGGGTTTGGAAAAGCTCCAGCCGAGCGTTCTTCTCCGGGGAGGCGTACACGTTGATGAGCCTAACTGGCTCTCCCACCCACGAGCCGTCTATGACCAAAAGGCAGCCACAGACGATCTCATGGACGGAGTCAACAGTGAAACGACCCCCCCTGACAAGAACCGCTACCCCTGCAGACTTGCAATCGCCACCCCCAGACCAGTAGGAGGGACCGTGGGTCCACTGGGAGGACAAATGAGTGTACCTCCTCAGAGGGGGAAGGGCGCACTCCTGAAGCATGTAGACATCACTCTGCTGCGAGGAAAGAAAGGTCAGCACCGTCTGCCTCCTAGACGCATCCTTGATGCTCCTCACATTAATGGAAAAGATAGAGATCTCAGCCATCATGGGAAGGAGATGAAGGGGTTAGTTGGCAGGGGCTGTACTTACCTCCCCTGGAGAGGGGGGGGGGGCTCTGCAGCCTGACCGATGTCCTGGCTCAGTCCAATCTGGTTGAGGACCTCATTGAGGACCTCATTGAAGTCGGTGGAGAGATCTGGCTCCGACCGGGTCAGAGCCATCTCTTCTTCCACCTCCTCCTCCTCCAGTGTGTCAAGGTCCTCTCCCACGGGGTCAGGACCTGCGGCATTCTGGGGGACAACAGGCCGTTTGGTGGAGGAGGAGGGGTCCTCCGCCGCTGGGCTGGCCTGCTCCTTCTTCCGCTTCCGGTTCCCCGCCGCAGAGCTGCTGGCGGGGGGTGGGAGGGGGAAGGGCCAGGAAATCCTCCTGTGAGGACAGGTCAGGGGGGGCGGAACCGGGCCCGGGAGGGGTTGGGCAGGGTCAGGGGGGAGGGGGGGGGCAGGAGGGCAAGGGGCAGGGGGGCCAGGGTCCGGGGGGGCAGGGGGGGGCGGCCTCCGACACTGGAGGGGTAGGGGGGGCTGGGGGGAGGGGTGGGGGGTTCCTCTTACCTGGGTCCTTCTGGGGTTTCTGTGGCGTTGGTTTAGCGGTGCCCTTGCTCAGGGCCCCCGCATACCTTCTGCTTCTCTCGGGGCAGTCCTTGTAGACGTGCTCTGACCGTCCACAAAGGTTGCAGGTTTTGGACCTCGGGCAATCCTTGGTCTCATGGCCCGCAGCCCGCAGCCCGGCAGAACCTACAAGAAAGCACATGGCAATCCTTACCCTCGTGCCCCTGCTGTCCGCACCTGCGGCATGACTGGGGTTGATCCGGGTAGTGTAGGAGTCCTGCGGATGCTCCCAGGGAGAAGCACTGTTGCAGGTGTTGGAGGTCTCCAGAGGGTCGATCTCTCAGCAACCTGCAAAACACGGCTCACTTACCTGTCCAGAAGCCGTTAGCATCTAGTATCCGGACTGGGTCCTTCAACACGACGCAGAACCTCTGTAGATAGGTGGCGATATCTCTTCCGGGGACGTGAGGGTTCCTCATAGACACCGTAATCCGCCTTTCATCCCTTTGAATGGGAGAGTTCGCAACAAAGTTGCGGAAAGGGGAATCGGGCCCAGAGGTCTTCACCATCTCCCAGTATCTTCTGCAAACCTGTAGCGATACAAAGGTTATATAGAAGATACCTCTCACAAAGGACTGCACCGACAGGGTCTCTGCCTTGCTGAATCCCTGATCGAGGATCATTTTCTTGCCGAAGACTTCCGGGGTCATCTCCGGGACTCTGCCTTCCACTTCCTTCAGCCGCAGCACGACTGTCTGCTTCATCCAGGGCTCCAGGGAGGGGAGTCCTTCTGCAGGGCCAGAGCGTTCTGAGGTGGAGGTGGAGGGGGCTTCTCCCGGGGTATTGGCAGGGGCGGCGGTCAGCGGCTTCTTGGCGGTTTGTTTTTTCTTCCCCATCTTGTCGCCGAGGAGTTTGCTCAGGAGGGCTTCCAAAGGTCTTGAGCGGATTCCTTCTCCTTCTTCCTCGGCGTCTTCACTCTCGCTTAGCCTTTGAAAAGGCTATTTGGCGTCTACTGCCCGGAGGTAGTAACGCAGAGTGGGGAGGGGGGAAGATCACAAACTCGTTCTGTGTGGGGGCTAAGCCTCAAACCCAATAGCAGCAAGCAGATGAAGCCGAATTGAATCGACGATCCTACCAGGCCGAGTAGAGGGTACCCCACACAGACCAAATGGCTGGGATAGATACAAGTGTTTCTCAACGTCCTAGCTGGAAGCAGGGACACCCCTAAAGGCAAGGTCGATACTACACTTGATCTTAGCCAAAAGGCCGAGAAGCGGATTAGTGCCATTTTTTTGATTGAAAAGATACTTTTATTACAGAAGCATCAAAAACAACATGATACTTGTAATCGGGGTACATCTCACCCTGTACTGCGACGCAGCGCACCACATTGCAATACAGTTCCAAGCATACGATAAATACATTCAGAAATAAATACATTCGCTCAGCGGTATGATGCCCTCTACCCGCCTACCCCCCCAAAACAGCTCTACATTGCCCCTTCACTACTCCCCTCTCCCCACTACGGCACTCACCACCTCCTCCTACTACTCCACTCCCCCGTCGACCCACGTGCCACCACTATCAGACCCACACGCTCCTACACTTCCCATTCCCATGCCACCTTCCTCACCCTTCTCCTTTTCCTATCTGCTGGGGACATCTCCCCGAACCCTGGCCCCTCGCCACCTCACCCCTCCTCTAGGGACCCCCCTGCTCCCGCCAGCTGCCGTAACCCCCTCAACCTCATATCTGTGCCCCTTCTCCCCGCATCCATCCCCCCTCTCTCGGTTGCACTCCTGAACGCCCGCTCGGTCTGCAACAAACTTACTGCCATCCATGACCTCTTTATCTCCCGCTCCCTTAACCTCCTAGCCATCACCGAAACCTGGGTACAGGCCACTGACTCCACCTCCCCTGCGGCACTCTCCTATGGAGGTCTCGTCTGGTCCCATTCACCAAGACTGAGCGGTCACAAAGGTGGTGGGGTCGGCCTGCTCCTATCACCGCTGAGCACCTTCCAGGTCCTCCCTAACCCTCCCTCCCTAACTTTCTCCTCCTTCGAGGCTCACTGCATCCGGCTCTTCTCACCCACCCCCCTAAGGATCGCAGTGATCTACAGGCCTCCCGGATCCATACCCCGCTTCCTGGATGACTTCGCTGCCTGGCTTCCCTTCTTCCTCTCCTCTGAGCTACCAACCATCATCCTCGGGGACTTCAATATCCCCATCAATGACAACAGCCCGGCTACTTCCCAATTCCTCCACCTAACCTCCTCCTTCGCGCTCACACAGCACACTCAATCCTCCACCCACATCATTGGGAACACCCTGGACCTCGTCTTCTCCCACCTCTGTACCCTCAACCAGTTCTCTAACACCCCCTTCCCTCTCTCCGACCACCACCTCCTCACGTTCTCCATCTCCCCTTCCCCTAACTCCCCCCCCCAGAGCGCCAAACCATCACCAGCCGCAACCTTCGCAACCTGAACCCGGCCCCCCTCCACTCAGCTGCCGACCGCCTACACGACAGCATCCTTCCACTGTCTTGTCCTGACCTAGCCACTAACACGTACAACGACTCACTATCAGCTACCCTAGACTCTCTGGCACCCCTAACCACACGCTACATCAAACCCAAACCGCTCCAACCATGGCAGAACGACCACACTAAATGCCTCAAACGTCGCAGTCGTGCGCTGGAGAGACTATGGCGCAAAACCAGGTCCCCCCGTTCATTCTCCCTCTACAAATCTGCCTTCCTCACTTACACCTCCTCCCTCCACGCCGCCAAGCAGGCTTACTTCGTAAACCTGATTAACACCCTCTCCTCCTGCCCTCGCCGACTCTTCTCCACCTTCAACTCCCTGCTCTCTCCCCCCCCTCCTCCACTCAGTACCTCACTCACCGCCCACGAGATAGCCACTCATTTCCACAATAAAATTGATGCTATCCGTCAGGACATAGTCAACTCGCAATCTACCTCCCCACCTAGCCTCCCCCCCCCTATCTCCCCCTCATCTCTTCCCTCCTCTGACCTCGCAACCGCACTGCCCCCCTCCACACCCAAGACCCCGCTTACCGTAACCCCACCAGCTCTGCACTCCTTCAGCCCCGCTACCACTGAGGAAGTCACCAGGGTCTTCTCTGAAGCCCGCCTCACTACCTGCCCCCTAGACCCTATCCCCTCTCGACTCCTCCAGTCACCCCCCTCTTCCCTCATCTGCTCCCTCACCCACATCTTCAATCTCTCCCTCTCTACCGGCGTATTCCCCTCCCCCCTAAAGCATGCGCACATCACCCCCATACTCAAAAAGCCCTCCCTGGACCCCTCTGACCCAAACAACCTCAGACCCATCTCCCTGCTGCCACTCACTTCCAAACTCCTGGAGCGCTTAGTCTACAACCGCCTAAGCGCCCACCTAACTGACAACAACCTCCTTGATCCACTACAGTCCGGCTTCCGTCCCCTACACTCCACCGAAACCGCCCTCCTCAAAATCACCAACGACCTACTTACCGCCAAAGCCAAAGGCGACTACTCTGTCCTCCTCCTCCTGGACCTCTCCGCGGCCTTCGACACAGTTGACCACCCCCTCCTCCTTAATAAACTATTCTCCCTTGGCATCAGAGACACCGCTCTCTCCTGGTTCTCCTCTTACCTATCCCGACGCTCCTTCAGCGTTTCCTACAATGGTGCCACCTCCCCTTCCCTCCCCCTCTCTGTTGGGGTCCCCCAGGGCTCTGTCCTTGGACCCCTTCTCTTCTCCATCTACACCTCCTCCCTTGGCAAACTCATACACTCCCACGGCTTCAACTACCATCTCTATGCTGATGACACTCAAATTTACCTCTCCACCCCTCACCTCACCTCCACTTTCTCCGCCCGCATCACTCACCTCCTAAACGACATCTCTGACTGGATGTCGCTCCATTTCCTCAAACTCAACCTCTCCAAAACCGAGCTTCTCGTCTTCCCTCCTGCCCGCGCCCCCCCCCCCCCATCCTATCCATCACTACTAACATCACCACCATCAATCCCGCCCCGCAAGCCAAAGTCCTTGGGGTCATTCTGGACTCTAACCTCTCCTTCCAACCTCATGTCAAATCACTGACAAACACATGCAGGCTCCACCTCCGCAATATCGCCAAAATACGCACCTTCCTTACCCCAGACACCGCTAAACTACTTGTGCACTCCCTGATTATCTCACGCCTTGACTACTGCAACTCCCTCCTCACCGGCCAACCCCAGTGCAAACTCTCCCCGCTTCAGACCATCCTGAACTCAGCTGCCAGACTCATCCACCTCACCAGCCGCTCCACCTCTGCCACCCCCCTCTGCCTCTCCCTCCACTGGCTCCCTATCGCCCAACGCATCAAATTCAAACTACTCACTCTGACCTACAAAGCCATTCACAACACTGCCCCTAACTACCTCACCGACCTGATTCCCAAGTACCACCCTACCCGTACCCTTCGCTCTTCACAGGACCTCCTTCTATCTTGCTCCCTGGTCTCCTCCTCACACGCACGTCTGCAAGACTTCTCCAGGTCCTCCCCCATCCTCTGGAACTCACTACCCCAATCCATCAGACTGTCACCTTCCCTCCTCACCTTCAGGCGCTCCCTGAAAACCCACCTCTTCAGGGAAGCCTACCCCACCCTCACCTAACTGCTGCTCTCCTTCATTCCTCCTACCACTCCATCCCCCACAGCCACTTCCTCCTGTACCACTACCCCCTCCCTCCCAGATTGTACGCTCGAAAGAGTAGGGCCCTCTTACCCCTCGTGTGCTGTTCGTAGCTGCTGTAATGTTTCATGTATTGTCCCCCCCTCTATTGTACAGCGCTGAGCAAACCCTTTGGCGCTATATAAACTCAATGTAATGTAATAATAATGTAATGTAATGCCTGACGTGATGTGCTTGGAGGATGAATCCCCAGACCAACAGGTCATGCATAACGCCGCTTACCCCGAAACCATAGCATCCTGATACACAATACTAAGTCATGCAAAAACGAAAACGAAAGCCGGAGTTTACAATCTACAATAAGCATCGGGTGTGTGGGGGGGAGGGGGAAAAAAGGGGGAAAACACAGGCCCGAAGCTTTATTGAAGGGACAAAGACACGCAAGGGGGAGTAGGGGGAAGGGGAAATCTTCAGACGTCCTCTTCCTCCTTAAAGTCCATCAAGGAATAGTCTCTGAGCAGACTGAGGATCAGTCTGCGGCAGTCCTCAATGGACATCCTCTCCCGCTGGTGGATGAGGCGCTTTCTGGCGCACCATAAAGCGTCCTTAAAACAACACAGCACCCGCCAGGCGCCGTCAATGTCCTCCAGAGAAAAAGTCCCACAGAATAGTCCATTCAACACCCCAAAGTGAGTGATGGCTGTCTGTGGTACAAAGTTCTTGAGTTCAGGTTCCAGGGCCCCCAACAGGGCCTGAGCAAATGAGCACTCCCAGAAAACGTGGTGAGACGTTTCCTCATGGATGATGCAGAAGGGGCAGTGTCTGTATCTGCTCAGGTTCCTGGCATGCATAAATGTCCTGAGAGGCAACCCCCCTTGGATTGCCATCCATGCCAGGTCTTTGTGCCTGTTGGTGAGAATGTTGGAAGAAACATTCCTCCAGACCACCTTGCAGGTGTCTGAAGGCAGGCCTGGATCCGACTCCAAAATGTCGCTTGCTCTGATCAGCTTGTAAATGGTCTTTGGTTTCCACAAGTCAGGCTTGACTCCCTGTAGCCCCTGCTCCTTGATGAACTTGAAGGTATCCAATTAGTACCAAGGGGTGTCCCAGTTGTAGGGGATGGAACTGTCCCAAGTGTCCCATCCGAGGGACCTCCAGAGAGGCAGCAGGAAGAAGCGAGACATTGCGTTCCCGCCAGAGTCCATAATCCGTTTGGGCAAAGTTCTGCGGATGCAGTTGCAAGCAAAGAACACCCTCAGTTGGGTGGCGATGTCGGGCACGCCCTTACCGCCCTTGAGGGGTTCCTTGAACATGACTGCCCGCTTCACTCTGTCCATCTTGGAGCCCCAGAAGTGAAACACCGCCCTGGTGATGGCCTTACAGGTGTTGACCCGTGGGGGCCAGGCCTGGGCGAGGTACTGCAACACAGGGAGAATCTCGCTGCGGAGTACCAGTGTCTTCCCTTCGATGGTGAAGTCTCTGAGGCTCCAAAGTCCAAATTTCTGCCGCATTTTAGCCAGTCTCTCCTCCCAAGACTTCAGGGCTGCGCCCTCGGCACCAAACCAAACTCCCAAAATTTTCATGAAGTCTGTCTTGATGCCAAAGGGCATGGATGCAGAAGAAGGCAGGAACCACTTTCCGAAGAGCATGACTTCCGACTTCCCGCAGTTGACCTTTGCCCCCGAAGCTTGGCCGAAGTCCTCGCAGGTCTGGACGAGCAGGTCGATGGAGCGCTGGTTGGCACAGAACACCGTCACGTCGTCCATGTAGAGCGAGCACTTCACTTCCCGTCTGTCTGGTCCCGGTGCGGTGATTCCCCCGATCTCTGGATTCCGTCTGATGCATTCGGCGAAGAGCTCTATACAGCAAACAAAAAGCAGAGGTGAAAGAGGGCAGCCTTGTCTGACCCCGGAGAGGACCGGGAAGGGGTCAGTTTTCCAGCCGTTCACCTGCACGGAACTTCAAATCTCGTTATACACAATATCCACATACGAACAAAACATTTTCCCGAGACCAAACCTGCGCAGGGCTCTGCACATAAACCCATGGGAGACACGGTCAAAGGCTTTTTCCTGATCAAGACTGACCAGGGCCGCGTGCACACAGCGGTCCTTGATGTATTGGACCGTGTCCCGGACAAGCGCTAGGCTGTCCGCAATCCTGCGGCCAGGAATGCCGCAAGTCTGATCCGGGATGGATGATCTGTCCGATGACAGCCTTCAGCCTGTTCGCCATGACTTTGGCGAGGATCTTGTAGTCCACGTTCAGGAGAGATATGGGACGCCAATTTTTCAAGTCACATCTCTCCCCCTTACGCTTGTACAGGATCGTGATCATCCCCTCCCTCAACGAAGGAGGCATCCTGCCCTCCACCACCATCTCCTCGTACAGCTCGAGCAGGTCCGGGCCCACGAGGTCCCACAGCGCTACATAGAGCTCTGCTGGGAGACCGTCGCAGCCCGGGGTCCTGCCCCGCCTAAAGGATTTAGCGGCAGAGTGCAGCTCCTCCAACGTCAAGGGGGCGTTGGTGGCCGACAAACCTGCAGGATCAATAGCGTTAGAGATACCTGACAAGAATCTGTCGGCCGCTTCTGTGTTTGTTTCTTTGGGGGAGTAGAGGTTGGAGTAGTAGTCGCTGACCACTTCCATCACGGCCTCCTTCCCCTTCTGGAGTGTTCCGGTCTTGTCGCGCAGCTCCGACAGGGGTGTGTGTCCTGAGTGGAGTTTCCTGAAAAAGAAAGAGTTACACTTCTCACCTTTCTCTAGATGCTCCACCTTGGCACGGAAGACAATGTGCCTGGATTCTTCCTCAAAGTGCTTTTTCAAGCTCTTCTTGGTGTCCTCCAGGTCTTGCCTCACGTCCCAGCCACAGTGATGAAGGTCCTGCAGGGACTGCAGCTGACGCTGCAGCCTCCTGAGTTCCCTCCTCCTGGCACACACTTGCTGGTGTCCCCTGGCCTGAAAGAAGCTGATCAGCTTGACTTTCACGAACTCCCACCAGTCGCTTACCTTGGGAAAGAAAGACTTCTCCTCTCGCCAGGCACCGTAGGTTTCCCTGAGCTCCTCTAGCAGTTCCTCATCGTCCAGCAGGGTGCAATTCAGCTTCCAGGAGCCCGGGCCTGGGGCAAAGCCCTCTCCCAGGTCACCTTGAAAGTGAATGGCCCTGTGGTCAGAGAAAAAGCAGGGAACCATGGAGAACCCACGGTGCCTGACTGCCCTAGAGGTGAGCACCATGGCAATCCTGGAGCGCACCGATCCATCGGGGCGGCTCCATGAGTAGTTCACGGAACCGCGCCCCACGGATCCCACTGCGTCCCGCAGGGAAGCCTCCGCAATCACCTCCCGGAGCAGCTTCGAGGTGGCGTCGAGTTTAGCGTACATGCTGGAGCTGCGCCCATCCTCCTCTATCGGACAGTTAAAATCACCGCCGATTACTACTGTTCTCGTTGTGACGAGTTGCGTCCGCAGGGTTTGGAAAAGCTCCAGCCGCGCGTTCTTCTCCGGGGAGGTGTACACGTTGATGAGCCTAACGGGCTCCCCCGCCCACGAGCCGTCTATGACCAAAAGGCGGCCACAGACGAGCTCATGGATGGAGTCAACAGTGAAACGTCCTCCCCTGATAAGAACTGCTACCCCTGCGGACTTGCAATCGCCACCCCCAGACCAGTCGGAGGGACCGTGGGTCCACTGGGAGGACAAATGAGTGTACCTCCTCAGAGGGGGAAGGGCGCACTCCTGAAGCATGTAGACATCACTCTGCTGTGTGGAAAGAAAGGTCAGCACAGTCTGCCTCCTAGACGCGTCCTTGATGCTCCTCACATTAATGGAAAAGATAGAGATCTCAGCCATCATGGGAAAGAGATGAAGGGGTTAGTTGGCAGGGGCTGTGCTTACCTCCCCTGGAGAGGGGGGGCGACCTCTGTGACCTCTGCAGCCTGACCAATGTCCTGGCTCAGACCGATCTGGTTGAGGACCTCATTGAGGACCTCATCGAAGTTGGTAGAGAGATCTGGCTCCGACCGGGTCAGAGCCATCTCTTCTTCCACCTCCTGTTCCTCCAGCGTGTCGAGGTCCTCCCCCACGGGGTCGGGACCTGCGACATTCTGGAGGACGGCAGGCCGTTTGGTGGAGGAGGAGGGGTCCTCCGCCGCTGGGCTGGCCTGCTCCTTCTTCCGCTTCCTGTTCCCCGCTGCAGAGCTGCTGACGGGGGTGGCAGGGGGAAGGGGCGGGAAATCCTCCTGTGAGGACAGGTCAGGGGGGGGTGGAACCGGGCCCGGGAGGGGTTGGGCAGGGGGGCAAGGAGCGGGTAGGGCAGGGGGGCAAGGAGCAGGGGGGCAGGAGGGCCAGGGGCGGGGGGGCAGGAGGGCCAGGGGCGGGGGGGGGCAGGGGGGCCAGGGGCAGGGGGACCAGGGTCCGGGGGGGGCGGCCTCCGACACCGGAGGGGTAGGGGTGGGGGGTTCCTCTTACCTGGGTCCTTCTGAGGCTTCTGTGGCGCTGGTTTGGCAGCAGGGCCCTTGCTCAGGGCCCCAGCATACATCCTGCTTCTCTCTGGGCAGTCCCTGTAGACGTGCTCTGACCGTCCACAGAGGTTGCAGGTTCTGGACCTCGGGCAATCCTTGGTCTCGTGACCTGCAGACCGGCAGAACCTACATGAAAGCACTTGGCAATCCTTACCCTCGTGCCCCGGCTGTCCGCACCTGCGGCATGACTGGGGTTGATCCGGGTAATGTAGGAGTCCTGCTGACGCTCCCAGGGAGAAGCACTGTTGCAGGTTTTGGAGATCTCCAGCAGGACGATCTCTCAGCAATCTGCAAAACACAGTATAACACCCTATAGCAGCTAATGCCCCCTACAAAAACTCTGAGCTCTCTCTAAAGTACTCCAACACTTACAGACAAATAGCTAGTGGGAACCCATTATTTTGTGGTGAAGAGGATAACATACAATAAAGTCCCCATTATTGGTCATTCTTTCTTTCATGGTCACATTTGAAAGGTCAGGTAGGGCATTATGGATCCTTTAAAATTTGATTTGGTGAATTTTACCATAAATTCACTGAAACCACAAACTCTGTGGCAAAACTGGACCTTGTCCCTAGTTATAAATTAAAAATAAAGATTTGTATTAAAAAGCAAGCATTTCTACCTCATTATCAAAACCTTTAGGAGCCAATGATTCCTTTTGAAAAATCTATTTAATTTCTACCATATTATGAATAATATTATATTCCCTCTAGCTTCCCTCTTACTTTTCTCAATTTAAAAGAAGACTGCCTTCCCTATTTGACTGTTATGAAATGCTTGTTATTTGTGTGCATCCAATGTATTGCTTTTCACATGAACTGTAAATTAAAGTATTACAATTAATATATTTTGTATTTTACCTACATTTGTTTACTGCAGAAAAAAAGAAAATAATTTTATTCTCCTCTGTTTTTTTCCAGGTTTAATGTACAAGCACTAGCTCATCTAGACCCAATGTTGAGTCTCGCTGCAGAGAATTTCTGGTGCTGAAAGGAATCTCTCATCTGAACTGTAGATTTTAGATGGGGTAATAAGGAGGTGAAATTTATTGCTATCATAACTAGGTATATTGAACTGTGATGTTTTCATGATCAACCTCTAGCCTTGCACATTATCTAGTGGAATTCTTTTATCATCATACCCTAAACACCTTAATACAGAACTACGGTTAACACTAACACTGCCACTATTGACACTTTTTAGGCTTTTCATATTTTTTCTCCTTCATACTGTATTTTTCCTTCATATTTCCTTATTCATTTTTTACATTCCTTACTATTACTATTAAATTGAACAGTTTAATAACAGTGTTAAGCCATTTCAGTTAAACAGTTTAATAATTGCGATTTATTCAGTTCCTAAGCACGGTCCATTTATGTTGAGTTTGATTATCTATCAGGAAACATGAATTGTAGTTGATGGTGGAATAGTAGACTTATTGTATGTTTTAGGTATATCAAGTTATAAGCATTTCATCGAAAGTTTTGTTTCTACATGCAACCCTGAAATGTTTATTGTGTGTATTTTTCACCTAATTGCCTTGATCTTGATATATTTTATGTAAACAGCCTGCTTGACAGGAATGGATAATAATGGTGCAGACAGTAGCTGGTTGATGCCTTGGTTTACTTTTCTTTTAGAGGAATCATTCCCATAATTTCTTTTGAATCTAAAGAGTATCTAAGTAAAATATTAATAAAGAGATTCAAATACAAATTCCTGCAGTCATATAGCCGTGGGCATGCCAGATAAAACTACCTAGCAAAAAAAAAAAATATTATAGGAGTGTATACTTGTGAGCTACTATGGTGGCACAAGGTTCTTATAATAAATTAACTCCTTTAAATGTGACGGTGCGTCAACACATGAAACACATACTCACAATGCTGTGTGAAAATAAACAAATAAAATATTGAATGTGTTGCGCTCCTGAAAAGGGGTGTATAGTGATGTATGATATATACTTATGTGTAAAATAAATTAAATAAATAAATCTAAATAAATGAGTGAATATTATCTCATAGTGATATAATATAAATGAAATTAACACACTCCCAGTTAACTTAATTATAAATATCTAAAAGTTATGTATTTGATAATGTGAAAAGATATAATATGATATGCCACAAATCAAATGAGCAAAGAAAAACCTCCTTGCATGATAATGTACATGTGCAAAAAAAGGTGTGCATGTGCAAAAATGCAAATATTGCCCAAAACAATAATATAAAAAAATATATATGTGATAAAGTGCAATGACCAATTAGATATGGAAAAATAAATAATAATAAAACTGTACAATTAATATATTATAATCACTCCACTTGTGCAACCTAAAGTGGTGATTAGAACTGTATACTGTTAATCCTTAGCTTAGATGGAAAACGTCCCAATCTGTGCAGATATATAGAAAGTCTATTGCTGTTGAGGTAGACTGTGGTGTTGCTTTCCTTCCACTAGATGGCCTCCTAGTTCCTTCTGAGTTATGAGGGCTGGATGGATATAGATATCTCCCCTCATGCTGTTTGGGGTCTATCTCCTATCTCCTCTTCCTCCCCTTTACTCCTCCGATTTAGGCCATGTAAAAGAAAAGTTCCCACATAGTGCTTATATCCTTTATAAAAAGATTTTAATTCATCTCCAGACAAATGCAAACTCACATTTCCACAGAGCAATACAGGCGTTTTTTTAAAAAGTGTGCCCTCGCACTAAGACAGTACTCGCCGTTCCGCTGATAGTGGCGTCGTGACGTCAGAGCCCCTCCCCTACGCGTTACGCCACAGGGTCACGTGGCTTCCTCAGGGGGATGTGATAAGACGCCATGACGCTTCTGCCCTTATATAGGCCATTCCAGCGCCATTTTCTCGAAGTCCGCACAGAGGCGGCCATTTCTATGGGGCCAAATAATTACTTATATTCATGCGTTGTATACATACATGGAACACATTGCTTATGTTATATTGGCAAGATTAGTTAACAACCTTTTACTCTGACTTACTGTCACTAGTACTGTGATCGGGCTGGGCACCATCAAATACAATAATTATAAACACAAACCTATACTTGGACATATTAATAGTTGTGGTACTTGTAGTGCCACCATTAGAAATATAAAAAAACTTTTTTTAAAAATTATATAAAATAATATTAATACAAGAAAAAACTTATTTTATTTATTACAAGGAGAGAAATTAAAATAATGTAAATAATTATGTGTAAGTATTTTTATAAATAAAGATAAATGTAAAAATAAATATAAAATTAAAATAATAATAAATCTAAATAAATAAATAAAAGATAATGAGAATAAAAATAAAAATAAAAATAAATGTGAATAAAAATAAAAATAAATATAAATAAAAATAAAAATAATAATAATAAAAATAAAAATAAAAAAATAAATAAAATAAAAATAATAAAAAAAATAAAAATGAAAATGATAATAATAATGAAAAAAATATAAATATAAATATAAAAATAAAAAAATAAAAATATAAATATAAAAATAAATTTATATTTATATTTATATTTTTTTCATTATTATTATCATTTTCATTTTTATTTTTTTTATTATTTTTATTTTATTTATTTTTTTATTTTTATTTTTATTATTATTATTTTTATTTTTATTTATATTTATTTTTATTTTTATTCTCATTATCTTTTATTTATTTATTTAGATTTATTATTATTTTAATTTTATATTTATTTTTACATTTATCTTTATTTATAAAAATACTTACACATAATTATTTACATTATTTTAATTTCTCTCCTTGTAATAAATAAAATAAGTTTTTTCTTGTATTAATATTATTTTATATAATTTTTAAAAAAAGTTTTTTTATATTTCTAATGGTGGCACTACAAGTACCACAACTATTAATATGTCCAAGTATAGGTTTGTGTTTATAATTATTGTATTTGATGGTGCCCAGCCCGATCACAGTACTAGTGACAGTAAGTCAGAGTAAAAGGTTGTTAACTAATCTTGCCAATATAACATAAGCAATGTGTTCCATGTATGTATACAACGCATGAATATAAGTAATTATTTGGCCCCATAGAAATGGCCGCCTCTGTGCGGACTTCGAGAAAATGGCGCTGGAATGGCCTATATAAGGGCAGAAGCGTCATGGCGTCTTATCACATCCCCCTGAGGAAGCCACGTGACCCTGTGGCGTAACGCGTAGGGGAGGGGCTCTGACGTCACGACGCCACTATCAGCGGAACGGCGAGTACTGTCTTAGTGCGAGGGCACACTTTTTAAAAAAACGCCTGTATTGCTCTGTGGAAATGTGAGTTTGCATTTGTCTGGAGATGAATTAAAATCTTTTTATAAAGGATATAAGCACTATGTGGGAACTTTTCTTTTACATGGCCTAAATCGGAGGAGTAAAGGGGAGGAAGAGGAGATAGGAGATAGACCCCAAACAGCATGAGGGGAGATATCTATATCCATCCAGCCCTCATAACTCAGAAGGAACTAGGAGGCCATCTAGTGGAAGGAAAGCAACACCACAGTCTACCTCAACAGCAATAGACTTTCTATATATCTGCACAGATTGGGACGTTTTCCATCTAAGCTAAGGATTAACAGTATACAGTTCTAATCACCACTTTAGGTTGCACAAGTGGAGTGATTATAATATATTAATTGTACAGTTTTATTATTATTTATTTTTCCATATCTAATTGGTCATTGCACTTTATCACATATATATTTTTTTATATTATTGTTTTGGGCAATATTTGCATTTTTGCACATGCACACCTTTTTTTGCACATGTACATTATCATGCAAGGAGGTTTTTCTTTGCTCATTTGATTTGTGGCATATCATATTATATCTTTTCACATTATCAAATACATAACGTTTAGATATTTATAATTAAGTTAACTGGGAGTGTGTTAATTTCATTTATATTATATCACTATGAGATAATATTCACTCATTTATTTAGATTTATTTATTTAATTTATTTTACACATAAGTATATATCATACATCACTATACACCCCTTTTCAGGAGCGCGACACATTCAATATTTTATTTGTTTAAAAAAAAAAAATAGATTCTGTAGATAGCTAGATAAATAGCATTATAAGGGAACTTGAATGTGTCACTAAATAAAAACGTATGCTTTTAGCAATCCTGATAAAGTTGATCGCAGATTTTCAAAGATTTGCTTATCTCACTTAAGCACACCATTTTGCTTAAATGTTTGCATAAACCTATAGATTAAATGCCCCAGATTATCTTCAATTGTCTTGGGCAAGCCATAGATGATGCAGTCATGGGTTGTTTGATTCCCCCATCCACACAGTCAGTGTTGGTGGGGGAATCCCTCCCACAGTGCTATTGTGTTCTGCTGTCTGGGAGCCATCCTTGCCTGCATACCACAATAATTACTGCTGGTGGCTAAAGCTGCTGGCAGTAATCACATTGGACAGGCTGGTTGTACTGAATCAATGGATAGACTTCAGTACAATCAGCCTGCCTATAGATAGATCCAATCTCGCCTGATCCCTGCTAAACCAGTTGAGATTTGATCCATCTTTGGCCAGCTTTAGACATGATACCTATAATGCTGTAAGTACATAATGAACATATGTCAAAGGGACTAGAGAGGTTAATTTTATAAATATTCCCTTTAATTACACTGCTCTACAAATTTTGGGAAATGATCAACCTCCGAGATAAAATTATTGTTCTTTTATTGAAAGGTGCATTTGTCTTGGTCAGATCTATGCATCATACAGTTGTTACAGTTACATCTGGTGGATTGTGAAAGTGTCATTGCCTAATATTTCCAAGGAAGATTTGCGTGATATTTTCCCTCAGAAGCCAAGATGCCTTGAAACTGTGTAAACAATGCAGATAACTTCTGCTACATTTGTGGTGAGGTTACATTTGCATCTCAAAAGTGCAGTATGACAGCAGTGGTAAAAAAGGCATACCACCTGTACTTTGGATGCAAAATAGGGGATCAGGAGTTGGACCCCACATTATTGTTGCATTACATGTGCAACTTATCTGCGTCATTGGCTAAACAAGAAGAAGTCCCAATGGTGTAGGGGGAACCCACTAATCATAGTAGCGACTGCTAGTTTTGCATGGTTCCCCCAACTGCAAAAGTGACCTCAAGAAAGAAAAAGTGGAACGTGGAATATACAAACATTCCATCCACACTGCGTTCAGCATCCCATGGTGAGGACTTGCCAATTCCAGATCAGATCCACCAGAATCCTACTCTCTAGACTCAGATGATGATAAAGACAATGAGCAGGATGCAGCTGATTCAGGAATGTCGATGTCAGCGGACCCAAACTTTACCAAACTGTATGCTCCTCCTGAACCACATCTAATTTCACAGAGTGAACTAAAAGACCTGGTCAGGGGTTTGGAATTACCTAAGAGTAAGGCAGAGCTACTGGGTTCCAGATTACAACAGTACAAGAGGAAGGATGTTACTAACACATCAAGAAATCATCATAAGGGTCCAAATCTTTATTTAGTGGTCACTTAATATAAACAACAGCAAAATTTCAGAGCCATGCAGGGCCCCTTCATCAGGCAAGTGACCAGTTACAATAGTGGTACCTCTTGCAGAGTGATGTCAGCAAAAAGCATGAAAATGTTACATGTTACATTCTATTTCACTTTGAATAATTATTCATGCAAAGATACTTTTCCCATGATTGAATAAGTGAAGTGAATATTCACACGTTTGGAGAGAACATTCTCAACTATGGTAGTAAATCAGTCTTAGTGAATCTTAATTGCTTGGAAATCATTGAGGGATCTTCAATTGTAGTACACAAGTCTGGTCCAAAGTGTACAATTACAAAACTGTTTGTAAAGCCTTGTGTATGTATAATTATTTTCTTCGGCTCATGTGAAATTTAGTTTTAAATGCATTTAATTGCCACAAAAATGCATACTTTTATGCTGGGCCTAATACATTCTATTGTGCAAATCCCGAACCTAAGAAATTGTTATTCTGAGATAATAACTAGTTAAGATGTAAGCTGAGAATCAGAATGGCTAAAATTGTATTCAGCAAGAAAATAACAAATTGGTGAGGACAAAAATCCAACATGTTATAATGAAGTTAGACAAAAGAATAAAAAAATATGAATCATGGACACTAGAGGTACCTTCAATCACAACATGTTTTAACAGTTAAGGAGTAAATAAATCTAAAATTAAAATTGATTAAATTGGTAGCTTATTGGGGTCCATTGATGTCTTTGTTTGAGTCTTATTTCTTTAGTCTTTGTATTTTTTACCTAGTAATCCTATGGTTTACATAATTTTGATCCTATGGTGGCAATGCTTCCTGAATAGCACCAAATGCAGTAGCAATATTGTCACCCTAGGGTGCATGCTCCCTGTGGATTCCAAACTGTTGTCAGTATGTCATTGGCTATACCTTGGAGCCCATAAGGAGTGCAAGACTTTATTGGTTGACATTGTCTCTAGAGGGCGTGACCAGAGTGACGGCTGAGGCCATCCTACACACTGGACTCCTTAGGCTGGTCTGAGCGCCGTCCATTCCTCCACCACATAAATTCTGCAGGACCACAGATTCATCACAAACCTTCTCCTTAACTATGAGATATTTTTGGTTGAATTGAAGCAGCAGCAGCAGCAGCTTCATCTACAGCAAATGCAATTAGATCTCAGAGGAACGCTTTTACTCCACTACTATTTTTATTTGGTTTATGATTCCAGAATACTAGTACACCAGTTAATATCAAGTAGCTGTAAACTGTGACTGCACATATATAGTAGTACCCCTTCCTCAGTTTTATACTTGCCTGTTACCTATCCAACTAGGAATCTCTAACTAGAACTCTGCTTGTCAAAAATTTCCAAACCAGGTCTGCATTTGTACTCTGCTGTTCCCATGGAGCTTCTGAGTATGAGTATTCCCTTAGAGATGGAGAGTGAAGTACTCCTTTCATGCTGTAAAAATAATAATTGTGTGCTGAACTAGGTGTATTGTATGCTTAGAACCAGGGCAGGGCCTACCATTAGGCAAACTAGGCAGCCGACTGGGGCGCACTACCGCCTAGGGTGCAGCCAGAGCCACTGATAGGGCAGCACAGTCATGCTGCAATGCTGATCAGTGGCAGCCGGCTTTGGTTGCTCACAGCCTTTCATTGGTGGAGTGATTCTTTCACTGGTGGAGTGATTCTTTCACTGGCAGAGTGATTATCCCTTCCTCCAGTGTGGAGGGCAAAAGGTGAGGCTTTAGCCCAGCTGTGGGAGGTGATTCAACAGAGAGGTGACTAAGGGCACAAGCAGCAATGGCAACCTGGTGCACAGTCAACCTCACAATTTATGTTTTCTGAGGTACAGAAAATACAGCCATACGCTATATACAGTCAGATATACAAGACCTTCTGTACCGTGTGATCATCATCATGATAATGATGATGATCACATAAGCACAATGAGATTCTTCCTGTTATTTACTATTTATTCTTGTGTTTGAGTTAAATGTGTGTCTGAGCCACACTTTTACCATCCCCCAACCACTCCCTATTATGCTGCAAAGGCACTGTTACCCTAGTATGGCAATAGTGTTGGGGTGTTGTATAAAACCCCCCACTGCTGTACTACGGTGGCAGTACCTTTTGCAGCATAATGGAGTGGTTGGGGATGGTAAAATTGTGCTTCAACGGCACATTTTTAATGTCCCTCAAACACAATTTTAACAACTTGCCTACCAGGCACTTATACCCCCTTCCTGGCAAGGTCAATTTTCAGCTTTCAGCGCTGTCTCACTTTGAATGACAATTGCGTGGTCATGCAATACTGTACCCATATGAAATTTTTATTATTTTTTTCACACAAATAGAGCTTTCTTTTGGTGGTATTTAATTACCGCTGGGTGTTTTATTTTTTGTGCTATAAACAAAAAAGAGTAAAACATTTAAAAAAAAAAGAGCTTTTCTTTGATTCTATTATAAAAATGTTGCAAACAGGTAATTTTTCTCCTTCACTGATGTGAGTTTATGAGGCTGCACTGATAGGCAGCACTGATGGGCACTGATAGGCAGCAATGATGAAGTGGCATGGATAGGAAGTACTGATAGGCAGCACTGATGAGCTAGCACTGATGAGGTGGCACTGATCATGCTGCACTGATATGCAACAATGATGGGCACTGATGGTCACTGATAGGTGGCACTGATGGGCATTGATGGGTGGCACTGACTGGCAGCACTGCTGGGCAATGAAGAGTGGCACTGCTGAGCAGCACTGATGGGGGACACTGCCGGGAGGCACTGCTGGGCACATGTGGGTGGCACTACTAGGCACTGCTTGGCACAGGTGGGTGGCACTGCTGGGCACTGACCACCAGTGCCTCGATGATTGGTGCCAATCTGTCCTCCGACAATTGCCGGTTATCGGCAGTACTTTCCTCATTGCGTGACAGCGTGAGGAAAGTGCAGCTGATAACCGGCAACTGCATTTACCGGTGATCAGCTGTGTCATTGGACACAGCTGATCATGTGGTAAAAGGCTGCTGTGATTGGCCTTTTACCACATCACATGATCAGCTGTGTCCATAGAACACAATGATCATGGAGATAGCCGGGTGCGCGCGGGAGGGTGCATTTTGGGAGGACGTCATAAGACGCCCTCCCAAGCCTGGATGGCTATAGTGCGGTTGGCAAGTGGTTAATAAGAATCCCAATGAGTGTGTGTAAATATGATAAGCTGACTGTCAGGTGGAAATGTGTTCTACCATGCTTCCCAGGCTCCACGCTCCCATCAGAGGACCTGGGACCTGCATGGTGGGTGCCATTGGTAGTAGGGAGAGAGATCAACAAACACCTGTTCACTGATCTCTCCTTCATGTTAATGACCAGGAAGAAACATGTAAAACATCACTTCTTGGTCCTTGTGTCACTGTCTCCAGACAGGTTTGGATGATGTTCGCTGGAGACGAAACAGTCTCCTGTAAACTTAAGCCAATCTGTGAAGAAGAGGTATGCAGCCAATGAGGTGCCGTGCTGCATGCAACATCACTTCCTCCCAGCTCTCCAGTCAGTCTCTACACAGAGATAACATTGGCAAGGAGGTGAGGTTGCATTCCTGCACAGGCTAAAATGTTGAAGTCTTATTTTATTTATTTTTTGGGGGGGGGGAGGGCAAGTAGCTGGTCTTCCCTAGGACGCAAAAAAGTCTAACACCAGCCCAGCTTTGGACTCTTCATGCCAGTCCATGAACATTATGTTCTGTATAACACACAGGTGCTTTTTTTTTACTGCATTGAAGTGTGAACAACAATGCAATGTGTTGTGGTGTGCTGCAATGTTTTGATCTGTGTTGTGCTACATAAAAAAACAGACAGTGTGCATTTTTATATAAAGTATGAAAACACACCTGTGCAGAGTGAACAGGACACAAAGAAAATAGTTGTTTTCTCCGTGCCCTTGTGTTGATCAATGCTGAGCAATGCAGCTCAAAGTACCAGGTGTAAATGATCCCTTACTGTACATCTATGAGCTTTGGTTTGTTAAATGCAATGATAACACCAAGGACATACTCAATTCATTTTATGGCATCTTGTTGAAATTCTTAATCTTATTGTTTTATTTCCAGCTGCCAAAACTTGTCCACATAGATTATATGTGGTTTGTGCTTACTAGCAAATATAATAACATTATGGGATTATTATTTTGTTACATAGTGTTTTTGGATCCCTGCTGCTATCAATATAACTCATGCTGTTATAAAACAACTTTACATGCTGGAAGCTTTCATTTTCTTCTATAGACTTAAGACATAACAAAATCAAATTTAATTCAGAGATTGTTGCAATTACATTTTTTATTTGAAACAATAGTGATTAGTACAATAAATTACTAGGTTTATGTTTGCAGATATTAGCTGCATAGATAGTAAACCTGTAATATTTCTACAATCTAAATAAAGGCAGGATATTGTTTTTATGGTCCTGTTCAGATCACTAAATATGATCCACAAACATGTTTAACTCATTACCTTGCAATGAAATTGTAGCTAAAATGCAACCTAGGACCAGATATCATGAAACATTTTGTGGCCATGCCCTCTCTCTCTGTGACATTATGCTGGCTGAGAAATAACACCTGGTGATCCATCTATTGTATGAAGATCCTTGTTAATACACTTACTGTTTTCAGGTGAAAACACTCTGTCACTGTCTCCCAATTCTGTTCCTGTATTGTCATCCTGTCACATGGATTTGTATTGTGGATTACAAGTGGTAATTTCAAACGCACATAATATATATGGTTCTGTCAGGGATGCGGGTGTGACCAGAAGTGTGTGGACTGACACAGGGAAACGTAGGCTTCAGATATAGTAAATAATATAATTTATTGAGACTAACAATACAAACATAAACGCAGTGCACCAAACCCCAAGCTAACACAAATACATACAACAAGGTGAAACAAACCCAAACCTAAACTGATATAGATACACAGGTACATACACATATAGAGCACAACAGAGTCAGGCAGGCCGGGTCGATAACTATCGGGCAGGTAGGTACAGGAGGAGCAGGCGGAGAGAATGGCCAGGGTCACAAGCCAGGGATCAAACAGGAGAAGTCAGCAGAGGTCAGGATCAGGCAGGGTCGGCAACAAGTCAGGCAGAAACAGGAACAGGAATGCAGGTTACAAGATACAGGGGCCCCTGGAAAAACACACACCAAGGCACAGACTGCAGGTCTGGCCATTCCTTAAATACACCACCTGCAATCAGCCCCAGGTGATGGCTAATTGCTGAAGTGAACCTCTGGTTGTTTAGAGCACCCGCTGGCCAGCCCTGGTACTGCAGCCCACAAGGCAGGTGAGTCCCACCACTATTGGCAAGTCCATTCCTGACAGGTTCATTGTTGTTATCGTCTGAAAACCTGCATGGTGAAATGCCATGCAGCGATCACTGGGGTGCATGCATGAAGAAAGATCAACAGCACTCAAATGCCACAAGGATGAAAAAAAAAGGTGAAAACAAGGGGGGGTATTCACTAAGACTGGAGAGTGCAAAATCAGGTTCACTTCTGCATAGAAACCAATCAGCTTCCAGGTTTTATTGCCAAAGCTTAATTGAACAAGCTGAGGTTAGAAGCTGATTGGTTTATATGCAGAAGTAAGCCTAATTTTGCACTCTCCAGCTTTAGTAAATAAACCCCAGCATGTCTCATATGCAATAAAGAAATGGCATTGTGTCTGTTGCATATGTTACCTGTGATACCTGCTGCTTTATTTGAATGAAGGACAAGATTAACAATATACCATGATGTACTGGTGAAGATCCTCATAAATCAAAAGGGCCTCATAAAGGCTGTTTTGATAACATATTCACTTTAAATATGCAGAATACGAAAAGACCACTTTATAAACTGTTTATCCTTCACAATTTCCTTGGCTACAGCAAAGAGTCCAAGGTTCATCGGTAACAAGGTACAGGGCAAGATTGTCCAAGATATCAGATAGCTCAGGCGGCACAGTGAGAGTGAAAAGAGCTATAGCCAGACACTGCAGAGGTCGCAGGTTCAGATCTGGATGATCAAATCAAATGTGGAAGATCAAATTATCAAATGTGGAAGATCAGGTATCACAGATCTTGCAGTATCTCATGAAAATTGTTATCCAAAGAAGGAGGAATGCTCTTTAAACCAGTATGGTGTGAATTCCCAGATATATAACATTGAAAGTAGAGTGGTCCTGACCTAGTCATCTTAATCTTATACTTGAAACCCAGCTGATGAAAAGGTCAGAGAGAGAAGCACATAGGGTGTATAACTACTGTATGTGAGTTCCATATAAAGCTCAGCCATTAAAAGTGACTGTAGAAAACACCTCTTAAAACTATCAAAAGGATCCATTGTCACTGACTGTAAAACAGTATGTTACATGAAAGTAATCTTTAACATTTATTCTAGATATTAAGCCAGGAGGAAGCTGAAGTGGGTAAGTCAAAGGAAAATGTTTCCCCATTTCCCCATTTGCCATGACTCCTAATTTGGCAGGGTAAATCATTGAGTATTTTAAATTAACATGTTTATGTTGTTTCTGGACAGCCTAAAATCAAGCTCCTTCGTTTTTTTGCATCTTGTGAGAAATATGTAAACAGAATAATTTTAGAACTGGCCATGGTGATGAAAGCTCTTGTGCCTTGCACAGTATATGCTCCTAAGCCTGCTTTTAATTCCATAAAGTTTTACTGAAGAAAAATTTAGGAATTACATGAGATATAAAAAACAGAAATATACGTCTGGCATTTTTTTTCTGATTAGCTTTGATTTCTCTGATTTCTTTTTAGCTGATAGCTAAAAAGAGTAGGAAATTTGAAAAACTTTTACTTTTGACTGCTGGTGATTTCTGGTGCTTGTAGTTGTTTTATTTTCTTCTTTGTGTCTTGATAAAAGCTTTTACTTTTTTAAATCCCTTTTTCTGTCACTTTTTAAATAGCATTTTTTTCTTCTTTTCCTTGTCTTCCTTCAGTCTGCTAATTAAGGGGAGGGGTTAATTGGTCACAGGTGATAAAGGTCCTATATAACTTTCTGTAGAGCTCACTCTGAGCTTGCTCATTCTTGAACTTGCCTGTATTTTGCTGGCCTTTGAGTAAGTGGACATTTAAGTGAAGTTAAAAAACCGGAGTGGAAAACAGGAGAATATAACAGGAGTCTACTAACCTGTAAGTGGCAACTGATATTTCCTGTTAATATTGTAACTGGGATAATGTGTGCTAGCAGGGTGGAAGGTTTTGTGCAGTGCACAGTGTGCCGTATGTATGCAGCAATGGAGCAACAGCTCCAGGATGGATAACGCTGCGACAGATGTGAGCGGGTTGCCCTTCTGGAAACTCGTGTTAGAGATCTGGAGGAGCAAGTTGCAACACTGGGCAGAACCAACAACCTTGAAAGGGGTCTTCGGTTCTCTGAGCAGGTAGCTAATGGGATTGATGTGGAGGGGCTATTCAGGAGTATCAGGTAGGAAGATGGGCTCTCAGAAAAGGAATGCTGGCCATGGGTATGAGCACCCAAACAGATTTGCCAAGTTGGGTAAAGATGTGGGGGTGGCAAGCTCAGGGGTGGCAGCCCTGGATGTCACTGCTATCCCTAACAGCCGGGAGGGCAGACCATCTGGGAGGGGTGGTGAGGGGAGTGCAGGAAGGCCTAGACAGCTGGTGGCAGTAGGGGATTCTATAATCAGAAGGACTGAAGGAATGGTTTGATGTCTCCCTGGTGCCAGGGTTCGGCATTTGGGGGACTGGGTTGATAAATTACATGTAAAACGCTGAAGTTCACAGTGCACAGAATTCTCCAACTATCTACAGAGTCATTAGCCAAAGTGGAAGCAACTGGGAACAAAAGCAACTCAGCCACAAAGTGGTAGGCCACGTAAAATGACAGAGCGGGGTCAGCGCATGCTGAAGCGCACAGTGCACAGAAGTCCCCAACTGTCTGCAGAGTCAATAGCTAAAGACCTCCATATTTCATATGGTCTACAGAATAGCACAACAGTACATAGAGATCTTCATGAAATGAGTTTCCATGGCCGAGCAGCTGCATCCAAGCTTTACACCAAGTGCAATGCAAAGCGTCGGATGCAGTGGCGTAAAGCACACCGCTACTGGACTCTACGCAATGTTGTTGTGGCTGAGTTGCTGTTGCTCTCAGTTGCTTCCACTTTTTTATAATACCACTAACAGTTGACCATGGAATATTTAGTAGCAAGGAAATTTTACAAATGGACTTGTTGTACAGGTGGCAGCCTATCATGTTACCACGCTTCAATTCACTGAGCTCCTGAGAGTGACCCATTCTTTCACAAATGTTTGTACAAGCAGTCTGCATGCCTAAGTGCTTGATTTTACACATCTGTGGCCATGGAGGTGATTGGAACACCTGAATCCAATGATTTGGAGCGGTGTCCCAATACTTTTGGCAATATAGTGTATGTCAGACATGTGTTTATATCTAAGTAAAGAAATTGATCTTAGTAATAGAAGCAATATAATAATAGCTGGTTTTCACTGTAGCAGTATAACAATGTTTTGAAGGTAATAAAAAGAAAGAAGGAAAAAGGGACTAAAAAAGGGGGGGGGCGAAAGAGGGAAAGGGCAGATTGAGAAAGAACGTGTTTTTTCTAGAAGAGCAGGCCACCTGCCCACACTATTAATGCACATACAGATTCAACATATAGCTATTCAATTGAGATGAACAGCTCTATGTAGACATGATATTATGATTGCCCAAGGTAGAATGGAAATGGGTCCATCATGACCAGGTTTTAAGATATGTACCCAGCCTGTCCAAAGAGATAGTGATTAACTCCATTTCTGCCACCTTGTTGAGTCTGCTGAACCAGTCTTTAAGAGAAGGAATTTGGGTTTGGGCTTGTCTCCAGAACACTGGAATGCACACATTAGGTGACATTAATCATATGCATAGTCAGCGATTTATGATAACAGTGTCCCGCACGAATAATGTGGTGTAAAAGATATTGGTAGGGAGAAAAAGGGAGAAAAAGCTAATGGATAAATGGAAACCTGCTGCACTATCCCATGTACATGCATCCAAAATGTGCTAGTTTAGTATAGTACCCACTGCTACTCCACATCGCCAGCATTTATCAGTTACCGGAGGAAATATGTTGTGAAGATGGAAGGGAGTCCTATACCAATGTATGATCACCTTAAAGTTGAGTTCTTGTATCGATACGTTGAAGGTTCCCTTATGAACTGTTTTACATATAGCTTCCACAATTTGGGTAGCGAGAGGGGCCTCAGATTCCAATTCCCATAGTTTGGCAATTTGAGAGCGATAGTCTGGCTCTGAGTTGGAAAGAATTGAATATATAGCTGAAATCAAGTGCCTTTGAAGGGAATCTGGTGTACATAGTTTTTGAAAAAAGCTGAGAGAGCAGCAACGAGCTTCTTGGCTTTTAGGATTAGTGAGAAAATGCCTTAGTTGTAAATAAGACCACATGGGTAATATGGAATCAAAAAGAGTTAATTCAAGTCCTCATCGGAGTGAAAGTTCTTTTTGGTGAAGAATTGATAAGGCCTGGGGTGAGAAGTGGTTTTGAGTAGTTGGCAAAAGAACCCTATCCAGTCCCGGGGGAATTGCTGGATTCTGAACGATTGGGTTTAAAGGACCAGGTATTGATGCTGTTGATGTCGCTTTAAGAGTGTCACTGAAGCATTTTAAAGTGGGTAAAAGAGTCAGTGTTTTTTAAATAATGAGGGGTTCATCAAGGTGAGTTATTGGAGTTCTATTAGGGAGCCTCATGCCCATTATTGTTCAATTATGACCCAGTCTTTAACGGTACTGTGTATATGCCAATCCACAATCTAGTAAGTAGGGACGATTTATGGTACTTCTTAAAATCCAAGGCCAATTCTACATATCTTTAGGGACCTTAAGTTTAGCTAGGCTACGTCTAGGAATTCAGCCTTTCCAGAGAAAAATGCTGATGGATGAGCAGAGTGATGAGAAAAAAGCATTAGGTAGGTTAATTGGGACTGCTTGAGAGAGGTACAGGAAGCAGGATACCCGACCAAACCAGGAGAGTTTTTATTTCTCCCAAGTGACCATATCTTTTTTTAAAGTCCTGTAAAATTGGGTATAAATCTGAAAGTTGTTGGGGTGATTGGATCCCTAAATATGTAATGGTCTTAGAGTGCCATGTGAAGGGAAAAAAATCTTGGCAGTTTTGGACAAAGGATGAAAGGAGGGACACATTCAGCGCACATGATTTGTGCAGATTGATTTTAAAGTTGGATATTTCTCCATAAAGCTGGAGTTCTTCAAATATACCTTCATAGCCACAGGTGTATAATATCAAGCACCTAGGCATGAAGACTGCTTCTAAAAACATTTGTGAAAGAATGAGTCGCTCTCTGGAGCTCAGTGAATTCAAGCATGGTACCGTGATAGGTTGCCACCTGTGCAGTAAGTCCATCCATGAAATTTCCTTGCTACTAAATATTCCAGAGTCAACTGTGATATTATAACAAAGCAGAATCAACTGGGAACAACAGCAACTCAGTCATGAAGTGGTAGGCCACGTAAAACGCTGACGTGCACTGTGCACAGAAGGCTCCAACTACTACAGAGTCATTAGCTAAAGACTTCGTGTGGTCTTCAGATTAGCACAACAACAGTGTGTAGAGAGCTTCACGGAAAAGGCTTTTTATGGCTGAGCAGCTGCATCCAAGCCTTACATCACCAAATGCAATGCAAAGTGTCAAATGCAGTGGTGTAAAGCACGCCGCCACTGGACTCTAGAGAAGTGTTCTCTGGAGTGATGGATCACACTTCTCTGTCTTGCAATCACTTCTCTGTCTTGCGATGGATGTGTCTGGGTTTGGCAGTTGCCATGAGAACAGTACTTGTCTGCCGGGTGTAAAGTTTAGTGGAGGGGGGGTGGTTATGGTGTGGGGTTGTTTTTCAGGGGTTGGGCTTAGCTCCTTAGTTTTCGTGAAGGGAACTCTTAAGGCATCAGCATGCCAAGACATTTTGGACAATGTCATGCTCCCAACTTTGTGGGAACAGTTTGGGGATGGCCCCTTCCTGTTCCAACATGACTGCGCACTAGAGCACAAAGCAAGGTCCATAAAAACATGGATGAGCGAGTTTGGAGTGGAGGAACTTGACTGTCCTGACCTCAATCTGATAGAACACCTTTGGGATGAATTAGAGCGGAGCCTGCTAGTCAGGCCTTCTCATCTGATATCAGTGCCTGACCTCACAAATGCGCTTCTGGAAGAAAGGTCAAACATTCCCATTGACACACTCCTAAACCTTGTGGACAGTCTTCCCAGAAGAGTTGAAGCTGTGATAACTGCAAAGGGTGAACCAACTCAGTATTGAAGCCTACAGACTGAGATGCCATTAAATTTCATGTCTGTGTAAAAGGAAGGTGTCCCAATACTTTTGGTATTAGTGCAGGTTAGGCAGTGTGACCTTTGAGCGAAATAGGAAAATATCGACGAAGGTCACAGTTTTATATTCTCTGTTTTTTATCGTTACACTGGATATGTCAAGTTGTTCTTGTATGCAGCATACGAATGGCTGTAATGTTAGGACAAAAGTAATCTGAGAAAGTGGCCACCCCTGCCTGGTACCATTACGGATGGGGAAGATGTCCGACATGTGGCCATTGACTTTAACTTTAGCAAGAGGGTTAGAATATAGGCTCAAAATGCTAGTTTGCATAAAAGGTACCTAGGCCTATAGAAAACAGAACAGCAGACATATACTCCAGCCCACTCTGTCGAACGCCTTCTCCACTCCCAATGACAAAAAGAATCTTTCTGCAGCTGAGCTAGTGAGCCAATGATGGATGTTGATTGATTTGATGGTGTTGTCTCTTGCCTCTCTACCAGGGACAAAGCCAACTTGATCTTGTGATACAACGTGAGTGAGAAAAGGGAATAATCTATTAGCAGAGATTCTCACAAATATTTTTCTGTCAACATTTAGAAGTGAAATGGGTCTATGATTTTGAACTAAGGTGTTATCTTTGCCCTTTTTGTGGAGCGCTGTAATATGCACTTCCAACAATTTTAAGGGGGGGTATTTGCATTGTGCAAGGGAATTAAAGGTGTTCAAGAAGTGAGGCAGGAGAATATCAGAGAAGTTTTGTAATACTGGGTGGGCAGTCCATTGGGCTCTTGCCTGGCTTCATTAATTTTAAAGCTGAAATAAATTATGCAGCTGAGATAGGTTGCTCCAAGGTAAGAGCTGCGAGATTGGGAGATGTTGGGAAATGTTGAGCAATCTTTTCTGTCTTATGATAACATTTACCAGTTTTATCATGGATAGAATGCACCATCATTTGTGCTCCTTTTCCTTGGAGCATCCTGACCACTGACTTTCCACACTCATTAGCTTGTTAATAGAATAATTTGGTAGTGAGCACAAGTTTGCACCTTCTTTACTTACCCAATTCTTCCAGAAGGTTCTTTCTAGTTGTCAATAAAGAGTTATATATCTAGTCTGCCTTGCTCTTTTTTTATTTGTATTTACCAATTTCTTTTTTCTTCCAATTAAGTGCAACAAGACATCTTGCCACTGTGAGAATATGTCTCAACAGTTTCTTCTGAGATTTAGAAAGTTTGGGGAATGTTAATCCCAGTAGGAGAAGTTTAGGGGAAAAAGGGATAGTTGAATCTAATAGGTTTTGCAACAGAACATGAACCATTTTCCAACATGATTCTATTTGGAGGCAAAACTAAAATATGTTGTATAAAGTGCCACGTGTCCTTTGGCAGCGCCAACAGTGGTCACTCACATTTGGGTGAATAGTATGAAGAAGATTCGGGGTGAAGTAGCAAAAGAAAAAAAAAAGAAAGAATTTTATAAGCATTCTCTTTGTACAAAGTGCAGAGAGAGCTTTTCGCTGCCTGCGACCAAACAGTCTGCCGGGTCTCTAAGGGCAGCTCTTCACCCAGAATCCTCTCCCATTGAACATATAGGCATGCTTACCTGACTTTGATATAGGGCTAATATTAAGAAGTTTATAAATATCTGATATACTGTAAGCCCCTTTTGAGAAGGGCCTCCCTGAGATAGGTGTTCAAATTTTGTAGGATTATAGAACTTTAGGGTGGGAGTGATGGTCAATGCATCGTGGATACATCAACTATTTGGGGATACTGAAACAGCTTATTTTACATGCAAGGTTGTGTCATAGTAGAGGTTAGGCTGTCTGGCACTTTTGGATTAAATAGGAAGGCAGTCATCGATGAGACTTCTGACATCAGGGGTATTTGCATCTTAGAATATTCCATAGAGTATGAAGGAAAGACATGGCAGTGGTGAGAATCAACTCCAGTAACCGCTCTCTGAATTAGAGTATTTGGATGTATGGGAGCAAGCCATATTTTTTGGATTTCAGTTTCAGCAATTATACTGCATGCTGGAAGGGTGGACCAAGAGGCTACAGCTCAAAGTTGCGTGGCATGATAATAAGTAATGATATTAGGAAACGCCAATCTGCCTTCTAAGTGGGAGGCGTAGAGCACCGATCTGGGAACTCTATGTCTTTTATGGGCCCATATAAAATTGAATAGATCTGATTGTTCTTTTTTTAAGGTGGGTCATAGTTATAGGGATTGGTAGAGTTTGGTAAAAATAAGGACATTTCAGGAAAATATTCACCTTAATGAATGAAATAATGCGACCCAGTAGGGAAATATGCAAGGGTCTCCAGCTGTTCAAGGATTCCCGTATAGATTAAAAAAGAGGTTGGTAATTTTCCTTATACAGTGAATTATAAGTGAGGATAGTTTGAATTCCAATACACTCAAGGGTGGAAGTCTTCCACACATAAGAAAAAATGGTGGTAAGTCATTGAATTTCTGACTGGGGTGTATTCAAAGGGAGGGCTTCAGATTTGGAATTATTAATTTTGTAACCTGATAAACAGCCATAATTTTCTCATTCTTGAAGAAGGTTAGGTAGGGTGATGCAACTTTGTGTTAGGGAAAGGATTATAACATCTGCAAAAAGATGAATCTTGAATACTTTACCTCAGGTATGCCATGGATGTTGGGGTTATTGAAGATGTGGGAATCTAATGGTGCCATACAGAGGGCAAATAGTAGAGGTGATAAGGGACAGTCCTGTTGCATTTCATTTGAAATTGGGAATGGTGAAGAAACTGCATACGGTGTTTTAATTTGCACCGTAGAATTGGTGTAAAGGTGTACAATCGCTCGTACAAAGGGACCTTTATCGCCCACATGTTTAAGTGTTTCAAATAAAAAAGGCCAGCTGAGGAGATCAAATGCCTTTCCTGCGTCCAGACTTAACAGCAAAGATTCACGTTTGTCTATCTTGGCCATATCTATTAGTATAATAATTTTCTAGTATTGGAGGAGGAATAGGTGAATATAGCATTATTTGGGAAAGGGCTAGTAGGCAATGGATGTAGGATTCTATGTTTAGTTTTAGTTGCTGCCTGCCATTACCCCTGGCCATAGAATTTTCCTCTCCATTTGCTGATGTCTATCCTTCCCCCTACATTGTTAAAGGCCATAAATCTATTTTTCCAGTGCCCTGACTATAAATAAATAAATAAACAAATGGCTGCTGAATGCATGGGAAGAGAGAGATTACACTGGCAAAGCAAAGAAAGTGCAGACATGCCTAGTCTCTGCTATGTGAAGCACAGACACCACATCCATGCAAAAAATGCACAGAAAACAATAAAAACATATACTGTACATACATGTGAAAATAAAAAGTACCATGAAGTAAAACCATTAGAAACTGCAGATGCAAATCTGCTACTATAGGGTAACCGAGGCAAGGAAGATCCTACTAGATATTATATAAGTAGAAAAGGGGATGCATCACAAAGAGCTTGAACAAAAAAGGACTCATACATCCAGACATAGAAGAGGGTTATAATGTAGCTTGATTTTGCAAATAAAGATGGCAACTGATGCCCACTTCTATTCAGGGCTACACTGTCCAGCCACCATTTGTGGCCATTGTTTCTCAAATAATATACTCTATTTTCTATTTCAGGATAAAACCTGCCCTATCTCTTAAATTGTGACCTAATCAAGTTGCTTACAGTACATATTGTCCAGCCACTGATGAATATGTGTGGCTATTGTCTCTCAAGTAATACAATCTAATTTTTATTGCAACATAATGCAAGATACAACCTGCTGTCAGAGGACCAATACTTGCACAGCTAATACTAATGCTATGGCTAAGGCTCATTCTTGTGTAGCTGATGCTCATTGCTGTGCAGCTAGCGCTAATGAACATGTACTAGCACACATATGAGCTTGAGCTAATGTCCAGTGTACACTAACACATAGGTGCATCGTTGTTCTCTAGTAGGCACATATGTCCTCCACCTTGGCGCAAAGCAGCCTATTTAAAATATATTCTGTTGTGTGCTAATCGCTGGATGTTCTTCAGATCCCCATGATCCATGTTCCTGTGCTCGTTCTTTTGCTAACTGACCTTCCTTGGCTGACCTGGCTTGTTCCTGCTCTGTGGGTTCTGGATTCTTACCTCTGTCTATTCTCTGCCTGATCTCCTGGTGCTGACCTCGGCCTGCTAATGGACCTCGCTCTGCTTGCTTCCTGGTACTGACCTCAGCCTGCTACCTGACCACGCTTCAGCCTCACAGTGTGTGACCCTGGCTCACCTCGACTTTGTCTCTGGCAGTCACCTGCTACCAAGCTACCAGCATCCGTGCTTCTTTGAGCCTTGTACCTCTACCACCACCTTCAGGAGTGCTTGGACCAGAGCCACAAGGGAAGCCCTCTCATTAGCTTGGCCTCCAAGGTATATGATACCTGTCTTGTCTTTTTATATCTGCTGCCTATTCAAGTGCTCATGTACTGTCATGGTGCTATCCAATATCTACCAAACACATACCTAAAGTCTCTTTTTTCATATTTTTGAATTGTTTTTTTTTAATAATTGGGTATGGATGGTTGGGGATGGGTAGAGGTTCATGGAATATAGGGTTATTATTTTAAAGTGTTTTTGTGCACTCCATTTTGACAATTTATTAAACTTTTCAAATAATGCATAGTGGTACTGTAAAAAATAAAAAAAGCTCACAAAGTATACTATTAAACTGTTCTGACACTGGCCAATGCTACTTCTACTGTTCTATTCAGTCCTATAGCTACTTGATTAACATCTATATGTCACAACAAACACTACCTATAAACCTACTTTTTCAAGATGAAATAAATCAGATTGGGGTGCTACTGTTGTATTTAATAACCTGCTGACTGCTCACAGTAAATACAGTATACTGCGAGCTGGCGGCAGGTGCAGGCACGATCATGTACCTTTACATCAGCTGTTTCTTTCAAGTTCGGAGGCACTTATGTGTGAACCCTCTGCCAAACTCTGCGTGTACAGGGAACAGCGATGTGGCTGTTTCTTCTCCCTGAAAAGCAAGGAGAAAAAAAAAGTTAGATAGTAAAGTAAAAGAAGCATACATTACACACAAATTGTTAGGCACACAGTTAACTATGTGATTGCCCCTAGATGTTAACTCTTTCCCAGCTAGTGTCATTAGTATAGTGACAGTGTACAATAATAGCACTGATCGTTGTATTAGTGTCACTATTGGTGTCAGTTAGTGTACCTCCCAGTCAGTGCCAGCTAGAGCCAGATTGTCTGCCACACTATCATAGTTCCACTTTAGGTCGCTGATCACCACCATTATCAGTATAGCGCCACAGCTGCATAAGTTCCAGTATATATATCATAGTTTTTAGACGCTATAACCTTCACACAAACTAAATACTATACACTTATTATGATTTTTTTTTTGTACCAAAAAACATGTAGCAGAATGCATTTTGGCCTAAATTTATGATGAAATTTTATTTTTTAAATTTTTTTTATTTGATAAGTTTTAAAACAGAAAGTAGAAAATATTGTTTTTTTTCAAAATTATTGGTCTTTTTTCATTTATTATAAAAAATAAAAAAACAGTGGTGATCAAACACCACCAAAAGAAAGCTCTTTTTTGTGTGAAAAAATAATATAAAGTTAATATAAAGTTAATTTGCAGTGCTGAATAGCAAAAAATGTTCTGGTCATAAATTGAGTAAAACCATCCAGAGGTCAAGTGGTTAAGCTAAGTAAAATGCAACAGTTAAAAGGTTATTATAAATCCAACATTTGTGAATATGGTGTCACATACTGTATACTTCCAGTAAAAATCCTACTGTTCCTTACATAACATACAGCTTAACCACTTCCCGCCCGGCTTATAGTAATATGATGGCCGGGCGAGCCTCTCGTCCCTCCAGTAGGGCGTCATATGACGTCCTTCCCAGATTGCACATGACCTCAGGGCCGTACTGCGGCAAGATCTGTCACCGGCTGTGTACCTTGGACACGGCCGATGACAGATCTGTGTACTGGCCCCATTGCCAGTACCATGTGACCTGCTGTGACCAATTACAGTAGGCCACATGACAGTTGTATACAATGGATGGCTTCCTATCATGCCATCCATTGTATACAAGTGTGGCTAGCTGTGAATGGTCACAGTGATCACATGCACAGGCTGGGCAATCACAGCCCATCTGTGTCATGTGATTAGCCATGGCCAATTACAGCTAATCACAACAAAAAAACCTGAATTAATTGATTTCATTCAGTTAAATGTTTGCTTATATCAAATAAATTCTTTGCTATAGCAATCAAATTGTGTAACCCCCGCCCCCAAAAAAAACAAAAAAACAAAAACTGGTCACTTCTCCAAAGTAGTACAATGTTACTATGGTAAAATTATACTACTTTGGTCATACTTTAATATGAAAAAAAAACCTTAAGAAAAGAGAAAAAATGTAATAAAAAAAAAAAATATATATATATTTTTTGTTTTCATACTGTCACCAGTCAGTGTCCCTGATCACCGCCACACCAGTTATATGAGGATGCTGTACTGCACTGGTGACAGTATGTGAAGAAAAAATTGTGTTTTTTTTTTTTTTTTTAATTTCTTCATTTTCCAAAAAATTATCACAAAAGAATTACAACTTCAAAAAACTCGCCATGCCTGTACTGTTCTGACATTTTTTGGCCTCAAGAAATTAGATTGGCTGTCAGTACTTCAGGATTGATCAATTTTCAGATATATCCCATAGTTTGTGAACTCTATAACTTTTCTACAGACTAAATAATAAATACTAATGTGGGTTATTTTCACCAAAGAAATGTAGTAGAATACATCTTGGCTTAAATTTATGAAGAACAATTATTTATTTGCAAACTTTTATAACAGAAAGAAAAACGTGTTTTTTTTCAAAACTTTCAGTCTTTTTTTGTTAATTTAGCAAAAAATAAAAACCCCAGTGGTGATTAAATACCACAAAAAGAAAGCTCTAGTTGTGTTAACAAAATGATAACATTTTAGTTTGGGTAGAGTGTTGCATAACCGCGCAATTGTCATTCAAAGCGTGAGAGTGCGGAAACCTGAAAATTGGCCTGGGCAGAAAGGGGAAAAAGTGCCCGGTATTGAAGTGGTTAAAGTGATAATTTTTTTCAATACCGAACATGGAATACTTACCTGCTTTGTGCAATAGCTTTGCACAGAGCAGCCTTGATCCTCCACTTCTGGGATCCACCGCCAGTGCTCCTGGCTCCTCCTACCTTCCAAGTAAGCCTCTTTCTGGGGGTTACTCGCGTGAGTAGACACAGACAGTGGGGCTATGCCTAGCCCCCTGCTCCTTCATCATAAGATTTAATTGACAGCAGCAAGGGCTAATGGCTCCCTCTGCTATCAGTCTGCCCTGTGAGGAGGAAGAGAGACCATAGTGCTTGATTGAGATCAGGCTCAGATAATTATGAAGGAGGGGTCCTGGACATGGAATGTATTAAGGTAAAAACCCTTAAAGCTCTAGAACCACTTTAACTGCATCTCCCAAGCATGTAATTTAAAGGATTGGTGTATTTTCACATTTGGTTCTCAAAGTTGCATTAAAAGAAACCCCTCCCCGTTGTGCTGTATTTTTTTTTCTTTTGTTAAATGCCCCCAGAGTAGTGCTAATCTCTCAGTGCCAATTTTGACAATAAATTGCCTATTAGACTTGAACATGGCCATAACTGTGTATCAAGATTTTCTCCCCCTTAGACTTCACTGAGGTTTACTGATAAGTTTGTGTTTTGTGAATCTCAAGCAGGAGTCAACCAAGCCCTCCCCATCCTGAGCCTGGGCAGTTTCACTCATTCCTAATCATAAACACAAATTCACGTATCAACCAGCTGAAGCTTACATATATATTTTCAAATGTGTGCAAACTAAACCTCTTGGTTTTAACGTGAACTGCTAGGGTCAATTAAGTTTGTTGTAGGCAGACTGACTAGTAAATGGGAATTTTTGTTTGTTGTTTTTTTGTCCATGACCTCCTTGCTGCAAAGGCCATTTATGGGTTGGGTTGTTTGCCATTTGTTTTCACTGTTGGTGAATTGTTGAGGGGACCCACTGGATATCTTTGCTGCCATTGTGCTATTGCTGGGTGACCAGTATGTCTATACCTTTGAGGAAGGGTGGGCTCCCTCCAGGCATAACAGCCCTTAATCTATCCATTATTATATATGTGCTCTAACTCAGGAGACTCAAAAGTCCAGAGTTAGGATTGCAGTACACTGGGGTGCTGTGACGTGGCCACTGAAGTTTACGCATATATTTTCAAATGTGTGCAAACAAAACTCCTTAGTCTTAATGTGAACTGTCAGACAGAGTCAATTGGGTTTGTTCCAGGCTGGATGGTAAGTGAGCTGGGAATTTTTGTTTGTTGTTTTTTGACATACGTTGACCTTCCATGTGCTCCTTGCTGCAAAGGCCAGTTATAAGTTGGGATTGGTTGCTATTTTAACAGTAGAAAGTTCATAGGGTGCATCTGCATGAGCAGACCTTCATGTGCTGAGTATGACAGTCACTGTACAAGTAATGGCTAGGAAGAGCACTGAGGCAACACTTATGAGATTAGAATCAGACTCTAAAGAAAATGAGGAAGGCAAGAAGGTGCTTTTAAGTGCAGCAATTACCAGTAATTTATTAAAAGATACGGTTAAAAACACTTACAAGAATGTGTATAAAGGCTCATCATGAATCATTCCCGGCAGGGCTCTTGTCTCTCCTCTTGCTGTACCGACCAGCAGCTGCAGGTGGAGGTTGGTACCAGACTCAAGATGGTTGCTGCTCTTCAGGGATTGCCATGGAACATACGCCATCCACATGGAATGCACATACTGGAAGTGATATCAGGAAAGGGGCGGTGATGCATTTCGGAGCATGCAAAAATGGCTCCTTCTTCCAGACCTAGCCCCGGGATAACAGAGCCTTGTTAAATAAAGTGAATGGGCGGGGGAGAGGCAGTGACTATGGATGTTGGACGACATAAGCGATATTAAAGAAACAAGTGACAGTGACAGTGCGTCCCACCGTATTGAATAGCACAATATAGCAACAGTGTTATAAATAAATGAGTGTTGTCACTGAAGTAGGACCATTAAAAAATAGAAAGGCATATTTTGAATTACATTTTACAAATACAGTAAAAGACATATACAGGTAATAGAGAGTCAACACTAGCATGTTTCTCCCTGTTAAACATAACATTTTTGTATGGAAAAAGCATATGCAGTAAAATAAAAATAAAAGTAAATATAAAGATGATCCATGTGATAGTACAATGGTAGTTCTAATTAACACACATCTTATTCATATGTCAATGACATGCACATACATGAGTATATACCATCAAATAAATAAGGACAATTATACATACAAAAATAATGGAAAAAAACATAATTGGATAACTTGAACCTGTGTATCAGAATTGCATCTAATAAAGTAATAATGCAATAGTTATTATTTGACGTCTACTATGTAAACAAATAAGTATATATTGATGTAATGCAAGAATATTGGTCAACGTCAATTTCAGAAGAGAACATTACAAAAAAGGCATAAAAGAAAACATGTTATAAAAACCACAGTTGTTATTAAATAAAACAAAATTTAAAGACAGTTATTATTATGCATAATCTAGCACAACTTGTATGTGGAGGTAACTCGCTTACTGTTGATGTTTATAGGAAGAATGCACCAATCACCCATTATTATACCATGTACAGGTCAATAATTTAGGCGTGGAATGTTAAAGAAGGGGGTTAAAAAAATCAGTTAGTATAAACCATATAACTCTACAATATAGTGCTAATATAGTGCTAATCTCAAACTCCTTGTTTAAGCCTTCTGGGGATATTACATCTAGGGCATAAATCCAATATGTCTCCTTGTAGCAGAAATTCTGAAATCTTTCTGTTGCAAGGAGATTGCTTGGTATACCTTAATTATCCAGACCTTCAATCCCTCTGTGGTGTTTCAGTGGTGTTCCAAAATGTCTAGGGATGCTGTGTTTGTCTTTTCTGTCCGCTATGAGGCAGTGTTTTCATAGGATATGGATGGTCCTGCCTACATAATATAATCCACACAGGCAGGCCAGAAAATAGACCACAAATTCTGACGGGAAAGTGTGGAACTGTTTTATTTTATATGTTTTACCTTTAACAGCAAAGTCTTTTTGATCATGTTTTACAAATTTACAAGTCAAATAGAGTGGTTTTCAGCATTGGTACATGCCTGTGATGGAAAAGAACCTAAAGGAAGGAGAGCCAAGTTGTCTAGATTTAAGCTTACTAGGTTCCACCCTACTCTTGATGTTATGAGCTTTTCTATTTGAAAATTTAGGTCTGTCCAGTGCAAGATGTGAGATGAGGATTTTGTTGTAATACTGACCAATGCATACATATCACGTTCAATTAGTCTGTGTCAGTTGTGGAATTGGATAGTGAATCTGAAGTTTTGTTTTTCATCTGTTATAGGAATGTTAGTAGTATTATGGCTGGTTATATAGTACAAATAAGCCTGGTGTAGAAATGGGAGTGGGTATCCTTTTTCAAGAAATGTATTCCTAAAAATTTCACCTTGCACCTGGTAATCAGTTTGTTTGGTACACTTATGCCTCAATCTACAGAACTGGCTTTTGGGTATATTTTGTAGCCAACGTGGATGGTGACAGCTGCGATAATGGAGAAAAGAATTACTAGACATATTTGTAGTTTTAAGCATATATCTGATTGCCATTATGGTACATCTCTAAATTAAGAAAGACCAATTGATCTTTATTAGAGATGAGCGAATCGAACCTGGCGAAGTGGAATTCGTTTCGAATATCAGGAAAAATTCGATTTGCATCGAATCCGAATTTTAGCAAACTTCGGGTGCACGAATCAAATTTTTCCCGATCAGCCGGCAAAAGTGTCACTGCAGAGAGCTCCGCTATTTCTGACAGTTCTGACAGTTCATTTACAGCGGTTGAAACATTGTATCTATTTGTTTCCATTTAGGATACAGATGTTTTTATTCGGAAATAAATAGATACAATGTTTCAACCGCTGTAAATGTGAAGGAACTGTCAGAGAACTGTCAGAAATAGCGGAGCTCTCTGCAGATACACTTTTTGCTGTACTTTAATTCTTCTTCTTTTCATTCTTCTTCTTCTTTTCATTCTTCTTTTCATTCTTCTTTTCATTCTTCTTTTCATTCTTCTTCTTCTTCTTTTCATTCTTCTTCTTCTTCTTTTCATTCTTCTTCTTCTTCTTTTCATTCTTCTTTTCATTCTTCTTTTCATTCTTCTTCTTCTTCTTTTCATTCTTCTTTTCATTCTTCTTCTTCTTCTTCTTTTCATTCTTCTTCTTCTTTTCATTCTTCTTCTTCTTTTCATTCTTCTTTTCATTCTTCTTCTTCTTCTTTTCATTCTTCTTCTTCTTCTTCTTTTCAATCTTCTTCTTCTTCTTCTTTTCATTCTTCTTATCATTCTTCTTCTTCATCGTGCCCCGTGACTGCCCAAATGAGTGAAGTGTGCGGTGATTCTAAGATCGACGGCACTCATCTGCATGTCATACTGACTGACAGTATTATTTCTCTTCCCCAGCAGACTCCAAGGGCATTTAAATTAAAGGTACAGTGTTCTGCACTAATATAAAGGCTCTCTGAAGCCTAGAAACCCTTTAAATAAGTTAAATTCGCGGCGAATAAATTCGCATCGAATCGAATTTCTCCCGCAAATTCGGCGAATCAGTCGAATCGAATTTTTGAATAATTCGCTCATCTCTAATCTTTATCTATTACTGAGGTAAAAGGTAAACCCCTGTCATTTTCATTAAAATGAGACACAAAATTATCTATACTAGACACACCATCCCAGATGATTATAATGTCATCAATATACTGACTATAGTATACAATATTTGATGTATAGAGTTTGTTTTGACAGATAAAGAGCACCTCTCCGTACCCCATGGTTAAATTGGCATACTAGGGGGCAAAAATGGTACCCTGAAGTTGGAGATACAGTAGTAGTCTCCATTAAACAGGAAATAATTATGGGTTAAACAAAAAAGAGTTGCATCTAAACTGAACTGGGTTTGTCTGGAGTTCAAGGTGGGACCTTCAATAAGAAAAAAAATGTAGTGCCCTTTTGCCAGACCTATACTGTATATAGGTTGGTTACATAAATAAGACAGCTGTTGTAATAAGTAGATGCCATATCTAATATAAGATTGTAAACCCTGGACCAGTGACTGTAAGAAGAAGTCAATATACTGTGAAAAACTTTGAGTAACGTACTGGCTAATGTAGTTGCCTCAATGGTAAATGCAGAAAAAGGATCACATTTTAACTATGTATTTGTTATTGTCAGACAGTAACCTTAGTGCTTCAGCAACATAATCTAAGCTATTGTGTATCGCTATACTGCCACCTTTGTCAGCTGGTTTGATGATTATATCTATGTTTCTGTTAGTGATTGTAAAGCTTATTATTCAGTGGAGGTGATATTTTGTTCTTTGGTTTTGAATCTTTGTGCCCCATTACACATCTGTAGGAATTTGGAATATACAACCCATTAAAATGTATCTATACATGGTCCTTTGGATTGTGTGGGATAAAATATAGATTTAGGTCATGGTGATGTATATTTCACTGAAAGCTCATAAGATGTTGTGTAAATAATATAATATCACTTTCAGAGTTATCAATGTTCTCCAATGGGCCAGAGGTTTTTTTCCATTATTTTTGTATGCGTAATTTTCCTGTTTTATTTGACTGGTATATACGCATGTATGTGCATGTCCATACCATTGTACTATAACATGGATCCTCTTTATATTTACTTTTATTTAAATTTTATTTTATTGTATATGGTTTTTCCATACCAATATTTAATGTTTACATGCTAGTGTTGACTCTCTATTACCTGTATTTCTCTTATATGCAAAATATAATCCCAAAATATGTCTTTCCATTTTTAATAGTCCTACTTCGGTGAAAGTACTTAATTATTTATAATACTGTTACTATATTATGCTATTCAATAGGGTGGGGTGCACTGTCACTGTTTCTTTAATATTGCTTGTGCAATACAACATTCATAGTCACCGCCTCTCCCCTGCCCATTAACTCTATTTAACAAGGCTCTGTTATCCCGGGGCTATGTCTTAAAGAAGGGGCCATTTGCGCATGCTCCAAAACACGTCACCACTCCTTTCCTGACATCACTTCCGGTATGTGCAGTCCACACGCATGGTGTGCATTCCATGGTGATCCTGGTAGACCAGTGGCCATCTTGACTCTGCCCTCCAACCTCCCCCTGCAGCTGCTGGTCGGTACAACGAGAGGAGAGACATTGATAGCAGTCCTGCCAGGAATGAATCATGATGAGCCTTTCTTTATACACATTCTTGTAAGTGTTTTTTACAGTATCTTTTAATAAATTGCTGGTAATTGCTGCATTTACAGTATAATAGTACTGTATAATAATAATAATTTAGAAGTGCCTTCTTGCCTTTCTCCTGGTTGCCATTTGTTTGCCTTGTCTAATAGTAGCTGATCTTATGACTGGCTTCTGTCGAACCCGCATGTTGGAAAACCAGCAGTTGATCAGTCGATCAATCATGTGTTCTGGTGGGGGGTTGGTCCCCCTGTCAGAACACAATAGCACAGTGGGGAGATCGATGTGCAAACATTGCTTAGTTAGTGCAGCAAGCTCCAAGTTCTTTTTTTCAGTCGAACAAAAATAAAAAATTAACCATGTGTCCCAGGCATCAGTTTAGCCTTAATTTGTTTCTTTGCCCAATGTAAAAATAGTGTATGGGGGCTTAATCACTAGAGATTATGTAAATGTCTTAATACTGTATGTGATAATAAAGCCGAATCACATGTTGGACTCATTTTTTCTTTTAACAACAGAGAAATACAACTCTATAATAACCTAAAAACTTGATTACTGATTTCAGTTACAGTCTTGAACAAATCTCACCTGTTTAAATTCAGATATGACTGCTCTCACTTTATTTTATCTTATTTTTTACATTATACTATTTGCCAATGTTATCCTTTATTATCAATCCATATTCATGCAATTATTTTTTCACAGGAGAAAAGGGTCATGGCTATGTTCTTTGATGACACATTGGCCATGATATGATAAATATGTTTACAGATCTCTATCTGACCTTCAGATAAACTCATTGGTTGGTTAGTTCCTATATAAAAAAAAGAATAATGCTCAAATTAAAAATTGCGAGAGCTGTATGAGCAGTCTAGCATGTTACACACTCACATGCTTTTTGTTTGTATCCATAGCCTCTGAAATATGTTATGTATTGATCAGATGTTATTGTTAGATAATGAGCTTATGTGAAATCTCCATTAACCACAGTAAATAATATTGTAATTATGAATATATTTTCAGTTAAAGCTGTATCAGTGTGGGTGTGTAATATTTATTCTCATAAATCCCTATTCTGCAGATAGCTGGGGGTGGTTTAAGTTGCCAGAGGGAATATTCTATTCATTACATTTTCTTTACTGTGTACCAGAAGTCTTGACACTCCTCTACTGAGAACCCTCTTTCAGACAGTTTAGTGCCAGAGTTAGTTTATCTCACAATGGATCCACACCTGTTGGCTTCACAAATATCCACTTCAAAGGATCCCTCATTTAGATATGCAATGTAGGTGGCCAGCCTTTCATGAGCACTTAATTTCCCAGCACAAGGTCATGAACTGGCATATTTAATTTCCAAAAAGGGTGTGCTAAGATTTGCCTTAAAGGGCGTCAGTATATGGTAAATACAGGGTATTTGGAATTAGCCAATTATGAAAGGGAATAGATTTGCCAACTAATCAGAGCTACTCCATGAAAACTAATGGTGGAGATTCTTATAACAATACACACTAGATGGAGAAGAGGAGAAGTTTTTAGAACACCAGTTATGAGAATGAGGCCCTCATGCATAGTTGCATGGTAATTATGAAATATAAGCTTTGCACTTATATCTAAATGTTTGTCTTATATGAGCTGTACAAAAGAGATGGCCTGCATCCCTCACACAAGGGCGCTGGGCTTCTTAGAATGGAATTTAGGAGTTTTTTGGACATGCATTTAAACTGAGAAATGGGGGCAGAGATGTAATTGATGAGGATTATTTCTGTCCCCAGCATGTTGAAACAAATGTGAGGGTTTGTGTTGCTGAGGACTGGGCTGATGGGGTGGTCACTTCAGTTAAAATTTCTGGTGGTAAAAATAAAGCAGTAGATAGCTGTGTTTGTCATGTCATATGCACTAACGCTTGTGGTTTAGGCAACAAGCTTTGTGAGCTGACAGTTCTTATGTCTAGGGACAACTTGGGCATTGCTGCAATTACAGAGATGTGGTTCAAGGATTAAAATCACTGGGAAAAAACTATCCCAGGCTATACATTATACAGGAAAGACAGAGTAGGGAAGAGGGGAGGTGGAGTTGCCATATATGTAAATAGCATAAGGCTAACAGTAATTCAAAAAACAAATGAAATACTCAAAACCTTCTGGGTCTGCCTTCCAACCAGAGAGGGATCTTCCCTTAGAATTGGTGTAATATACAGACCCCCAGGACAGACTGAAGATTATGACAACTTCTTGATTGACTAGATAACTCAAATGGCATAGAAGCAGGGTGACTTCAACATACCTGACAATAACTGGAATTCTCAAACTGCTAATACAAGCAGGAGCAGGGATGTAATGGAAGCATTGAATGGGCTTTCTCTAAAACAGTTAGTAAAATGTCCAACCCAAGGTGATCATATTCTATACAAAAAGAAAAGTTTTAGATTTCAAACAGATTAATTTTGCAGAAATGTGTGAATTTCTAAAAAATTAATTGAAAGGTTGGAGTAAAATGATAGGAGTAAGTAATCAGTGGGCACTTTTAAAGTCTACCATCCTGGAGGCAACTAGATTATATATCAGGTATGTTATTAAGAATGAAAGGAAGAGAAAAACAATATGGTTCACTAAAGACATAGATAGTAAAGAAAAAAAATCAGCATATAGGAGATTCAAGGAAACAGGAGGTGTAGCTGACAGAGAAGAATATAAGAATAGACAAAAGGAGGCCTAACACATTATCAGCACTACCAAAGCACAAAAAGAGGAGGAAATTGGTAAATCTATTAAGAAAGGAGATAAAACCTTTTTTAGGTACATTAGTGAAAGCAAGAAAAAATATAATGGGATCACTAAAATAAAAAACATCCTCACAACATGATGCTGTCACCACAATGCTTCACTGTAGGGATGGTATAGACCAGGTGGTGAGCAGTGCCTGGTTTCCTCCAGACATGATGCTTGGCATTCAGGCCAAAGAGTTCAATCTTTGTTTCATCAGACCAGAGAGTTTTGTTTCTCATGGTCTAAGAGTCTCTCAGGTGCCTTTTGGCAAACTCCAGGTGGGCTGTCATTTGCCTTTTACTGAAGAGTGGCTTCCGTATGGCCACTTTAGGCTACGTTCACACTAGCCTTGTGTGCAGGCGGCAGAGAGGCATTTGGGAAGCGTTTTTACCGCTTCCCAAACGCCTCTGCCAATTCTGCACATTACAGCACATGGTGCTGTTCTAACGGGAGCGTTTGCGTCGCGTCGCGGCAAAACGGACGCCTCTGGACGAGTCAGGAGGCTTTGAAGCCTCCTATTCTCGTCTATGGTGCCGCTCCGCAAACGCCCGGCCGGCGTTTGCGGTGCGGTTGCGACGCGGTTGCGGGGCGTTTGCAGAGCGGTAACACCACTCAAACTGCATTATAGGCATTTGTGGGGCGTTATTAACGCTCGGCAAACGCCTAGCAACCGCCGCTAAACCGCGCATGCGGCGTTTGCGGAGCGTTTGCCGAGCGTTAAAAAACGCTCCGCAAACGCCGGACCAACGCTTGCCAAACGCTATAGGGGCGTTTGGCAAGCGTTGGCAAAACAGCCTAGTGTGAACGAGCCCTTATCGTACAGGCCTGATTGGTGGAGTGCTGCAGAGATGGTTGTTCTTCTGGAAAGTTCTCCTCTCTTCACAGAGAAATGCTGGAGCTCTTTCAGAGTGACCATCGGGTGCTTGGTTACCTCCCTGGTGAAGGCCCTTCTCACTCGATAGCTCATTTTGGCTGGGCAGTCCGCTTTAGGAAGATTCCTGGTGCATCCAAACTTCTTCCATTTATGGATGATGGGGGCCACTATGCTCACTGGGACCTTCAATGCTGCAGAAATTTTTCTGTACCCTTCCCCAGATCTGTGCCTTAATACAGTCCTGTCTCAGAGGTCTATGGACAATTCCTTGGACTTTATGGCTTGGTTTGTGCTCTGGCATGCACTTTTAACTGTAAGACCTTATATAGACAGGTTTATGCCTCTCCTAATCATGTCCAATCAACTGAATTTTCCACAGGTGGACTCCAATCAAGTTGTGGAAACATCTCAAGGATGATCAGTGGGAACAGGATGCACCAGAGCTCAATTTTGAGTGTTATGGCAAAGGCTGTGAATACTCATGTACATGTATTTCTTTTTTGTTTTTTATTTTTAATAAATTGCAAAGATTTAAAAACAAACTTCTTTCACGTTGTCACTATGGGGTATTGTTTGTAGAAATTTGAGGAAAGAAATTAATTTAATCCATTTTGGAATAAGGCTGTAACATAACAAAATGTGGCAAAAGTTAAGCCCTGTGAATACTTTCTGGATGCACTGTAAAATTTCATATTCTATACATTCAGTCAAAAGTATGAAGTTTAATCCATGTACAATTAGGAAGAGTGCGTATTATAATTATTATTATTATTATTATTATTATTATTTATTATGACTAGCATACTACACAAGGCACAGAAATATTGCTTTGCATCTTCTAGCCAAAGAAAAAAACAATTTTAATTTGTAGGAATCTATTTACTTTACTGTGGTATTAGCAGTGCAAAAAATTTCTGTTTAACATAATTAGCATGGATTGTGGAACTATTTAAATTCATGGCACTGATACAAAATATTAAAAGCTGATCCAACCAATATCTGTAGGGAGAGCAAAAGTGATGATCAACTATAAGTTTTGCTAATACATTTGGCTGAACTAACAAACCTGAATCTGAATGTGAATGAAGGCTATCTTAAAGAAGCCATCTGTTCTGGCTCTGTATAATTAATTACACTTGTTGTATTACAGTTTTCCTAATTTAGTTTAGTAATCCAATTTATGCACATGTTTCTGTGGTCTTTATGTATGAAATAAAAACCACAACTGGGAAAGTAAATGTAAAAATAAATGCAGTGCCAGTTCTCTATCTATCTATCTATCTATCTATCTATCTATCTAAAAATAAATATAACAAAATAATCCTTTATCCTGCTATTCCACAGTGGAAAAATACAATGTTTGTAGAATCCGCAACTAAAAAAATAACAAAATTGTTGAAATAGTACAATGTTTGATAATCAAATGCAGGAAATGTATAATAATGTGCATACATGGGCATTTATGAATGCTGTTGTGCTCTACTACTAAATTTTGCACTATTCAAATGTGTGCAAATCATTTACAGATATCCAGATTTAACCACTTGACCTTCAGAGGATTTACCCCCCTTAATGACCAGGCCTCTTTTTTGCTACTCGGCGCTGCACTAATTCAACTGATAATTGCGCGGTCATGCAATGCTGCACCCAAACAAAATTTACGTCCTTTTTTCACACAAATAGAGCTTTCTTTTGGTGGTATTTGATCACCTGTGCGCTTTTTATTTTTCACGCTATAAACAAAAAAAGGCCAAAAATTTTGAAGAAAAACACTATTTTTACTTTCAGCTATAAAAAATATATAGTAAACTCAAAGTTGGTTATAAATTTAGGCCAAAATGTATTCTGCTACATGTTTTTGGTAAAAAAAAACCCAATAAGTGTATATTGATTGCTTTGTGTGAAAGTTATAGCGTCTACAAACTATGGTATAGATACTGCAATTTACGCCATTTTTTTGCTATACAGCGCTGCGCTAGTTTAACGGACAATTGCGCGGTCATGCAATACGGTACATAAATGAAATTTACATCCTTTTTTTTCCCACAAATTGAGCTTTCTTTTGGTGGTATTTGATCGCCTGTGCGGTTTTTATTTTTTGCGCTATAAAAAAAAGGCTGACAATTTTGAGGAAAAAAAACAATATTTTGGACTTTTTGCTATAAAACATGTCCAGTAAAAAAAAAATTTAAAATCAAATTTAGTCATAAATTTCTGCCAAAATGCATTCTGCGACATGTCTTTGCTAAAAAAAAAAAAAACAATACGTGTAAATTAATTGGTTTACGTGAAAGTTATAGCGTTTACAAATGGCGGGAAAGATACTGGGATTTTTAGTTTTTTTTTTAATACTAATAATGGCGGCGATCAGCGACTTATGGCGGCGATCAGTGACTTATGGCGGCAATCAGCGACTTATGGCAGGACTGCGGCGGACATTCTGACATTGGGGGGTAATGACTTGGGGTCACTGACATCCCCAGTGACACCAATACAGTGATCAGTGCAAAAAAAAAAACACTGACACTGTACTAATGGCACTGGGGAGGAAGGGGTTAAGTTTATTATTCAGGGAAAGAGTTAACTGTGTGAGGGGAGTGTTTTACTAGGGGGCGGGGGTGTGTAATGCAGGGAACACCGCTGATCGGGAGAGAGAAACTTTTCTGTCTCGATCAGCGTGTCCTGGAGCTGTCAGGGAACTGACAGAAAGCACAGCTACTTCAGCTGTGCTCTCTGTCAGCGATTGCCGCCGATCACCGAGACATAGCCGGTAACGACCGGCTGTGACCCGGCGACTGACATCCGCAGCTGTGATCGGCGGGACAGGTAGGGCGGCGGCGCACCTCGCGCGCTCCCCCTACCTGTTTACAAAACACACGTTTTAAAACGTGCTTTTGCCCAGCCATGACGCCGTGACGCCCTGCCGCCGTATTTATAAAGTGGCTGGGCGGCATGTGGTTAACCACTTGCCCTCTGACAGATTTTACCCCCTTCCAGGCCATTTTTTGTTATTTGGCACTGGCACTGCTATAAAACATATCCAATAAAAAATTTTTAAAAATCTAATTTTTTTCATGAATTTTAGACCAAAATGTATTCTACTACATATTTCTGATAAACAAAAAATCCCAATAAGTGTATATTGATTGGTTTGTACGAACGTTATAGTGTTTACAAACTATGGTATGTATACTGGAATTTGTTTTTTTATACTAGTAATGGCGTTGATCAGTAACGTATAGCAGGACTGTGATAGTATGGCTTTATGTTAACTAGAATCCCTACTGTAGTTTTTTTTTAATAACAGTTACTATTTACTGAATTCAGAATTCTTTTTTATTTGTACCTTTTATCGGGTGTCTGATCTGCTAGTGTGTCTCCCATGCTTGCCAGGGGGAAGGATTTGGCTCCCTGGTCCAATCTCTAACCTTTGGTAAGATACCTGCCCAGGTACAGTATACCTAATACCTACCCAGTGGTAGGGGTTTCTTGTTATATTGTATTATATTGTTTTTTTTTTGTTTTCTCTACAGATGTTGTGATTCCCATTGTTCATGAAGAAGCATCTTTGTGCTGCGAAACAAGTAGAAATACAGTGGGGAAAATATTTATTTGATCCCCTGCAGAAGTTTATCCACTTACAAAGAAATGAAGGGTCTATAATTTTTATCATAGGTGTATTTTAAATGATAGAGACAGAATATCAACCAAAAATACATACAAAAAAACATGATACAAATGTTATAAATTGAGTTGCAGTTCAGTGAGTAAAAGTACTTGCTCCCCTACCATCCAACAATAATTCTGGCTCCCACAGAATGGCTATGTGCTCATGTGGTACACAGATTAGTAATGTCAATTTAGGAAAGTGCTCCTAATGACAACTTGCTATCTGCATAAATTACACCTGTCCACAGAACCTCTTTCTTCAATTCAAACCTCACCATCTCCATGGAAAAGACCAAAGAGTTGTCAAAGGACACCAGGGATAAGACTGTAGACATGCAAAAGGCTAGAATGCACTAAAAGACCATCAGCAAGAAGTTTGGTGAGATGAAGACAACTGTTGGAGTGATTATTAGGAAATGGAAGAAATAGAAAATAACCATCACGCGCCCTCGGTCTGGAGCTCCTTGCAAGGTTTCACCTCATGGGGTAAGGATGATCATGAAGAAGTGAGGGAACAGCCCAGAACTAAAAGGGAGGAGCTTGTGAATGATCTCAAGGCAGTTGGGACCACAGTCACCAAACAAATCATAGGTAACACAATATGCTGCCATGGATTGAAATCCTGCAGTGCCCGCCAGGTCCCCCTCCTCAAGAAGGCACATGTACAGGCCCGTCTGAAGTTTGCCAGTGAACAACTAAATGATTCAGAGAAGGATTGGGAGAATGTTCCGTGGTCAGATGAGACCAAAATTGAGGTCTTTTGCATTAACTTGACTTGCCACGTTAGGAGGAAGAAAAATGCTGACTATGACCCAAAGAACACCATCCCTACAGTCAAGCATGGAGGTGGAAACGTTATGCTTTGGGGCTGTTTCTCTGCTAAAGGTACAGGCCGACTTTGCCGCATTGAGGGGCCAATGGACAGGGCCATGTATTGCAAAATCTTAGATGAGAACCTTCTTCCCTCAGCCAGAACATTGAAGATGGGTTGTGGATGGGTCTTCTAGCATGGCAATGACCCAAAACATACCACCAAGGAATCAAAGGAGTGGCTCAAGAAGAAGCACATTTAGGTCATGGAGTGGCCTAGCCAGTATCCAGACCTTAATTCTATAGAAAATTTGTGGAGGGAGCTGAAACTTCAAGTTTCCAAGCAACAGCTAAGAAACCTTAAAGATTTAGAGAAGATCTGTATAGAAGAGTGGGCCAAAATACCTCCTGGGATGTCTGCAAACCTGGTAACTACAAGAAACATCCTGTGTAATGCTGTGTTTGCCAACAAGGGTTTCTCCACCAAGTACAAAGTCATGTTTTGCTTGGGGATCAAATACTTATTTTACTCACTGAATTGCAACTCAGTTATAACATTTGTATCATTTGTTCATTTCTTTGTAAGTGGACAAACTTAACAAAAAATTGGGAGGGGATCAAATAATTATTTTCCCCACTGTACATCAACTGTGAAATGGCTTCCTATTTAATCTATGCTAATACACTATATTGCCAAAAGTATTAGGATGTCCATTGGACTGCCAGACAGAGAAGCAGGATTTGTCACTCCAGAGAACATGTCTCCACTGCTCTAGAGTCCAGTGCTTGGCATGTCCCCTTATGGTATGAGGTCCTGAAAAAAGCATTAACGGAACAAGTCTGTTTGTATATAGAAGGATGAGAACCTTAAGGGGCCTTTTAAAAAAAAAATAGTTGTTCAAAACATGGGAGGATTCCATCCAATTGATTTGGGAATATGAGAGTTTTTTTTTAATATTGCAGGAAGTGTACAGCATGCAATAATAGTAAGATAGAAATAGGAACTATTACTAAATTCCACTCTGTGATTACAAAAGGAAATTATGAGACCAATATATCACATGCAATACTAAGATTGTGGTATATGGACAGTAATGCCCCACTACAGTATAGTAAATAGGAAGAACAAAACAGGGACTGCATATTCGAATCTAGCATATGAAACCAGGGGCGGACTGACAACTCATGGGTCCCCCGGGCAATAGGGGGATCATGGGGCCCCTGTGTCCTTGCCCAAACTCATAAAAGCCTATGAAAAAGGTACCAGGGGCATCTCATGGGGCCCCCTACTGACCCCGGGCCCTCAGGCAGTGCCCGAGTTTCCAAATGGTCAGTCCGCCCTTGTATAAGACATACAGTCATAAGAAAGGACTAAACAGCCACAGTATCATGAGAAATAAAACAGTGCAGCGCTAATAAAGGTAGTAAAGATGTCTAAATAAACAATGAATAGGGTAAACAACAAATTAATTTGTTATGCCAATATAGTGCAAATAATCACATCTGAGATGTCTAATAAATATTCAATACTAAAAAACTTAATATACAATGAACATCTGAAAATAAAGGGCTGGAGAAAAAGTCCCACAATTTCAAACCGGTGTGGGTGTCCTGTATTACTATGAGAAATGCGCACTCACCGGACGTGCACTATTAAGTGCATTGTATAATATATCCTGGTGTCAATGAGTGGTCATCTGGGTCAAAAGGTGGAACAGGCTCCCTCTTAGGATGGCTAGGATCCAGGGACTTTGATGTTGTTACTCCAGGGGTGTCCAGAGTTCCCCTTTAGGGATGGATGGGTGCAGCTCTCACAGGATTAGACAGGAGGCTTCCTCTCTGGATACTCAAGGTATTGGGCGTCTAAAAGGAATGATACTCTCTGCGAGGGGTCAGAAACAGAAGAATGCCCATAGTGTAGTAGGATTAAACAACAATTTATTGAATCCGTAAACAGGATGCATCCAGGAAAGTGAAAAAACAAATAAAATCGAGCAAACAGACTAACCCTCCCTAAAGGTAAATGGCCGCCGGAGCTCCATGATGCTCCGACGGCGTGTTGTCACGGTGTGAGTAGGCTCCTCCCTATGCGTTACGTGCCACACACATCATCAGAGAAAGAACCAATAGGCGCCATGACGTGACTTCTTGCATTAAATAGGCAAAATGGCACATGCGCTGTTGGTCAGCGCCATTTTGTCAAAGTCCAATAGTCTGCATATTAGTGAGTGCTGATGCGCCATGATACTGGGGATCATTGTCAGTATGCGGAAGGTATACTTGTTCGCTCGAACGGTATACAAGTATAAATAAAAGAGTGGAAAAATCCTGAAAATAGTATTTAAAGGGTAAGGTGTATTATTAGAAGTTAAAAAATTCCATTAAATGGATTAAATATAAATATGATTCATCCTAGGTAAATAAAAAGGATGTGAAAATTAAAAGGTCTAATAGTAATTAAAGATATAAAATTAAGACACCTTTAAATTAAATTGTAATAAATAAACTATAATGTTAACAGTAATCTCCATATTAGGAGAGGGATTAAACAATTTAAAGATGATTTCAAAAGGATAAGTATTGACTGTGCAAATTTAACTATAATGGTCAACTAATCATCAATTTAGTATAAACCTCTGAACGAGTATACACAAATGTAGAATAACATAAGAAATCATAAAAACACATAAAAATTATATAGTGATATAAAAATACTATGAAATTGATAGAATAAATAGTATGATAATTGATAAAATTAATAACATCTTCCTGAAATAAAACAGATATCAAAAATGTATACGGAACTAGCTATTTTCAATAAAACAATTGACATCTAACTCAATGTTGAGTCCTAAAGGATGTAGAGTGTCTAACTGGCAAATATATTTAGTCTCTAATTGGGATACTGCATGGGTCTTATGTGTACCTCTCCAATCTGGGACGGTGGTATCAATCCCTATGAACTTGAGTAAAGAGGGGTCTGTTTTATGATAACGTCTAAAGTGTAAAGAGAGTGTAATGGACCGCCTGACAGCACCTCTATCAATTCCCTGGCAGAGCCTCCCCAGAGTGCGGAGTCTAAGCACTGGAGCACTTGTTCACCAGGGCCCCTGATAGTGGGGATGGACTTGGAGTGCTCCGGTACCAGGTCGCAGCTGCTAGGTATCTCCAACAGGGGTAGAGGAGTCTGACAGGAGCTCCAGGGGGCTAAGAGTGTGATGTGAGGGAGCCTGGTGATCCCTGCGGGATGTATGGATGAGCTAAATCAGAGTCATACAGGCCGGGTCGGTAACTAGCGGGTCGGTGAGGTACAAAATGGTAGGCAAAGGATAGTCAGGTCACACGCAGGGTCAATACCAAAAGATCAGATTTAAAGGGGAACATCCAGGAGCAGAGTCAGGCAGGCCAAGGGTCAGGACAGGAGAAGGCAGCAAGGTCAAACAATCCAGATCAAGATTTTTTTTTTTTTTTTTTTTTTCCCATAAGACTGAATCACAACTACTCAGCAGTAACTGTCAAAAATAAGAACTTAACTGAGCTGTGTTCCTTGCATCATCTAGGACAGTAAAAGGCAAATACAAAAGCTAAAAGACCCCAATTTCTCAGGGAGGCTCCCGCCTCCCCTCCCACCACCTCCTATACCTCCATAACGCATTCGCACCATCCTCTCCCATCCGCTTTCTTTCCACCACTAGCATAAAGTACAATTTAGCAAAACACCAGTCAACACAATCACTTTCCGACAGATCCAACTTCCCCTTTTGCAAAGCACACCGGGCCTCCCACATCACCTCTCTAAAAATAGCCGAAAACACATACGCCCGCCTTTGTACCACCTTCCCTCCTTCCACTAGTCCAAACACTCCAGCTTCAAAAGTAATATTCTGAACACCCACCACCTTATGCACAAATCCACCCAACCTCCTCCACACTTCCTTTGCAAAGCCACAATCCCAAAAAACGTGCCTGACATTCTCAACTCCCCCACAACCTTCTCTTGGACACCTCTCACTCCTCACCAAATCTCTCCCTTTCAGGAAATCCATTGTAAGCAAGACATTATGCAACGACATCCATACAACTTCCTTCTGTTTATTTGTCACCCCTACCATTCCCATATTCCTCCAGCAATCTTCCGTCTGTTTCGAGCCCAAGCCCCTGATGTTAGTTAATAGCTCTGCCCTCCTCAACCATCTCCAAAGACTCTCTTTCTTCCCCGCCTCCTGCCCCAACTCACCCAGAGAGTGGTCCCTAAAAAACTTCCCCATGCCAAGATAATATGCAGGGGACACTAGGGACATGGGCCGCGTAAGGTCCTTCTCACACCACCCCCATCTCAACAGAGGCCATCCTATCAAAAACCTCATTAAGGCAGCTACAGCACCACCCGTGTCAAAGGCCTTCCAATGCACCAACCACCACTGTATCTCCAGGAACCGGGCAATATTGGGAAAGTCATAACCTCCCAAAGACACAGCCTTCATCACCACCTCCCTAGCCACTCTCTCCATTTTGGACCCCCAAAAGAACTGGAATAACATCCGGGTCACAGTTTGACACATCCTCTTATTAAATGGAAAGATCACCCCAAAGTATAACACAGGGAGAACTACCGCTTTAACAATAAGAGTCTTTCCAGATAAGGACAGCCTCCTCATCTTCCACAGCCCCAGCTTCTTGACCACCTTCCCTATACTCCTCTCAGCATTCACCTGATTCATTAAATTCCTCTCAAAATGGACTCCCAGGACATCCAACTCCTTCACCTTCTCCAAACTACTCCGGGACACATCACAGGATCCGCTAAGAACACAAACCTTGCTCTTACTCCAATTAATCCTCAAACCAGACATTCCACCAAAAATTTTAAGCTGCAATTCAGCCCTTCCCAGAACTCTAGCGGACCCACACAAGAGCGTGATATCATCCATATAGCAGAGAGCCTTGGAGCATTCATTCCCACAGCCCAGTACAAACATCCCTTGAAAGACCTTGTCCTTCTGCAGGTGCCTCAGCAACGGCTCCATGACACAAATGAAGGCGATCGGCGACAGGGGGCACCCCTGGCGCACCCCGGACCTCACCTCCACCGCCCCCGTCAAAGTGCCATTTACCAGGATCCTACTCTGCACACCCTGGTACAGACCCTCCACCATAGCCACAAAACCTCCAGGCAAGCCCATCCACCTCAATACAGCAAATAAATACCTGTGAGACACCCGATCGTACGCCTTCTCTAAATCTATGCCAGCCACCGCCAAAGGGGTGTTATTGCTCTGAGCGTAATATATCAGATCCCTCAAGAGGATCAGGTTATCAGAGATTCGCCTGCCAGGCACTGCACACACCTGCCATTTTCCAATTACTCCAGAAATAATACCACTCAGTCTATTGGCCAAAAGTTTTGCCAAGATCTTATAATCACAGTTGAGCAACGTGATTGGCCTCCAATTCTTAACCTCCCTTTGATCCCCTTTCTTGTATAACAATGTAATTATACCCTCCCTCATTGATCTGGACACCACCTTCCTCTCAAAACATATTTTCATCACTTCCACCACATACTTTCCCACCACTGGCCAGAATTTCACGTAGAACTCTATGGGCAATCCATCCTCCCCTGGGGTCTTGTTCCTGCTCATACTCCTCACAACACCCTCCACTTCTACCTCCGTCACAGGATCCAACAGAGTTTCAGCTTCCTCATCGCCCAGATTTCCTTCCACCACAGCACAGTAATTTTCAATCTCCTCCTCCTTACCACCTCCACTCCCATCATACAATCTATCATAGAACGCCTTGACCGCCTCCTCCATCCTTGCCCCATACACCTCCTCGCCTCCTTCCAGTACAGTCTGAAAAACCCTCTTTGGGCCAAAGGTCTTCTTAAAAAAGAATCTGGAGCATTGTTCGTCCTCTTCCATCACCTGGATCTTAGCCCGGAAGACAATCTCCCTGCCCCGCTTCTCCAGAAAAACCTTCCTCTCCTCCCGAACCTCCTTTATCTCCTTTTCCACCTCCACTCCCATCTTTTTACACTGCAGCAAAAAATGCAGCCTGTCTATCAAGTTCCGACTCTCCTCCCGCTTCTTCCGTGCCTTCTCACTCCCCAATTTCTTAAAAAAACCTCCAATCCGTCTCTTTGCCCAATCCCACCACTCCAAAGCATCCTCAAAAAACCGCTTCCTGAAGGTGAGTCCCTCAAAGAAGGACACAAAGGCTTCAAACACACCCTCCTCCTCCAAACAAGCCCAGTTCAACTTCCACAGCCCCCTTCCAAACTGCACCCCTGCTTCCAAATCAAAAGAAGCAGTAATCAGGCAGTGATCAGAAAACAGAGTAGGCTCCACACGGTACCCCTTAATCTTAACAAAATGTGAGACAAAAATAAAATCTATCCGGGACCTAACTGATCCCTTATCTGAAAAAAAGGTAGAGGAAGGCTTCCCCTTTTCCACCTCCATCCCCACATCTTTCAAATGAAAGTCCCCCACCATCTCATTTAGCACCTTAGAGGACACATCAATTCTCCCTCCCTCTCCACTCACCCCCTCTCTCTCCGCACTCGTCCTCACACAGTTAAGGTCTCCAACAAGCATTGTTGGGACTCTTCCAGGCAGCCACAATTTCACGGTATTCAGGAAATCACACCGCTCTCTCCTATCAGCCGGGGCATAGCAGTTCAACACACGAAACCTCTTCCCCAGAAATTCCAACATCACCACCTGCAGTCTACCGGGCACCACCACCTCATGGGACACACACTGCACAGCAACATTCTTAATTAGAACCCCCACACTTTCACTCCGTACCCCACACATAGGAGCCCAGAAGGATGCCCCCTGCTTCCACTCCGCTTCAAGACCTCTCCCCATTCCACATTCCTGCAGACAAATCACATCTGCCTTCACATTACTTAACTCCTCCAAGATCACCGCCCTCCTCTCCCTAGAAACGACACTCCTTACATTGATGGAGCTAATGGTCAGCGCCATCATAATGAAATAAATGAGCCCACAGACAGCCATCATACAGAATATTAATGGTCCATCCATACTCAAACTCAAGCCACTCCCATGACTCTTCTGACGTCTCCTTGGCACAGGAGAGCTGGCAGACTCCGCCTCGGAATCCCCATCAAATGGTGTGGGAGTGCTGCTACCACCGCCCGCCTCCTGCACCTCCACCCGCGCTCTTTTACTGGCCGACAGAGCCTCCGCCCCCGGCACATACACCACCAGCCGCTGCCCACATTCCAGGCTAGCTTCGCTGTCAATGTCCTCAAATTCCTCCCCCTCGTCACTCGAGGACAGACCACCCATCAGCGCCTCCAACACTCCAGGACCGGAGGCACTGGTTAACATGAAGTCCTTCTCCCGCTGCAGAGCCTCCTCTCCCGGCGGAGACAACAGTAGACGCCGCTCCTCCTCCTCTCCACCGAAGACTCTAGGCACGCCCCCTTCCACTCCGGTGCTGGCCTCCCCCGCCTCGGGCACAGCGTTCCCGGAGCCAGCGTTCCCGCTCACCCCCGCACACCCGGTGGCTACACCGGAACCCCCGGCTCCGTTCACTTCCACTGCAACTTCGGCGGGCGCAGTGTCATCAGCCGAAAAGACAGGGGGCTGGACAGGCGGATCCCTACCAACGGGTCCCGCACCATCCTTCACCTCCCATGCCTTCCTCCCCTGCCTCGACTGCCCTTTAGCTCCCACCTTCTCCTGTTGTCCAGTAAGTCTCTTCTCCACCGCAGCCCATCTCTTCACTGCAAAGTATTCCTCACACTGTTTACCCAAATGGCCTGTTTTTTTACAAATGTCACAGAGCTTCCTATCTCTGCACTCTCCCGAGGGATGACCCTCTTTCTTGCAAAATCTGCACTTAGGTCTCAGTTCACAGTCTCCACTTGTATGGCCATACACAAGACATTTCCTGCAGTAACTAGGCTGCCCTGGGTAAAAGAGAAAGCCCCTCTCACCTCCAATGGTAAAGACTGCAGGGGGCCTCCGCACCCCTCCTACACAGTCAGGATCCATTTTAAACCTTCCCATGAAACGATACTTTCCAGACCAAATCCCATATCTGTTCAGGACTCTTTCTCCCCCTCTCAACTCATCACAGTAGGTGTGCAAGAATGCCCACACCAGATGTAAGTCCGCAAAGGGGTTGTACATATGCACAGTTATTACCTTTTCTTCTTGCATGAACAGTGGTGTTACCTCAAACTTTCCCATGACAGCAGAATCCACAGCTCCTCTGGCCTTCTCGTACGCATTCCAACACACCTCGGTAGATATAAAAGTAATGTCGTAAATTCTCTGCTGCGGAAAATCCTGCAAACACATAATATCCCTTACCGCCAAGCCTAGGGAATCCAGCAACAAATCCACCACGACCATCCTTAAATCCACGACATCCTTAAATTCCGGCTTCACCGTAAAGCGCAGTGAATCTCTCATTCCACGAGTCCCCATGTTCGACACCCAATCGTGTCTCGCCTCCAGATAGAATAACACCCGGAGGGTGCCCCTAAAAAAGGGAACCCCCCGGCAGCTCTCCCAGCAATAGACCAAACCACCAAACACAGGTAACAGCATACAAGACCATTCGGTAACAAGTGTTTGTGCAGGATGGTTTAAATAGCCCGCCCTGCACCTGACAGACGCAGCCTAGGTCCTAGTGCCTGCCTAGTACTGTCAAGACAGGTGCACCTGGGTCCTAGTGCCCTGCCACCTACACGTCTTGGCAGACACCTACGCCTGTGTAGACCCATGCGTCGCGATGGTCCCTGACAGAGAGGGAATGCTCCTTAAATCCTTTTTTAATGTTATTGATATGCTCACGGAGCCAATCCCTTACCTTCTTGTGGTGCGACCCACGTATTGTTTGGAGCATGGGCATTCCAATAGATAGACTACATATCTGCTATTACAGCAGCTGAATTTGTCTATATCATAAGTTTTGTTATTCTGATTGGAACATAAAGTAGTTATTTTCTTTTTTCTAGTATTATTGGCCCTACAAGCAATAAACTTGTTGCAGGGATAAAAACCACTAAGATTAAACAAGGAGAGAGATTGAGTGGGTGGATTAACCACATTAGGAGATATTTTATCTCTCAATGTAGCTGGTCTGCGAAAGATGACCTCTGGTACCTCAGGCAAATTTTGGTCAGTACTGAGTCAGCTTTCAGGATCCCCCAGTTCTTTTTAATTATATGTTGAATGGACCTATGTTGCACAGAATATGTGGTGATAAAAGGGCAAATCATATTCTTGGATGGTTTGGAATTAGTGTTAAGAAGTTCCTCCCTGTCCATGTTAACCACCAGTGTTACTATGTTATCTAGTGTAATGTCATTATAGCCCTTTTCTATGAATCTTTCCTTCAAAATGGCAGCTTGTAGATAATAGTTATCCAAGTCAGTGCAATTTCTTCTGAGCCTTTGAAACTGCCCCTTGGGAATATTAGTAAGCCAGCTAGGGTGATGACAGCTGTCTAGGGGTATATAACGATTACAATCTGAGGTCTTGAAATAAGAATTGGTAGTTATTATGCTATTAGTTTTCATAAGTGTGAGGTCTAGGAAATTGATTTCTACCATGCTATAGTTGTAAGTGAATTTGATGTTACTATTATTGTAATTGAGAGTACCAAAGAAATTGATGAGGGATTGTTCACTCCCATCCCAAAGTAAGAGAACGTCATCAATATATCTTTTGTAGAAAGACAGCTCCAGCCATTCCCTGGCATATATGATGTCTTCTTCCCAATACGACATGAATAAATTGGCGAAGCTGGGGGCAAATTTTGCCCCCATTGCCACGCCCTTTACTTGCAGGAAATATTTGTTATCAAACCACATGTAATTTCTACTCATGGCAAAGTCTAACAACTTCAGGATAAAGTCAATATGTGCTGCAGTCAGGGAACTTTGGTGTTTAAGATAGTATTCTGCTGCATTCATACCTTCATGATGGTTAATATTACTATATAAGGACTCAACATAATCTGTCACCAAATAAGTAGTGGACGTGGTAGTAACATCCTTAATAGCATTCAAAACCTGCTTGGTATCTTTTAAATATGATGGTGTATGTGTTACCAAAGGCTGGAGATGATAGTCTATATAAGCCCCTATTTTGGAACATAGGGAATTTATCCCACTTACTATTGGTCTGCCAGGGGGGTTTGTTGCATTCTTGTGTATATTTGGTAAGATATACAAGATAGGTAGTCTGGGTGCTTTAGGACACAGATATTCTTTCTTTCTGGTTAATGATATTGTTCTCAAAACCTGATTTAATAATATTTTTAAGAGTTTTTTTGTAAGAAAAAATGGGATTCTTACTTAGTGGAAGGTAAGTGGAAGTGTCGTCTAAAATCTTATAAACCTCATTCATATAATTTTGTTTATGCATGATAACTACGCCACCATCGTTGTCCGCAGGGCACACTACTAAATATTTTTTATCAAGAAGAGACTTCATAGCATCTTTAATAGTGTGTTCAGCATTAAATTTTTTAATCTGGAGATTATTAAGGGCCTTCAGAACCTGTTCTTTAAAAAGACCAACAGCTGAGTTGATTTGTGGGGGGGGATTAAAAGTGGAGGCATTACTAAGGTTAGAATAATTGTTGTTCACAACTTCTCGTGTGATAGGATTAGTTAGAAAATGTCTTTTGATGGACAGTTTTCTTGCAAATTTTTGTACATAAATAAAGGCTTCAAACTTGTTAAGATAGCACGTAGGAGCGTATTTAACCACTTGCCGCCCAGCCACTGTAGATATACGGTGGCAGGGCGGCACTCACAGGCAAAACCACGTTTTAAAACGTGGTTCTGCAAAACAGGTAGGGGGCGCACGTGAGGCGCGTGCACGCCCTACCTGTCCCGCGGGTGTCATCAGCGGGTCCTAGCCGCCGGGTCACGGCCAGTGATTACCGTCTTTTTGGCCGCGATGAGCTGTGATCACTGACAGATAGCAGGGCTGCATTGTTTACACACAGCCCTGTTATCTGTCAGTTGCTCAGCTCGTGACAAGCTGCAGAGGGTTTCTGTCCCTCGATCAGCTCCCCCCTCCCTCCCCCCCCTCCAGCACACACACCCTCCCCCTAGTAAAACACTCTCCTCACACAGTGAACACTAAAAATGTTAACCCCTTCCTCCCCATTGCCATTAGTACAGTTTCAGTGGGTTTTTTTTTTCACTGATCACTGTATTGGTGTCACTGGGGATGTCAGTGACCCCAAGTCAGTTCCCCCCCAGTGTCAAAATGTCTGCCACAGTCCCGCAGTCCCGCCATAAGTCGCTGGTCGCCGTCATATGTCGCTGATCGCCCCAATATGTCGCTGATCGCGACCATTATTAGTATAAATAAAATAAAAAATCCCAGTGTCTTTCCCGCCATTTTTAAACGCTATAACTTTCATGTAAACCAATTAATTTACACGTATTGGGATTTTTTTTAGTAGAGACATGTCGCAGAATGCATTTTGGATGAAATTTGTGACAAAATTTGATTTTTTAATTTTTTTTTTACTGGACATGTTTTATAGCAAAAAGTCCAAAATATTGTTTATTTGTCTCAAAATTGTCAGCCTTTTTTTTTATAGCGCAAAAAATTAAAAACGCACAGGCGATCAAATACCACCGAAAGAAAGCTCAATTTGTGGAAAAAAAGGATGTAAATTTAATTTGGGTGTAGTGTTGCATGACCCCGCAATTGTCAATTAAAGTAACGCAGCGCCGTAACACAAACCTCTTCTGTAACCGCTTCCTTACCACCCTACAGCAGAAATACTGCTACAGGGCGGCATGGGTACGCAAAATCACATATATATATATATACGTAATTCGCGCTCCCGTGGTTTTCAAACCTCTCCCAGATAGCGTCAGATTGCCCGTCAGTACACCAGTCATCACATTTAACCCCTTGATTGCCAGGAGCACGCCCATGTACAATAAACCTCCATTGCTAGTATAGTGTCTGAACGGATCAATATCTTTGATCAGGTCAGCACTATACCAGCGTTCACATTAGTATAGCGCCCCCCAAAAACGCAGAGTTAGCGGGATCAGCCCCTGCACTTGCCAACACCTGCGTTAAGCCCCTACGCTTACCCCCCCCTCCTCCCCCAGCAAGTGCAGTGTCAGTAGGTCACTGTCACTTGATACATTGCACACAAAACCGCAGTGTTCGCAGAATCAGGCCTGATCTCTGTTAGCACTTGTCGGTAAATTTTGATGACTCTCATATGCAGCAGAGTGCCAGTACTAGTGTCGCTCTACCTCTTGGTGAACTGGCGAGTACCAGCGGTCTAGTACATCCTGGTCTTTCACATACCTCCTTAATTTTTGGAGCTGTTTTTCACGGAATATCTGTATGCGTTGATTGTGGATCAAAGCAGTCTATATGCACAACAATTTATCGCCGCCAACCCAAATTCAAACCTTGCCAGACCATTTGCATGGAAACTCATTACGGTTTTCAAATTTAAATTTTTTTTAGGCCTAACCCTCAACATGGGCATTACTAAAAGAAATGAATTGCGGTTGTATTGGTCCGCAGACCCGATTCATCATATGCCGTGTTCTCTGCTGCCATGGCCAGGCATAGATATGAGAGTATAATGTGTTTTATACATTTCAGCGACAATACACTCTGTCATCCTCGGGGTAACCCTGAATTTGATGGCTCCACAAAATTCAGCCCCTCGCAAATCACCTTAACCTAAAATTTGCAGATGTCTATACTCCCCAGCAAAACATCTGCGTTGATGAGTCCCTTATTAATTTTTCTCGCCGCCTTGCATTCAAACAATTTCTCCCCTGCAAGCGTGCCAGATCTGGGGTCAAGATGTAGAAGACCTGTGAGAGGACAACAGGCTATACTTATAAGTTTCGGATTTATGAGGGAAAAGATAGTCACGTGGAGCCCGCCCGGATGCCCAGACTACATGGGGAGCAGTGGCAAGATAGTTTGGGACTTGGTGTCATCATTTCTCCATACGGGGTACCACTTATACGTGGACAATTTTTATTCAAGCGTACCACTATTTAGACATTTATTCAATCTTGGAACTGGCACTTGTGGCAAAGTGTGACCTAATGTGTGCCCACCATTAGAAGTGGGTGGATGCAGGGCGGTATATTCTAATGGTGGGCATACCACACACTTTTTATGGCAGATATTTCTTCTTATTTTTTCATTCAGTCCACAGGCTGCATACAAAAAAAAAAAGAACATAGCATATATACCCAACAAGGACCAGCGACGTACTGGTACATCACTGGATTTGAATGGTTATACCAGGATGATGCCTACAGCTGCAGGCATCATCCTGGTATCATTTTTTTCAGCCGGTGATCGGCTTTCATGTAAAAGCAATCCTAGTGGCTAATTAGCTGCAAGATTGCTTTTACAAGCAGTTGAAGATTATGTCCCCCCTCCCCCGCTGCCTTCCACGGCCTTCTCTGGCAGTTTCGTGCCATCGGGGGAACCTGAGAATGCAGGTGAATGCCGGTGTTTCTGCCAGCTGACCATAAAGCTGATTGGACACCAGAATGATGCCAATCATCTCTATAGTCTAAGAATTCGGAAGCTACAAGCATTTCATCACTTCAGTTTCGCAGGATATAAACAGCGCCATTTGTAAATTGGGTAAGCATCTGATCACACCGATTTTGGTTTGATTAGATAATGTAAGAGCAGAGGAGATATCTAGAGTCTGATAGACCCCAGATTTCTCAAAAAAGAATATATGACAATGCCCATTGAAGTTATAGGGGTTATTTACATTCCCTGTTATAGCATTAAAAGTGATTAAAAAAAAAAAATGAAAGGCACAATGTAAAAATAATAATAAAAAAATCAAAATAACTATAAAAAAAAAATTAAAAAAAAAATTGCCCCTCCCATGTGCGCACACCTGTGTGCACAAGCCTTGACTCTGTGCCGTTATGTAAACAGCGGTTGAACCATGCATGTGAGGTATTGCCGTGAACGTCAGATCGAGGGCAGTAATTCTAACACTAGACCTCCTCTGTAAATCTAACATGGTGGCTTTTAAAGGCTATTAAAGCGCTGCCTATGGATATTAAAAATGTTTGCAGTTTGTCGCCATTGAACGTGGCATGCGCAGTTTTAAAGCATGTCCTGTTTGGTATCTATTTACTCGGCATACCATTATCTTTTATATTTTAACAAACAATTGGCCAATATATTGTGTTTTTGTGCATTAAAAGTAAAAAAAGTGTATTTTTTTTTTAAAAATTGCATTTGAAAAATCGCTGCGCGAGTACTATGTGCCATAAAAAATTGTAGTACCCACCATTTTATTCACTAGGGTGCCTGCTTTACAAAAATATATAATGTTTGGGGGTTTAAATTAATTTCCTAGCAAAAAATACTGATTGTTTTCATGTGAACAAAAAGGCTTGGTCTTCAGGTGGTTAGAAGAGTGAATGAAGTGTGGCATAAACTTCTAATGCTGGGCATAAAACACCCCCACCCCCCAAAATGACCCCTTTTTGGAAAGTAGTCACCCCAAACTATTTGCTGAGAGGCATGTTGAATCAATAGAAGAATTTATTTTTTTACCACAAGTTTTTGGAAAATGACAAAAATATATATTTTTTTTTTTTACACAAAATTGTCACTTAAATTATTTACTGCTCACACATGCCATGGTTATATGTGGAATTACTCCCCAAAATACATTTTGCTACTTCTTATGAGTATGGGGGTACCACATGTGAGAGACGTTTTGGCAGTCTAGCCAAGTACAGGACCCCAAAATCCAATAAGCACCTTCAGGCTTTTAAAGGGCTTTATTTCCTCATTACACTTCCAGATTACCTATCACAGTTTCGGAGGCCCTGAAATGCCAGAATAGCACCTAACCCCCCCCAAATTACCCCTTTTTGGAAAGTAGACACCCCAAGGAATTTGATAAGAGGCACGGTAAGTATTTTGCAGATCTCATTTGTTGCCACAAGTTTTTGGAAAATGAAGAAAAAAAACAAAAACATATTTTTTCTGTTCTTTTTTTATATTTCAAAACCTTGTGAGAAAAAATGAGATCTGTAAAATACTCACCATGCCTCTTTTTAAATTCCTTGGGGTGTCTACTTTCCAGAAAGGGGTCATTTGGGGGGGGGTTTGGGGCTATCCAGGCAAGTCAGGGCCTTCGAAACTGTGATAGGTAGTGAGGAAGTGTAATGAGGAAGTTACACACCTTCAGGCTTTCAAAGTGGTCATTGGATTTCAGGCTCCTGTATGTGGCTAGGCTCCCAAAAAGTCTCACACATGTGGTATCCCAATACTCAGTAGAAGTAGCAGAATGTATTTTGGGGTGTAATTCCACATATACCCATGGCTTGTGCGAGAAAGAAATCATTTAAATGACAACTTCGTGTAAAAAAAAAAAAAGAAAAAAAAGTTTTTGTCATTTTCCAGAAACTTGTGGAAAAAAATAAATCTTCCATGGACTCAATATGCCTCTCAGAAGATAGCTTAGGGTGTCTAATTTCCGAAAAGGGGTCATTTGAGGGTGTTTGTACTATTCTGGTATTTTAGCACCTCAAGAAATGTGATGGGCAGTCAGAAAGTAAAAGCTGTGTAAATTCCATTATCTATACCATAGTTTGTAGACGCTATAACTTTCACAAAAAGCAATCAATATACACTTATTGGGATTTTTTTAACCAAAAACATGTAGCAGAATACATTTTGGCTTAAATTTATGTCTAACTTTGAGTTTACAATATATTTTTTATAGCTGAAAGTAGAAAATATTTTTTTTTTCAAAATTTTTGTGTTTTTTTTGTTTATAGCGCAAACAATAAAAAGCGCACAGGTGATCAAATACCACCAAAAGAAATCTCTATTTGTGTGAAAAAAAGGATGTAAATTTCGTTTGGGTACAGCATTGCAATTATCATTTGAATTAGTGCAGCGCTGTATAGCAAAAAAAGGCATAAATTACAGTATCTATACCATAGTTTGTAGACGCTATAACTTTCACACAAAGCAATCAATATACACTTATTGGGATTTTTTTTACCAAAAACATGTAGCAGAATACATTTTGGCCTAAATTTATAACTAATTTTGAGTTTACTATATATTTTTTATAGCTGAAAGTAAAAAATATTGTTTTTCTTCAAAATATTTGGTCTTTTTTTGTTTATAGCGTAAAAAATAAAAAGCGCACAGGTGATCAAATACCACAGAAAGAAAGCTCTATTTGTGTGAAAAAAAGGACATAAATTTCGTTTAGGTGCAGCATTGCATGACCGCACAATTATCAGTTGAATTAGTGCAGTGCCAAGTAGCAAAAAGAGGCCTGGTCATTAAGGGGGGTAAATCCTCTGGAGCTCAAGTGGTTAAGGCCCTTATCAAGAAGCTTTAATTCATCAGGTGAGAGTTCAGCATTGCTGAGGTTATTCTGTGGATCATAGGTCCATTCAACATAGGGCCCCCTACTGACCCTGGGTCCTTGGGCACTGCTCGAGTGCTCGAATGGTCTGTCCGCCCCTGATCCAAACCTAAACATTTCAGATTCTATGCAATTGAATAAATATAATGGAACGGTAAACAGGGAAACTGTAAACAATTTGTACAAAACAGAATTGATTTTTTAAATTGGATGCATTCCAACCCTGGAGAATGAACAGAATTTGATCTGAACTCCTTCCTCTAGGTGTGAGATGTTTAATTAGTGATATAAAAGGAACCCTTTTGATCAATGCAAATAGACCATACCAATTCATATTGGGGACCCAGGTAGGTCTGTGGATATGCTGTGGTACTAAACCCATATATTTGCCCCTTCTTATAGGTAGGGCACATTAACAACCAAACATGCATGGTTTGTATAGACCATTGAAATCATGTTGTTTGTATCTTTATTGCTGTTTCTTGTTAAGTCATGTGATCACTGTTCCTGGAGGGGGTGGGCATAAGCCACAGCACATCACATGTCCTATGATGTTGCTTTAGCTATTTCACTTCCTCCCCTTTCATATCACTTAGAGTGGAGTGCACTGTCAGTCAAGCATCTGATCTGTCTATGAGGCAGAGTACATGCCTGACTGACAGTGTACTCCACTCTGAATAGCCTCCAAGGGAAGGCATGTAATAACTAAAGTGACATGACATGACATGTGACATGCTGTGCTTTAGCTCTTCCCCAACCTAGAAGGGGAAGGGGGTGTAGAATCACTTTTATTTTTTGGGTTGTCTTATATGATGTTTAATTCTTCTGGTTTAAGTTTTATCTGCTTAAGGGATTTGCTGAATTTCAAAATAATTTTTTGCAAATTGATTTTAATATTATCCCACTAATTTGTGGTTTTCAAGGAGAATGAGTGGTTGCCGGCAACACTCGTGGAAAAGTTTGAGAATATAGAAATACTGTAATGTTCCTTTTATCAGTTTTTCACGTCAGTGCAATTCTGGAATAAATTTGTTGTTTGCCTGTAACATACCACACTAAGAGTAGGGCATTTGTTTCCTTTTTTCCTGTGTATGCAGAGATTAGCTTGTGAAGACCAAACTGTGTTGTGCACAGCAGGGGTGGACTGCCAACTCATGGGGCCCCCGGGCAATAGGGGATCATGGGGCCCCTGTGTCCTCGCCCACACTCAAACCACACCCAAAAAAGCCTATGAAAGGTATCAGGGGCATCTTTTGTGTTCCTCCACTGAACCTTGGCCCTTGGGCAGTGCCCGAGTTCCTAAATGGTCAGTCCATCCCTGGTGCACAGGAACTCACAGGCAGCTGTGCAGAGAGCTATGAGAGAATGCAGGATAGAAACCCAAAAGTCACTTGGTTAGTCAGGTATGTCAGGACACAGCAAGGAACAGAGACCCACCATTATATTTGTGAGCATCTGGGCAGTTCAGCACCTCATCCACATCTAACCTGTCAGACTATGGAGTGTATAGGTAACGGTCTTCAAGCAGATATGTCCAAATGAGCCATATAAACCTTACTGTCCAGAATGGTACACCCAGGTCGCAGAGGAGGTGACTGAAATAAACTGCTGCTGAAGCTTAGATGGATATTCCATCAACAAGCTATTTCCCCCCCGATTTGAATGAGTCAGTCAATTTTAGGGCCTTTTTGCAAGGGTTTGTCTCTGGTGGTATGGAAAAATAATTTCCACCATATGCTCCTGTCTGTCCACTTATCTTGCCCTTTTATTCAGCTGTGTATAACAATGCATTCTTATGTTAGGTGCGATGACACATCAATGGCTATTTGTATTGTATACTTTTTATTTTATTTTGGTGCCTATGTCTGAGATCCCCTGGCTTTTGTTATTATTTTTCTGTTTTGTACTGATGTAATTATGTATATTTTGTATATTTTTGATATATGCACATATAATGTGGAATTTATACAGATGACGTCATTGTTACTGCCTCTTAGTTTCTTTTTTGGGGGGGCTGGGCGGTTTCGAACCTGAGTGTTTGGTCCCTCTATCTCGGTGCCCAGCATGTTGTGGCGGCACCAATGGCCTTGGTCTGGTGGGTGCAACTTTGCGCAGTCGTTATTGATGCAGGGCCTTGGCCTTTGCTGCTCCCCTTGCACCCTGCGGCTGTGCTTTCCTCAGCATGTCAGCTGTCCACCAATGCATGACATCACTCCGAACAATGGGACAGGGTGACACCACGCACTGGCATTCCGGAGGGGTGGTGCCCAGCAACGTCCACATTCGGGACAGGGTGAGTTTGACGGTTGAACGCCATTTTAAGTCCCTTGTTTGTTTGTTTCCCCTGTGTGATGTTCAATCACTGCTTGAGGATTAGTTGGACCTCTTTTGAGGTCCTTACATAACTGGAATTTATCCCTTATAGTTTTGATAATCCAATCTTTTACAGGCCAGTGCAGATGGTTTCAGATTACCGCAGGGTGGCTTTATGTGTGTTGAGCAGCATTAGATCCATTTATTGGTAAGCTCCCCCTTTCTTTCTTTCCCTGTTTGGTTTGGGAATTGGGGTTTGCATCTATGTTTTTTCAACTGAATGGACATGTATACTGGTATATATGTTTATTGATTTCCCCAGTGATAAATCCTCAATAGGTTAACCACTTGTCGCCCAGCCACTGTAGATATACGGTGGCAGGGCGGCACTCACAGGCAAAACCACGTTTTTTTTTTTTGGTCCTGCAAAACAGGTAGGGGGCGCGCGCGAGGCTCGTGCCCGCCCTACCTGTCCCGCGGGTGTCAGAAGCGGGTCCCAGCCGCTGGGTCACGGCCAGTGATTACCGGCCGTTTGGCTGCGATGAGCTGTGATCACTGACAGATAGCAGAGCTGCATTGTTTGCACACAGCCCTGTTATCTGTCAGTTGCCGTCAGCTCGTGACAAGCTGCAGAGGGAGAGAAGTGTTTCTCTCCCTCGATCAGCTCCCCCCTCCCTCCCCCCCTCCAGCACACACTCCCGCCCCCTAGTAAAACACTCCCCTCACACAGTGAACACTAAAAATGTTAACCCCTTCCTCCCCATTGCCAATAGTACAGTGTCAGTGGTTTTTTTTTTCACTGATCACTGTATTGGTGTCACTGAGGATGTCAGTGACCTCAAGTCAGTTCCCCCCCCAGTGTCAAAATGTCCGCCACAGTCCCGCCATAAGTCGCTGATCGTCTCCATATGACGCTGATCGCCGCAATATGTCGCTGATCGCCACCATTATTAGTATAAATAAAATTAAAAATCCCAGTATCTTTCCCGCCATTTGTAAACGCTATAACTTTCACGTAAACCAATTATTTACACGTATTGGGATTTTTTTTTAGCAGAGACATGTCGCAGAATGCATTTTGGATGAAATTTGTGACAAAATTAGATTTTTTTATTTTTTTTACTGGACATGTTTTATAGCAAAAAGTCCAAAATATTGTTTTTTTTGTCTCAAAATTGTCAGCCTTTTTTTTTATAGCGCAAAAAATTTAAAATGCACAGGCAATCAAATACCACCGAAAGAAAGCTCAATTTGTGGAAAAAAAAGGATGTAAATTTAATTTGGGTGCAGTGTTGCATGACCGCGCAATTGTCAGTTAAAGTAACACAGCGCCGTAACACAAACCTCTTCTGTAACCGCTTCCTTACCACCCTACAGCAGAAATACTGCTACAGGGCAGCATGGGTACGCAAAATCACATATATATATATACGTAATTCGCGCTCCCGTGGTTTTCACACCCCTCCCAGATAGCGTCAGATTGCCCGACAGTACACCAGTCATCACATTTAACCCCTTGATTGCCAGGAGCACGCCCATGTACAATAAACCTCCATTGCTAGTATAGTGTCTGAACGGGTCAATATCTTTGATCAGATCAGCACTATACCAGCGTTCACATTAGTATAGCGTCCCCAAAAATGCAGCATTAGCGGGATCAGCCCCGGCACCTGCCAACACCTGTGTTTAGCCCCTACGCTTACCCCCCCTTCTCCCCCAGCAAGTGCAGTGTCAGTAGGTCACTGTCACTTGATACATTGCACACAAAACTGCAGTGTTCGCAGAATCAGGCCTGATCTCTGTTAGTACTTGTCGGTAAATTTTGATGATTCTCATATGCAGCAGAGTGCCAGTACTAGTGCCGCTCTACCTTTTGGTGAACTGGCGAGTACCAGCGGTCTAGTACATCTTGGTCTTTCACATACCTCCTTAATTTTTGGAGCTGTTTTTCATGGAATATCTGTATGCGTTGATTGTGGATCAAAGCAGTCTATATGCACAACAATTTATCGCCGCCAACCCAAATTCAAACGTTGTCAGACCATTCGCATGGAAACTCATTACGGTTTTCAAATTTAAATTTTTTTTGGGCCTAACCCTCAACATGGGCATTACTAAAAGAAATTAATTTCGGTTGTATTGGTCCGCAGACCCGATTCATCATATGCCGTGTTCTCTGCTGCCATGGCCAGGCATAGATATGAGAGTATAATGTGTTTTATACATTTCAGCGACAATACACTCTGTCATCCTCGGGGTAACCCTGAATTTGACCGGCTCCACAAAATTCAGCCCCTCGCAAATCACCTTAACCTAAAATTTGCAGATGTCTATACTCCCCAGAAAAACATCTGCGTTGATGAGTCCCTTATTCATTTTTCTGGCCGCCTTGCATTCAAACAATTTCTCCCCTGCAAGCGTGCCAGATATGGGGTCAAGATGTAGAAGACCTGTGAGAGGGCAACAGACTATACTTATAAGTTTCGGATTTACAAAGGAAAAGATAGTCACGTGGAGCCCCCCGGATGCCCAGAATACATGGGGAGCAGTGACAAGATAGTTTGGGACTTTGTGTCATTATTTCTCCATATGGGGTACCACTTTTTCTGTTCTTTTTTTATATTTCAAAACCTTGTGAGAAAAAATGAGATCTGCAAAATACTCACCATGCCTCTTTTTAAATTCCTTGGGGTGTCTACTTTCCAGAAAGGGGTCATTTGGGGGGGGTTTGGGGCTATCCTGGCATGTCAGGGCCTTCAAAACTGTGATAGGTAGTGAGGAAGTGTAATGAGGAAGTTACACACCTTCAGGCTTTCAAAGTGGTCATTGGATTTCAGGCTCCTGTATGTGGCTAGGCTCCCAAAAAGTTTCACACATGTGGTATCCCCATACTCAGTAGAAGTAGCAGAATGTATTTTGGGGTGTAATTCCACATATACCCATGGCTTGTGCGAGAAAGAAATCATTTAAATGACAACTTCGTGTAAAAAAAAAAAAGAAAAAAATTTTTTTTGTCATTTTCCAGAAACTTGTGGAAAAAAATAAATCTTCCATGGACTCAATATGCCTCTCAGCAGATAGCTTAGGGTGTCTAATTTCCGAAAAGGGGTCATTTGAGGGTGTTTGTACTATTCTGGTATTTTAGCACCTCAAGAAATGTGATGGGCAGTCAGAAAGTAAAAGCTGTGTAAATTCCATTATCTATACCATAGTTTGTAGACGCTATAACTTTCACAAAAAGCAATCAATATACACTTATTGGGATTTTTTTTACCAAAAACATGTAGCAGAATACATTTTGGCCTAAATTTATAACTAACTTTGAGTTTACTATATATTTTTTATAGCTGAAAGTAAAAAATATTGTTTTTCTTCAAAATATTTGGTCTTTTTTTGTTTATAGCGTAAAAAATAAAAAGCGCACAGGTGATCAAATTACACAGAAAGAAAGCTCTATTTGTGTGAAAAAAAGGACGTAAATTTCGTTTAGGTGCAGAATTGCATGACCGCACAATTATCAGTTGAATTAGTGCAGCGCCAAGTAGCAAAAAGAGGCCTGGTCATTAAGGGAGGTAAATCCTCTGGAGCTCAAGTGGTTAATACGGCTCAATCAGACATATCTGTTTGAAGACCGTTACCTATACACTCCCCAGTCTATTGGGTTAGATGTGGTTTTTATTCAGGGATACCACTATGGTTCTTTGTTTATTATATAATTGTGTTTGGAAATGCCCTTTATTTATTTTTTAAGTCCTCTATTGCAGTGATCTGGGTGTGCCCTTGTTATCCGGTTTTGGGGGGACCCTGTGAGCCCGGGGCTCGCCCTGGCCTATGATTTGGCTATAATTTGAAGTTCTCTGTTTTTAAGCCTGGTTGAAGATTTAGTATGTACTTCCTGTACTTTTATATATTGTGAGTTTATCTACAGATTGAAAATCACAAAAATACTGTCAGTGGATATAAGTAATGTTTCAAACAAATATATGTTCAATCTTGTAGATGATGTCACTCCTATGCAGAGCTTTCCTCTTTCCCTGAAGGAGTGAAGTCACTCCAAAATGCGTTGGATCTATAGAAATTGTCCCTGCAATAACAAGTGTTGATGGTGATGTCACATTATGTTTTTTAAAAATGGTCAACTATGTATGACTATACAAAGTATTTGTATTACCAACAAATAATTTTGATGGTGATGTTATACTATGCTCTTGAATGGTTTGTCATGCTGTGAAAATATTGACAAAATAAAGAGTTTGTACTTTTTGTATTCCCAGTTTACATATTTATGCCTTTAAAGTCCAAACTCACTTAGGGGGTTTCTCTCTTATGTTGGAGAGAGTGGTCTGTTTTGAAGAAGTTGGTCTGTGTTGGGGTCATTCTATGCTGGGAGGTGGGTCTGTACTGAGGGATCTGTGCTGGAGAAGTCAGTCTGTGCTTGGGAGTCAATCTGTGCTGGGAGGCCAGTCTGTGATGAGGGGGTTGGTCCATGCCAGTGGGTCAGTCTGCACTAAGGGCCTGTGCAGGGGGATCAGTTGTGCTGGAGAAGGTGGTCTGTGCTATGGAGTCTGTGCTGTGAGTAGGGTCTGTACTGAAGGGTTTGTGCTGGGGAGTTGGTCTGTACTGAGGGGTTTGTTTTGGGGGATCTTTACTGAGGGGGTGGGTTTGAAAGGGGGATTTAGGGATGTTAAGGGGGATCTGTACTGAGGGGGTATGAACTTAAGGGGTGATTTGTACCTGGAAGGTTGGGTCACTTTAGTTGTACTCTGTAAAGTGGCCTGTGCATTACATACTCCTGACCCCTGCATTATAGACACTTAGAATAACTTATCAAAACAGCCAGAATTAGAAGCAGCTCTACATGCCAACCAATCAGTTGCTACCTTTTATTTTCAAAGCTTAACGTGAAACTATACTCACCTTGGGTCCAGCGGTGCAGCATCCCGGAGCTCCCTGCCCAGTTGCTGACATCTTCAGGCAGGCTGGCTTCCGGGTCATGATCGCCCGCCACTTTCATTGGTCAGGCGGGGATGATGTCACTCCCACGCATGCCTAGGAGTTCAGTCAAATTCGGCATTGACTAATTTGTAGAGAGCTGCGTCTGCACAGCTAGCTGTACAGGGGTATATAGGCAGGTAGGTTACTGAAACAGAAGCAGGCTTTTGAAAATACGCTGATCAAAAAAACAAAAGGTAGCACAAAATTAATTTCCTTAGTGTCAATATATTATGAAGAACATTGATCTATGCATCTGGAATATACTCAAAAAAAGTAAAAGAACACTTTTTGATCAGAATATAGCATCAAGTCAATTAAACTCATGGTATATTGATCTGCTCAGTTAAGTAGCAGAGGGGGTTGTTAATCACTTTCAGCTGCTCTGGTGTTAATGAAATTAACAACAGGTGCGCTAGATGGGCAAAAATGAGACAATCCCCAAAACAGGAATGGTTTTACAGGTGGAAGCCACTGACATTTCTGACTGTTTTTTACTAGTTTTGTATTTGGCTAGGGTCAGTGTCACTACTGGAAGCATGAGGCAATACCTGGACTCTACAGAGGCTGCACAGGCAGTCCAACTCCTCCAGAATGGCACATCAATACGTGCCATTGCCAGAAGATTTGCTGTGTCTCCCACCACAGTCTCAAGAGCATAAAGGAGATTCCAGGAGACAGGCAGTTACTCTAGGAGAGCTGGACAGGGCTGTAGAAGGTCCTTAACCCATCAGCAGGACAGGTATCTGCTTCTTTGTGCAAGGAGGACCAGGATGAGCACTGCCAGAGCCCTACAAAATGACCTTCAGCAGGCCATTGGCGTGAATGTCTCTGACAAAATAATTAGAAACAGACTTCATGAGGGTAGCCCGAGGGCTCAGCGTCCTCTAGCTGGCCTTGTGCTCACTACCCGGCACCTGAGAGCTCGATTGGCATTTGCCATTGAACAACAGAATTGGCAGGTTTGCCACTGGCACCCTGTGCTTTTCACAGATGAGAGCAGGTTCACCCTGAGCACATGTGAAAGGGTCTGAAGAATCCGTGGAGAATGTTATACTGTAACATTGTTCAGCATGACTGTTTTGGTGGTGATGGTCTGGGTAGGCATATCCATGGAGGGATTCACAGACCTCTACAGGCTAGATAATGACACCCTGACTGCCATTAGGTTTCAGGATGAAATCCTTGAACCCATTTTCAGACCCTACACTTGTGCAGTGGGTCCTGGGTTCCTCCTGGTGCATGACAATGCACGGCCCCATGCGGCGAGAATATGCAGACAGTTCCTGGAGGATGAAGGAATTGACACAACTGAATGGCCCCTACGCTCGCCTGGCATAAATCCAATAGGACACCTCTGGGATATCATGTTTTGCTCCATCCGATGCCACCAGGTTGCACCTCAGACTATCCAGGAGCTCAGTGATGCCCTTGCCCAGATCTGGGAGGAAATACCCCAGGACACCATCTGTCGTCTCATTAGGAGCATGCCCCGACATTGTTAGGCATGCATACAAGCACGTGGGGGCCATACAAACTACTGAGTACCATTTTGAGTTGCTGCAATGAAATTTCAGCAAAATGGACTAGCCTACTGCATAATTTTTTCACTTTGATTTTTGAGGTGTCTTTAAATTCAGTCCTCTGTAGGTTGATAACTTTTATTTCCATCTTAACATTCCTAACACATTACTCAGTCCATATCAGTATAGATATCCAGCATGGTAGTTTTCCCCATTGAGATTTGATGTGTTTTCAAAGCACTTTCATAATAATCTGGTGCACTTCTCCTGCAGTGCGGGTGCAACATGGTGTACCCACAGTTTCTGTGCAGGTTAGCTATGCTTTACCATGGACTTCAATTTTGTCCCACAGTTTTGGTGCACTTTCTGAAAGTGTGCTGAAAGCCCTGCATGTAGGCATTTTTGTGCACTTTCTGAAAGCACACCAAAACCACAGGACATAATTGAACAGCTAACCCACACAAAAACTGCAGGTATACTGCACTGCACCCGCACTGCAGGAGAAGCACACCAGATTATTCCAGCTCATTATGAAAGGGGCCTTAGTTTTGCAAGCTATATCTGGAGCATGCTTAAAATGAATTGTTCAATTAATTTTAATGCATTACTACTTAGTTGTACTAGAGGAAAAATGTACCTTTTATAGATTAAGCAAAAAATTTGCTATTTCAGCACAAAGTGTATGCTCACCTATTTAAAGTGGTTGTAAACCCTTACATATACCCAAGGAAATGACTAGCCTCAGGTGATACACATAAATGAAACAATCCTCCTATATAAGTTGTACCTGTTTATCTGCTCCCATTTCTTCTGTAGATCACAGGATTTTTTCTCAGCGCTACCAGCAGATGAGGAGGATCTGACATCACACACACTGCAGAGCATAGAGTTCCCTGATCTTGACAGCTGATTGGAGGAAAGGGACACACCCACCTATACATAGGCTTACATGTTTATAGCAAAATATACAGAGCTGTTATGTCAGTAAAAGTCAGAGGTGACCCATGCAGATAGCATAGAGAGGACACACACTAAAATTTGGAGTAATTTGTTAATTTTTGGCTCATGAGGTTTATAATCATTTTAATGATAATAGCTTTACATTTATCAAAAATAAATTAGCAGCAATAGTGCCTATTGTGGCTTAAAGTGGTTGTAAAGGTAAAATTATTTTTACCCTAATATATTCTCTGCATTAAGGTTAAAAAAAAAACTTTCAAAAATTGCTCCCCCAGCCCCCCTTAAACACTTACCTGAGTCTGATCTTGATTCAGCGCTGTGCCCATCTGCAGCAGCTCTTCTACATTCTCTCACTTCTCACAGTAGCAGGAGCCATTGGCTTCTGCTGCTGTCAGCCAAATCTTGTGAGGAATGAGTGTAGGTGGGGGGTGGGGCTGAGCCACACTGTGTGTATATAGATACGCATTCCAGTTGGGGATTGAGCCAGGATGAGTCCCCCCCCTAGCAAGTGGCTTGTTATTGGGGCAAGAGAGCCAGAGGGTGACCCCAGAAAAGGAGGTTCAGTGCCGTTCTGTGTAAACCATTGCACAGAGCAGGTAAGTATAACATGTTTATTATTTAATATAAACAAAAAAAACCTTAACTTAGTTTAACTTTGGACTTTAACAGTTTATCTAGCTATGTTGAGGAGTGGAGATAATTTTCTCCATTTCTCTTTGAAACTGGGTGAGAATATGCCACTGCATTAAAGACAAAAAGCCAGTTTAGTTATGTGCAATGAAAACATCTGACTGTCCATTTCTATTAAATATCTCCTTGCTTCTCCACCTCAGAGGTGGCGATAGCGGAGAGAGAAGAGAAAAGGCATGATCTGAGGAGAAAATAGGTGAATTAATTAATCTGCTTCCTCGCAGGTTGAGCCAGACCCAGCCTGAAATGAAATGTATTTACTCAGTGCAACTTATAACATCCAAGTGAAAGATATAACACAAACATGTCAGAAAAAAAATTACAAACAGAATCACTGAGTTGTAAAAAGGATCACTCCCTTGTGTTAGTATTTTGTTAAACCACGTTTTGCTTTAATTACAGCCAGTTAGAATATGTCTCTACTCACTTTGCACATCTAGACTTTTCAATATTTGCCAACTCTTCTTTGCAGAACTGCTCAAGTTCAGTTAAATTTGTGGACTGCAGTCTTCAAGGCATTCCACACATTTTCAATGGGGTTTAAGTCTGGGCTCTGACTAGGCCACACAAGGATATTCACCTTTTTCTCCTTCAACCACTGTGTGGTCATTTTTGCTGTGTGCTTTGGGTCATTGTCATGTTGAAAAGTATACCTTCCCATTGACAACTTTTTGGTAGAAGGCAGCTGATTTTGCTCCAGAATTTGATGGTATTTTGCTGCATCCATTTTTTTCTTCTATCCTGACAAGTCCTTCATCCCTGCTGCAGAGAAACATCCCCATAATAGAATATTACCACCTCCATGCTTTACTGTAGAAATGGTGTTATTTTGAATTTCTAGACATATTGTTTAGTGTTTAGCCGCATCTGACCAGAACACTTTTTTCCATGTGGCCTCAAAATCTTCAAGGTACGTTTTAGCAAAGCTCAGTCATGACTGCATGTGGCTTTTCTTGAGGAGTGGCTTTTTTCTTGCAAATCTCCCATACAAGCCACATTTATGGAGAATTTGTGATATTGTTGTCACATGCACATAATGACCACTCTTTGTCATAAATTCCTGCAACTGCTTCAGAGTTTCTGTAGACCCCTTGCTATAACTTCTCTGACCAGTTTTCTCCTGGCTCTTTCATCCAGTTTGGAGTGATGCCCTGATCAATGGAGGGTCTGTGTTGTACCAAATACCTTCTACTTCTTAATAATAGACTTCACTCTCCTTCTAAGCACTGATAAAGCATTTGACATTTTTTTGTATCCATCACCTGACTTGTGCCTGTCCACAACTTTATCCTGGAGATCTTTAGACAGTGCCTTGCCACCCATAGTTGATTGTATGCTTCAGTTGCACTACCAGAAACTGAAATGCTCCAGGAAAACTCTCTTCATGCTGAGCTAATTAAAAGGACCACAGCTGATCACAATTGAAAGTTAGATGGCTTTGTGTGTCTTTCAGAAGGTGATTATCTATACCTTATTGAGTTTACAAGTTATTTTTAAGATGGGGGTTAACCTTTTTTGCAACTCTGTGATTCTGTGTTTGATTTTTTTTTTTTTCTGACATGTTGGTGTTATATATTTCATTTGGATGTTATAAGTTGGACAAAACAAAACTGTGTCTGTCTTCATTTCAGGCTGTAAAGAAACAAAATGTGATTATTTTAAAGGGGGTGATTATATATATATATATATATATATATATATATATATTTCCCTTGCTACCGTTATATTTTTTATGATCTTACATTGTATCTGTACACCAAGTATTACATTCTTTTCTCCATCAGAGAAGAAAAGTGGAAGTGTTAATAGACATGGTCTCCCCTGAGGTGTACAGCTGCAATGTGATAATGTGGGCCAGATTGCAGTTTAATAAGCAAACACCTTTGTTTCACAAACTACAGACTAAGCAGTGAACACAAGTGAACGAAATGGATTCAGAGATTTGAAAACTATCTAGTTTTTATGGATGTTATTTACACTGACAGAAAGAAAGCCATGTTGTTTCATTTAGCTGAGGAAAAGGTCTATGATGTATATAACACTCCAAGTAATACCCACACATATGATGATGTAACGGAAGAGCTCCCTGCTAATTCCAAACCAAAAAAGGAATGTATCATATGATATTGACATATTCATACAAGCACATCAACATCCTGATGAAACTCTGGTTGCATTTTAAAATGGTTCCGATTTTAAAACACTTTTTACATTAATGCACTCCCTTGTTTTTCCCCTATCCTAAACATTTACCTGGCACCAATATTGATTCAACACTATTCCCACCAGTAACCCTTCTTTTTCTGCATTCACAGGTTTTATCGAGAATAGCCAATGCTGCTGCTGTGAGTCAAAACCTGTAAGGAGTGAGAGGGGGGTGGGGCTGAGCCACTCTGTGTGTCTATGGAAGCACACAGCCTGGCTCTGCAATGTGCTTGCATGTCTGCCACCAGAGCTATGGGGGAATATGCAGAAGAGGAGGAGCAGACAGCGCTGGAAAGGGACCACAGAAGAAGACCACGGCTCTTCTTCTCGGTGCAATACCATGATTCTAAGCAGATATTTATTGAGTCAACATAAACTCATCTTAATTTTAACTAGAATAAGCATATATATGAATACTCTCCAATCACTACAGGAGTATTTACATAAACACAGCTAGATTTGAGGATTCTTGGACAAAAGAAGTAGTTCAGCCCACAATATTAATTTATTGATAGGGTTATATCATACATATACAAATTACACACTAAACAGTTTTTCCAACACAATGTACAGTATAAGTATGGTGGGTTCAGGGGCGGACTGACCATTTGGAAACTCGGGCACTGCCCGAGGGCCCGGGTTCAGTAAGGGGCCCCATGAGATGCCCCTGGTACCTATTTCATAGGCTTTTTATGAGTTTGGGCAAGGACACAGGGGCCCCATGATCCCCTATTGCCCGGGGGCCCCATGAGTTGTCAGTCCGCCCCTGGGTGGGTTACATGATATTTACCAATACACACAAAAGCATATTTACAATATAATGTACAGTACAAGTATGAAGTTAGTTTACCTCTCAGCTTCAGGTGTGCTCATACTGAGTGTTTTTTTTGTCCCAGGGTAAAAAGAGGCAGCAAGCTTTATAACAATTTGTTATATCCCCTCTAATTTCTGTACAGTGGCTAATATAATGTATCCTAATTGGTCACTATACCTAGCAAAAGCACAGCCTGATTGGAGTATCTAAATAAGGTTTCTTTTTACAACCCATTTGAGATTGATAATGAAAAACAACGGCCAGGTCTTGAAGTAGAAATATTCATAGTAACACCGACTGGAAAGCTAACAGTGGTACACTGGATAAGCACACTGAATGGTTAAAATATATTCTCAGATCTCAGAATATCTACTGGATATATTACACAAGCAAAACTTTATATAGTAACACTTAACCAGTTTGCAAGATATTGGGTGAGCTCTCATGGGAGTCCAGCTTCTAGAAGAAAAGGTGTTCCACTACTGATCAATGTGCTGTAAACAAAATTAATAAAGCAGCACAGCATAGAAATCACAATAACAGATGTCAGATGCTGTATGTAGACATTGTGCAGAGTATGTGGAAAATTAGTAATTCTTTTCAATTTTAGAAGAGCTAATTGGAGAACGGTTAGTAACATAGCAATGTACAGTGCAAAAAAGAGAATAAAATCATATTCCCTGTAGTCAAATATGACTGAAGTTCAGTGAATAATGGAAAGTCACTGCTATGAAAGGGATGCTGTTTTGGTGTCGTTGCCCTAAAAAGAAGTATTATATTTACCTTATTTGCATAACACCCAAAATGATAAATATATACAGTATGAACATGGGGATGGGCCCCCTTCTTTTGTACCAATGGGTAACCCCATAGGTTCCAGAACCCAAAGTGGAACTAAACTCTCTCAATCAACATTAATTATGTTTAATCCATATGCTGCTACCATTAGTAAATACTGTAAATAGGATAGTATATTATATTTACTTGTTTTACCCTTTTTTTTAATTTTTTTAGTTGCTTCCTGGTTTCTGGCCTAGGTCAAATTATGTCATACATACCTTTAGTGTTCATAGAAAGTTTTTTTTTCACCTGAAGTAGGGGAGGAGGAGCTTTCTAAGCTAAACCTGTCCTCTTGCCTGCATGCTGTACCTAAGAGCAGATGGATGGTGTTTTTCAAAGTGATTCTCAACAAAATAAAGCATAGAGACATGGATGGATGGCTGAGTTTGCTTTGCATATTAAACATGAATTAAATAGTGTTTTCAGTTTGTGGTTGTTCCGCTGTTACTGTCTGTGAGCAGGCAGGCTATTTATTGAAGAAGGGACATGCAATGTCTTTTCTGCAATAAAATACACGTACACCTACCTGTTCTCTGTGTTCTCTGGCATGTAAACGGAGCTACATATGCGCAGCTCAGCTTACAGTACTGGCCCAATCCCTGTGTACCAGGATGACTGGCTCCTACACATGCCAATGAAGATGGCCAAAGACCAGCACATAGAAGAACATGCCATTGCTGTTGAGGGACTTTTGGAGGAAAAATAAGTAAAGCGCCTTTTAGTTCAGCTAAATCAGAATATCTGCTAACTTTAACGAACTTCATTGCCAAGTCATTTTCTGTCCATTTTCAGTGTTAATAGTCAAAGGATTGACAAACAAAGAGCATGGGAATGGAGAGCTGATCACTGGTATGGAAAATGTGCACCAATGAAAAAATAAATAAATAAATCTTAAATCCATTCTGTTTGGTTGGGAAATTCTCTGTTTAAAATGTTTACAACACTGGACATCACATACTGTAATTTGTATGTGTAATAGTTTCTTTTCTTTTTTTTGTACATTATTCCTTGGCTTACACAAAGCAGCAGCAGCACCCCTATATTATTAATTATAAGTTGATAAAGATTCTCATTTTAGGTATTTTTGACATATGCTTTATTATCTAGTAGTAATGGGCTAGATTTGAGGAATTAAACATGAGACAGAACAGATTTTAAAACTCTATAAGAAAGATAACACTTCAAAATGAAATAAATCTAAATCTCACTTACGCTTTACATATCCACATTTGCACCTCTAAACATAGATTATTACAAACATACAGTAATTGGTACTGATACTTCAATTTTCTAATTACTAGATTTTTACATAGAGTGTCTATGATATTCCAACTGCAGGGTCTTCTTACTGTAGTTTCTGACTCCTTGAATTTTACAGTACCTTTCTGGTTACAATAAGGATGACTCGAACACATCTGGATTTGGTTCCATTAAACATATCAAATTTCAAACCCATTTGGATGCCATATCCAAACCTTATTGAAGTCATTAGTACCTGAATGTGTCAAATCAGTTTTATCTCTTTTTAAAGTCATTTACCAAGGAATTGGCAAAAATGGGTTGGAGGGCTGGGCACAATGACAGGGGATATATACAAATTCAAAAACATATCCTGGGGCGTTAAAAACCTTTGATTCACATATCCCTGCAAGCTTCCTTTCTTTTGTAAATAATGCCCCCCCCCCCCCTCCACCAAATACATACTAGATTCTCAACAAGGGGGATGAGGGTCTGGAATGTATTTGAGACTTGCAGGGGAAAGCCGAATTTTAGTAAAAAAAAAAAGTTGAAACAACTTCAGGCTCCATCATTTCATCAAATCTCAGGGGTCCAGGAGGCTGTAGCTAGACAAGGCAGCAACAATAAGACAATAAGATTATAGTCTCAGTCACCACTACCCACAACCACTAGAAGCTCTGGCAGAGTGATATTTTTGCCTTACTCCCTCAGTAAGTGTGCAGGGAAGGGCTGTGTTCCTGAGAGCTGGATTAGAGCCATCAGGTGGTGACAGCAGTGGCGGGCTGGCAAGCTGGGATGCAGACACACTTTTTGTGGTAAGACTTAGTGTTTAAAGTGGAGCTCCACCCAAAAGGGAAAGTTATGCTTTAATTCTTTGTCCCCCGCTCCCCATTAAGGATTGGCACCTTTGGGACATGTGACAGGTCCCAGAAGACTACGGGGCCATTCACAAAGCGCAGCGCTTCTTGTGCATGCGCAGTGGGTGCCCGGCTGTGCTTCCCCCCAGACGATGTGCATGTTGCACAAAACGCGTAGGAGGAGCCAATAACGCCATGACGTCACGCCGCCGGAGCATCGTGGAGCTTCGGCAGCCATCTTGATACTAGGATGGTTAGTCCAAGTTATACAGATGTTTCTATTTCACCTGGATACCTGCTAATTTCTGGATGCTTTTTTATCTAATAAAACAATCTTACTACACTATGGAGGTCTCTCTGCTTTAACTCCCCTGGGCAGATTCACTTTGCAGATACCCAGGATCCAGAGAGGGAACCCTTACATATCCGGCGAGCTGACCCATCCATCCCTTAAAGGGATTCCTGACATCCTCCCAGCACATACCAGATGCTTCAGGACCCAGGCTTACCCAGTGAGGGATTTCACTCCATTCCTGTCCAGACCTGGATGACTTAGATGACATTTTTTACACAATTTTTACACAAAATGTGCATTTTGTTTTGCGCTCTGGTGAGTGCGCATTCTTCTCATTTTTGACTGCACAAGCACCAAGTTCTAGATGAACACAGGATTCCCGTTCATGTCATTATTCACTTTATGAACTTTTTATTGTTTTTTATACAGTGATTTTATGTACTTGTTTATAGCACTGCACTTTATCACATCTTGTCTGTTTGAGGTTTATTGGTTACCTTTAGTGCTTAGCATCTTATAGTGCGCTCGCAATTATTTATTTAAATCTGAACTGCCGTTAATCTGAACTGCCTTTGATTTGAACTGCCTTTGAACTGAACTGCCGTCGAGCTGAACTGCCTTGTTTAATCTGAACTGCCTTTAAGCTGAACTTCCATTGAGCTGAACTGCTGTTAATCTGACCTGCCGTTAATTTGAACTGCCGGTCAGATGACCTGATGTTAATCTGCCTTCAAGCAGACCAGCATTTTAAGTAGGCCATCAATCAGACCAGCCAGCAGACCAGACTTTAATCAGGCCATCAATCAGACCAGCCAGCAGACCAGACTTTAATCAGGCCATCAATCAAGCCAGCCTTCAATCAGACCAGCCATCAATCAAGCCAGCCAGCCATCAATCAAACCAGCCAGCCATCAATCAAGCCAGCCAGCAGACCAGCGTTTAATAGGCTCAGCCAGCAGAAAGGCCTATAGGCAGCCAAGACCGGCCTTGACAGTGCAACTAGCATGATCACATGTCATGGGGGATCTTCCTCAGCCTGAGTCATCTGTGGCAGCCCAGACGTAATACAAAAAAGTGGTCCTAATTTCCAGTATTCAACCCATATCTCATGCCTGTGAGTTTTTCCTTATTTTTTTTTTGTCTCCTTGTTTACACTGCAACATGAAACAGAGCAAATTAAGATTTTTTTTTTTACAGAAAAAGATCATCCTACTATTGTGGAGTCCCAGTCAAACCCTATAGAAAAAGAGAATGAATCAATAGCTAATTCAGTTGCTAGTTGTAGTTTGCCACAAACGTCCACTGCCGTAATAACTAAAAAGACAAATGAGGGTGAAGCTGGAAAGACCGTGAAAAAACACTGTTTTAGTACACATTGGCTGGATCAGTTTTCATGGCTTGCTTACTCCAAGGAAAATGATACAGTTATATGTAAAGTTTGCAGTCGGTTCCCCCAAATTTCAGATGAAAAATGGGCAAATGGCGTAAAAGCTCCATTTAAAAGGGAAACTTTTGTATGGCATGACAAATGTAATAAACACAAAGAGAATATTGATAAGGCAAAGGCTGGAGACAACCCTGAAGAAAGACCTGTATCTATGTGTATCAGAAAAATGGACGCAGCAATGTTTCAGCACATGACACACACGTTTATCATTGCTTATTACGTACCTAAATGTGAAAAGCCATTTCTAGATTTCCCTGATTTAGTAACACTGAGTGCCAAACTAGATGTGCCAGGTCTGCAGAAATATGCAAGTAATACTCAATGCAAACAATTAATTAATTTCATTGCAAGAATAATCAGAGAAAGTCTTGTGGCAAACATTAAAAAGTCACCTTTTGTTGGCATCATGATTGATGGATCTACAGATCGAACCTACACTGAACATGCAAACATTTATGTCCATTATGTTTTAGAAGGAGACGTCAAAGAAGATTTTTTGGGGGAACATTTGCGCTAGAAAATGCTACTACAGAAGGTTATTTCAAAGGATTGACTGCCTTTATGGATAATCTGCATCTTAATTACAGAGGCTCTTCATGGGTTGCAGGCTTGGGAACAGATGGAGCCGCAAGCATGCTTGGCCACATGTCAGGTTTAGCAGTCCAGATGAAAGAAGTCTGCCCACAGATGATCAGCATACACTGTGTGGCTCATCACTTTCAGCTTGCGATCTTGGATGTTTGCAAGGAAATGCCATACCAACAAACATTTGATGAGGTGGTGCGGCATGTTTTCAAATATTATCATTGCTCAGCAAAATGCCTTATGCAACTTAAAGATCTCACAAACACTTTAAGTGAGGAAATCTTGAAAATTAAAGATGTACACACAGTGCGCTGGTTATACAGCAAAGTTGAGGCCTTGCATGTTTTTCTGCAAAACTGGAAGACAGTAGTGAGCCATTTTGAGCAGATATCAACTGAGGGATCATCTGAATCTGCTAAAGTTAAAAGCATTCTGAAAGACCTGAAACAGCTGAAGTTTGTAAAACTTTTGCATTTCCTATTTGATTTTTATAGCAAGCTAAAACCTTTGTCAGAGGGTCTTCAGAACAAGGAACTTATGATCTGTCAGGTAAAAAACAAACTAGAACATGCAGTTAAAACTCTTCAGGATCTTTCTGATGGGAAAGGAAAAAACAAACTTTAATTTTACAGAAGATGGAAAACTACATTTATTTATTTCAGGTACTTATATAGCGCCATCAATTTATGCAGCGCTTTACATATACATTGTACATTCACATCGGTCCCTAACCCTCAAGGGGTGTACAGTCTAAGGTCCCTAACTCACATTCATACATACACATACTATGGACAATTTAGACAGGATCCAATGAACCTACCTGCATATCTTTGGTGTGTGGGAGGAAACCGAAGTACCCGGAGGAAACCCACACAGGCACATGCAAACTCTAGGCAGGTAGTGCCGTGGTTGGGATTCGAACCAACGACCCTAGTGCTGCCAGACGGAAGTGCTAACCACTAAGCCACTGTGCTGCCCCCATGGGCTGCAGCTGACCAACCTTCAAGCTGGTGACAGAGAATTTCAGTCAATACCCCAATCTGTATTGGCCAAAGCAGAATGATATTTAATTTTGAGGCTTTCCTCATTCTCCTCAGATATTGTACAATCTTTCAATATATTTAACAGTGTGTCTTGGCCAGACAAAGCACACATCCTCAACTTTTGGATTGACTGAGTTGCACAGAATTGCAAAACATGTTTTTGATAATCAGTTTGAAGACGAACTTGATCTGTTAGAAGCAGAGTGGGCTTTCTATTTTTTCCCAAGTTTTCCCATGTGAATTATGTGTGCAATCAAAAATTTGTGTCAGTATTACTGAGTTATAGTACCTTTTTAAATCTGGAACTCCCAGTCCACCTTTCTCTTTATTCCTACTCAAGATTTCATAACTTATTCTAGGTTCTTTTTTTTCCTCCAAATAAATCTTATTAACATTTTTTTAATTATTCTAAAATATGCTTCTGGGATTTTGATTGGTATCATTTGGAATCTATATAGAATTTTTGGAACAATTACCATTTTTATCAGATTTATACGACCTATCTATGACAGAGTTCCCCCACCTAGTTTTCTTAGTTCATCCTTAATCTCATTTAGTAATGGGATATTATTTGATCTATATAAATTCTTAGAAGATACAGTTAATTTTATACCTAAATATTGGGGTGCAGTTGAATGTTCATTTGAGCATCTCCCTATATATTTAGATCAGCTCATGGGGAGAGATCATTGATGGGGGGGCACAGTCTCTGATGGGGGTGCTGCATTGTGTGAGTGCTGCGAAGAAGTAGTTAAACACAGCAGTTGAACTAAAGCAGGAGAACTCAAGCAGCAGGAAGACACAACAACAGCAAGAAACTCTACTGCATGCTGGACAGACTGCAAGCAAACACCCTGGGAAACATCTCTTACAAGTCTGAGTGCCACTCCGTTTACCTTTGTAATATGTCCCCTCTACTTCTCCTTTTCATATTACTTTCTTGTGTTCCCAAAATCAAATTTATTTACCTTTCTGCTCCACCCCAAAACTTGTACATCTCACCCTCACTGCTACCATCTCCCTACTACTGCTCTTATCACCTCCTGCTGATACTTCACTCACCTGCTGACCCAAACACCAGGACTGGAAGGCATGTGCACTCATGTACATCCCGCTCCCATCTTACTTTCCTCACACTACTTCTTCTCCTAACCTCTGGGGATATTTCCCTGAACCCTGGTCCTTCATCACCTCACTCACCCACTAGGTACCCTCCTACCCCCACAAACCGCCGCAACCCCCTCAACCTTATACTTGTCCCCCTCCTCCCTGCATCCATCCCTCCACTCTCGGTTGCACTCCTGAACGCCCGATCGGTTTGCAGCAAGCTCACCGCCATCCATGACTTCTTTATCTCCCACTCCCTCAACCTCCTAGCGGTCACAGAAACCTGGATCCAAGCCACTGACTCCGCCTCCCCTGCGGCACTCTCCTATGGAGGTCTCGTCTGGTCCCATTCACCCAGACCGAGCGGTCGTAGAGTTGGTGGGGTCGGCGTGCTCTTGTCACCGCTGACCACCTTCCAGGTCCTCCAAGCCCCCCCCCTTTATCCTTCTCCTCCTTCGAGGCCCACTGCATCCAACTCTTCTCTCCCATCTCTCTGAGGATTGCAGTAATCTATCGGCCTCCTGGACCCCTATCCCGCTTCCTTGACAACTTTTCCGTCTGGCTGCCCTCCTTCCTCTCCTCTGAACTACCCACCATCATCCTTGGAGACTTCAATATCCCTATCAATGTCAACAACCTGGCTACATCCCAACTCCTCCACTTAACCTCTTCTTTTGCACTCACGCAGTGCACACAGTCCTCCACCCACACCAATGGGAACACCCTGGACCTCGTTTTCTCCCATCTCTGCACCATCCACAACCTCATAAACACCCCTTTCCCTCTCTCTGACCACAACCTCATTACGTTCTCCGTCTCCCCGTCCTATAACGCCTCCCCCCCCAAACGTCAAACCATCACCAGCCGTAACCTCCACAACCTGAACCCAGCCCCTCTCCACTCGGCAGCTGACCGTCTGTACGACAGTATCCTTCCACTGTCATGCCCTGACCTGGCCACTACTGCATATAACGACTCACTGTCAGCTGCCTTAGACTCCTTAGCACCCCTAACCGCACATAGCGTTAGACCCCGACAGCTTCAACCCTGGCAGAACGACCACAGTAAACATCTTAAATGATGCAGTTGCGCGCTGGCGCGATTATGGCGCAAAACAAGATCCCTTCGAGCGTTCTCCCTCTACAAATCCGCCTTCCTCACCTACTCCTCCTCCCTCCACGCTGCCAAACAAGTCTACTTCGTAACCCTTATCAACACACTCTCCATCTGTCCTCGCTGGCTCTTCTCCACTTTCAACTCCCTACTCTCTCCCCCCCACCCCCACCCAGTACCTCACTCACCGCCCATGAGATTGCCAATCACTTCAAAAATAAGATCAACACAATCCGTAAGGACATCGCCAATGCTCAACCTACCCCCCCACTTAGCCTCCCTCCCACTATAACCCCATAAACTCTCCCCTCCTCTGACCTCACAACCGCCATACCCCCCACCACACCTAACGTCCCGCACACTATAACCTCCCCAACACTCCGCTCGTTCAGCCTTGCTACCACTGAGGAGGTTACTAAGGTCTTCTCAGAAGCCCACCTCACCACTTGCCCCCTTGACCCTGTTCCCACACAAATCCTCCGGTCACCCTCCTCCTCCATCCTACTCTCCCTTACCCACATCTTCAATCTCACCCTCTTTACTGGCGCATTCCCCTCCCCCCTAAAGCACGCACACATCACCCCCATACTCAAAAAGCCCTCCCTGGACCCCACTGACCTGAACAACCTTAGACTCATCTCCCTGCTGCCATTTACTTCCAAGCTCCTTGAGCGCTTAGTCTACAATCGCCTAAGCACCCACCTCACTGACAACAACCTCCTCGATCCACTACAGTCTGGCTTCCATCCCTTACACTCCACGGAAACCGCCCTACTCAAAATCACTAATGACCTGCTAACCGCCAAAGCTAATGGCCACTACTCAGTCCTCCTACTCCTCGACCTCTCCGCGGCCTTCGACACAGTTGACCACCCCCTCCTCCTTAATAAACTACACTCCCTTGGCATCAGAGACTCCGCTCTCTCCTGGCTCTCCTCCTATCTATCCCAACTCTCCTTCAGCGTTACCTATAACACTACCACCTCCCCCTCTCCCCCCTCTCTGTTGGGGTCCCCCAAGGCTCGGTCCTCGGGCCCCTTCTCTTCTCCATCTACACCTCCTCCCTCGGCAAACTGATACACTCCCACGGCTTCAACTATCACCTCTATGCCGATGACACGCAAATTTACCTCTCCACCCCTCAACTCACCCCTTCAGTCTTCGCCCGTATCACCAACCTACTGAACGACATATCAGACTGGATGTCACTCCATTTCCTCAAATTGAACCTTTCCAAAACTGAGCTCCTGATTTTCCCCCCAGCCTGTGCCCCCACCCTCTCCATCATGACCAACAATGCCACCATCAGCCCCACCCCGCAAGCCAAAGTCCTAGGTGTCACTCTAGACTCAAACCTGTCCTTCCAACCAGATGTCCAATCATTGGCAAACTCATGCAGGCTCCACCTCCGCAACATCTCCAAAATAAGTTCGTTCCTAACCCCAGACACTACTAAATTACTCGTTCACTCCCTTATTATCTCACGTCTGGACTACTGCAACTCCCTTCTCACCGTCCTACCTCATCGCAGACTATCCCCGCTTCAGTCAATCCTGAACTCAGCGGCCAGACTCATCCACCTTACCAATCGCTCCGCTTCTGCCACCCCCCTCTGTCATTCCCTCCACTGGCTCCCGATTGCCCAACGCATTAAATTCAAACTACTAACACAGACATACAAAGCCATTCATAATGCTGCCCCAAACTACCTCACCGACCTGATAACCAAATACCACCCTACCCGTAATCTTCGCTCCTCACAAGACCTCCTACTTTCTAGCTCCCTGGTCTCCACCTCCCATGCCCGACTGCAGGACTTCTCCAGGACTTCCCCCATCCTCTGGAACTCACTACCCCAATCCATCAGACTGTCACCTACCCTCCTCACCTTTAGGCGCACCCTGAAAACCCATCTCTTCAGGGAAGCCAACCCCGCCCTCACCTAACAGCCGATCTCCTCCACTCCTCCCACCACTCCATCCTCCACAGCCATTTCCTCCTGTACCACTATTTCCTCCCTCCTAGAATGTAAGCTCGAAAGAGCAGGACCCTTGAATCCCTCATGTTATGTTTTGTTACTGTATTGTCTCATGTACTGTCCCCCACTATAATGTACAGCGCTGAGCAAACCTCTTAGCGCTATATAAATACTGTATATTAATAATAATAATTCTTTTTCTCTCCATACAAAGGGAAATTCCTCCTGTAATATATTTTTCTCGCTGTTTAAAAGATTTATATTTAAAAACCTTTTCTGCATCTATCAAAAGGACCACCGCCGGGATTTTCTCTCTCCTACTTTTTTGTATGAGAAACAAAGATCTTAATCCATTGTCTCTACCCTCTCTTCCTGGAACGAAACCTACTTGATCCATATGTATCCATTCTGGCATCAAGTCTTTTAACCTATTTGCCAGAACTTTTGCATATAGTTTGGTATCTGTGTTCAACAAGGAAATCGGTCTATAACTTGCATATTGAGTGTCATCCTTACCTTACCTATGTAAAAGAACATATGCTTGTAAAGATTCCTTCCTCATTTCCATCTCACCTCCCAATGCATTCATATATGTCCTCAATTTGGGTACTAATAATTCCTTATATTTTTTATAATATCTCACAGTATACCCATCAGGTCCAGGATTTTTCCCTGCTAAAGTACTTTTTAATGCTAAGTATATTTCTTCCTGCGATATTGTTGCTTCCAGAGATTTTAATTGTTCCTCCACTAATTTCGGTAGTCCCACTTCTTTTAAATATGTCCATCTTTTTTTTATTTTTCCTGCATCTTCTTTACTATGGGGAATAATGTTATATAGTTTATCATAATATTTTTAAACACTTTAGCTATATCTTTAGTTGAATACAGTAATTCACCTTTGTTGTCCCTTATTTTGTCTATATAGTTCTTGGATTTCTTTTTCCTCTGAGCCCTCATTAAATACTTTCCTGGTCTATCTCCCCATCTATATCTCTCACATACCATTTTATTAAACACTCTTCTCTTTTCTTCCATAAAATGATTTAATTCCTCTCTTTTGTTCATAACTCCCTGCATAATCTCTTTTGTTACTCTATTTTTATGTTTCTGCTCTAACTCCTAGAGTTCCTTCAGAAGCTTATTTATTTTTTCTCTCCTTTCTCTCTTCTTTTTGCTCCAATCGCTATCAGGATACCTCTGATATAGTCTTATGAGTCTCCCACACCACTGCCACAGACACCTCCTCAGAATCATTTTCCTTAAAAAATTGCTCTCTTTTTTAACCTTTGGATACATCTCTTGATCCTGTAGAAGTGTCTCGTTTAACCTCCACAATTTCCTCCTATTCAACTCATTTCCCCATAGTAAGTTCATTGTGACTGGAGCATGATTCGATATTGATATCTCCTTTATTTTTACTTGAACCAGAGACTCAATAAGTCAATGATCCAACAGTATATAATCCAATCTTGAGTACGTCTTATGTGCATGAAAATAAAAGGTATAGTCTCTGTCCTTCATATGGTTAATTCTCCATATATCCACGAGTTGACATTGATATAACATTTTCTTTAAAAATCTAAGAGACCTACTCTCATCCCTCTACACACGAGATTTCATATCTATCTGAGGATCCATACAAAGATTAAAATCTCCTGCCACAATTAAACTACCTTTCTTGAAATCCATTAGTTTCCTCAGCGTATTCTTTAGGAACTCCTCCAGTTTCTTATTTGGGCAATAGATATTTGCTAGAGTACACTCCCAATCCTGTAATTTCCCCTTCAGGAACAAATATCTCCCCTCCAGGTCTACCACACTGTCTTCCAAATTAAACCTGATATTTTTTACCAAACCTATTGCCACTCCTTTGGCTCTTTTAATTGGGGAGTCTAGTACCATATTGGATAATATCTGGAATTTAGTTTCACATTTGCTTCTTGTTCTAAATGTGTTTCCTGTAAAAAAAAAAAAAACACTGAAGAGAATCTATGCTGAATTTCCTTAAAAATCCAAAATTTCTTCCCAAAGCTATTTAAACCTTTAACATTATAAGTCATAAAATTAATCTCTTCCATTCTTCCTTTCTTCTCCTCCCATCTCCCTCTTCCCCCCTCTCCCCTCTTCTCTTCTCCGTATCTTCTCTTTATTTTTCTAGGTTTTTTCCAGACAGATATATTTTTTACTATTTCACAGAGTCTAAAACTACCTACCCTTCCCCCATACCCTCTGCCCATCCACACCCCCCTCCCTTTTTAGGCAAATAATTAGTCTACGAATCATTTGTGGTCTACGTCCCACCATTGATTCCACTTTAGGGTGAAGCTCTTGAACATGCCCACCTCAACCCATTTACTCTCCCCCAGCATCTCGTCAGTTTAACCAAAAGGAGGAATATTTAAAAGAAGTGGAAAAAGAAGAAGAAAAAAAAAACCCTCTCCAAACATAAAGATAAGAGAAGAAGAAAAGAAAAGCAGACAACCTCTTCCTAGGAAAATAAAGAGGAGAGAAGAAGGCGGGCCACAGGGAAGAGGAAAAAAAAAAAACACCCAAAGGAGGAAAACCTCTCCTGGCACCCTCCTCTCCCTCTCCCCTCCCTACGTCCCCCTCTGATTTCAAGTTCTCTTCCGGACCCCCTGCCACCCCTCACTTTCTATATTCCCACTTTCTTCCTCCTCCTCACCCCATCCAGGAATATCCAGGGTAAAAATAGAAAACACATTAAGTAACACAAACCTTAGTAGAATTGTATGGGTACCCTCACAATTCCGAGGATTAGCAGATAGCACATGTTTTTTCACACTGAATGTGTTAGGGCTCGTTCACACTAGGCTGTTTTGCCAACGCTTGCCAAACACCCCTATAGCGTTTGGCAAGCGTTGGTCCGTTGTTTGCGGAGCGTTTTTAACGCTCGGCAAACGCTCTGCAAACGCTGCATGCGCGGTTTAGCGGCAGTTGCTAGGCGTTTGCCGAGCGTTAATAACGCCCCACAAACACCTATAATGCATTTGAGTGGTGTTACCGCTCCGCAAACACCCCGCAACCGCGTCGCAACCGCACCGCAAACGCCGGCCGGGCGTTTGCGGAGCGGCACCATAGACGAGAATAGGAGGCTTCAAAGCCTCCTGACTCGACCAGAGGTGTCCGTTTTGCCGCGACGCAACGCGACGCGACGCAAACGCTCCTGTTAGAACAGCACCATGTGCTGTAATGTGCAGAATTGGCAGAGGCGTTTGGGAAGCGGTAAAAACGCTTCCCAAACGCCTCTCTGCCGCCTGCACACAAGGCTAGTGTGAACGTAGCCTTAAAGAGTATGGAATGTTTTACATAAACAAAAAGGGTGGGAATATAACTCACTTTTAATGCCCTTATGGTCCACAGATTATGTTACTCCGGGTAAAGAAAGTGTCGCTGGGAAGTGGATAAAGAAGGAAGATGTACAGTTGAGAGATGTAATGGTGGGGGAGGAAATAGGTTCACTTAAGGATTTGGAAAAAAAGACGGAAATATTTACGAGAATTGATGAGTGACTTTATTTTCAGTTGAAACACTTTGTAGGGAAGCTTCCAAGGCCATTGAGAACAAGAGAGGATTGGAACCCTTTTGAGCACTTATTAGACACAAGGGGAGATGGGAAACATGGGATATCAAAAATATATAAGATTCTCACTGGAATAATCACAGCTACAAGTCCACCATTTATAGAGAAGTGGGAAAGGGATATAGGATTAATGATGGATATGGAAAAGCAAAAGAAAATATATAGTTTAATACACGAAAATGTAAATATGAAGGAGGTAGAGATGAATTATAAATATTTGGCAAGATGGTATATTACACCGAGTGTAGCACACAGATTGAATGGAGATAACTCACCTTTATGTTGGCGTGGATGTGGGGATAGAGGTACAATGTGTCACATTTGGTGGGAGTGTCCTAAAATTCAAGAGTATTGGGGGCAAATAGTAGATATTATCCAGAAAATAACGGAGGTTGATATTGCAAAAGAAGCAGAGACTTGCCTATTCCATGGTACTAAGCTATCGGTTAAGAAGTATAAAAAATATGGTTTATTGTATTATTTTAATGCAGCGAAGGGATTGATACCCAAGTTTTGGAAGAAACAGGAGGTACCAAAAATAAAGGATTGGATAAATAGGGTGGACCAGATATATAGATTAGAAGAACTTTACCACTGTGAAGATAAGATGGAGAGTTTTCGTGCCAAGTGGAAAAGGTGGGAGGATTTTAAGGAGTCAGAATTAATCCTAGAGTATATGGGAGTGTAATAGAGAAATAATGTGGATATGTTTCTGAATTGGGATCTCCAGAGGGAATGAGAAAGATGCAAAGCGGAGGTTTTGGGGGGTTGTAGGGAGGAGGGGGTATGTGGTTGGGTGGTAAGGGAGGGAGGGGAGGGAAAATGTTAAGGATTTTTGGTTAAACAATCAAATATTATGAAAATCAAACCTGTGGTACTTTTATGTGTTTATTTGTTTATGGTTTGTTTGTATAAATTAGAAATTTTGACAATTTTATAAAATATTTAAATAATAAAAAAAAAAAAAAAAAAAAAAGAAGCAGAGTGGGCTGACCTAAAGCTCTCCATTCAAAATGGACTCTCTTTTAATGAGACTCTGAAAAGATTGAATCAGCAGAAAGAAAGATTCAGCAACATACTCCCTCTGGTCAATTTATGTGCCATACTTCCCCCAACAACCGCCTCAGGTGAACGTGGCTTTAGCTACCAAAACAGAATAAAGATGGTCTATAGTTCATCACTGACACTGGAGACTTCGGATGATCTTTTGATGATTGCCATTAATGGACCACCACTAAAAGATTACAATCCAAACACAGCCATTGATAAGTGGTATTTTTCATCAGAAAGGGGACATTACACAAGTCTTGGTCCTGCTGTACAATGAAAACCATAGCAAATCTTGAAGTGAAACTGGCTTCCTACTGCTTTTTGTCATCCAAAAGAACATTTTTTGGTGTGTTTTTTCTTCGTGGAATAGATTGCAATCCACACACAGCCATCGAAGTGGTATTTTGCATCAGAAAAAGGGTATTACACAAGTCTTGTCCTGCTGTACAATGAAAATCATAGCACATCTTCCTACTGCTTTTTGTCATCCAAAAAAAAAATCATTTTTTGGTGTGTTTTTTCTTTATGGAATAGATTGCAATCCACACACAGCCATTGAAGTGGTATTTTGCATCAGAAAAAGGGTATTACACAAGTCTTAGTCCTGCTGTACAACGAAAACCATAGCAAATCTTGATGTGAAACTGGCTTCCTACTGCTTTTTGTTATTCAAAAAATTATTTTTTGGTGTGTTTTTTCTTAATTGAATAGAATGCAATCCACACACAGCCATTGAAGTGGTATTTTGCATCAGAAAAAGGGTATTACACAAGTCTTGGTCCTGCTGTACAACACAAACCATGGCTGCTCTATTAGCACATCTTTGGTTATGCCATGTTTTTTGGCATCTAAATAAGCACTTTTGTTTTTTTTCTTAATGCACTAAGCTCTCTTTTAATAAGATGCTGGAGATAAAAAATGCTAAATGTTCACTATTGTTATTTATTTTATGCAATGTTTTTTGGCCATCAAAGAGGCATTTTTTTCTTTTTTCTTAATGCCACACTTCTTTAAGGTCTCTGCTGGAGATAAAAAATACAACATGTTTACAGGAACTATTATTCCATATTTTTGGCATCAAAATGAGCACTTTTTCTTATGCTATACTTCTGTAAACTAAACTTACATCTTTTAAAAGAGACTTTAGTTACTAAAGTCTCTTTTTAAAGATACAAGAGATAAACAAAAAAAATACAAAATGTTCACTACAGGTTTAAAGCTTTAAAACTTGATATTTTGATTGCACCCTATTGCTATTAAGCTATTGCTGTTATGTTTAAACTGACATAATAAAGCTATGTTATAATTGCAGTTTTTTTATATTTTGGACTCTTTATTCTAAAGAAAAATGTAATTTCAAAGCTTTAAGGGGGTGTGGTTAGTGGCAGGGCTGGGGGCTTGGATGGGGGCAAGCTGGGGGTGGGATGGGAGGTGTACCTGGGCAAGGTTGGGTGGGGAAACTGGTGCAGAGTTTGTGCCTGGCTAGTAGGTCTGGACTCAAAATTTTAAGCCCTGGTCTAATTTATGAGCCTGTACATAGACCCACTGATTTCATAAAATGCACCTGATAAAGGGACCACCACATATCCTTCTTCCCCACGTTAATTAGTAAGGATTGCATAGTATGCCTACTCATTAAAAAAATATTTTAAATAAACACACACACACAAGTTTTTTGACAAGTCATTATTTAAAAAATAAAAATTCAAAAACTCTAGTCTCAACAACTATGAACATCCCTTACTGAACATCGGAAAAAAAAACCCTCCTACCTCGTTTGCTCACCCAGCTCTTCTGCCACTAATTTTTAGACAACTTCCTGGAGTTGTATTTAGGTTTTAATACTGTACAAGGCGTTGGGTATATGGTGGGGATATGGTGACATCTCTGGCCAAATATCAATATACAGCCATGGCCATATTTGGTCAGTGATGTTACCACCACCTTGCCCCTTTGCTTACTTGGCCATGGATTCACAACATAATTGATTGACACCATTGGTTATTAACTGATTATTAACTGGTGGTGCCTGATGGTAGGAATCTGTCTTGTATAATGGAGAGCAAAACTACCTATTTTTTTCTTTTTTTTCTGGACCTTTTCTAGACTAATAGGCAAGCTAAAATTGGGCATGGGGATCTGGGCACTGCCATGGGGGACATGTACCAATGCAAAAAAAACCCCAATATATATATATAAATATATATATATATATATATATATATATTTATATATATATATAATTTGTTCAGCAGAGAGAGGATCTTTCCATATGGCGTAAATACAAATCTTTTAAATAACATGCTTGATGATGCCTTAAGTCTGTGCATGATGTTACAAAACAGTACAATGTAGTCCTTTAAAAGTAGCAGTAAAAAATAAAAATAAAAGATGGTGTGAGGTTCGATCCGACATTACACCAGTGCATGCAGTCTGTGTGGCCTTGAAAGGGAGATGCAATGAGTACCCCCTTGCTGTACCAGGGCCTCTTCCACACATATAATGTGATGTGGGCCTTATTGATAGGGAGTCTGAAAGTTCTCTTTATATTAAGGGGCTCAAGATATTCCCCTGTTCCCAGGGAAATGATTACATATGTACATTTGTATTCCTTACTCATTTCTACAAGGAGTTCATATAAATAAACACACCCAGAAATATTTGTTTAGTTTCCTATGCATTTGTTCATTAAAGAATTTAGTTTTGTCATTTTCGTTTTGTTGAACCAATTTGTTTTTTAAATCTGTTTCGTAACTTTGGTATTTGTTTTGAATAATCATTGGTCTTTGAAGATTCAAAAAAATTTATTTTTTTTCAGAAGATTGCTATATATTCATTTTCAGTTTTGATATTTCGAGTGGATTTGCTATTCATATATATTGAAACTATTCAATATTTTTGGACACAACAGAATAAATATAATGCACAATTCAGCAGCCCAGAATTTTTTAAACCTAAGAATTACATTAGACTGTGGAACTGAACTGACTGTGACAATTACAGATTCAATTTAAATCACAAATTTACTTGAATCTGAATTATCGCATGTACCTGAAAATTGAATTAATTTCCCCATGGGCACAAACTTCTATTGCATCATGTGAGCCATCCGATTGAAACAAATGCATTCGTTCATTTTATTATGACTTTTTTACGGATTTGTTGACATTTGTTAGTATGTCCATTTGAAGATTTGTATACATTTGAATCTCCGAAAACCATATTTTTGTCTGAAAATTGATTTGTAAAGAAATGAAATGCACTTCTACTCTATGGTCACTATGTGCATTGCCACACCATTCCCAGTGTCACCAGACCAGTGTAAGCTAGCAACAGTGTTCCTGATTGCCACCTCACCAGTGCCAGTGTTTCAAGACCGTGTAGCCAGCAACATTGTGCCTGATCACTGCCATATCAGTACAGTGTCACCAGAGCCAGTGCAGCCAGCAATAGTTTTCCTGATCACTGCCATACAAGTGCTGTGTGCCCTCTGCCTGCCAGCAATACTGACACTGGTCTGTTTATTTACCCCTTCTCTGCCTGCCACCTAAAATTACGGATTTGTACATCCCACTGAGTATGTGCCTGTGAAACACCAGTCACAACCATCCCTTGCAAACAACTGCACTCCTGGAACCACAGATACATCAGCTGAAAACAACAATATGCCAACAGCTAAGTGGCAATGTAGTACTTATATAAGCTAAACAATTTATGTTTCTCCACCCACCTTTCCATATCACAACCTTGATCCTAACTATAGCCAATCCTGTCCCAAAAAATGTACTAATACATAAACCTATGAAATACTATGTTGCATATTTATATTAACTACCAATCCTACTTGAAGAGCTAACAGTACTTAGAATTAAGTACACTTATTTTTAGTTAGTATTAAGTAGAGGGCAGTAAGCATATTTACTTTCTGTTAGTTGAATATGTGAACTTTGGGGACTTCCAGGCTTAAGACAGAACAAAGGCTTACATACTCCCTATTCCTACCATACGTACAATTTTTGCCAGCATTTGCAATGCTTTCCAGCCACTCACAGTAAACCCTGTTACTGCTTCTAAAGCCTTCCTCTCTTCATCTGAAAATTTCTGCTGTTATATATCTTAAGAAAACAGTGCATTGTTTAAGATTTAGCAGTCATAGGTTGTTTTCACTAGGTAGCAGTAGGAGTCATTAAGGAAAAATAGCTAAGGTGAGGCAAAATTCCTATGTTAGCTCATAATAGTAATGGCTCTATCAATACTTTCATCATTCTGTAACCATCAATTAAGTTATTTTAAACCACAGAAACTAGAAAGAATGTTTCCATTACTCTGACTACAACAATCTCAGGTAAATTGCTATATGCTACACCACAGCTGGGGTTCTTTAGAGAGAGCCCTAGGGGTTCTGCCACCTCCAACACTACAGAAAATTATTATCTACCTAACAGTGGCTTCAGTATCCCCCTGCTACTGCTGTGGCAGATCACTATCCACTAAATGTTGGCTTGAATTGCACCAACTGCATAAATCAGGCAGATTGATATCAGCCAGACATTGAGATTTTGATTCTAGCATATGACACCACAAGTAGCATGGGACAAGCTTCTGAGAAACGTGAAAGCCTGATAAGGTATGCTATTGCTGCTTAGGGATTCATTGTGTAATCATGATGCAATGGACTATCCCATGATAGTTATGTGGACTGTTACTACTCTAGGTACAACAACTATACAATTTCATATACAAAGAGGTATAATTGCTGCTCAACTAAAACGCCATTCAGTGTAGCTTAGGTTGTGGTTGCCATCATCCCTATTTCCATAAAGAGAACATTTACACCTTACATTTTGTGGGATTTTTAAGGCAACCTTGAAGTATATACAAAGAAACCAAATATTAAAAGAATCAACAGTTTATTTGAACAAGTTTCTTTTATCTGACACATTGATATATATCAGGTAGGCAATACATACTAGCTAATATAAAAAACAAAGTTTTTTGACAAAACAATCACTTCAGAAATTTGTAGTTTTTGCAATATGTATCCAGTGGTATCCACCAAAAGCTGATTTCCATCTTGTAACCTCAAGTTTGAATGCAGATATATTCAGCCTGGGATCCAACGCGTTTCAAATACATTAATATAGATTCTTCCTTAGGGAAAGGATACCACTCTATAACAACTATTATCAACAGTCAATTATCGGTACATATCCTTACAACTGAATAACAATAAACTAAACATTTGGGATACATGACTTACATAGCCACCAAAAATAGCCAAAAGAAAATGCTTCACTGTGTTTAGAAGGTGAATTCCTCCCAAAGCTGAGGCCAACAACTGACATGCAAGGACCACAGGTGCCACATCACAAGCGCTGTCATAACAACATATATATACAGTTGTGTTCAAAATAATAGCAGTGTGTTGAAAAAAGTGAATAAAGCTCAAAATCCTTCTAATAGCTTTTATTTCCATACACACAAATGCATTGGGAACACTACACATTCTATTCCAAATCAAAACATGATGAAAAATAGATCAAATTTGTGTTGTTCCTCTAAATAAATTGAAGAAAAGTGAATAGAAGACTGTCCAAAAAAATAGCAGTGTTTATATTCTTCTTTACAAACTCAAACATTCACTATATAAACTGAAAAATGTTTGAAGATTTTGCTTTCCTTTGAATCACTTAATTAATATTTAGTTGTATAAGCACTGTTTCTGAGAACTGCTGTACATCTGTGTTGCATGGAGTCAGGATGATTGGACTACATTCCACAGTTCTTCTCTATTTCTTGGTTTTGCCTCAGAAACTGCATTTTTGATGTCACCCCACAAGGTTTCTATTGGATTAAGATCCGGGGATTGGGCTGGCCACTCCATAACGTCAATCTTGTTGGTCTGGAACCAAGATGTTGCACGTTTACTGGTGTGTTTGGGGTCGTTGTCTTGTTGGAACACCCATTTCAAGGGCATTTCCTCTTCAGCATTAGGCAGCATGACCTCTTCAAGTATTCTAATGTATTCAAACTGATCCATGATCCCTGGTATACGATAAATAGGCCCAACACAGTAGTATGAGAAACATTCCCTATCATGATGCTTGCGCAACCATGCTTCACTGTCTTCACAGTGTACTTTGGCTTGAATTCAGTGTTTGGCAGTCGTCTGAAAAACTGTCTCTGGCCACTAGACCCAAAAAGAACAATCTTACTTTCATCAGTCCACAAAATGTTGTGCCATTTCTCTTTAGGCCAGTCAATGTGTTCTTTGGCAAATTGTAACCTCTTCAGCACGTCTTTTTTTCAACAGTGGGACTTTGTGGGGGCTTCCTGCAGATAGCTTGGCTTCACATAGGTGTCTTCTAATTGTAACTGTACTCACAGGTAACTTTAGACCTTCTTTGATCTTCCTGGAGCTGATTGTTGGCTGAGTCCTTGCCATTTTGGCTATTCTTTTATCCATTCGAATGGTAGTTTTTTTGCTTTCTTCCACGTCTTTCAGGTTTTGGTTGCCATTTTTAAGCATTTGCAATCATTTTAGCTGAGCAGCCTATCATTTTCTGCACTTCTTTATATGTTTTCCCCTCTCCAATCAACTTTTTAATCAAGGTACGCTTTTCTTCTGTAAAATGTCTGGAACGACCCATTTTCCTCAGAATTTCAGAGAGAAATGCACTGTAACCAGCATGTACAACATTTGCTGCCTTCCTTCCTTAAATAAGGGCAATAATTGCCACCTGTTTTTCAAAGAATGAATGACCTCACTAATAGAACTCCACACTCCTATTATTTGAACATGCCCCTTTCACTTAGTGATTCAATTACACAGAATCAGCAGCATGCATGTCATGACTTTTGGATCTGTTGGATTTCTATTACTCTACTACACCTGCTAGTAAATTATTTGCCATGTAGAAATATCATTTCTACCAAAAACAGTGATTGATCAGGTTAGTGATGTCTGATTGTTATTATTTTGAACACAACTGTATATAATATCTTAAAGATACACCAAGGCATCAAGCATATAATTTTGTAAGATTAAGGGGATCATGGTAATGTGAGTCCTTTTAAATGGATACATAACTTCCGGTTCCGGCGCCGGATGCTGTAACACGCGGGACCCGCGGCTCCCGGGATCCCGGCTATACAACACCCGCTAACTGCCTCGGGGTCCCCGCTCTCCAGCTCTCGGGTGTCCCTTACCTTCTGGCAGTGGCCCCGGCATGGAGCGGTACCTTCTGCCGGCGCAGTCCGGCCACGAGTCGGCGGCTAGAGCGGAGGGGTGCGGCTCTCCCCCTCCTGCAGCCAAGATGGCCGACGATGCCTGTCACAGTATGGACACAGGCAAGGAGCGAGATTACACTCAGGGAGCAGTCATAAGGGAATCTCCCTCCAACCTCCTCACTTCCTCTCCACTCCCTTTTGACACTGACTGCCTTAATGAGCAGTATACTAAGATAGCACAGGCAGTGTCTTCTATCTTGCTCCCTAACATCACTCAGGCTGTAGATAGAGCAGTCACAATGGGCATTGAACAGCTGAGAAAGGATCTCAGCAATCATTCTAAACGATTATCTGAGGCTGAACAGCGTTTATCTGATTTAGAAGATGAAGTCCATTCAATGCAAGCGGGTACATCACAATCTAATAGTATACAGCAAAGTATTTTGGATAAAATCGAAGATTTGGAAAATCGATCACGTAGGAATAACCTACGCATTGTGGGTCTTCCAGAATCTTTCAATACTGGATCTCTCCTCGATTTATGCTCAACACGGATCCCGGCGGCGTTAGGCCTATCCTCCTCCTGCCAGGTCGAGAGAGCTCACCGCCTGGGGCCTCCATGTACCGAGCGCCGAACGCCACGTTCAGTGATTGTCCGCTATCTCAATTATGCTGACCGCGTAGCGATCCTCACCTCTTTCCGTAACTCACGTTCTCTGCAGATTGAGGGTCACAAATTACTGCTATTTGCGGACTACTCGCAGGAAGTGTCGCGTAAACGGAAAGCATTCCAGCAAGTATGTGCCACTCTTTATCAGAAAGGAATAAAGTTCACATTGGCGTATCCGGCCACGTTACGGTTCACTGCACCATCTGGGGTCTCTAAATCTTTTGTCCATCCTGAAGAAGCCCACCAATATCTCCGAGATCACCTAGCCGAAGGGGATCTGGCAACACAGCAGGCGGGTAGAAATTTTGGGCCCAGAGATCAACGCAGTCCCCGCAAAGACCCACCTAAACGTCAACGAATCATTCCATCTTCCTCTAAAGCTCGCCCGCCTTGAAAGTTTAGGAGGCCATTGGTCTCTACATTAAAGCTTCAAGCTTTTCTCTTGATCTTATTGGCTCAGATGAAAGAGCTTTCTACTGGTATTTTTTATTTTTGAATGGTATTTTTTGCATACTGAAATGCTCACACATTCTAAAGTCTGAGCCTGTTCGGTTGTTCAGCGCTAGATGTTTTAAGCATTATCTGTTTGGCACAAGGCCTTTGCATTGTTACCTACTTCAATGTCATGTTTTATTTACATATATGCCTGAATTTTACTTCTTCCTTCCCGCATTTGCCTTGCTCCATACATCAGCAGTGCTGCGGGGGGGGGGTGCTGGAGCCGCTGTCGGGAGTTCGTTTGAGGGACGCCCTCACGTATCCTAGCTATTATAACTTGGTCCCAGGGGCAGGCTCCTTTCACTGCTACTCCCGGTCACGCTGATGTTGGTGGATACAGCATGCGGAATGACGTGAAGTCCTTTATACTGTTTGGGTATATTATATGTTTTGTATTTTTGTTGGGCTTTATTAGGGCCCCTGCTCTTGTCTTCGCTTTCTCTCCTCTTTTTTCTCTCCAATCCCACCTTTTCTTCTTTGGAGATCTCCGTCGTCTTCTGAGACCAGATTTACACCACCCCCATCCGCCTAATGAAGCGGCGCTAATTGTTACTACATCTCTAATTGGAATGTTAAAGGCCTCAGATCCCCTCACAAACGCATGGCAGTACTAAGACATCTGCGGCGCTTACGCGCGGATATAGCTCTACTCCAAGAGACTCATCTCACACAGCCTGACTTTGTCCGTATGCGAAAACTCTGGGTGGGTCACGTCTTCGGCTCCTCTTCTCTTAATAATAAAGCAGGGGTACTTATTCTTATTCACAAGAGACTTAATCCTGAATTGGTCTCTGTGGATGCAGATGCCGAAGGCCGTTTCATAGCAGCACATGTCAAAATAGGACCCCAAGAGTTGGTCCTTGCCAACATATATGCACCCAACTCCCCGACGAGGCAGGTTTTTCAGGGCCTGTCTTCACGGCTGGCACCCTATATCCACAAGCCGCTTGTCATGGGAGGTGATTTTAATTCTGTTATGCAGGAGCAGGAGGATAAATCGCAGAGTGTTGACCGAGACTCTCGCTCTACTCAGCCTCCCCGTCCAACGCCCACATTACTTGGTAGTTTCGTTGAAGCTATGCAATTTACTGATATATGGCGCTTGACACACCCAGACGGTAGAGATTACACTTTCTATTCTCCCGTTCACCACTCTTTATCACGAATCGATTATATTTTTTGCAACCCCACAACGTTGCAACATGTTGTATCATCTACCATACATGACATAGCCATATCGGATCACTCTCCAATTTCTATCATTATAAATTTCTTAGATCCTACACCGCACCCTAGGATATGGCGCTTCCCCTAGTTTTTGGCAAATAATCAGGAGCTTTCCCGACAGCTACAAGACACTTGGGCAGATTTCCAATCTACTAATGCGGCTCATGTCTCTAATCCAAATTTATTTTGGGATACGGGGAAGGCGGTATTACGTGGTAAAATCATCGCTTTTACGTCCGCATATAAAAAAAGAATTCTGCACCATTTCACGGAGGCTAGTAACCTTCTTAGACTGACTCAGCGCAGGATGACGGACTCAAATACACAGGAAAATAGGACAGCTTGGGCGGACGCTAAAAATCAGTTTGACACATGGGCGGCAGCACAGGAAACACTTCATCACTCATACCTTGACTTACAGTATCATAGGTTTGGTAACAAACCAGGCAAACTTCTGGCGCGCATGTGTAGGAAGCCCTTTACCCCCACGCAATTCACCTCTCTAAAGGATTCTCAGGGGATACTTAAACAATCTTCGGAAGAGATTATATCTATTCTGGAAAGTTTTTACGCAAATTTATATGGGCCGGACCCTATAGACCAGGCACGGGCACACTCCTTTCTTGACAGCGTACATGTACCACAAATAGATCCAATAGCACTGCAATCTCTAAATGCCCCGATATCACAAGCGGATATTTGTCTAGCTATTAGTTCCTTAGCCAATGGTAAAGCTCCAGGCCCGGACGGGTACACTTCTGAATTTTATAAACTTATGGATAAAACCCTCTCTCCTACTCTACAGCTGGTATATCAGTCTATTCAGGAGAGCGGGGTATATCTGCCATCAGCTTCGCAGGCCCACATTAAATTAATAGCCAAAAAAGGCAAGGACCCCTCGGACCCTGGTTCTTATCGTCCGATTTCTCTCCTCAATTTAGATGCAAAGATTCTTTCTAAAATTGTAGCTAACCGTTTGGCCATCATTTTGCCCACCCTTATTCATCCTTCTCAAGCGGGCTTTATAAAGGGGCGCTCGGCCACCTCGAATATCCGCAAAGTGCTCACAGTTTTACATCAGGCTAAAAATAACCCATTACAGGATCTAGCGATTGTTTCCCTCGACGCTGAAAAAGCTTTTGACAATGTAAGTTTTCAATGGCTTTATTCGGTCCTCACTAAATTTGGCTTTTCCGGTCCATTCACGCGTTTAATTCAGGCTATGTATTCCGCCCCGACAGCTCAGGTAGTGGCGGCGGGGAAAATATCCAATCCCATTCCATTACATAAGGGAACAAGACAAGGCTGTCCATTGTCCCCCCTGCTTTTCAACTTAGCTATAGAACCCTTAGCCCGCTTCTTGTTGTTTCAATCACAACTTCATGGCATTCAAATTGCCCAACAGGATCTTCGTTTAGCTTTATTTGCGGACGACATACTAATATTCACCTCCAACCCGACTCTAGACTTACATTCAGTCCGTTTTCGCAGATTTTCGGTGCTGCTCGGGTCTCCGTATTAATTTTGCGAAAAGTGAGGTTCTGCCCTTATATCACGCTCGACTCCCTGAGTGGGCTGGCAACTCACTTTTTAAAATTAATACGAACCATATCACTTATCTAGGTATTAAAATTGGGAAATTAGCCTCGTCACTTTATTCTCTTAACTATTCACCAGTAATTCAAAAAATTTTAGGGGAATTGGAAATGTGGAAAGGACTGCCATTATCACTTATGGGTAGAGCCCACCTCTTCAAGATGACGAGTTTTCCGAAGCTTTTGTATCCTCTTCAAACTATCCCTCTCCTGCTCAAACATACGGATATAGTCAGGCTGAATAAAGCGATTTCTAGTTTCTTATGGAGGGGGCGCCGTCCGCGCATAGCTATATATAAGTTGTTTCTTCCTAGATGTGAGGGTGGTCTGGGCCTTCCCAACATTAGGCTCTACAATCTATCTTGTATTTTACGGGTATGTATAGATTGGATCTCCCGTTCGTCTGTGTTTTCTAATTACCGACTCGAATCTGCCATGGTGAGCCCATATGATCTGTCGGCCCTTTTACATTCTAATTCTGCCTCACTTCCTCCACATCTTAAACACAATCCACTCATACGGGATACCCTCTTCACATGGAGGGAGGTCAGACGTAGACTAGGAGTTTCTCCCTGGCTGTCTCGCTATCTTCCTATCCATCACAATCCTTCCTTTTCTGTCTCTCAACATCATGCAGCTTATGAAAAGTGGTATGACCAGGGTCTTAGACTTGTAAGTCAGTTGTATGACTCAGCATCAGGATCCCCCCTTCCGTTCCAACAAATTCTTAGCTCGTTTGACTTACCTTCTCATCATTTTTTGTATATCTTGCAAGTTAGGAATTATGTGACATCCTTAGTGCAAAACAAGTCCACTCGCTTTTGCTCTACTATGATAGAAGTCCTTGTAAGGAATCAAAAATACAACATATCCAATATATATGGTCAACTGTCTATGCACTATGCAAAACCGCTGGAATCTTATACTTCCGTCAAAACGTGGATACGAGACTTTGACAATGCCTTCACCGCGGAGCAAATGCTCACAGGTTTTAATACTACCTGTGCGTTCAATACGAACGAATTTTGGAGGGAGCAGCAATTCAAAATTATGCATCATGCCTATATGCCTTGCCTGTACTCCCGAGCAGACTCATGGATCTCTACATGTCCGCTCTGTGGTTCATATAAACCATCACTTCACCACAGATTCTGGAATTGTCCACTGGTCTGTGTCTTCTGGAACCAACTTTTGAACTTTGTGCTTTTCATCACTACTCTCCAGTTACCTAGGGACCCGCTGCTGCTTCTCTTTGGCAATTTGGAAATATCAGTGTCTGCTGCCCCACACCGCCATCTTGCTTTGTTCAGAGCAACCAAACCATGGCTATCCATTTGCTTGATGGCGGCGAGAAGGTCTATTTTGAAAAAATGGGTCTCCAACTGTCCGCCTACCATCTCGGACGTCAAATTGGAACTCAACTTTCTACTTCGATTGGATCGGCTTGGTCTGCATATAGCTCCTTCTACAACAGGAGTGGAAAAGTTCAACCGCAAGTGGGGTCAATATGTTTCAAAAGTACTCCCTAGTTTGGAGCCCCAGCACCCCTCTCATGGTTTTCTAAACTAGATTAAGCTAGTTTCCAGAGTATTCCTGATGCATGGTGTTACTATCGCTCAAGGGGTCAACTGATTGCTACATTATTAATGCTGTGTCCCTCTCAGAAATCTCCTTTGCTCTCGCTTTGCTCTCCTCCCACTTCGCCACTCTGGCTTATTACTCTCTCTCTTATTTTCATTGCTGACCTATATGAAGTGGTCCCCTACTAGCACATCTTTATACATACTGATGCGCTGCTTCTCATTATACTTTACTATCTCACTATACTTTACTATATTTTTACTTTATCAGTCTATTAATTTTTTATCTTAATCTCTATATCCTGGCATGTTTTCATGGTCCTCTGGCCTCAGACTTTTGGTACTTCTGGTACATAACTTCTTGTACTCCAGTTCTCCCTTTTTCCTTCCCTTTTGGCATATTCTTTATATGCTGGCTTTTCCAGCTTCTTGGTCTTATGTTCCTACTGTTATATCTCTATCCTATATTTTCACTTTCCCTTCACTTTTTACTCTCATGCACGATGACCTCCCTATTGGTCGATATGACAAATGGTCAACATTGCTCACGTCGCTTATTCTTTTTGCTTTACGTATGATTATATATATATATGTGATTTTTCGAAATCCTGCATACTTTAACTTCAAGCCCTTGAACCCTGATATATTACATGTTCTATATTTTCCCATAGATACTCTTTCTTTCCAAACTTCTCTACTCCCTCTTGGATTCTTTCGGGGCTTCTGTAATATGTTTATGAGTAAAATTGTTCTCCTGGAATTTATTCATCTGATATGGCATGTTGCCACGCTATGAATAATAACAAACCTCATTGTTGGTTATTTTGTGTGTACAATAAAACCCAATAAAGTTTCTTTAAAAAAAAAAAAAAATGGATACATAGACTGAGGGGAAAATCAAGGTAAGTTACATATTTCCCCATATTGAATATTGTATTGTCAAAAACAACAATGAAGTATACTGTATATATACGTTATATATTTTGAAAACTATTTTTGAAATAAATATCAAGAGTAATTTCTGCCATTTAACACACCATAAACTGCATAGCAATGTAACAGTGTTCAAGTTGAATATTATAAGCTTATTCTTGTTCAGACCACAACCTTCCAAAGGGTCAGTGCCGGGCACAATATGCATGGTTCCTCCCAGAGTAGAGCTAGATACTGAAAGCTGTATTTGATAATGATAATGCCAATAATGGCCTTTTATAGGTTCCAAAGTGGGTGTGATGTATGTATTTCCTCCTATATGCAGAGCATGTCCGCAGGAGAGGAAGATGGTGCCCATCCTGCGTTCTCTGGCGTTCATCTCAACTAATATTACAAATGTATATACTTGATGCCTTGGTGTATCTTTAAGATAATATTACACATAGCAATATATATTATAATATATATATATATTGTTATGACAGCGCTTGTGATGAGGCACCTGTGGTCCTTGCTCGTCAGTTGATAGCCTCAGCTACACACAGTGAAGCATATTCTTTTGACTATTTTTTGTGGTTATGTAAGTCATGTATCCCATATGGTTAGTTTATTGTTATATAATTGTAAGGATATATACTGATAATTGACTGTTGATAATATTTTTTGTTATAGAGTGGTATCCTTTCCCTAAGGAAGAATCTATATTAATGTATTTGAAATGCATTGGATCCCAGGCTGAAAATATCTGCAGTCAAACTTGAGGTTGCAAGACGGAAATCAGCTTTTGGAGTACACCACTGGATACATATTGCAAAAGCCACAAATTTGTGAAGTGAATGTTTTGTCAAAAACTGTTGTTTTTTTATATTGGCTAGTATGTATTGCCTATCTGATATATATCAATGTGTCAGATAAAAGAAACTTGTTCAAATAAACTGTTGATTCTTTTAACAATTGGTTTCTTTGTATATACTTCAAGGTTGCCTTAAAACTCCCACAAAATGTAAGGTGAAAATTTCCTCTAAATGGCTGCTCAGCTTGCCTTCTTGGTGCTGCCTAAACATTTCTAAACAAATGGAGCAAAGGAAGTTTATTCAAGTAAATAAATGCAGGCAGAAGAACCTTCCCTGGTGTGGTTGAGTGTCCCTGTGGTGCATATCTTCTAGTTTAGACTGCTTTTTCAGGCTCTATCCTGGCTCTTGAAGTAACACATCAGGTATGAAGGTTGAAGGTAAGAGAGCACCACACAAATGGTAAAGTTGCTTAAGTTATTAATGTTACTTTTTTTAGTAGTCTCTGTAAAGCATTCAGCTAATTTCAGGGCTTGTCATTGGTACCAGTGAACTGTTAGTGTTTCTGCTGAGTAATGATGGACTGTTAAGATGTACCTATTGTACCTATTAAGAACGAATACATTTTCAGTATTAGTGTAATTCAGTGGATTCAGGTTTTCAAATCACCTACATGGCCACAGGTGTATAAAATCAAGCACCTAGGCATGCAGACTGCTTCTATAAACATTTGTGAAAGAATGTGTCACTCTCAGGAGCTCAGTGAATTCAAGCGTGGTACCATGATAGGTTGCCATCTGTGCAATAAGTCCATCCATGAAATTTCATTGCTACTAAATATTCCACGGTCAACTGTTAGTGGTATTACAAAAAAATGGAAGCATCTGGGAACAAAAGCAACTCAGCCACGAAGTGGTAGGCCACATAAAGGGACAGAGCGGGGTTAGCGCATGCTGAAGTGCACAGTGCGCAGAAGTCACCAACTGTCTGCAGAGTCAATAGCTAAAGACCTCCAAACTTCATGTGGCCTTTGGATTAGCACAACAACATTGTGTAGAGAGCTTCACTGAATGGGTTTCCATGGCCGAGGAGCTGCATCCAAGCCTTACATCACCAAGTGCAATGCAAAGCGGTCAATGCAGTGGTGTAAAGCACGCCGCCACTGTACTCTTGAGGAGTGGAGATGTGTTATCTGGAGTGATGAATCGTGCTTCTCTGTTTGGCGATCCAATGGACATGTCTGGGTTTGGTGGTTGCCAGGAGAATGGTACTTGCCATCCCCCTTGGTGTGGGGTTGCTTTTAAGGGGTTGGGCTTGGCCCCTTAGTCACAGTGAAGGGAACTCTTAAGGTGTCAGCATACCAAGATATTTTGGACAATTTCATGCTCCCAACTTTGTTGGAACAGTTTGGGGATGGCCCCTTTCTGTTCCAACATGACTGCACACCAGTGCACAAGGCAAGGTGCATAAAGACATTGCTAAGCAAGTTTGGGGTGGAGGGACTTGACTGAGCTGCACAGAGTCCTGACCTCAACCCAATAGAACACCTTTGGGATGAATTAAAGTGGAGACTGCGTGCCAGACTTTCTTGTCCGACATCAGTGCCTGACCTCACAAATTCGCTTCTGGAAGAATGGTCAAACATTCCCATAGACACACTTCTTAACCTTGTGGACAGTCTTCCCAGAAGAGTTGAAGCTATTATAGCTGCAAAGGGTGGGCCAACTCATTATTGAACCCTATGGACTAAGGCTGGAATGCCATTAAAGTTCCTGTGCATGTAAAGGCAGGCATCCCAATAATTTTGGCAATAGTGTGTATATATATATATATATATATATATATATATATTTGACCACACTAACATCTGACAGATTTCTTCCTCTTCAGCTATATATATATTTGATCACACTAACATCCCATAAGGGTTTCAAGGGTTCCTTGAGCATAAAAGTGTTGAGAAGGGTGGGCATGTATAGCTGTGGATCTGGATGGCAGCCTGATTACAGAGCTCTGCTCTCTAGAGGGATATCCAGCGGCTCCCTATACTTACCTCCCTCTCCTTTGGCTCTGAGACAGAGAGAAACCCCTGTGCATCACCCTCAGAATGTCTAGGAAGAAGATGTATTCCTCTGCTCCCCGCCATTTGACAGATTTCTACCTCTTCAGCTATGCAGAAACCACAAGATAGTGCTGTAGATCTCCACAGCTCACAGACACACAGGCATATCCTGTCCAACACAGGGCAGCTGCAACATGAGGCAGAGAGAAACTCTTGTGATTCTGACAGCCCTGATGAGATAGACAGCTCTGCTCCAGCTCTGCCAAGCCCTCCTGTTAAAGAGAGAGGTAAGAGACTTGCCTTATCCCATGCTTCTTCTCCAGAGAAAGCCCCTAAGCCTAAAAACAACAATAGGCTTCCTCTGAGGCTCCATCTTTGGAGGACACATCTGCTTCCCTAGCTGCATTACCTGCCTCTGACAACCCTGTATCTGCACAAACTCTCAAACTTATGTTGCCCACCCTCCAGGAAGATCTTCATAAGGAACTGCAAACATCTATAACTCATTTACACACCAGAATTGATCACTTGGAAGAACGTACTGTTCATGTGGAGAATCAAGTTAATGATCACACCAAAGCTCATAGTGAGATGGTGGATGCTCATGAGCAAGAAAATGAGGAAATACAAGTTCAAAATTGCAGACTTAAAGGATTATTCTAGGAGAAATAATATTAAATTCTTAGGTATTCCAGAGACCATCAAACCCTCTGAATTGATCTCTTATCTCCAGCAGTTATTTTTGAAATGACTGCCTCATCTCACGCCTCATGATCTCAGCATTGATCGGGTGCACAGGATTCCCAAGCCAAACCATCTCTCTGCTACTACTCCCAGAGATGTACTAGCACTGATTCATTTTTAACATATTAAAGAGCAACTCCTCAATGCCACCTGTGCCTTGATCACACTACCTGAGCCATATGTCAGCATTGCTCTTTACATTGACATATCTGCAGCCACAGCTCAGCATCATAAAGAATTCTCTCAGATCACATCTATTCTTCAGGCACATCAATTCTGCTAAAAGTGGGGCTTCCCAACCAAGCTTCTGGTCACCTACCAGTATCAAGTTGTCCCCATCCTCACTCCGAAAATGCCTGCTCAGCTGGGGCCTCATCATATCTCCTCCGCCTACTGCCAATCAATGTAAGCCTCCGCAATGAATTACCCAATCTTGAAACACAGCAGGCAATGCTTCATCCTCTAGATGCTGTCTCTCTTCAGCATGATGCTCCTAGAGCCAGAGCATATCTTAATCCTTGGTACCTTGCAACACCACAGCAGCCTTCCAACATGTATCCTACTCTTCCTGAGTGTTTAAATTTTTGATTCTTGATACACCCTAGATGTTCCATGTGCTATGCACATTTTGTCTTCTTGTTTCACTGTTATTTGGTTCTGTTTTTGTTATGTGGACTTGGTTATTTAGTTATTTCACACTCCAACCTAATATATATAGAGCTTTTGACATGTCTATTGGTTCTCCTGAAAGGTTTAATGGTGTCATCCCTCTCTCCATCACTAAGCATTTACTTCCCTTTCCTTATTCATGGCCATACTTATCACGTCCCTTAATGCTAAGGGTCTAAATTCCACATTCAAAAGGAACCTCCTTTGTAAAGAAGCACTCTCACATAAAGCAGATGTACTATGTGTTCAAGAAACACACTTCCTAAGTGCTAAACCTCCATCCTGTACACATAAATTATTCCCCCACTGCTTCTTCACCAATGCACTTAAAAAACACTGAGGGGTCATGAATACCATACGCAACTCAGTCTCCTTTCATTTGCAAGACTTAGAACTTAACCCTTCTGGCAGATACATTATTTTATCAGCCATTATTAATAAAAGCCCCATTACCCAGGAAGTCACTGGCCCTTAATATTTCTTTATCCCCGGATGATCTGACCCAACTAAAACAGATCCTTCCGCTCTCATGGTCACAAGGATCCATCCCCTTCTTAGGTATAAAACTTACCCCGAACGTTTCCGATCTTTATGCCGCCAACTACATCCCAATCTTAGCTCAACTTACTACACTCATGTCCAAATGGTCCTCCCTCCCACTAGCAAGGTTGGGCAGAATAGCAGTCGTGAAAATGTCTATCCTCCCCAAAATACTATACCTGTTTAGAGTTCTTCCAATTCCAGTGCCTGCCCATTATCTGCGCACATTACAGTGCCGCATTTTCTCCTTTGTCTGGGGTGGGACCCGTCCACGTGTCCCTCGCTCTACCCTCTTTCTTCCCAAGTCTTGGTCTTCCAGACGTCAGTAAATATTAGCAGGCGGCCCATATAGCACAACTGCCGAAATACCATGCAACTTATGAAACTCCACAATGGGTTTTCCTGGAATCGATTGATTGTGATCCCTTATCCATAGCTAATCTTCTCTGGCTAAGACCTATAGATCGCCGTCCGATTACTAACCCTATCACCTTACATTTTTTGCATCTTTGGGATAAGCTGAAATCCCGGTATCATCTACAGTCACCACATAATCCTCTCCTCTCCTATATCCGAAATCCTGCCTTTCCTCCGGCTTGGTCCTCTCCGCACTCCTTTAACCGCTGGCTTTTGGCGGATCTCACTCAAGCTCATCACTTCATGCTCAGGAATAAACTCCGGTCCTTTGACTCATTACGTGAAACTCATGCACTTCCGCCTTCATAAATATTCCGCTACTTGCAATTGAAACACTTCTACGCCCCTTACGCAATGGTTGCTAACCCCACACAAGCCATGCCCTCCTTTGAACGAACTTGTAGTAAAGACCCACACAGACGTGGCCTCATTTCTTACCTGTACTCTCTCCTTACAACCCCATCTGAAGCTTCCCTACCTTCTTACGTACGGAAATGGGATTTAGACCTAGGCCACGAAATTGATCCCTCGGATTGGGACCATATTTGGTCTACCACCAAGGGGTCGTCGCAGAATATTGTGGCTTTGGAGACCAACTACAAAGTCTTAACCCGTTGGTACTTAGTACCAGCGAGAATAGCTAAATATACCCCTAACTATTCTTCCGCATGCTTCAGAGGTTGCGTAGACCCAGGCACTTTCTTCCATACATGGTGGGAGTGCCCAACCGCCAGGATCTTCTGGACGGAAATATTCAAAATGCTCTCCTTATTAAGTACGAAACACCTCCATCCTAACCCGCTAACAGCGTTGCTTAACCTACGACCACCCGAAGTCACGAAACTACAATTTAAGCTTCTATTGCAGGTTACTACAGCTGCCAAACAGGTCATTGCCAAATTGTGGAAGTCTACGTCGCTTAACATTACCGCGGTCCGAAACAAAGTAACCCAGGCGATGATCCATGCTAAAGTAGAAGCCACAATCTTGCATACTATCCTCAAATTTAGGATGATTTAGGACCCATGGGTAGAACACTTTCTACCCTCTAACTTTGATGAAACTCTTCTCACTCCATAACCAACACCCCTGACTATTCTGGTACCCTCCCCTTTACTTTTACAGCTCCTTTTTCTTTTCTTTTTTTTTTTTTTTTTTCTTCTCATTAGCAGAGTCGCATACCTTCCCCCTGTCTTCTCCCACCTTCACATTCCCCACCTAATATTGTTAACCAGTTCTTACCTGTTGCCGTTCTGATGTTTACGGTTAATACTGCACTTCCAAAAAATTTCACTGTATAAGTATTGTATATTGTATACTTTATTTGTTTTATCTTTGTTACCCCTCCCTACGAACAAAATAAAAATTTTGAACAAGAAAAAGCCCCATTACAATTGCTAATGCCTATGCCCCAAATGCATATCATAACAAATTCTACAAAACTCTAATGGCAAAACTAACACCATACTGCAAAGATCCCCTTATTATTTGTGGGGACTTTATTGATGTAGCTGATCCTTTCCTAGATTCCTCCAACCAATCATGAAGACACACAACCACCCTCTCCACCCTTCTCCATTCAGAAGACTTATATGACCCATGGTGCTGCCTCCATGATGTAGAGAGGGACTATACTTTCTACTCACACTCTCAGAAATTATACTCCCGTATTGATTTATTTCTCACTGACAAACACACCTTGCAAATGGTATCTGAAGCAAAAATCAGACTGCATATAGAACAGGTGGGATTCATGGCTGGCAGGCAAGCATCGGATGGCACCAGGCTCTTTATTGACTTGATGCAATAGGCTGAACACTTCTCTTTCTGGATGCAGAAAAGGCATTTGACAGCATATATTGGACTTCAACCCGAACGTTCTTTTTTGGACTCTATTAATGCAACTACCAAAATCTGGATTGGACTACTGCAAACCACTAAAGGGATACCCACCTAAACACTGCATCATCTTCCCATTACTTCAATTGGCTCTCTATCACCCAACCTCCATCTTTACCTCTGGACTAGGTATTACTAATCTTAGCGACTTATTTAATAGTAACACTTTGCACCCCTTCCAACACCTGTGTCATATACATGGTATATCTAACAAAAACCTTCTACACGTACCTGCATATAGATCTGCTCTTTCCAACATTACCTGGTCAGCTAATCCTCTATTTCTAAACCTGGTAAAATTTTACAACACCTCTAACCCTCAATCTAAGGGCATCTCCTTCATCTATAGGCCATTGTCACAGCCAATACCACAATTTAAATCACCATCAATGTTATTCTGGGAGCATATCTTACATTTATTTTTTCCACTTGCACATTGGTATCAAGCACTCCAGATCCCTTTGAAGGTCTCCTATTGTATCACACATTGGGAATCCAGTCAAAAAATATTCCACAAATGGTATTTTACTCCAGCAACACTTGTGACCATATACCCCTCTTCCTCTTTACTTTGTTGGAGAAACTGTGGTCAACCTGGATCACTTTACCACATCTGGTGGGATTGCCCCTGCCTCATTCAATTCTGGTCCAACATTGCCAGTTTTATCTCCTCTGTAACTCAGGTTCCTTTTTCTCCCATGCCTCAAACAATTCTACTGGGCTTGGAAATGTACAAGTGGCCTTCTAAATCCCATAATTTTATTACTCACACCCTTATAGCAGCCCACCTAGCTTTTGCTATAAAAAATATGGAAGTCTCCTTGTCCTCCCAATATGGATGAGACCATTGTTATCCTTAATTAACCCTTCCTTATGGATTACATGTTTGCTAAGGCTCACTTAATGTTGCCAAAATTTCACTCCAACTGGGATTCCTGGATTACAGACCACAAAAGCATTACCCTCAGCTAAACGTAAAACCTGATTAAACTCCCCCTTAGCACCTTAAAAGCTTTTACCATAAGCCACTCTCACCATAGACTACTAGGACCTTTTTCCCATTACCTGAATTAGGTTTACTATACATATCTGACATTATATATTTTTGCCATAGCTAACATAAAAAAACTGTGGATTACACCAGTCCTCTTTTTCTTTCATTGATGTTACTTTGCTTATTTAATCTTGTCTGATTATCTAACAAACGATTGACTTTATACTGCCGATATGTATTCTCTAACAACAAACTGGCATTACTATTATCACATTATATACCTTATTGTTATTCTTGTTATTTTTCTTCTAAATATTTTAATAAAGACTTAAAGTAAAAAAAAAAGGGTTGAGAAGGGCTCAGCTACACTATACAAAGTGCAGAGTAAAAAAAACAAAAAAATTTAAAAAAAAAAAACAAGGAATGGGGGTGATATATATTTACACCCAGGATCAGTAGGCATAGTTAAATTCTTTTGTAAAAGAATAAATCCATGCAACTAGTGACATTCATTAGTAGGTTACATTACAACTGTGCTTAAGCCAGAAATTAATTTAATTTACCTTAATGTCAGTTCAGACCTACTGAATCCCAATATCATCGAGCAAGATGGCTTACTTCATGGTATCTGAATTGACAGCTTCCTCTCTTGTCCTTTCTGTGATGTATAATCAATAAGAGTCATAGAATAAGTCAGATTTTAGTCTAATTTAGGAGGAATGCTTTTATACATTTAGTTTTTTATTTCAGAGCCACAGCAAGGAACCTATAGAGGGGCATTATGGGATTTAAACATTGAAAAAATGGTATTTGACATTGTTCCCACCCTACCATATTACCAACAAAAGGAAGTTAGCTGTACTGAAGCACTAAAACATATTTACCTGGATTACTAACAGAATTTCTTAGCAGCTAGGCTGTGTTTCTTTTATGTGGTTTACAATTTATGTGTTTCTGAGTCCCACCATCAACAATTTTATTACTTTTTGATCCTACCATACAAACCTTTTTTTTCTTCACTCCTCCTTGAAGATGTGCATGCCCATGAAACACTTTTGGAGGATCTGTGATGATGCCACGCCGCCGCTTCTGCTTCTGAAACTATAAACTTTGGTTTATGGATTTAATTGATGGACAGAAGCTGATTTTATGAATAAATGACTACGCTATATACTTTCTTTTGTGGCTTCACTGTGGTGAGAGTTCCTCCTAGGCTTGATATATCAGTGGTGCTTTAGGCCCCCTGTGAGAGTGGAGGATTACATTGTGGATGGATTCCCATACTGTGATGTCCTGTCTGTGCTAAAAACACTGCCTGCTGCCTTTCTGATGCAGCTTAATAGCTTTTGAGTGTGGAAAGGTGGTGGTTTGGATCAACTTGGGGTGATATACAGTATTTAGATTGTTGGATAAATACTACACACGAGCAACTGTTGGAGTTATAATTCACCACTAAGGAGTCACATGTTTGTGGGACTTTTTATGTACTTTTCAAAGTCATATTTTTGCTGGTCATTCTGATTATAGGTATATTGCTTACAATTTTTTGATTATAAGATTGTTATATTTATTCTTGACCACTTAGGCGCTGCACATTTGTTTTTACATTTTATTTTGCTATTTGTACTCTTACATTTCTTGCTTGCTGCCTAGATATTGCACTCATCTGATTTTGGAAGCTAAACAAGGTTGAGTCAGGTTAGTACTTGGATGAGAGACTGCCTTACCTTGCTGGCTGACTAAAGTTTCTTTTTTTTCTCTAGCTCTGACTATTCCTTCTGAGTTTAAACCTTTTTCTTCCGCTTCCCATAATAGGCCAAGGAAACATACATTCTAAAGACAGAAAGAAATAAAAACTAACTTTTTCATACATACATATAATAATCAATATCTATTCTATTTTTCCAATTTTATAAAGTGGGGCATTAGTCTAAAGTTGTTTTTTGGGGGTTTTTTTTGCAAATATACATGTGACCATCTTTGAGAAGATTACACATGTAATGTTTTTTTGCAAAAACAGTCTCAGTCAAAGATGTAAGGTACAAAAGTATAACATTTTAAATTTTTTTAAATTGTGTTTCTGTTATAAAAATGTAAATATATATAAAAGAAAAAACTAACCTTTGGCTGAGATGGATTAAATCTATTTCTTCCAAATATGAACTTTAACATAATACTTTGCCAAAGTCAGCAAAGCTTACAATAACAACATCCATCCACTGGAGCAATATTATTCTCAAGGTAAAGTTCAATTCTACAATTAAATCATCTTTACTAAGAAACAACATTCAGTAAGAAAGGTCATATTTTACACCAGAAAACAACTGCCATTCCATCCATTAAATACAAACAGTAGCATTTACAAAATCCCTGGGTCTAAGAGGAAAAGTACATTAAGAACATACAAGATGAACACCTATGGATAACAAAATGCCAGAGTCCTTTTTGTTATTCCAGTACTAATATGATTGCATTACATACCATTTAACTATACTGTATGCTAAGAAGGATAAGAAGAATAATAAAAGCTGCACAATTTCTGGTATTTTATAATAGGATTCAGTACATAAAGTTTAAAATAAACCAAAGAATTGTCAGATTATTTTTAACTGACGCTGTATAATCTTATTCCAGGAGGCAGTAGAATATAGAAATCATGACAGAGAAACTTGGAGCTGGAGTAATTTATGCATCATACACCTTGTGGGAGGTGGAAAAGCAGCCTCACATACATCTTCTTGACTACAATGGCACTAAACAGAAAAACATAACATTATAGAGCAGAGTGGCATCAGTGCCAATGCCACAGTAAGACTACATAGTGCATAAAGTTCAGGGGTCATGACTATGTAATGTACAACACAGTATATACAGTGCAATGGTCAAAACGTTGTAATGTACAATATAGTGTATAGAGTGTAATGAGCAGTAATTTACAGTATAACACAAAAAAGAGAGACTATAACACTCCCTACGTAGGTTTAGAGTAACTGGGTAAGTACTGTATATCAATAAAGAAATAGAAAAAAAAATGTTTCACCTTCTTTGCGTGAATACCATAGATCGTATTTTTGAATAACAATAAAGGAAGAGGGGGTTGTATGATGCCAATATAATATATGAAATTGTTATACTTACTGATCCTCGTTTGCTATTTTTGGATACCCCCCCCCCCTTATTAATACTTTTCCTAAAATTCTTTGTCATTACTCTTAAGAGTTATGTACATGTAGACCACTGTATAATTTGTTATTTACTGCATACACTCTAACTATTGTAAAGAATATGCATACTTCTTTATATTTCCAAATAAAATTTACAGTAAAAAAGGAAGAGAGGGTTAATCCAATATAAAAAATCTTTATAATTTGTATAACATAGCCATAAAATCAATAGTAATATAATTTAAGAATGCTAGTCTCACGAAGCAGCAATGCTAGTCTCTAGATATAAATTACTCTAACAGTGCAGTGCTCTCACCTTTAAAACCTCATATATATGCCATCCAATACATATGTCTATATAAGAATATCAAATAAAAATATGTGAAAGCCAATAATAGTATAATGCAAATATTATTCCACACAACCATATATAAATGTAAAATATAACAAAAATCAATATTGTGTATCAACCCACAGAGACTGTCTAAAGTGCAAAAATTGTCTAAATCAATCTCTCTGGTGTTACCTCAGTGACCCCAGTGTGTGTATTTCCACACTCTCTGTGGACTGTGTAAATAAATCCTTTCTTTACAATTGTCACCACCAAACCTTTCTCTGTGTATAATCCCCAAATCCAGAAAACAGAAAAAGGCCTCATAGTGCGCATAGTAATCACTGTACAGCAGTAATATCAAAACTTGGTTAGCTGTACATCTATTGCCACATGGCAAAAACAGCCCCTAATCATGGAAGGGAATCTTCCTAAAAGTCTGTAAATGTATACACAGGTGATGTCTCCAAATACTGATCAGTCTGCAGATAGATGAACTGAAAAATGTGATACAGATGGCCAAGTCTCTTACCTGTATATCAGATAGATCTGTAACCAAACTCAGCTTGCATTCCGTGTATCAGTATAGTTTCATTAGACACAAATAAATGCAGATTGAAAGAAATTGTCTTTAACCATCTATCAACCACCATACTATAAATGAGAGCCAGCATCCAACAATATACATATCAGTCAGTTCTGTTTAAATAGGCTCAAAATCCATAGAAAAAATGTCTTCATGAAACGAAATAAACTTGCAAGCATGCTCATGCTACTACAGCTATACAGCACTATACCCAGTACTATATATTTCAACTGACACTTTGAAGTGAATTCCAGTTTGTATGGCTGGGGAGAATGGACTCTATGCCCATTTGCATTCACTGTGCTTTCATATGACTCAACAATTCTTTTTAGGACTACTTTTTTGTATTAGCAACAACTTTTGTTATTGTATTACAGTTCCCTTTTTTAAATTTGTTTTGAGGGTGTTTATGTTTTGTCTTTAACTACTTGGCCTGCAGAAGGTATCACCCATTTCGTGACCAGGCCATTTTTTGCTATTCGGTACTGTTCCAATTTAACTGGCAATTGCTCAGTCATACAACACTGTACCTCAATTAAATTTATTTCACACCAATAGAGCTTTCTTTTGGTAGTATTTAATCCCAACTGTTTTTTTTTTTGCTAAATTAATTAAAAAGTAATAAACATTTTGGGAAAAAAATGTTTTTCTTAACTTATGTTGTAAAAGTTTGCAAAATAATAACCTTTCTTCATAAATTTAGTCCAAAATGTAGTCTGCTACATTTCTTTGGTAAAATAATCCAAATCAGTGTATATTATTTATTCTGTGTGAAAGTTATAGAATGTACAAACTATGGTATATACTGTATCTGAAAACTGATCCATCCTGATTGCCTCGGTTATTGAGACAAAATGCCAGGACAGTACAATGACCCCTTTTTGGAAAGCAGATAGTCCAAGTTATTTAGTAAGAGGAATGGCAAGTTTTTTGATGTTATACTTTTATGTCACTATTTTTCTGGAAAAATCAAGAAATTACATTTTATTTATTTATTGCTATGCAAATAGAAACAATAAAATGAGATAAATTTCCGATAATCCATAGTGAAGTTACAGATGCATACAGTATGCATCACCGATGACAAGATGAACTGTAAAATATTAGTTGGAGCTTAGAAAAGCTAAAAATTATAATAAAACACAACAGTAGTTCGTTAATCTGTCATGGAGTGACGAACAGTCTAAAATGGCAATATACAATACAACAGCTTAACACAGCTCCAGACATCTGCACCAATAATATTGATTTTGTCCAAGCATACCATAATGCATTTTTCAATTTTAGAAAAAGAAGACAGAAACAATTGAGTACTGTCCATGATACTTTTTTTATTTGCACTAACATACAATTTTGAGGACAAGCTTTTGGGGAATGTCCCCTTCTTCAAGGTCTAAGCAGTACCTGCTACAATCAACTCAAACAGAAAAAGAAGAGAAAAGGAAATGAAGCGTAGAAAAAGGGGGGTGGGGTGAAAGAAACCACAATGGGAGATGCAGTGCTGCTGGGTCTACCAATTATGGTGTAGGAAAAATGTCTTAATGATATTACAGGTAACCATCCAAGAAACAGAAAATGTCTCAGTAGAACCAATGGGCTTTATGTTTCTCTGTTTAATCTCTAAGAGCAGCTGTCAATGGTTTGAATATTGTTTACACTGGCAATCCTGTGGGATACAGAAGGTGGTGTCTGTTATTTCCACATCCAGGGAATGCATGCCCTGGCTGTATTTAATAAACATTTCAGTAGATACTTACAATAGTTTTTACATGACATTAGTGCCAGGTTTATTTTTTTATTGTTAATATATTTTATTACATTTTCTTTCAATACATAGATCAATAATATACAATTTAGCAAAACTCAAACAATCCAACTAACTTCTTTACTCCTCATTCCATCCCCCCTTATCCCTCCCTCCCTCCCTACCTCCCTCCCCAATAAATTACCGCTGTCCAAATAATTCCTTCCATTTCTTTCCTGACCTGTTTACCAATCTAAGCCCTATATTCTCTCTTCACTTTGTGTCTGTCCATTTATTCGGCACCCATTGTTTCAAGGTATTTTTCAGATCTCTTAAAATTATACTACTTACTCCAATTCTTTCTAAATTTTTCCATTCTATCTTCATCTATGTGGTATAACTCATCCATCTTATTTACATACTCGATCCTGTCTATCCAGTCCCTCAATGTTGGGGGTCCTGTGACTGCCAAAATTTGGGGATTAGACCTTTTGCAGCACTGATTAGATGATATAATAAACTATTTTTATATTGTTTCACTGAAACCTCTGTCCTATAAAATAGGCACACCCATGGATCATTTTGAATAGTTATCCCCAAAATATCTTGTATATTTTGAATTATGTCTTGCCAATACTCCTGAATTTTTGAACACTCCCACCATATGTGAGCCATTGTCCCCCTTCCCCCACAACCCCTCCATCATAGTGGCAAAATTTCTTCTCTTTGTTTATGTGCCACACTCGGTGCAAAATACCATCTAGTTAAACATTTATAATTCATTTCTACTGTGTTCATATTCACCACCCTGTGCATCAACTTAAACATTTTGCTGTGGGAACAGGAAAGCCAAGACTAAGGGGGTCCTATACCATTGCATCAAAATTTTATATATGGTTTCCTGGTATTTATTACAGAGTGAGGACTTGTGTTAGAAGAAACATATATGGTTCTTCTGGTCCTCAGTAAATATGGTCCCTTTCCCATTTAGCTAGGTATGGGGGCTCTGATTGAAAAGCTATGTCTAGAAGAATGTGATAAGAGGAGGAGAGAGTCTTGCGCATAGGTCCCTTGCCTAGGTAGAGTTCCTCAAAAGAAGTGAGACATCTGAGGAAGCTTGTGGGTTTTGGTAGCGAGTGTAAAAAGTGCATGAGCTGCAGTTGTCTCCAGATATTTAAGGCAGACACAGAAGGGCTATTAAGTACTTCAGATGGTTGGGCCCAACTGGAAAACACCCTAAAAAGATCACTGTCTGCTTTATCTGTAAACCCTGGTGCAAAGTCTCAGTGTCCTATTATTGGTGTTAGCATTAGTGAGAAATTTGTGGTCGCAGCCAGCTTATATCTGGCCAGGGAGGTTAAGGTTATATTAAGGGATGAGTGAGTGACCAGTGAGGAGCCTAAAACCAGTTTAGTAAACAACACCTTAAAGGTTCAAAAATATTGTATGTTTGGGTTAGGTTGACAGGCAAAGCTTGTAGGTGGTAGAGCAAGCGTTGCATGACGTTCATCTTACACTTGCAGGACCAATATACTGCTAAAGTTTTCCATCCTTCCAAGTCACCAGGTGAAAAGAACTTGGAAATCTAGGTCCCAGAATCTGGAGGAAGAGTGGAGAGGCACACAATTCAAGTTGCATGAGGTCCATTGTGAAGTTTCCACAGTCAGTGATGATTTGGGGAGCCATGTCATCTGCTGGTGTTGGTCCACTGTGTTTTATCAAGTCCAAAGTCAGTGCAGCCATCTACCAGGAAATTCTAGAGCACTTCATGCTTCCCTCTGCTGACCAGCTTTATGGAGATGCTGATTTAATTTTTCGGCAGTGTTGGCACCTGACAACACTGCCAAAAGTGCCAATACCTGGTTTAATGATCATGGTATCACTGTGCTTGATTGGCCAGCAAACTTGCCTGACCTAAATTTCACTGAGAATCTGTGGGGTATTGTCAAGAGGTAGATGAAAGGCACCAGATCCAACAATGCAGATGAGCTGAAGGCTGCTATCAAAGTAACCTGGGCCTTCATAACACCTCAGGAGTGCCACAGGCTAATCGCCTCCATGCCATGCCACATTGATGCAGTAACTCATGTGAAAGGAGCCCCGACCAAGTATTGAGTGCATACTATACTGTACATGGACATGCTTTTCAGTAAGCCAACATTTCTGTATTAAAAATCCTTTTTTTGTTGGTCTTATGTGTTATTCTAATTTTCTGATTTACTGAACTTTGGGGTTTCACTAGCTGTAAGCCATAATCATCAAAATTTAAAGAAAGAAATGCTTGAAATGCTTCACCCTGTGTGTAATGAATCTATATAATATATGAGTTTCACTTTTTTAATTGAATTACTGAAATAAATTAACTTTTTTATATTCTAATTTTTTGAGATGCACCTGTACAAAGACCTCTTGAAATTTCCACATCATTCTACTCAATTTGGAAATTTTTTTTGGCTTTAATGCATTTTATATCATGGTGATTCTATTAATATTTTGACCTTACTTGAGTACTGGCATGGTCCAAAAGTTTTTTGACACACAGTATTTAAAATAATGTAGCTTAACTGTGATTCGTAAATAGAAATAATCCATTCTAATTCCCTAATGCTGAATTTTGTGGCCAAAAAATACTTTAGATTTTGACAGCTAATTTGTATTCTTTTTGATAAAGGAGGAATACAATTTTATCATTTTAAATCAAGATGGAGTCTGTCTGCTCTTTTATTTTTTAATTTCCACCTATTGAAAATATTTATGTGTTATGCAGCTGATCTGTATAATTTATAAATTATGTGTTTGAAACACTAACAATGCAGTTACTTATTTGGGGCTTTAATATAGCTTCTCCCAGCTTTCAAAAAATAATCCTTTTTAAGGGTTATATTCTGTGCATTCTTTAACCTGTCACCAAAAACATTTGATTGCTATGGCTGTATTAGAAATACTATTAACAAAAAAGTGGTTCAGCACAGCACATCAGTACCATTGTAATATAGGCCCTGATTTACTAATAATCAAGTCTACCAGCAGACGCTGAACATTCAAGCTGACTCAATTCAACCAATTAAGACCTCTCAGTCTTCAGAAAAGAGTCAAGCAAGCTGATCGGAAAAGAGTCTACTTTCTAGGCACAATTCCCTTAGTAAATACACAGTCCGGTTAGGCACATTTCTAGGAGCAATGCAGGATATGGTCTCTAGATGACGCACAAGCAAGGGCTTTGTCGCGTTAGGGTTTTTATGTGCCAATATATTGATATATCTTCATTCTCTTTAATCATGTAATTATTCTACATTCCAACTCAAGCTCTGTCTGCTACAGTGGCTTAGTGGTTAGTACTCAGGACATACAACACTTGGGTGATGGGTTCTAATCCCAGTCATGGCTGCATCTGTCTGGAGTTTGCATGCTTTCCCTGCATGGGTGTGTTTCTGCCAACACTCCAAAGACATGCTGTTGGGCTAGTATATGTCTGATTTTCTAGCCTTAGATTGTAAGCTCCTTGACATTACAGACTATTGTGAATGGACAAAATATGGAAGTCAGTTTCCAGGGTTCTGTCAGTGTCAGGAATATTGATCAATCAATTAAGATTTTGGCTACTGACTAGAAAATGGAAAGGGAGTGAATCTTACCTGTGTCCTGTTCTTCTGATAAGTTTGAAACTTTAAATGCTCCTTCTGTTTGTATTTGATTGCAAGTTTGTTTCTCTTCTCTTAAACCTCTTGCCTTATACAACTTGCCCCCCTCCCCCACCCCCCCTGTCATCACCTAAGCTGAGGAAAAAAACCTCAAAAATGCCCCATTCACACAGGTCCTCTGGCCTGTACAGCATGAATGAGTGGGTTGTTCATGTGGCTGGAGCCAACTGTTTTACTATGGGGACACAGCAGCTGTATGAACACAGGTTTTAATCTGACAGGTGTGCAGGTGTGGGGAAGTGGCCCTAAATGCTCACTGTCTGTGTTCAGGGCTGTACACCTGCACCCATATGCTTGTCATTTAGGACCTGCAGCACTTCTATAGTGTAACATAGGCTGCCTGCATACAGCGACAGCCACAAAAACAAACCACTGATTCACACTCTACAGGCCACAGCACCCATATGAATGAGCCCCAAGACCTCAATTACACACAGAGCTTTATTTATGAACTCAGTATAGTTTTATCATTTAGATTTAACAGGAATTTGGTTGGGATTGTGTCCATTAATAATGTGTTTAGTGTATTTTTACCATAAATATAATTTTGATATTTTCTCTGGTGGTGGGGGGCTGTCAGGTATGCTGTACGGGGCTCCGTGATATCTAACAGTGACCCTGGGTGTATGCTTGTGTCTGTGCCACCTGTATAGTTAGGAAGAACAATAACTTCTTCTACGGGATACCTTGAACCTCTGCTATGTACGTCAATGGATCTAGGAATTGGACATGTTTTCAACTGAAAATACAACAATTATTAGTAATGCTTCCCTTGCAAATGAGGATTAGCTCCTCAGTTGAGAACAGAGATCCCGCCATGTCCAGATGTGGTCTGGAATTCCACAAAAGAATGATTCGCAAAGCAAAAAATTAGATTTGCAAATTACCACTAAACTCTCCTAACTATACTCCCCACTACCACTTCTGGGTGCACGCGAACATCGTTCCGCAAATGTGATGACGTATTTCCAGTATGACAGCCACTCTAGCACCTCCTCCAACAGCCATCTTGGCGTTTATTTGTGCACCATAGCAATTTTCCACGCGGCTCCATTGTGTATATGACATTCGTGAATATATGTTTGCAGCTCTATTGTGTATTTGGCATTGGAAAATATATGTTTGCCGGTAAAGGCCCAAAGTCAACATAAATTGGGGGCCTAATTTATTACTGTTAACAGGATTGTAGAAAAAGAATAGCTAACTGCACATTGAACATGACCTATTCATTGGTACATAACATTGTCTTGTGGTGCAATAGGGGGCTTTTGGTTTGTTAGTTTGGACATACTTGCATATGTGCACTCTAACAAGCTAGATTTTGGCATATTCTATAGTTTGCAAAATATAAGTGTTAGGGGTGCTAGTATATTGAACTTGAACATGAAATAACCCCCCCAAAAATACATAGTCCAAACATTTATTGATCAAATACATATTCCACATTTATTTGGACAGCAGCAACAAGTAGGTACAGTCAACATCTTGGTGGGAAAAAAACAAAAAAGCAGGATTGATGTTGCTAAAACAGAACGATCCTGCTCATAAGAGCTTACAATCTATAGATTATACTTCTAATGAACTGTGCTTTCACAGGTTACATCAGGAAACAAATGGTTAATATGAATCAAGCAACATTTTCAGGGCCATAAAATTAACACACCATCACTTAGTAGGATTATCTATCCACAAAACAGGCTGCAGATCAAAATATCAATATAAAAATACATAAAGTACCAAAATAACAAACACCTCTCACCTCCCCAAATCCCCCACACATACATTTCTCATCAGGTTTGTCCTAAAACTCCATTTCAGTCTAAATAAGCAAAGAAACTATAGCCAAGTGAAGATCTGAAAGAGCAGAGCAATTGACATGTGTTAGGATTACAATGCAAAGATAATAAACACAATCATTGCACAATAACACACAAACACACTTTAGAAGGAAAAAAATGCTAAACATTAACAGCCCACATCAAACCACAGCCTGAGTGGGGTCTGGGGTAATTCAGCACAATATCTCTTCTTCCACTGCACCCCAAAACCACCACAGGCAAGGGCTTGCTGAAAATAACCTGATATATATATATATATATATATATATATATATATATATAAAACATACAGTAGGTTGGATTTGGCGCATGTCAAACAAGGCCCCACCCCCAATGAAGGCCACACCAACCACTGTCATTCATTTGGTCAGAGAAAGTGATTGCACCTGGTTATCCCAAACCAATCCTCTTACCACCTGCATTAACGTTTGGTATACAGGCCCCAGACATCAGAGTCAGAAATAAAGCCACAGTGAAGTCTACCTGTGCAGCATACAACAGAACATTGAACAGGGATGTGAAGGGGAACCCCATGGCAACATTTATTGGCACTATGGGCACAATTCACTCAAGCTGATCGCATGAGTTAAGGCAGTCACATGACCACATCTTGCATGCAATACTGAAAATGTCAATTCACTTTTGCTAGTATGTGGCATTTCCCATAAATCGGAAAAACACTCATGAAATCAAACATAAAAAGACCTTACACCCCGGTCACATCAAAGCCAATTTAGAAATCGTGTGACTTACAGTGAAGTTGCCGATTTCCTTGTGATTTGCAAGACATCTGACACAGATGTCTATGCAAATCGCCACAAAAGTAGTACATGTACTACTTTAGAAATCGGTGTCGGAAGCGCACCTATGTGACCGCTCTAATAGCAGACAATAGGGTGCGACTTGGCATACAATTTGCAAGTCGCATGTCATGCAAATTGCATTCCAAGTCGCACTCGGTGTGACTGCTATTAGAGCGTTCATATTGGTGTGGTTCAAACTTGGTCATAGCCGCAACAATTTATAAAGTAGTGAATACACTACTTTTGGTGCGATTTGCAGAGAGATCTGTGTCAGATGTCTTGCAAATCGCACTTGAAATCGGCATGTCCCCTGACTTTAAAATTATGCGACTTCACTGTAAGTCACATGCTTTAAAAGTTGGGCTTGATGTGACAGTGGTGTATGTCACACAATTTCAAAATCCTCTTTGATTTGACTGGGGTGGCCCCCAGTCACATCGGGTGAGATTTGGCATGTGAGTTGCATGCCAGGCGACTTGCAAATTGTAGGTCAAGTTGCAACCTATTGTCCGCTATAGGCTCCGTTCACATCAAATCCAATGTTGAAATTGTGCGACTTCACTGTAAGTCGCACCACTTCAAAATCCGCTTTGATGTGACCAGTCACATCAGATGTGATTAGACATGCGGTTTGCATGCCAGGCGACTTGAAAATCATAGGCCAAGTCACAACCTAGTGTCCGCTATAGGCTTCGTTCACATCCAATATGATTTTGAAATCAAGCGACTTCACTGTAAGCTGCCAGATTTCCAAATCGGATTAGATGTGACTGTGGTGTTAGCCCCCGATCACATCGAGTGCAATTTGGCATGTGATTTGCAAGTCGCAGGGCGTGCAAATCGCATGCCAAGTCTCATCCAGGGTGCGCGATTTCAGGTGCGATTTGGGAATTTGAATCGTACCTGATATTGGATCTAATGAATGTGAATGTCTTAACATACGTGATTTGCTGCAGCACAATTTCAAAAGTAGTTCTTGTTTAACTTTTTCTGCATTTTGTAACGATTTCACGCAATAACTCATTGGGAAATCTACAGAAAACACGGTGAATTTGCCAACAAAAAGAGCAATTTTAAATCACATCTAGTGTGAACCAAGCAGGCAATTCAACAAAGGAAATAAATCTTTGAAGGCATGTGGTATCTGCATGCTCAGATAAGGGTCTGTTATGGATTTGGTGGGGGTGGGGGAACTCCATGCCATTATTTTATTAAATTTTTGCATGGGTATTCCTGTCCAAATCCTTTTCTCTCTCTCACTTGCTCACTCTTCTCTCTCTCAGCTCTTGGCTTGACAAACCCTTCCCAAAAGGGGGCAGAGTGCAAAATCAGTAATATTAAATCAATCATTAGTCCAGGCCCTTATCTCACCCCATTGTTTGACATTCACATAAGGTGCAGCTTTGAAGGTGTTTGAGCACAGACAAGGCCTCATTCTAAGGATCATTTAGACAGAAAGCACATATATGTTAGAGCAGCCACCCAGGGAGAACAAGAAACTTCATTGCCATGGTTGGGATTCAAACAGACAACCCTAGTGCTGTGAGGCAGCAGTGCTAACCCCTTATCCACTGAGCTGTGACACACATCCAGCCTGCATTTCTGTGGTGTGAATGAACCCTAAGTCCCTGGGCAAGGTCAGTGTAACTAGCCAGATATCTCAAATGGGACACAATTGTTGTGCTATGTTGACAATTCAGATGTGTGTTGGCTCTATGTATCCCAAAAAAAAAGAATTGCAATAATAATACAGGTGTACGAACGCCTCGGTTAACGTAATTTTCGGTTTACGAATGAAGATTCATTGAAAATAATGCCCCGGATTACACATTTTTAATAATTTTTTTCGCAATACAAAGTGTTTGTCGGTGCTGATTTTTAAATGCAAATGCCAGCCTTTTTTTTCTTCACTATAGTTCACAAGATTAGCTGTCACTTTCCCCGGAGTTACAGGAAACTTTGTTTCTTTTAAGAAACTAAAAGTAAACATTGTTTCCTTTATGGAAATAAACTCAAAGAAAACTTTCTAATTCAGCAGGGGGAAAGTGACAGCTGAATTTCTGAGCTATAGTGAAAAAAAAAAAGCGATAATTACATTTAAAAACCAGCACCATAATAAATAAAAACACGGCGTGGGGTCCCGCCTTCCATCCATGCCAAACCCTTCGGATCTGGTATGGATTTAGAGGGGAAGCCTCACACCAAAATAAAAAAAAGGTAAGGGGCCCCCCCGAAATCCATACCAGACCCTTATCCGAGCATGCAGCCTGGCAGGTCCAGAAAGCGGGGGGATGAGCAAACGCCCCCCAAAACCATACCAGGACACATGCTCTCAACATGGGGGGGTGCTTTGGGGCAGGGGGGCTCCCCCCCAAAGCACCTTGTCCCAATGTTGCTGGGGACAAGGGCTTCTTCCCCACAACCCTGGCCAGTGGTTGTGGGGTTCTGCAGGCAGGGGGCTTATAGTAATATGGAAGTCCCCTTTAACAAGGGGGCCCCCAGATCCCGGCCCCACATGTAAATGAGTATGAGTACATGGTACCCCATACTCATTCACAAAAAACAAAAAGTGTAGTGTAAAAAAAGACAGGACATGGTCTTTGACAAGCCCTTTATTGAAAGAAAAATCTCAAAGAATGTCCCCCTAAGTAGATCCGAAGTCAATCACAATGTACGCAGCCGCCGACCTGAAAAAAGAAAAAAAAAAGGTCCCGTTCCCGATGCTGGCTCCTGCGGTGTGAGAGCTCCGGTGGTTTGATAGTTCTTAAATATGTAAAGGGTGGGGCCACCCGGGGACATTACACATGTGACCCCACCCCATGTGACATCAATGATGTCACATGGAGCGGGGTCACTTGGACCATCCTTCCACCTGATCAAGCATGCAGGGAATCCCCAATTATAGAGGTTATTTTTGTCCCTCATCTGATCTAACAATGGTTTCAAAGATCTTCTAGCAAGTGTCTTCTGGGCTATGTCTGCTAAAATTTGTACCTTTGTTTCTCCATATTTTATGTCTGGTATCCCACTTTATCTTCATAATAATGAAACTGTACTATCATGTTCCTAGATTGTAAGCTCGAAAGAGTAGGGCCCTATAACCCCTCGTGTGCTGTTTGTTGTTGCTGTAATGTTTCATGTATTGTCCCCCCCTCTATTGTACAGCGCTGAGCAAACCCTTTGGCGCTATATAAACTCAATGTAATGTAATGTAATAATGTAATGTTCCTTGGGGTAGTTTATGTAACTCTTCTGGATCTCCTTATTGTGTGCACTCACTTTTCACTTGTTCCATCTCTCCTCTCCCTATTATTGGATTAAACAATCTTCTCATAATGTCCTGTAGATCTTCTCCTTGAGACACTTCTGGTAGACCTCTGATCCTTAGATTGTTCCTTCTATCTCGATTTTCCTGATCTTCTAATTTATATGATAGCATTCTCTGTTCTCATTTCCTTCATTTGTGCTTGTAGTTTGTTAATTACTTGGGCTTGTTTCTCCAATTCTCCTTCCATTTCTTCTACTTGTGACAAGACTTGTCCCATTTCAAGATGTAAAACCACCATTTCACTTTTTATGGAGTTCTTTCATTTTACAGTCTGGCTTTTGCTCACTCCACTCTGCAGACACTGCCCTACTAAAACTCACTAATGATCTACTAACTGCTAAAACCAATGGCCACTACTCCATACTCTTATTACTCGACCTCTCTGCGGCTTTTGATACGGTTGACCATCCGTACATACACATACTAGGGCCAGTTTAGACAGGATCCAATTAACCTACCAGCATGTCTTTGGAGTGTGGAACCGGAGTTCCTGGAGGAAACACACACAGGCACAGGGAGAACATGCAAACTCCAGGCAGGTGGTGCTGTGGCTGGGATTTGAACCAACGACCCTAGTACTGCTTGGTGGAACCATTTTGCCACTGTTTCAGTGGGAACATAGGAGAACACAGTTATAGAACCTCCATCAGTGAATAAATATAATGGCAAGGGGTGCTGGGGTGTGCTGGAGGGTCTATTGATACTGATGGGAGATATTTTGTTGTGGGGGGAATCTGTTGCTGCTCTGGGGGTCTTATGTTGCCGGGGGTCAATTGTTACTGATGTGAGTCTTTGTTGCTGGCAGGGGTCTATTGTTGCTGGAGTGGATTTATTGTTGCTGTGGGTAATTTATTTTTGCTTTGGAATATATTGTTGTGGGGGTTATGGCTGCTGGGGGGGTCTATAGTACCTGGCGGATGGGGATCTATTCTACTGCTTTTCTTGTTACCATTATACTTACAAAACCATTATACATACAAATCCATACAAATTACTTAGCACAACAAAATAATACTTGGTTCTGTATTCTCTTAAAGGGTCAATACTAGGGGGTGGAAACAAGGGACAGTGCTTAGAGATGAGTAGAGGTGGAGCCAGGAGTGACTCAGGGGGGAGTACCGATTCTCTAAGAGAAAATGCTAGTAATGGCAATTGCTCATTGGTTAGCACAGCCAAGTCACCATGCTGACAAATAAGAAGCACATTTGAGGCTTCCTCTGGTAAGGTGTCCCAGAAGAAAGAAGTGCTTCACATTGGTCGGCTTTTTCATGTGCTAACACTGACCAATTACCACTTGCCATTGCAAGCATTATAATTGATATTCACTCTAAGGCTGTGTATTGCAGTGTATGGTGTACAGGCCGCTGCACTGGCAACACGGGGCAGCATGGCTGCTATGTACAGTGGAATCCAGAGGGGTGGCTAAGATATTTGGCATTAGTTCACTTAAAAAAGTATTTTCCAAAAGAAAAAAGCATGACAGGGTTTTTTTATACACAGTGCGTCAGCAAAACAAATGTCATCCAGTTAGATTTTATATCTACTTTAATTCACTTAGGAACACAGCCTTGCTAATACAAGTTTTGTTTTTTTTTTATCTTATGATATGTGTTGTAATTTTAATATAATCTTTAAAATAAATAAATACCTGTTTAAAAGTAGTGGCCATATACAGTAGTTTTTTTTAAAGTTGTATCAATTGTACCTTTGCTATGCTTTGCTTTGAATTATTAATCCTCTAGATACAATCCACATAGTTTATTATACAATGAATAGATACAGGGTTATCTGATGCCCTTGTTCTTCAAAAGAATGATCACAATAACTCTTGTAGCCAGGAAGAAGAGTATTCATCCCAAACAGATATTTTTCTTCTGCTGAAAAAAAATTATTTATAAACCAACCTCTGCAGATGTGTTGATGACAAAGGGAGAGTTCAGTCCTGTATGCTTTAGCTGTAGCAGCATTTTTTAAACAAAATAAATAGTTTTAAATATGTTAAAGCAATATTATGTGTGCACCTTACAAAGTAAGTTGGATAAAACAGAACTCAGGGGCATTAGTAGAGGTAGCATCCAAATAGAAGTTCCTTCCAGAATACACTATGGGAAGGTCACACAGTCATAGATCCATAGGTTTCCACTGAAGTTTATTCCAATAAAGAGAGACAATTTTAGAATCAGAAATTATTCAGTGTGAGTTGTACCAAATTACTGAACTCCATGGCTATGGTGGAAGATCTGCCAAACCTGGAGGGACCATTGGGCAAAGGGTTAGTTATGCAGGACTTTTTGGCAATATATAAGTCTACATCTTTATGGACAATTATATGTTTATTAGCCTGTTGATCTTTTTGATTAATTATGATCCTATTTTGAATTTTAGTACCAAGGTTCTAAAGTATTTAACAATTTGGTATTTTGATATTTGATAAATATAAGTTTACACATTAGATTATTTAATGAGTATCTTTAGTTAGAAAATTACAAAAATGAGTAATAGTAATGTACAAACTCCCCCTGAGGGGTGAGCAAATGCCCTTAGTGAGTTGTTTGTTGAAATTTTTGGAACTAATATGAGAATGCCTTTTTACAACTACAACATGCAAAACAATATGGGAACATTCAATGGTGGGACTTGTCCTGATTGTAGAAATATTTGGAATTAGGCATTAACCCAGGGGAGTTTACGCATTACACAAAAACAATGTGGCTTTCTAGATGTAGACCTCAAAAGAGATTTGAAGCAAACAGCGGAATTCTGTACTATGAAATGGATTCAACTGATTATCCAACAAAAAGAAAGGAAATTGGAGGTAGCACAACAGCGGGTAAAGGACAAAGATAGTGCACTTAACAATTTGGTACATCTTATTATTATCCGAAATGGCTTAAAGTCTTAGAAAGGAACATACAGAAGGAGGACGACTTGGTTAATAAATAAATAAATCGGTAAACTGGAATGTGATTTTTCAGATTATAAAAATTAGCATGATTTTAAATGGAGACATGCCCAAGGGGCTAAAGCAATACAAAACACCCAGGTAAATGTAAATTCTAAAACATACAATGAAAAAGGCCTCAATAACAATAATAACCAAAATAAATATTATATCAAGAAAAAAAAACATTAAGGGAAGTTGCTTACATGAATATGTTATCAAAAGGCATATTATACCAAAAGGAATGTATCAATATGTATCAATATATCAATAATAAAGGGCAATTGGATGCCTTAGTTCCTCCACCCACAATAACTACATTAAACACTAAAACAATCAGGGAAAATAATAATGAAGTTGATGATTGCCCGGCAACCCCCCATGTGGTTAATTATTCTGCGTTGGCTGTACCATCTTCGCCAACTGATTCCATACTTGATTCCTCCAAATCTAAATGTTCACCAAATAAAACTATGGATAAACCTATGTATTTTTGTCAGCTCTATACCCACTCACAATCGTTATAGCCCATTATCCTGGGACCTTGAGTGTTATATAAAAGAAGGGGCCCATCTGAAAACCTTAGATCCATCTTTTTTGGAAGAATCTGTGATTCAAGCCCACAGATTGGTATCTTCTGGTAACATGTATCCCTCCAACCCCAACCCATCTTCCCCTCCTTTTTTAGAGGTGCCACCAAAGGGACTACTCAAAGGAAAAGAAAGTTAGACAAGGTGGACAAGGAGGTCAACGATGTAAGAACAAATAAAAAGGAAAAGATAGACAGTGCATAGGGGAGAGTACTATAAAAATCTATAATTTATCATCTGATGCACTCATGGGGGCAGAACTTTCACTCTTAAGGAAGAGTTTGAGTTTAACCCCCTCCATAGGACCCAATAAATTTGGACTTTTTTAAAGACCTAAACAGGTTCCTACATTCTTTGACAGTAAAAAGACACTATTCTACAGATTCACATATTACTACCCCAGAAACTGTTCACTCTCCTACTGCTCCCTCCCATTTTACAGATAACGACATCATTTATATACTAGGGGAATTGGGGTTGGAGGGGAATATAGACTGTCAGCCTGCAGACATTCCCTTAGATCCTGGAGTTACACACACAGCGTTGCAGTTAATCTTTTTTCCAATGCAGTCCAAGGGTCCCAATATTGAAACCTTTTACCAGGTTGTCTATAGGGATCTTTTGTCACTTTGTAACACATAGGAAAAACGTGTTGCACGAAATCTCACAAACTTGGAAAAAAATGCCCTAAATAGTCTGGAGACCAATAAAAATATCATCATCAAACAAGCCGATAAAGGCAGGAGTCTGGTGGTTCAAGATAGGGCAGATTTTATGAAAGAATCACAAGGTCTTCTTTCTGACACCAAGATGTATATGGAATTAACAGGAGATCCCTACCAGGTTATCAAATGGATTTAAAAACATTAGTTGAGAAGAAATGGAAGGACGTGGTGTTGAATAAAAGGGAAAAGCAATTTTTGCTTCCCCCATAGTGCAGCACTCTCTACTTCTATCATCTTCTAAAGATTCATAAGTCATTAGAACATCCTCCTCGCAGACCCATAGTGGCAAGTACCAATAGTTTTACTAGTGGCCTTTCTGTATCTATCAACCATTTCCTCCAATCCATGGTCTGTCAATTACCACCTTACATTAGGGACTTAGGTCATGTAATTGAGGTGTCAAAACAATATACCTGGGAAGAAGGATATTATTGGGTGTCTATGGAGGTTTCATCATTATACACCTCTATTCCCCACAAAGTTGGTTTAGTAGCTCTTCAATATTTTATATTTAAAGAAAGTATGAATTCAGGACAGGCCCAGTTTTTGGTTGAAAGTACAGACTTTTATGAGTTGTTAGCATCTAAGTTTAGAGAAAAGTGCTATCCAGTATCCCTCATAAAGAAAGCTTTTGAAAGACATCAAAATCCCCAGGATAAAAATAAGAACAATACATCAGATAATCAAATTTATAATGCAGTGAGATTCATTAAGGGATATAATGATAAATATAAAAGGATCTTTAAAATCGTCTGAAAACATTGGAATATTCTCCAATTCTCCAATTAGATCAAAACCTATCCCTAGTTCTGCCTCCAGCTCCACAGGTTACGTTTAGGCATGCACGCATGTTAAAAAATATATTAGCTCCAAGTAAGCTACAAGGACAAAAAAGAACAATGGCATTGATCTCTGGACATATTTTGATCATAGGACCGGGATATTTCAATGCAAAAAGAGGGTTTGCCTGAAGTGTCAATTCATCGCTCATGGACACTTTGAAGTACTGTAATAGACAGTAAAGGCAATTGTTTTCAATTTGTAGTCTATGTGTTGTGTTGTCCATGCAACTTACTATTAGTGTGTTGTACAATATGTCCCTTACATATGCGCATTGGAGAACACCATGGATTTGTAAAACACTGATGTGATAAACACAGTGTCCCCTGGCATTTCCTCCAGACACATGGTAAGAACATTGGGTGTCTTCAGGTTATGGCCATCAAGAGTATCTGTGAAGGTTCACTAACTGCCAATGAAAGATTCTCCCTTTTATGCAAAAGGGAGATTTTCTAGATAAATAAAATGGGGTCAATGTCTCCAAACGGTCTCAGTGAAGATCTAGAGATTCATAATATCACCTAATCCTGGGTGGTTTTTACTGGCTTTCTTTCTACCTTTTTTCTTGAATAGTTAGTTTTGCCATATCATTATATATTTATTACATTACCAATGCTAATAATATAGTTATTGATTCTAATTGTAATAATCTTGTATCATCTATTATCATTTATTTTCAGTTCAATTGTATGTTTATTATTATTATTATTATTATTATCATTATCATTATTATTATTTTACCAGATTATTCACATATTTAAAAACTTTTTATTATTTTGATCATTTTTAATGCAATTTTTTTATTTAAGTTTACAGTATAATTTTCAATATATACAACCAAAAAAGAGGGCCAGAAAAATGAACTCTGTAGGCACTGCAACAATATTAATATTATTAATATTAATATTTAAATGTGTTTCTTTATTTGAGTGTACACAATTATGCAACAGTACATGAAAACATCTTCAAAGAGTGTAAGCTCCCCTAATGGGGTAGTGCACTCTGTGCAGTTACAAATCTCGTAGATATATAAAATATTGATCCGTATGAATATACCGTAGCCCAGTAAGGGTATAAGGAGACATGAATCAGGTGTCAATGACCATAGTGACTCAACATGTTTTGCGAGAATATCGCTTCTTCAGGAGTTATTACATAAAAGAAAAGTTAATGTAAATATAACATAACATAGCATAATGCATTATCCATCATTCAACATATACATATTATGGATATACTTAAACCACAGGCATCCTAGCGAGGGTTGGGGAGGGGGTTAAAGGCACCCACAGCCCAGGCAAGTCCACAGTGGAATCCCAAAAGAACCAAAAATGTCACAGACAGCCCCACAAAGGACTTCCTAATATGTAAATATACAGCTGTTATAGCATAAGGGGATCTTACCAGATAGTCATAAAACATAGGTGATACTAGAGATTGAACTGACCTTCCAACCAGTGGAGGTTTACTGATATCAACGGTTCCAAAGCAATAAAGCCACTTAAAAGGCATTCAATCAAGTAGACTATATAGAGGAAGTGTAGTCAAAGCTCCAATTTGGATCCAAACAGAGAACATACGTCAACTCAATGTTTATAATATCTGGAAAGGCCCATAAAAAAAGTAATCAGAGGGATGTTTCATCATTAAAATGTCACAAAATAATACGGGTGACATTTCAGTATATAGGGGACAGGGCAATATAGCAAAATAAGTACTAACCTTCCCATGTGCAGAAGAGGGTGAGCCGTATAGTGGAAATTTCACCAGTATAGTAGTATTAAGCTAGTACTAGAATGATAAGGTCATCCATTAAAATCCTATCTGTAATGAAGCGATTACGATGATACAATATTACGTAGAGGTATGACCCAGGGGCACAGAATTGTCCTAACTGATTGTAGTATAGTGGACTAAGCTATACCTGTGCCATGAAACGAGGTACACCGACCAGAAGTTGGTCCCAAATGCCAGTATATAGAGCTCATGAAGCCCATTGCCCAACCGGGGCTAGCACCACCTGCACTGTCTAGTTGTGGTTCTTTGCGGGACTGTCACCAATTCCCTTGTCCCACCAGAGCACACGCCACGGACATCTGCGCTGACCTGCTGTAGTTGCCTGCAGGACCCCCGGATTCTGTGCCCTCTTAAGGGATCCCAGAGCAAGGTGACGCACGATATCACCGTGCTTGGCCATAATTGGCCGCGCATGCGCACCCTGAAGCATACCCACCATCAAAATGGCAGTGGGCTCGCACTGCCAGCGGCACACGGCCAAAGTCAGCCACCGCTGAAGGGCCGTGGCTGGGTTACGCCACAGCACAGACCCCAAACCCCCAATGAGAGCAGAGGGAGTGGGACCCAGCACACGGCACCACTGGCTGCCTGTCAACTTAAGGTCAGCAGCAGGAGCACCAACCCCCACTCATACCCAACGGCCACACCAACCCTCAGTCCAGCTTACAACCTCCCCCTGGGCAGATGAGGAGGGAAGAAAACTGGCGGAGGAGGGGAAGGGAGGGAAGGAAAAGGAAAAAAGGCCAAAGGGTACCCCTCCCACACGATGCCCGTGGGTAACAACAATATATGCAGCAAGAATACACATACAGAGTATTTCAAAGTACATACAATAAGACCAATTAATGATCCAGCCAATAAAATGCAAAGATGCCAAAAAATATATCGAGTAATATCCAAAGATCATACCAATAAAGGGGTTCAGATAGTCACCAACCACCAAACTGACTGGTATACTAAGCATTAAGAGAAAAGACTTATAAGATAAAGTTTCATTGATGCCTGGCAGAATTGTGGCATTTAAATGTTCAATTGTGAAAACTTCTTTTTGCAGTATGCGCTTATCCCAGCTGCCACCTTGTCAGGAATGGGCTCGGCACAGGTGGTGCTGGGGCTCACCTGCCTTGTAGGCTGCAGTACCAGTGTTGGCCAGCGGGTGCTCTCAGCAGCCAGAATCTCACTCCTGCAATCAAGCCATCACCTGAGGCTGATTGCAGGAGGTTTATTTAAGCAATGGCCAGGCCTGCAGTCAGTGCCTTGGTGTTTGTTCCCATGAGCCCCTGTACCTGCATCCTGTCTGATATTCCTGCCTGATATTTCTGCCTGATCTGGACTCTGCTAGAACTCTGCCTGCACCGACCCAGGCCTTTCCTGACCACTCTCCTGCCTGCTCCTTTGTACCTTGTCTGCCCGATAGTTACCGACCCGGCCTGCCTGACTACGTTTGTGTTCCCGCACATACTGGGATCTGTTGGAGGTTTGGTTCTTGCACTGTGTGTTTGGGTGTACTGTGTAGCTTTTAATAAATTATATTGTTTACACCATACTTGAAGCCGGCGTTTCCCTGTGTCAGTCCACACATCTCTGGTCATACCTGGAGCCTTGACACACCTCTGGCATCTTTTGGGATGACCTCAAGTACCATAAATGAGACCATATTGATGTCAAATCTGTGGTAAAGGTCCAGGTGTCTACTAACTGGGGTGACCATTTTTCCATTGGTGGAATAGTAAATATGGTCATTAATCCTGGATCGTAACTTCCTAATCGTTTTGCCCACATAGAATATCCCACACTTACAGGTCATAAGATATATAATGTCCTCAGTATTGCAATCTGCGTGGAATTTTGGGCAAAAAATGTCTCCATTTTGAGTGAATGTGTGGTCTGTTTGAATGAAAGAGCAAAGATTGCGTTGGTTACATTTATACATTCCTGTAGTGTGGGCTATATTCTGGACAGAATTAGGTGTGTAGTGACTTTTAGTGAGCCTATCACGTAGGGATGTGGTCTTTTTATAGACAATTTGAGGGATGAAAACATCGTAATAAATTTAACCTGATGTTGGAAGCCATCAGATCTATTTGGTCAATATAAAAGGGACATCCTAGATTGCCCCAAGGAACGGTTGTAAGCCTTGCGCAATAGTGACTTAGAATAGCACCTCCATAAGAGGTGTTCAAGTAATAGATTAGCTTGAATTTTGAAATCACTATCATGGGTGCAGTTGCATCTAATACGGGCATATTGTGCATATGGAATACTATGCACTAAAGCCGGGGGATCAGCACTAGCTGTGTGCATAATTGTGTTACCTGCTGTAGTTTTATGATATAATGTAGTTGCTAAACACTCATTACTATCTTTGAAAATGTGTAAATCCAAACATGTGATGGCGGTCATATCATAATTAAGCATAAGTTTAAGGTTGTATTGATTGATATTAAGTTTATCCACAAATCTGTGTAATGAGTTAACAATATCTGTCCAAATCATAGAAATGTCATCAATAAATCTATACCAGCATAGAGCATGATCATGATAAGTGCTGAAGGCTTCATCAGAAAAAAATGTTGTGTTCCCATCCTCCTAGGTATAGATTGGCATATGCCGGTGCACAACAAGTGCCCATGGCCACGCCCTGAACCTGAAGGTAATGGAACCCCTTGAACAGAAACCAATTGTGTGTCATTATAAAAAGTAGGAGCTTCTACAGGAACTCGTTGAATTCCCATTTAGAACGTTCTTGTTTGAGAAGGAATGTCCGTACAGTTCTGACACCCCATGAGGGATGCTGAAGTACAAAGCCTCCACATCCAAAGTCACCAGCAGGGCACCAGCAGGTGCCAACAATCCCTCAATATGTTTAAAAAAATCCAAAGTGTCCTTAATATAAGATGGCAATTGTACAACATGGGTTCATCAAAAAGAAATCAATAAATCTACTGGCATTTTCAGTTAGAGACCCTATTCCTGATACTATTTGTTGTCCTGGTGGCATTATAGGATTTTTATTTTTTTTGGGTAATGCATAAAATGTGGGATCACGAGGATGTTGTGGATTGAGAAAGTCATAGGTGTCTTTGTCAATTAATGCCTCCATATAGGCCAAGCTAATCAGGTCCTTTTAGACTGTATAAGTTTGACTCACAAATCTATTGGAGATGGGACTATACCAATCTTTGTTACGTAATATGTTTTTACACATCTGTTCATATAGCACTTTAGTCATCAGAAGAATATTACCTCCTTTGTCGGAGGGTTTGATGATTAAATCTGGATGATTTTGGAGTTTAGCAATGGCTCCCTGTTGTTTTACATTCAGATTGCTGGTAGTAGATATCAAGTCCATGCGTATGATCTCACTAACTATTGCTGTTAGAAAGGCCCAAATATTTGTGTTGACCGTAAGGTCTGAGAAATTTTGAGATTTCCACTTGAATTTATTTGTTGGATTTCCTTGACTTCCCTGGCTCACCATAATATTTTCAGTGCTAGTGTTGCCAGAATTTTCATTTTCATCCAACAGTAGCATAAGATCACGTAATGCACGAAAGTCATCCACAGTAAAATGTTTAATACGTTCAGTCAATTCTCTATCTTGTCTCAGTCTTTGTCTGTCAGGGTAAAAAGGAACTTTATATGTTAGGTTTCTAGTGAATAGGTATAAGTCCTCAATGATTTCATACCGATCCATTGGTACAGTGAGGCAAAAGCTGAGACCATATTTGAGAACCTCCAATTCATGTTGTGTAAAACTATAAGGGGTGAAATTGACTACACTTAATTCAGAATTATTAGTGCTCAAACCAGAGGAGGGTGTGTTGGTAGCTGTGTTTGGTTGAGTGTCACAGGGATCTAAAGTCACCAGTTGAATGAATGTTTGTGAGGGATTGGCTGTTAAAACAACAGTCTGTGATTGAGTAGAGGGCAATATGTGTTGTGAGCTAGGATTGTGCGGAGAAGAAATCAATGTGGTAAGTGTTCTAGAGCTGCTTTCAGCCATATGTGCATTCAAGTTGCCTGCTTGTGAACTGATGATATGCAAGGCTTGTGTAGCTATCTGTCCCATGTGATTGGTACTATGGCGGTTTATATTATTCAAAACGGTTTGTGTGCCCAGCAATAGTGGTGTATTGGACGTGAATTGCTGAAATTGGTGAGGACCTCTTTTCGAAGTGTGGAGGGATCCCCTTCCCCCCCATAATGGTTCATTTTCCGTGAACCAGTGAAGGTATTGAAGGGTCTGTGTATATGAATAGTGCGTGCTGTATGTTGAACAAAAGAGGAGGATGAGTCAGACTCAGTCCCCTCATCTAGATTGGTGTTTTCATTGACGGACCACTTAAAATTGCCTCGTCGTGGTGAACCGCAAAGTTGAATAGGGTTGTCCCAACGATAGGCATAACCCTCCAAAAAGGCCAGCCGATATTTTGAAATTTTGATCTGTTTTTTAGAAATTACTTCTTTGTTAATTTTAGTTATATGTTCTTTTACTTCTTGATATTTGCCCTCATAATGTACATGACCCTTAACAGTCATATTTATTGTTAAGCAATAATAATTCTTGATCAAGTAAATTCATATCCGTTTGATATTGTCCAACCAATAATTCCATCAGGTTGATACCACATTTGGTGAGTACCCGTTCCCAGGAAGTTTTCTATTCCGGAGTCACATTTTTAACTGTTGGAAACACTTGTATCCTCAGACCTATGGGAATAATATTTTCTTTAATATATTGTTGTAAAAATTCTACATGCCAATACAAATTAGATTACCTTTTGAGTAAGCACTTACAGTCATGGCCGAAATTGTTGGCACCCTTGATATTTTTCCTGAAAATCAAGTATTTCACACAAAAAAGGTATTGCATTAACACATGTTTTGCTATACACATGTTTATTCCCTTTGTATGTATTGGAACAAATATAAAACAGAGGCAGAAAAGCAAATATGACATAATGTCACACAAAACCCCAAAAATGGGCTGGACAAAAGTATTGGCACCCTTAACTTAATATTTGGTTGCACACCCTTTGGAAAACATAACTGAAATCAGTCGCTTCCTATAACCATCAATAAGCTTCTGACACCTCTCACCCGGAATTTTGGACCACTCTTCCTTTGCAAACAGCTCCAGGTCTCTCTTATTGGAAGGACACCTTTTCCCAACAGCAATTTTAAGATCTCTCCACAGGTGTTCAATGGGATTTAGATCTGGGCTCATTGCTGGCCACTTCAGAACTCTCCAGCGCTTCTTTGCCATCCATTTCTGAGTGCTTTTTGACGTATGTTTGGGGTCATTGTCCTGCTGGAAGACCCAGGATCTTGGACGCAAACCCAGCTTTCTGACACTGGGCCCTACAGTGCGACCCAAAATCCTTTGGTAATCCTCAGATTTCATGATGCCTTGCACACAGTCAAGGCACCCAGTGCCAGAGGCAGCAAAACAACCCCAAAACATCATTGAACCTCCACCATATTTTACCGTAGGTACTGTGTTTTGTTCTTTGTAGGCCTCATTCCGTTTTCGGTAAACAGTAGAATGATGTGCTTTACCGAAAAGCTCTATCTTGGTCTCATCTGTCCACAAGACGTTTTCCCAGAAGGCTTTTGGCTTACTCAAGTACATTTTGGCAAACTGTAGTCTTGCTTTTTTATGTCTCTGTGTCAGCAGTGGGGTCCTCCTGGGTCTCCTGCCATAGCGTTTCATTTCATTTAAATGTCGACGGATAGTTCGCGCTGACACTGATGCTCCCTGAGCCTGCAGGACAGCTTGAATGTCTTTGGAACATGTTTGGGGCTGCTTATCCACCATCCGGACTATTCTGCGTTGCAATCTTTCATCAATTTTCCTCATCCGTCCACGACCAGGGAGATTAGCTACAGTGCCATGGGTTGCAAACTTCTTGATAATGTTGCGCACTGTGGACAAAGGCAAATCTAGTTCTCTGGAGATGGACTTGTAACCTTGAGATTGTTGATATTTTGCCACAATTTTGGTTCTCAGGTCCTCAGACAGTTCTCGTCTCCTCTTTCTGTTGTCCATGCTTAGTGTGGCACAGACAGACACACAATGCAAAGGTTAAGTGAACGTCTCTCCTTTTTATCTGCTTTCAGGTGTGATTTCTATATTGCCCACACCTGTTACTTGCCCCAGGTGAGTTTACAGGAGCATCACATGCTTGTAACATTCTTATTTATCCGCAGTTGTGAAAGGGTGCCAATACTTTTGTCCAGCCCATTCTTGGAGGTTTGTGTGACATTATGTCGAATTTGCTTTCTTTCCTCCCTTTTTTTGTTTTGTCCCAATACACACAAAGGGAATAAACATGTGTATAGCAAAACATGTGTTAATGCAATACGTTTCGTGAGAAATACATGATTTCCTGGAGAAATATCAAGGGTGCCAACAATTTCGGCCATGACTGTATATTTGACAACATACTGATTAAGATTTTCATAATCTCGATTATATGTGTTACAACTAGACAAAATTTCTGCCATATTACCTGTCCAGGCAGTACCTATAAAGTCCATATTGTCTCGTCAGTAACTTCAAAAACAGCAATAATAAAATTAGTTGAAAAAAGATTTAGCAATGAGGGTAGATAAAGTAAACCATCACTACAAAATTTAATAAGGGAGCATAGCTGGCCAGGGGTGCTACTACACAATATGCACTAGAAAAATGAACAATATCCAACACAAAGTAATAACTGTGGGGATATATAATCATAGCTCCCAAGTGCCACGTCCTAATAGTGCTAGAAAAATGGACTTTGTAGGCACTGCAACAATATTCATTAATATGTGTTTCTTTATTTGAGTGTACACAATTATGCAACAGTACATAAAAACATCTGCAAAGATTTTTCTGGCCCCTTTTTTTTGGTTGTATAAATTACTATTGCTTTTCGGGTTATTCTTTATATTCATATTCATTTTTTTCATTAAATAATTTTGTATTAAATTGATAAATTAACTAATTATTGTTGATCAAGTTTTTATTAACTTTTTTTAAAACTTTACATTATTTTTGTATAAAATGTTTTAGGTGATTATATGTGTAAGAGAAAGAGATATAAAGATGTAAATGCATATATGTTTGGTTCTTTAATGAATTGTAAACAAAGGTGCTGCAATTGTTTGAGGCTACTATTGTCATTTGTAATATATTTTTTATTATTGTCACAATTTGCAAGAGGTTTCTCTTATATATTTGTAAGGACCTTTTTAATGGCAATGGTGGAATATCATGCTATGCGTCTGACCCTTGCAATTGGCTTAAGTGAGTATAAAAATGCCCATTGCCCTAGCTCTCCATGACTTGACAAAGTGCATGCACTGCATGTGCATAGAATGAGTTGTCATGGCAACCTGATTTTTTGCGGTCTAACCCGGCATCTTGTGGCTTGCTTCCACCTTCTTCTAGGACCCTGGTGACGGCACCCGCTCAAGACAGACGATCTTCACATCAGTGTAAATGGTCCTTCTTACACCTTGGTAACTGAGACCCTTTACCCAATGGTCCATCCAGGATTGGCAGATCTTCCACCATAGCCATGGAGTCCGGTAATTTGACACCACTCACACTGAATAATTTCTGATTTTAAAATTGTCTCTCTTTATTGGAGAACACTTCTATGGAAACCTATGGATCTATGCTTGTGTGACCTTCCCATAGCTTCTATTTGGATACTACCGCTACTAATGCCCCTGTTTTATCTGTCTTACTTTGTAAGGTGCACACATAATATTGCGTTAACACTATTTCTTTTGTTTCACAAATGCTGCTACAGCTAAAGCATACAGGACTGAACTCTCCCTTTGTCTACCTCTACTAATGCCCCTGAGTGCTGTTTTTTTTTTCCATCTTTCTTTGCTGTCACTACTTCAAGTGTTTTAAAAAGCTGCAGGGAACTAATTGTAGACCTTACATAGTCACACACAGTGTCTGGGACTTGGGATTCCGTATTGTCACTGAACTTACAAAATAAAACATAAAATAAAAAATAACCTGCACTGAATAAATAAATTAATCAAATCCATAGAAAATAATTAGAGATGAGCGAATCGAACCAGGCAAAATGGAATTCGTTTCGAATTTCAGGAAAAATTCGATTCGCGGCGAATCCGAATATTAGCATACTTCGGGTGCGCGAATCGGATTTTTCCCGATCAGCCGGTAAAAGTGTCCCTGCAGAGAGCTCCGCTATTTCTGACAGTTCTCTGACAGTTCCTTCACATGTACAGCGGTTGAAACATTGTATCTATTTGTTTCCATTTAGGATACAGATGTTTTTATGCGGAAACAAATAGATACAATGTTTCAACCGCTGTAAATGTGAAGGAACTGTCAGAGAACTGTAAGAAATAGCGGAGCTCTCTGCAGATACACTTTTTGCTGTACTGGAATACTTCTTCTTTTCATTCTTCTTTTCATTCTTCTCATTCTTCTTTTCATTCTTCTTTTCATTCTTCTTCTCATTCTTCTTCTTCTTTTCATTCTTCTCATTCTTCTTTTCTTCTTCATGAAAAGAAGAATGAGAAGAAGAATGAAAAGAAGAATGAAAAGAAGAATGAGAAGAATGAAAAGAAGAATGAAAAGAAGAATGAAAAGAAGAAGAAGAATGAAAAGAAGAATGAGAAGAAGAATGAAAAGAAGAATGAGAAGAAGAATGAGAAGAATGAAAAAAAGAATGAGAAGAATGAAAAGAAGAAGAAGAAGAATGAAAAGAAGAAGAATGAAAAGAAGAATGAAAAGAAGAAGAAGAATGAAAAGAAGAATGAGAAGAAGAATGAAAAGAAGAATGAAAAGAAGAATGAGAAGAATGAAAAGAAGAATGAAAAGAAGAAGAATGAAAAGAAGAATGAGAAGAAGAATGAAAAGAAGAATGAGAAGAAGAATGAGAAGAATGAAAAGAAGAATGAGAAGAATGAAAAGAAGAAGAAGAAGAATGAAAAGAAGAAGAAGAATGAAAAGAAGAATGAAAAGAAGAAGAAGAAGAATCTTTTCATTCTTCTCATTCTTCTTTTCATTCTTCTTTTCATTCTTCTTCTTTTCATTCTTCTTCTTCTTTTCATTCTTCTTTTCATTCTTCTTCTTCTTCTTTTCATTCTTCTTCTTCTTTTCATTCTTCTTCTTCTTCTTTTCATTCTTCTTTTCATTCTTCTTCTTCTTCTTTTCCTTCTTCTTCTTCTTTTCATTCTTCTTTTCATTCTTCTTCTTCTTCTTTTCATTCTTCTTCTTTTCATTCTTCTTTTCATTCTTCTTCTTCTTTTCATTCTTCTTCTTCTTCTTTTCATTCTTCTTCTTCTTCTTTTCATTCTTCTCATTCTTCTTTTCATTCTTCTTTTCATTCTTCTTCTCATTCTTCTTTTCATTCTTCTTCTTTTCATTCTTCTTTTCATTCTTCGCATTCTTATTTTCTTCTTCATGAAAAGAAGAATGAGAAGAAGAATGAAAAGAAGAAGAAGAATGAAAAGAAGAATGAGAAGAAGAATGAAAAGAAGAATGAAAAGAAGAATGAGAAGAATGAAAAGAAGAATGAAAAGAAGAAGAAGAATGAAAAGAAGAATGAGAAGAAGAATGAAAAGAAGAATGAGAAGAAGAATGAGAAGAATGAAAAGAAGAATGAGAAGAATGCAAAGAAGAATGAAAAGAAGAAGAAGAAGAAGAATGAAAAGAAAAAGAAGAAGAATCTTTTCATTCTTCTCATTCTTCTTTTCATTCTTCTTCTTCTTCTTTTCATTCTTCTTCTTCTTTTCATTCTTCTTCTTCTTTTCATTCTTCTTTTCATTCTTCTTCTTCTTTTCATTCTTCTTCTTCTTCTTTTCATTCTTCTTTTCATTCTTCTCATTCTTCTTTTCAGTCTTCTCATTCTTCTTTTCATTCTTCTTTTCATTCTTCTTCTCATTCTTCTTCTCATTCTTTTCATTCTTCTTTTCATTCTTCTCATTCTTCTTTTCTTCTTCATGAAAAGAAGAATGAGAAGAAGAATGAAAAGAAAAAGAAGAATGAAAAGAAGAATGAGAAGAAGAATGAAAAGAAGAATGAAAAGAAGAATGAGAAGAATGAAAAGAAGAATGAAAAGAAGAAGAAGAATGAAAATAATAAGAAGAAGAATGAAAAGAAGAATGAAAAGAAGAAGAAGAAGAATCTTTTCATTCTTCTCATTCTTCTTTTCATTCTTCTTTTCATTCTTCTTCTTTCTTCTTTTCATTCTTCTTCTTCTTCTTTTCATTCTTCTTCTTCTTTTCATTCTTCTTTTCATTCTTCTTCTTCTTCTTTTCATTCTTCTCATTCTTCTTTTCATTCTTCTTCTTTTCATTCTTCTCATTCTTCTTTTCATTCTTCTTCTCATTCTTCTTTTCATTCTTCTTCTTTTCATTCTTCTTTTCATTCTTCTCATTCTTCTTCTCATTCTTCTTCTCATTCTTCTTCTTCTTCTTTTCATTCTTCTTCTTCTTTTCATTCTTCTTCTTCTTCTTTTCATTCTTCTTCTTCTTTTCATTCTTCTTTTCATTCTTCTTCTTCTTCTTTTCATTCTTCTTCTTCTTTTCATTCTTCTCATTCTTCTTGTCATTCTTCTTCTCATTCTTCTTTTCTTTCTTCTTCTTCTTCTTTTCATTCTTCTTTTCATTCTTCTCATTCTTCTTTTCTTCTTCATGAAAAGAAGAATGAGAAGAAGAATGAAAAGAAGAATGAGAAGAATGAAAAGAAGATTGAAAAGAAGAAGAAGAATGAAAAGAAGAATGAGAAGAAGAATGAAAAGAAGAATGAGAAGAAGAATGAGAAGAATGAAAAGAAGAATGAGAAGAATGAAAAGAAGAATGAAAAGAAGAAGAAGAATAATGAAAAGAAGAAGAATGAAAAGAAGAATGAGAAGAAGAATGAAAAGAAGAATGAGAAGAATGAAAAGAAGAATGAAAAGAAGAAGAAGAATGAAAAGAAGAATGAGTAGAAGAATGAGAAGAATGAAAAGAAGAATGAGAAGAATGAAAAGAAGAATGAAAAGAAGAAGAATGAAAAGAAGAATGAAAAGAAGAAGAAGAAGAATCTTTTCATTCTTCTCATTCTTCTTTTCATTCTTCTTCTTTTCATTCTTCTTTTTCTTTTCATTCTTCTTTTCATTCTTCTTCTTCTGAGGATGAGGATGAGGATGAAGAAGAAGAAGAAGAAGAAGTAGGATGAAAATAAGAAGAATTCCAAGCCGGCAAAAAGTGTATCTGCAGAGCTCCTCTATTTCTGACAGTTCTCTGACATTCACATTTACAGCGGTTGAAACATTGTATCTATTTGTTTCCATAAATGGAAACAAATAGATACAATGTTTCAACCGCTGTAAATGTGAATGTCAGAGAACTGTCAGAAATAGCGGAGCTCTGCAGATACACTTAGCGGAGCTCTGCAGATACACTTTTTGCCGGCTTGGAATTCTTCTTATTTTCATCCTACTTCTTCTTCTTCTTCATCCTCATCCTCAGAAGAAGAAGAAGAGGATGAGGATGAGGATGAGGATGAAGAAGAAGAAGAAGAAGAAGAAGTAGAATGAAAATAAGAAGAATTCGAAGCCGGGAAAAAGTGTATCTGTCAGAAATAGAGGAGCTCTGCAGATACACTTTTTGCCGGCTTGGAATTCTTCTTATTTTCATCCTACTTCTTCTTCTTCTTCTTCATCCTCATCCTCATCCTCTTCTTCTTCTTCTGAGGATGAGGATGAGGATGAAGAAGAAGAAGAAGAAGTAGGATGAAAATAAGAAGAATTCCAAGCCGGCAAAAAGTGTATCTGCAGAGCTCCGCTAAGTGTATCTGCAGAGCTCCGCTATTTCTGACAGTTCTCTGACATTCACATTTACAGCGGTTGAAACATTGTATCTATTTGTTTCCATTTATGGAAACAAATAGATACAATGTTTCAACCGCTGTAAATGTGAATGTCAGAGAACTGTCAGAAATAGAGGAGCTCTGCAGATACACTTTTTGCCGGCTTGGAATTCTTCTTATTTTCATCCTACTTCTTCTTCTTCTTCTTCTTCTTCTTCTTCATCCTCATCCTCTTCTTCTTCTTCTGAGGATGAGGATGAGGATGAAGAAGAAGAAGAAGAAGTAGGATGAAAATAAGAAGAATTCCAAGCCTGCAAAAAGTGTATCTGCAGAGCTCCGCTAAGTGTATCTGCAGAGCTCCGCTAAGAAATAGCGGAGCTCTGCAGATACACTTTTTGCCGGCTTGGAATTCTCCTTCTTCTCATCCTTCTTCTTCTTCTCATCCTTCTTCTTCTTCTCATCCTTCTCCTTCTTCTCATCCTTCTTCTTCTTCTCATCCTTCTTCTTCTTCTCATCCTTCTTCTTCTCCTTATCATCCTTCTTCTTCTTATCATCCTTCTCCTTCTTCTCATCCTTCTTCTTCTTCTCATCCTTCTTCTTCTCATCCTTCTCCTTCTTCTCATCCTTCTTCTCATCCTTCTCCTTCTTCTCATCCTTCTTCTCATCCTTCTCCTTCTTCTCATCCTTCTCCTTCTTCTCATCCTTCTCCTTCTTCTCATCCTTCTCCTTCTCCTTCTCCTTCTCCTTCTCATCCTTCTCCTTCTTCTCATCCTTCTCCTTCTTCTCATCCTTCTCCTTCTTCTCATCCTTCTCCTTCTCCTTCTTCTCATCCTTCTCCTTCTCCTTCTTCTCATCCTTCTCCTTCTCCTTCTCCTTCCTCATCTCCAAGGGCATTTAAATTAAAGGTACAGTGTTCTGCACTAATATAAAGGCTCTCTGAAGCCTAGAAACCCTTTTTATAAGTTAAATTCGCAGCGAATAAATTCGCATCGAATCCAATTTCTTCCTCAAATTCGGCGAATCAGCCGAATCGATATTTTGAATAATTCGCTCATCTCTAAAAATAATCTGTCAATACAGCTGTTGTCACAAAAGTGCACCCCCTATGAACTACTGCTATCTATAATGTGAATCCTTCTCCTTCTTCTCATCTTTTTATAAGTTAAATTTGCAGCGAATAAATTCGCATCGAATTTCTTCCTCAAATTTGGCGAATCAGCCGAATCGATATTTTGAATAATTCGCTCATCTCTAAAAATAATCTGTCAATACAGCTGTTGTCACAAAAGTGCACCCCCTATGAACTACTGCTATCTATAATGTGAAAGCGCTCAAAGCATATAATACTAATTGCCCCACATGAGCAATAAAAAAATCAATAAATCAATACAAAATTTGTTAAAACTGAAGTTTTCAAAACAATATTAGTGTGTAAATTGCAAATTTCATTTATTAAGCATAGTGCTCATTTAAATATTAATATGCAAAATAAACGTTCCACTGTGATTCCATGTTAAAGTGAATGAATGTCTAAAAACAAATAATGTGCCAAGTCACACACATGTTCCACCATGTCCATTCAAAGTTCTCACTCTCAGAATTTTTTGACCTCTCATTGTTAAATAAGCAGGTATAAATTATTATTATTATTATACAGTATTTATATAGTGCCAAAAAGTTTGCTCAGCGCTGTACATTATGGTGAATGCACTCAATAGCAGGATGGACTCCTCTAAATCTTCCTCCGACAGCCACAGGAATAATAGAAGAATGGACCTAAGTAAGCGCTGAAGTGCACCTTTGCTCCAATGTTTGCAAGCTGTCTTGCCATTTCCAAATGAAGCCATTTTTTGTGTACATGTAGCAATCAGTATTGTTTGCTAGAAAATGTTTTAGAACCCCCAAACATTATACATTTTTAAAGTAGAGGTCTTAGAGAATAAATTGGTGGGTTTTGCAATTTCTTATGTCACAGGCTACATGCGCAACAGAATTTCAAAAGCATTTTTTTGGGGGAAAAAAATCACTTTTTTGAATTTTAATGCAAAAAAAATACACAACTCAATTTTTTTGTAAAATATGAAATATGAGGTTACACCAAGTAAATAGATACCAAACATGTCATGCTTTAAAATTGCGCACACCTTTGCAACGGCATCAAACAGCATACATTTTACTATCCATAGGCCACAATTTAAAAGCCTTTACAAGTTACCACTTTAAATTTACAGAGCGGGTCTAGTGCTAGAATTACTGCCCATGATCTGACATTCGCAAGGATACCTCACATGTGTGGGACGATCACTGTTTGCAAGCATTGTTTTTATTATTACTTTATTTTATTCTTTTTTAATTTTTACACTGTTACTTTAAATTATTTTTAGCACTTTATTGCTGTCACAAGGAATGTAAATATCCTTGTGACAGCAATTGGCATGTGCCAGGTATGCTTTATGGAGAGATTTGGGGTCTATAAGACCCCAAATCCCTCCTCTGCACTTAAAAGCATTCAAAACACTACGATCAGTGTTTTTGATTGCTTTTGAGTTTTTAAAAATGGCGCATTTGACAAGTAAAGCGAAAGTGATATCAAAGCATTGCTTCTGGGTTCCCATAGTGGAGAGCTGATCAAAGCCAATTCCAGATTTGTTCAGCTCTCCGACCAGATGGCAGATGCACTGGCTGGTCACTCAGATCTCCTGGTGGGACAGGAGATCCCAAACTGTCAGGAACCGCCGCGGCATGTGGCTCAGCGCAGGCGCAGTGTGCCGATTCGCACTGGCGTGCGGGCACTATGTCCTTGGCGGCCGTGCAGATGGCGGAACTCACGCATGCGCACTTGGGACCGCGGGCGCGCGCCTGGCACCAATGACAGTGCAGGGCGCGGTATTTAAATCCGCTCTGCACTGACACTGCACTGACACTGGTTGCTCTATGGTTTTATCTGCTTGTTCCTGCTCCTGTTACCTGTTGATTTATTGTTGCTGACCCTGATTGATCCTGGCCTTGCTGTCTTCTCCTGCCCTGACCCCTGGCTTGCCTGGCCTCTCTTTGGATGCCCCCATTGAATCTCACCTCCCGTTACTGACCCGGCGAGTGACCCGACTATTCTTTGCCTGCTGCCTTGTACCGCGCTGTCCCCACGGTTACCAACCCAGCCTGTCTGACCACGCTTCTGCTCAGCCATCCATCCATCCATACATCCATCCATCCTGCACGGACCCATCCGCCTCTTCACGTCAAGCTCTTATCCAGCAGATACCTCTGGCGGATCCCTCTACCACGGGTGGGTGTACTCAGGGGCCGCGACCTGGTATCTGTCTGCTCCAAGTCCATCCCCACCATCAGGGGCCCTGGTGAACAAGCAGACTGGGACTTAGACTCTGCGCTCTGGGGAATCCTATCCCGTGGGTTGCTAGAGGTACCGCCAGGTGGTTCATTACACAAACAAACCACGGGAGGGGGAGGGAGTCCTCTCCCACTGCTTGTAATAGCAATTGAGAGGCTAGTTAGCTGCATGCACCATCCTGAAGTGGCTAGACACTGCGGTGAATAGACTTTACTGAATTGTCACTTTGTGATACTTCCATGAAGCTGAAAAAAGTAAGCACCAATGACAGCGCAGGGCACAGTATTTAAATCCGCTCTGCACTGACACTGGTTGCCGTATGGTCTTATCTGCTTGTTCCTGCTCCTGTTACCTGTTGATTGATTGTTGCCAACCCTGATTGATCCTGACCGTGCTATCTTCTCCTGCCCTGACCCCTGGCTTGCCTGACCTCTCTTTGGATGCCCCCCATTGGATCTGACCTCCTGTTACTGACCCGGCGAGTGACCCGACTATTCTTTGCCTGCTGCCTTGTACCGCGCTGTCCCCACGGTTACCGACTCGGCCTGTCTGACCATGCTTCTGCTCAGCCATCCATCCATCCAAACATCCATCCGCCTCTTCACGGACCCATCCGCCTCTTCACATCAGGCTCTTATCCAGCAGATACCTCTGGCGGATCCCTCTACCACGGGTGGGTGTACTCAGGGGCCGCGACCTGGTCTCTGTCTGCTCCAAGTTCATCCCAACCATCAGGGGCCCTGGTGAACAAGCAGACTGGGACTTAGACTCCGCGCTCTGGGGAATCCTATCCCGTGGGTTGCTAGAGGTACCGCCAGGCGGTACATTACACAAACAAACCATGGGAGGGGGAGGGAGTCCTCTCCCACTGCTTGTAATAGCAATTGAGAGGCTAGTTAGCTGCATGCACCATCCTGAAGTGGCTAGACACTGCGGTGAATAGACTTTACTGAATCGTCACTTTGTGACACTTCCATGAAGCTGAAAAAAGTAAGCAGTATGATGCCTTGTGACAGGACATCACTCTGCCCCGCATGATTCTTCAAAATGGACACCAGTCTGAACTTTATAATTGAGCATTTTAACATGCAGCTGGTGTGAAACAGACTTTAGTAAAACACTTTACAAAAAATACAATGTAGCTGCATGTTTGCAATCAATTACTTCAGAAAATTTAATTCTGAAATCCTTAACAAAGCAGTACATCAGTTTTACTAAATAAAATGTTTAACCACTTCCAGACCGGACACTTTTACCCCCTTCCTGACCAGGGCTATTTTTAGCTTTCAGCGCTATCACACTTTGAATGACAATTGTCATGCAACACTGTACCCAAATTAATTTTTTACCATTTTTTTGAGACAGATAAAGCTTTATTTTGGTGGTATTTATTCACCACTGGGATTTTTATTTTTTTTGCTATGTAATGAAAAAGTCCAAATATTTTGAACAAAAGTGTTTTTTTTTATAAAATTTTGCAAATAAATAATATTTCATCATACATCTTTGCCAAAATGTATTCCGTTATCTTTTTAGCAAAAAAACAAAAAAAAACAAATTAGTTTATAACCAAAAATTATAATTTTTTAAAAAATTTTTTTACATTTTTATTTTATTTTTTTATATTATTATTTTTTATTTATTTATTTTTTTTACATACTGTCACCCTAGCAGTACAGTGTCACCATGGTGACACTGTACTACTTGTGGGGGGTGATGAAGATTTTTTTTTTTTTTTTACTGATTGCTTTTATACCCATATAGGATGTAAAAGCAATCATTTCTCTTTCTCTCTGTGTGCATTCCTGCACTCATTGAGAAATACTGAGTGAGCTGTGATTGGTCACAGCTTGTCACATGGTACAAGGCTGTTGTGAATAGCCTTGTACCATGTGACCTCTGTGATCATTCACAGATTTCACACATAGTAAGCAATGATGTCACAAGTGACATCTTGCTTACTACTTTGCATGTGATCACTGATTGGCCAATCAGTGATCACATGATCGGGACCTCGTACAGAGGTCCCGTCCGACGATCGGTGTTTCACTGTGTCCTCAGGACACAGCGGGCACCGGATCGCGGTGCTGCGCGCTCCCAGGGAGCGCGCACAAGCAGGGTGCGGGGAGGCCGTTCATAAATGGCCACCCGACCCTGTACTGCCACCGTCCGGCCGTTTATATACAACGGCCGGTCGGGAAGTGGTTAAGCACTTTCCTAAACAAAATTGCTTTGTTTCTGATTTTATATCCTTATGTGGCCTTGATTTATCATAGGAGTGGTGTATAAGCTACCGGTTTGATAGAAAATTCACCAGTGCCATAAGAAACTACAGGCAGGCACAACTACTACTAGCCAGACACAAGCTAACCATAAATGTAGAAAACAACATATTTTTGCAAGTGAGGTGATAATACACAGCAAAAATGTGTAAATGTTTTAACAGTACACATGGTGTTTGTAGAATATCTCCAGTTGCTTTGAAGTGGGGTTTAAAATATTTGTAGGTGGATATGTATTTCGCACATGGCTTTTTAGATCTGGTTTGGACATATGAAAATTTGCTAAACAAAATCCCAATATATGTAAATTAATTGGTTTGCGTGAAAGTTATAGTGTTTACAAATGGTATATATACTGGAAAATTTTTAAAACGTTGTTTACTAGTAATGGCAGCGATCAGTGATCTTTTAGTGGGACTGCGGCAGGCATTCTGACACTGGGGGTAACTAACTTGATGTCACTAACATCCCCAGTGACACCAATACAGTGATCAGTGCTAATAAAAAGCACTGACGCTATATTAAACATAAGTAGATAAGGTGATGTAGCGCTAATACTGATAATAGACATAAAAATAGAAATAAAGGACTGGATATTAAATGGGTGTATACATAAATTATATGAATAAATATATAGGTGTACAATGGTGCACCTAATGTGTAGCCCAAAAACATGCCATCAAGAATGTGACTAAATATAAGTGATAGGTGATATAAGTGAAACAAATATTAACCAAATATAAATACATGTGATCATAAATTAACAATATTCATAAATCATATAGCACAAACTCCCAAACGTATATCTGTGATGAATCAATCTTCAACCGTGAACATAAATACGTGCTCAAGTACATCAGACCATCTGTCACCGTCTAGCGTGCATGCTTACCTCAATTCTTTGACCCTCAAGGAGTCATAAGGCATAACAGATCACCAGTTAGTCCCAGGTGGGATGAATTTCACTCTCTGGATGGACACAGGATCAGATTCCACACAGCCCATGGTTAATCAACCATTACAATGGTGAGGCACCTTTAAAAAACTCCTCCGCTCATAAACAGGGAATCAGAGAAAAAGCCACCATAGTGTAACAGAGTAAAGTTTATTATACCATACACAAATTCCAAAGACCTACTCACACATTAAAATTGGGTCATAGACCCACCACGCATGAACTGTATAACCCACAGTCAGGGTGCTTGCATAGGGAGTCCAAAGATGGCTGCCGTCCGTGCGTAATTGCATCACCATGCTCTAGTCCAACATTTTGCGTCACGATACTCCTGACTTCTTCAGGGATACAGAGCTGGTGACCACAGACTCCACTGAAAAATTGGGGTCAGCACCGGATCCTAATCAGTTGGGCAGAGCACAGCAGCCATATTTCTGGAGTCACTAGTAATGCTATAATGCAGCAGCATGCTAAGAATACCAGGCTAATGCATATAAAACTCAGCAACAAATATTAAGCTAAACCTTTATAAATCAAATGGAATAACATATATAAAACCCCCCTGTGTGACTGATCATAAATATTGCCTTAAATAAATCCTATTATTATACTATAAACATATTTATAAACATATTACAAACCTACCCCTGCTGTTTGTATTTAAATAAATAAATTAACCACATGTGAAAGATAAAACTAAATAGAAGCTGAAAATAAATGGAACATACTATAGTAAATAAAATAGAACTGTCTACATGCTAACGGAGTGGAGATACTCTGAATGAATCAAATAAAATTAGCAAACAAATGAGACAGAATATTAAAATGGGATTGTATAAATTAAAAGTGTAAAAAATGTATATATGGTAAGAAACATATACAATATATATAAATATTTAGAAAAATCCAATATTATAACTATTATATAAAAATAATCTAAAGAGAGAGAGGAAGGAAAAAAACGGAAGGGGGGGGCAAGGAACAAACAAAAAAATATTTAAAAATCACTAATAAAACAGTTTAAATCGAACTTCACATTGATTCCCAAGGGAGCTAAGGTCTCCATGCTAAAAATTTCTTGTCTGTCCATCGGTGGGATTTAATCATTATAACTTGGGAGTCAGACAGCTTCAGAGGGAGAACCAGTCCCCATCCCGAAAAAGACACCACAGACAAAAATTAGGAAAAGGGGACAAAGAGTGGAAAAGAAAACACCAAGAATTGGAGATCACCCTGACTCCAAGGCAATAATAGAAATACCAATATATTAAAACTGCAAAACTCAGCAGTAATAAAAACATAAAGAATTATAGCAAAAATCTACTGTTTCATTCAAAATACTGAAATCTTTAAGTACACTTAATATATCAAGTTACATTGAGTGCAAAAAAAACCCATATATATTATTAATTAACTGGATGACTCCTGAGTTCCTCTCTAAGTAGAATTAGTAGTAGTCAAAAGAATACCAATATAGGATTACAATAAGCTAATATGATGATCCTGCTGAGCTATTATCTGAGATCTAATAAATGATGAGCACACAGCACAGCTAAATATTAACCACTGAGTATATCTCCAAATATTTCCACAATCGCTCTTCATATTGTTACTTTAGGATGTAATTATTGTATGATTGTGTTTTCAAGATTATTTGATTGGTCTTGGCTATCACTGGTCTGTGCCATGTTAATTAAAGAGACAACCTGACCTCCACACATCTCGCCCATCCAGTGTGGTTAGCAGGTAAAAGCAGCTTCATCTCAAATCTTCAAAGCCATGCCCCCAAAATGTTTCTGTTCCACCCCCAGGGCTTAATCATGGAAGACCTCCATGTTTAGGCCCTGAGGCGGGGCAAAACATGTTGGGGGCATGGTTTGGATGAATCAAGCTGAGGGTGTTTTTACCTGCTAACCACTCAGGCCAGATGAGGTGTGCAGCTGTCAGGATATCTCTTCCTATTCCCTCAACAAGCAAGAAGTGAGAAATCTGGCTATTTAATGACTTGGGAAAAATGTACAAAGAGTGGCTCAGGCATAAAGCCTTAACTATACCTTTAAACTGAGAAAACTGAGCATATTCTGCTCTTAATCAACATAGGGGATGCACCAGACACATCATACAGAGCAGGACAATATCACATACCTTGGGTGGAAGCCGAGTTGATGAGAGGGCTTCAATTGTTGCTCTGGTCCAAGCACCCCTGAATGTGGTGACAGAGGTACAAGGTTCAAAGAAGCACAGGCACGGTTGCTTGTAGCTTGATAGCAGGTGACTGCCATGGTCAGGAACATAGTCAAGGTGAGCCAGGGTCATACACAGTGAGACAGCAGCGTGGTCAGGAGGCAGGCTGGGGTCTATACCAGGGAAGCAGAAAGATCGAGGTCCAGTAGCAAGCCAAGGTCAGCACCAGGAGATTAAGCAGAGAATAGTCAGAGGCAGACCAAGCTCAGTACCAGGAGATCAGACAGAGAGTGGCCGAGGTGCCAATGCCCGAGGACGTGCATGCCGATGTGCGCTGGCACACATAATGCACTTATGTGTCAGTGCATGCTGGATGTTAGCCTGAGCTCGTCCGTGTGCTGGTACACATGCACAAGCATTAGCTGCACTGGAATGAGCAATAGCTGCATGAGAATGAGCAGTAGCTGTAGAAGAATTAACATTAGCTGCAAAAGAATTAGCATCAGCTGTCGAAGAATTAGCATCAGCTGTCGAAAGAATTAGCATTAGCTGTATTAGTCTCCTGACAGACAGCTTCATCTGCTTTTCTGGCTCCCTTTGCCCACCTCTGCCCCTCCACTTAGCTAAAAGCAAGGAGAATGAGGATTATTAGGGCTGCATTTGTTGGGATTCACATACCAGCATATTTTCAGGGAAATAAGCTTTCCCTGTCTATACGCAGTCTTTATTTGTGCAGTGTAATCACTGCACAGACAGAGAGGTGTGTGTGGTGGGTCAAATTTCTTGTGGTGTTCTTCTGGCACAGGAAGCTTTGTTAATTCCCCAGATTATGCTAAATAAATTGCCCTGTATCTGACACAAATCATATGCAAAATACCACAATAACAACCACAAGAAGACCCCAAATCTCATCATTAAATCAAAATAGCAGTAATACATTTAACTCTAAAGCATACAGAGATGACAGGAGTGAAGGAAACCACCTTCCCCAAGATTAACATTAAGAGCAAAACAGAGGGGAAACATAAAGGCAGATATAGGTACCCTCCATATAGTGCATTATGCACTCTAAAAAATAACTCAAGCGACCTGTTACCACCACTTAATTAAATGTGTATTTCCAAGATAAAAATCCTAATTTATTGGTTTAAATAAACTTTTTCATTTAAAAACCTACTTTCATGAGTTGTGTTGAAATGATAATGTTGGAAATTACATCAACTTAATATTGTGTGTCATGTGCAGTTACATTTCTGCATTCATTGTTGTACAATGAAATTTAAGTTAAGGTACCTTAATAAATTTGACTTGGTAACTTAATTTTGCTCTACATTGAGAGCTGCATTGCAAGTCTCCACCCCCATTCACTTAACACAAATCAAGTCTCAGTTGTTTCAAAAACCGTTCCTTGAACTTGATGGACTGAAAGCCAGTGCTAAATTAATGGGTCTCAAGTACAGTATTCTCTGGAGAACGTATGTGTTCCATAGCACAGTCATACTCAGATGACATTTTTCACTTTTATTTCAGTTCACAAAATGGTTGTCTCAGGGTAATGCGGAAAGAATATAGCAAATTGTAAGAAAGCTCACAAAATATCAACTTTCAATATCCTCCAATAGCTTCACTATATTGCCACAATTTGTTGCACAATATAGCAAAGGTCTTGTAGAGAAACAGTTTCTGCACCAGACAGACAATATTAAAAAAATCTTAATGCAAAGTGCTTACTCATTCATCAGTACAACTTTAAGGATTTGATTTTGGTGTGCAAAAAATGTCAATTGTTTAACAATTGGATTGTTGGGCCTTGGTTCACACAATGAAGTGCATGTGAATCACAAAGGAACTGCAACACATTCCTGTGCAATTCACATGTGGTTCAGTGTAATACAATTTGAGCCCATTCATTTTGAATGAGCTCAAATCACACCACATCGCACCAAAGACATGCATGCACCAATTTTTGAACCACAGTGCAACCAGATTGCATGTTTTGTTTTGTACCATGCAATCTGGTGCCGGCAAATGCACTGTGTTTGCAACACTGACATCCACTGCCGACTGCAAGGGTAGTGCGATTTGAATGCGGTGCGCGAAATGCACACAAATTGCGGGGTTTCTGCAACACATTCTAGTGTAAGCCTAAACTGATTAATTCATTTTTGAAAGCTAGTATAAAAAAAACAAAGCTAAAAACTAATACAGAAAATCAACTTGGATCAACTTGATTTTTAACTACTTTTTAACTTTAAAAAACTTGCTCATAATTGTAGCAATTAAGTACACGTGACTTGAAGGTTTCTTAAAAAAACTGGAAAAACTATTTGAATTAACTTAATATGTTTAAGTACTCAACTTAAAAACATGTGTTTATAATGCCAGTAATTAAGTTGGCGGTAAATAAAAATGCATTAATTTCTATCAGAAAAGCTAATTACCTCAATGCAATGTAGTTTGTTGCTTCAACTTAATTTCACCAGACATTGTCATAACTTAAAAAGCTTGATGCAAACTGTTGCGTTAATTTTTTTTGTTGAGCCAAAACATTATTTTTTAGAGTGTGTAACAAATAAATATACTGAGCTCAAAATGCAGCACATATGAAAAATATTCACAATATTGTTTACCGTGTATAATTTCTAATAACAAGGTCTGTAAACACAAATTTGCACTATTAATAATCAGTAGCCTGAACATCAAATTGATTATAAAGCCAAATCATTTCTTTTTTAAACTAAGTGTTATTGAAAAAATTCCAGTCGGACCAAAACAAATGCAAATTCGACAGTTACATAACCTACATTCAATATAAGCAGGAGCAATATTGCAATACAGAAAAGGTCCCATAACTTGTGCAGAAATTGTAGAGTAATTACCCATAGACTTTGTAAGGTGGTATCCATATGTATCCGTGGAGTTTATCCCTAGCAGAGATCACAGTACCTGAGTGTAAATTAAACAATTCCTGACAGTTTTCAGAGGTAAGATCTATCCCTCAACCACTGCATAGTAGAAAGGGAGGTGTCATGTCCATTCATGAGAAAAGGGTAATAAGTAGAAATCAACCCTACACTGTGTGCACAATTATTAGGCAAACTGTGTTTTTGAGGATTAATTTTATTATTGAGCAACTATAGTGCTCTCGGTCAATCCAGAATGTTAGTAAACCTCACACCTGAATATTTAAGAAAGTAAAAGTGAGGTTTTGGCTTTCTTAGGAGAATATATATGTGTCCATAATTATTGGGCAACTGTTAGTGCAGAATTATTATGCAACTAAATGAAAAAATTAAAATTTTCCAATCTCACTTGTTTATTTTCATCTGTTAAAGTGAGAATAATAAACAACTCAAAATTTACAAATAAAAATTTCTGACATTTAAAAAAAAAAAAATCAGTGACCAGTATAGACACCCTTATTTTCAATAACAGTCATACGCCTTCCGTTCATGGAGTCTGTCAGTTTCTTGATCTGTTCACGATCAACTTTTTGTGAAACAGCAACCACAGCCTCCCAGACATTGTTCAGAGAGGTGTACTGTTTTCCTTCACTTTACATCTCATATTTAGGAAAGGCCCACATGTTCTCAATAGGGTTTAGGTGAGGTAAGGAAGGGGGCTATGTCATTAATATTTCATTTTTAAAGCGGAGTTCCACTCAAAAGTGGAAGCTCTGTTTGTTGCCATATTTGAGTTGCTCTCAACTCATCGGTCCATAAAACCTTTTAAAAATCTGTATTCAGATATTTCTTGGCCCAGTCTTGACGTGTCAACTTATGTGTCTTGTTCAGTGGTGGTTTGCTTTTCAGCCTTCCTTACCTTGACCATATCTGTGAGCACTGAATACCTTGTACTTCTGGGCAATCCAGGTAGGTTGCAGTTCTGGAATATGACAGCACTGGAGGATAATGGGTTCCTGGTAGCTTCAGATATGATTCTTCTCAAATCTTTGGCAGTTAAATTGCGTCAATTTTTTCTCAACACGTTTTTTGAAACCCTGTTGACTATTTGCAAGAAAACATTTGATGGTTCTGTGATCACGCCCCAATATCTTAGCAATTTCAAGAGAGGTGCATCCTTCTGAAAGACTCTTTACAATTTGTGACTTTTCAGAGTCAGTTAAATCTCTTTTTTGGCCCATTTTGCCTGAGGAAAAGAAGCTGCCTAATAAATATGCACATCTTGATATATGGTGTTGATTTCCTTAGGCCACACCTTCCCTCATTACACAAATACACATCACCTCCATTATGGATACCACCTCGCAAGATGTACAGTTGCAAGAAAAAGTATCTGAACCCCTTGGGATTACGTGGAGTTTTGCATGAATTGGGCATAAAATGTGCTCTGAACATCATATAAGTCACAACAATAGAAGAACACAGTCTGTTGAACATAATACTACACAAACATTAGATGTTGCCATGGTTTAATTGCACATAACATGTAAACATTCAAGTGCAGGGAGGAAAAAGTATGTGAACCTTTGGACTTAATAACTGGTTGACCCTCCTTTGGCAGCAATAACCTCAACCAAACGTTTCCTGTAGTTGCAGATCAGACCTGCACAACGATCTGGAGTCATTTTGGACCACTCCTCTTCACAAAACAGTGTACCAATATTCTTGGGATGTCTGGTGTGAATCGCTCTCTTAAGGTCATGCCACAGCATTTCAATCGGGTTGAGGTCAGGACTCTGACTGGGCCACTCCAGTAGGCGTATTCTGTGCTGTTGCAGCCATTGTTTTGTTGAATTACTTGTATGCTTTGGGTCATTGTCCTGTTGCATCACCCATCCTCTGCGGAGCTTCAGTTGGCGGACAGATGGTTGTAAGTTTTCCTGCAAAATGTCTTGATAAACTCTGGAATTCATTTTCCCATCAATGACAACAATCCGTCCAGACCCTGAGGCAGCAAAGCAGCCCCAAACCATGATGCTCCCTCCGCCATGTTTTACAGTGGGGATGAGGTTTTGATGTTGGTGTGCTGCGCCTTTTTTTCTCCACACATAGTGTTGTGTGTTCTTCCCAAACAACTCAATCTTGGTTTCATCTGTCCACAGTATATTTTGCCAGTAGTGCTGTGGAACATCCAGGTGCTCTTTTGCAAACTTCAAGCGTGCTGCAATATTCTTTTTGGACAGCAATGGCTTCCTCCGTGGTGTCCTCCCATGTACTCCATTCTTGTTTAATGTTTTCCTTATTGTAGATGTGTCAACAAAAATGTTAGCATGTGCCAGAGATTTCTGTAGGTCTTTAGCTGACACTCTGGGATTCTTCTTTACCTCATGCAGAATTCTGCGCTGTGCTCTTGCAGTCATTATTACAGGATGACCACGCCTAGGGAGAGTAGCAAAAGTGCTAAACTTTCTCCATTTGTAGACAGTCTGTCTTACCGTGGACACATGAACATCAAGGCTTTTGGAGATACTTTTGTAACCCTTTCCAGCTTCATGCAAGTCAACAATTCTTGATCGTAGGTCTTCTGAGAGCTCTTTTCTGCGAGGCATGGTTTACATCAGACAGTGCTTCTTGAAACCAGTAAACCCAAAACAGGTGTGTGTTTTTTAAGGGCAGGACAGCTGTCAGCAACACATCCAATATCATCACACTGATTGGAGTCAAGGTTGGCTCACTCCTGGCTCCAATTAGCTCTGGGAGAAGTCATTAAGCTAGGGCCTCACATACTTTTTCCTCCCTGCACTGTGAATGTTTACATTTTATGTGCAATTAAACCACGGCAACATCTAATGTTTGTGTAGTATTATGTTCAGCAGACTGTGTTCTTCTATTGTGACTTAGAAGATGTTCAGAGCACATTTTATGCCCAATTCATGCAAAACTCCACATATTCCCAAGGGGTTCACATACGTTTTCTTGCAACTGTACCTGGGGAGACTACTGAAAACACTTCTACCAAGCATGTCACAATCTGAGCTCATTATTGATAGAGCCCATAGACTGATGAAACCTAAACATCTGCCAGATACCGTCCCTAGAGACGTTATTGCCAGAATACATTTTTTTCATGCTAAGGAAGCACTCATGATAGCTATGAGAAAACTTAAAACACTTCCAGCTCCATATGAAAAATTTGCTATATTTTCGGACATATCAACCTATACAGCACAAAAACACAAAGAATTCAAACGCATCACATCAGCTCTAATAACCCATAAAATAAGATATCAGAGGGGATCTGGCATCATGGAATATCGCTATACCAGCAGAGCCGCAATATATGCGTAAAGAAACGCACACCAAAATATCCGCAGACTGGGTTACAATCCCGACAACCTGAACACTGGGACTTTTGGTCTCTTTTATCTTTTTCCTATTGGGATGTCTCAGTGCCTACTTCCGCATTAGCAGGGAAGAGTTAGCCCCTATACTTCTCAGGTATACTACACACTCCACCAGATAATGAGTCTGCTATGCACACTCATACAAGTTTTTGTTTTGTTGATGTTTTCTTATACTTACTCTTTTATATTCTTACTATGCTTATTACATTCTCCTTATCTTCATATTCAGATAACATTTCTATAGATGAATACATCTCAAAAACCAGATACCCTTCAGAGCATCGGGGGATGATCAGTGCTTTGCTTGGTACCTACAACTTATAACTATAATACTAGCTACTTTAGAGCAATTATATAAAACCCAAAAATTGTCATCATAACGTCCTTTAATGTTAAAGGACATAATAGCCCTCACAAACACACATCTCTATGGAGAGAATCTTTAAAAACCAGATGTGATATACTGTGTGTACAAGAAACACATTTTAAAAAAATTTACCTACCTACATGCAAAGATAGGAAATTTACACAATACTTTTTTTGCAAATGCTAATAAAAAACACAAAGGGGTAATGACTGCAATAAAAGACACAATAGCAGACCCACAAGGTAGATATATTATCTTAGTTGCACAATTTCTTAATGACATTGGTAAATGTATATGCACCAAACAAAGGACATAAAACCTTCTTCCAAAGTTTATCAAACAAAATTAAACTACTAAGACAAGGAGCTTTAATCATTTGCAGAGATTTTAATGAGGTAATAGATACAGACCTAGACTCCGCTAACAAACTACGCAGACAATCACATACTCTAACATCATTTATAGAATCAGAAGATCTTTATGATACATGGAGATGTCTCCATGGATGCGAAAAAGACTATACATACTTTTCTCACTCCCAAAATTCATACTCACGGATTGATTTATTTTTATCAGATAAAAGATCTTTACAGCAAATATCTAAAACCGAAGTTGACTCCATCACATGGTCAGACCATGCCCCGCTCACATCAGAAATGTTTACAACACCATACCCCAACAACCGCTCTGTATGGAGACTAAACTCAGCCCTAATTACAAACCAACATTATAAATCTCAAATAGAGAAGGAATTACTCTCCTATTTCCATATCAATACCGATACGGAGGTCGATGATTTTGTTCAGTGGAATGCACACAAGGCATACATGAGAGGAATACTCATCAAATTAGGGGCTTATGAAAAAAAAGGAAAGCTAAAACAATTACAGACATATTATCGCAAATTAAACTCCTGGAATCACAACACAAACAAAACCCAGAACAAATGATTTTATCTCAGCTACGCTCTCTACGAGAGAAACTAAGGCTTCAATTCATGGAGCAATATGACTTTATGATAAAAAATTTTAAATTTATATCATACACGCAAGCAAATAAAGCAGGACCGCATTTAGCAAAACAATTTAAGCGATATCAATCCAAATCGAAAATTGCATATCTAAAAGACCCATCTAAGGGAAAACTTATAAATCCACTAGATATAGCCAATGCTTTTAGTAGATACTATGCAACACTATATAACATAAAAAACTCTCAAGAATTTACACCTCCTACCAGGGGCGGACTGACCATTCGAACACTTGGGCACTGCCCGAGGGCCCGGGGTCAGTAGGGGCCCCATGAAATGCCCCTGGTACCTTTTTATAGGCTTTTTTCGGGTGTGCTTTGAGTTTGGGCAAGGACACGGGCCCCATGATCCCCTATTGCCCGGGGGCCCCATGAGTTGTCAGTCCGCCCCTGCCTCCTACTGATAACCAAATCAATACATTTCTGGAATCACTCCAACTTCCTAAGATCTCCACAGAACAATTAGACTCCTTATCACAACCCTTCACCACCTCTGAAATTAATAAAATAATTCATGATCTCCCTTCTCACAAATCACCAGGACCTGACGGTTATACCAGTGAATATTACAAAACCTTTGCTCCAACCCTTATCCAATATCTACATAAATTTGTTAATAAATTCACAACATCTGAAAATATCCCAAAAGAAACATTAGAAGCCCTTATTATCACACTGCTAAAACCAGGCAAACCTCCCACATCACCAGCCAACTTTAGACCTATATCATTTTTAAATACAGATATGAAAATTTATGCCAACCGACTTCAGTCATTATTACCAAAACTAATTAATTCAGATCAGGTTGGATTTATCAACGGACGTCAAGCACCAGACGGCACACGTAGATTCATAAATTTAGCTCAATGGGCAAATTACACACAAACACCATCTCTGCTCATCTCATTAGATGCAGAAAAGGCGTTTGACAGAATCTACTGGCCATACCTACAACTGGTACTAGAAAAATTTGGAATAACAGGTTCGTTCAAGAAAGCAACTATGGCTTTATATACATGCCCTAGTGCTACAGTATGGTCATCTGGTATACTCTCTGACCCATTCTAGATATCGAATAGTACAAGGCACGGGTGTCCCTTATCACCTTTAATCTTTGCTTTATGCATAGAACCATTGGCAGAAGCGATACGTATACAACCTGACATGGGAGGTATCGAAATAGGTCACAAAACACATAAAATAGGACTATACGCTGATGACATCATAATTGCTATGACCGACCCCATCATCTCAATAATAGCATTGCAAAAGGTTATCTCGCAATTTAGCTTATTATCCATGTACAAAGTAAATGAAGCCAAATCCTCCATGTTGCCGATAGCAATCCCACATAAACTACATAAACAAATTTCATCAATCAACCCCTTCTCATGTGCCACATCATCACATATTACATACCTAGGAATTAACGTCTCCCCACTCAAACACATTTAAGATCAACTTTTCCAATCTACTCATTAAAATAACAGAACTATGTAAAGAGTTCTCCAACACCACTATTTCATGGGTTGGGCGAATTGCTATTGTAAAAATGTTTATCTTACCACACATGTTATATTTCTTTCGAGCCATCCCAATACCATTACTATCTTCATCCATACAAAAACTACAATCCCTATTAAACACTTACATCTGGGAACACAAAAAGGCACGGGTCAACAAATTGACATTATACACTTCTCGATCAAATTTAGGTATGGGAGCCCCCAATCTACAATTATACCATAAAGCAATAGTGTTGTATCATGCACAGCATTGGTGGACACCTCAAATAGACAAACGATGGGTACAGATAGAACAGTCCCTTATCCATAGTGACACTCAAGCCACATTGGGAGCTCTTACTCTCACCCATAGAGCCCCAAGATACTGCCTAGACACAATCAATGTGACTCTCCGCACCTGGGTGTCTATTCTACGAACCTCAAAGGGCTTCATTCCTCTACTCTCCATATCATCGATGACACCTGATCTAGAACTTAAATCCTGGTCAAAAGCAGGCCTTCAAAATCTTGCCCAACTATATGCCAATGGTACCCTACAAACATTTCAACAACTTTCTGAAACATACAAAATTACGCATAAGGACTTTTTCAAATATCTATAAATTCGTCATGCATTACGCAACCTGGAATACCAAGAAGATTCTCTCCTCAGATCTTTGACCAACTTTTATGAAAGAATAGATTCTCACAAACGAGGTATCTCATTCATATATAATATCCTTCTTCAACATCGTCACCAAGGAAAATTACCAACGATGCATAAATGGGAACGAGACATTGGGAAACAATTCCAGATTCAACAATGGCAAACAGCAAGAAACTGGACTAGGAAAACTACCAGATGCATTAACCATTGGGAATCAGCCCAAAAGATATTACACAGATGGTACATAACTCCACAACATTTGGCAGCATGTTCATCCAACTGCTACTCCTCATTATGCTGGAGGAACTGTAACCAACAAGTATCCTTGTACCATATATGGTAAGAATGTCCACAAATTACTCAATTCTGGTCAGATATCTTCACGTTTATAACATCAATTACAAACTCCTCTCCAATTCCTGATCCAGCCCTGGCACTTTTAGGAATAGGAATAGACTCCTGGCCACCACAGTCCAGAACTGTACTAATGCATATTTTGATAGCGGCACGATTGAGTATTGCCAGGATTTGGAAACAAACTACAACGCCATCCATTCACACAGTAACTGAAATCCTGAACAAAAACGCAGCCTTCGAAAAAACCTTTGCTCAAATACACAACTCATCTGCTAAATTCCGGAAACACTGGGACTTATGGCTCAAAGATCATCGATGTACCATTACATAAGAAACTACAAGATGTAGCAATCAAACACCACTAGAGATACAGCTACTCCACTCTATTATTATCACCCTATTATCCAAAAAAGGAAATATGTAATAATTTCAAATCTCATTCTTTATTCTACTTCTCTCTAATCTCTAATCTCCACTTTTCACAACCTTCCTTTCTTTTCTAAACTAATGACTTACTGAATATTTAAAACAAACAATACATACTCATCAAAAAAAAGAAATGTATTGATGACAGTAATGACTACAAAGTCACATTGTTTATAAGTTGAATTTTGTAAGATGTTGAATATGCTCATGCTCTGTTATCTATATCCTTTAAAAATCTGTAATACATTATTGTGACAATACTGTTAATTGTTGTAAACAATCAAATGACCAATAAAAAAACAATAGTTATAAAAAAAAAAAAAACACATTTTCTAAAGCTCCAGCAAATGAGTTTCTCCACATGCTTAGTCATATAAAGGTTCCCAAAAAGATCTTGACCCTTGGATTTTGGCTTTTCCTTCATGGCACACATAAGGAAAGAAATGTGTAAAGTGTTGAATGTGCAACCACTATGTACTTCTTTGTTTCTTGCTCTGAATGGTGGGCTGGTACTATGGAGTACCAATCCCAGGAATAACGTGTCAAAGACTGTACTCAACAAAATTGGAAAAGATTTGAATTATTTAATACAATGTTTATTTAACTCCTTCACGCTGTTGCCGCACAGCCCTTTAAGGGGTTTCTGACTCTGACAAATTGGTTGTTTCGCAAGCTGGCTGGTAAGTGTTGCTGGGAAATTATTATTATTTTATTATTATTATACAGTATTTATAAAGCGCCAATAGTTCGCTCAGGGCTGTACATTACAAAGAGGGACAGAACATGTGACAGAACAATACCAATACAATGCAAAACATGAGGAGATTGAGGGCTCTGAGGAACGTGCGTATTTTGGCAATGTTGCGGAGGTGGAGTCTGCACAAGTTTGTTAAAGATTGGACTTGGGGCTGGAAGGATAGGTTGGAGTCCAGAATGACACCAAGTAATCTGGCCTGCGGGGCGGGTTTTATGGTGGCGTTGTTGGATATGATGGAGAAGTCAATGGGGGGTGGTGTGTGTGCTGGGGGGAAGACAAGAAACTCGGTTTTGGAGAGGTTCAGTTTAAGGAAGTGGAGTGACATCCAGTCTGATATGTCGCTCAGTAGGTGTGTGATTCGGGCGGAGACCGAGGGGGTGAGGTGGGGGGTTGAGAGATAGATTTGTGTGTCGTCGGCATAGAGGTGGTAGTTGAAGCCGTGAGAGTGTATGAGTTGGCCAAGGGAGGAGGTGTAGATGGAGAAGAGAAGGGGCCCGAGGACGGAGCCTTGAGGGACCCCAACAGAGAGGGGGAGTGAGGGGGAGGTGGTAGCGTTATAGGTAACGCTGAAGGAGCGTTGTGACAGGTAGGATGAGAGCCAGGAGAGAGCAGAATCTCTGAGGCCGAGGGAGTGTAGTTTTTTGAGGAGGGGTTGGTCGACTGTGTCGAAGGCCGTAGAGAGGTCAAGGAGTAGGAGCATTGAATAGTGGCCATTAGCTTTGGCGGTTAGCAGGTCGTTGGAGAGTTTGAGTAAGGCAGTTTTGGTGGAGTGTAGGGGACGGAAGCCGGACTGTAGGGGATCGAGGAGGTTGTTGTCATTGAGGTGAGAGCTTAGGCGGGTGTAGACTAGGCGCTCAAGGAGTTTAGATGTAAATGGGAGCAGGGAGATGGGTCTGAGGTTGTTTGGGTCATTGGGGTCCAGGGAGGGCTTTTTAAGTATGGGGGTGATGTGTGCATGTTTCAGAGGGGAGGGGAAAGTGCCGGAGGAGAGGGAGAGATTGAAGATGTGGGTGAGGGAGCATGGGATGGAGGGGGAGGGAGGTCGTAGGAGTTGTGAGGGGATAGGGTCGAGGGGGCAGGTGGTGAGGCGGGCATCAGAGAGGATCTTGGAGACCTCCTCGATGGTAGTAAGGTCAAAGGTGTGAAGTGTTGGGGGGGCTTCAGTATGAGGAATGTAGGGTGGGGTGGAAGTTGAGGTCAGAGCAGTGGTGGGGCCGTGGGAGAGGGGTGATGAGGGGGTAGCTGAGTGAGGGGGAACGGGGTTGGAGGGAGTTTGAGCAGCAACGATGTCCCTGCGGGTTATGTCGAGGGGGAGGGGGGATGAGGGGGTAGCTGTGTGAGAGGGGACGGGTTGAGAGGGTGTGTGAGTTGCGGCGATGTCCTTGCGAATTGTGTCAATCTTGTTTTTGAAGTGATTGGCAATCTCAGGGGCAGTGAGTGAGGTGCTGGGTGGAGGTGGAGAGAGTAGAGAGTTGAAGGTGGAAAAGAGTCGGCGAGGATTGGAGGAGAGGGCCTTGATGAGGGTCAGGAAGTAGGCTTGTTTGGCTGCGTGGAGGGAGGAGGTGTAGGTGTGGAAGGCAGATTTGTAGCGGGTGAAGGCTTGTTGGGATTTGGTTTTGCGCCATAGACGCTCCAGGGTTTTGGTGTGATCAGTCTGCCAGGGCTGGAGCCGTCGGGGTCTGATGTTGCATTGTGGTTAAAGGCGCTAGTGAGTCAAGGGCTGTTGACAGCGTGTTGTTTTAGGCAGTCATAGCCAAGTCGGGGCAGGACAGGGGGAGGATGCTGTCATGGAGTTGATCAGCTGCAGAGTGGAGGGGGCAGGGTTAAGGTTGCGGAGGTTACAGCTGGTAGTAGTCTGACATTTGGAGGGGTAGGCGTTGGAGGATGAGGAGATAGAGAAGGTAATCAGGATATGGTCAGAGAGAGGGAAGGGGGTGTTAGTGAGGTTGTGGGGAGCGCAGCGGTTGTAGAAGACAAGATCAAGGATATTACCGTTGGAGTGGGTGGTGGATTGTATGCACTGTGCAAGTGCAAAGGAGGAGGTTAAGTGGAGGAGATGGGATGTGTCTGGGTTGTCGAAGTTGACAGGGATGTTGAAATCCCCAAGGATGATGGTGGGTAGCTCAGAGGAGAGGAAGAAGGGTAGCCAGGAGGAAAAGTCATCCAGGAAGCGGGATATGGATCCAGGAGGCAGGTATATCACAGCAATCTTCAGGGGGGTTGGGGAGAATAGTCGGATGCAGTGGGCCTCGAAGGAGGAGAAGGATAGGGAGGGGGGGTTTGGGAGGACTCGGAAGGTGCTCTGCGGTGAGAGGAGCAGACCAACCCCCCCACCTTTACTACCGTTAGGCCTGGGTGAGTGGGTCCAGGTGAGACCTCCGTAGGAGAGTGCAGCAGGGGAGGTAGAGTCAGTGGCCTGGATCCAGGTTTCCGTAATCACCAGGAGGTTGAGGGAGCGGGAAACAAAGAGGTCGTGGATGGCGGTAAGCTTGTTGCACACCGGTCGGGCGTTCAGGAGTGCACATGAAAACGGGGGGGAGATTTTAGGGAGCAGGGGGACAGATACTAAGTTGCGGGGGTTGCGGCAGGACGTGGAGGCGGGAGGGTGTTGAGCGGGTGAGGGAGGTGGTGGAGGGCCAGGATTCGGGGAGATGTCCCCCGCGGTTAGGAGGAAGAGAAGGGTGAGAAAGGTGGCATGGGAGCGGGATGTGCAGGAGCGTGAGAAACTACTAGTGGAGGTGTTCGGGTCAGTGGGAGAGTGGAGTAATAGGAGGAGGTGGTGGGTGCCGTAGAGGGGTGAAGGAAGCAGTGAGGACACAATATACAATTGTTTGGGAGGGGCAAAGGGATATAGTGAATGGATTTTGGGAACGGAGGAGAGGAAAATGAGAAGGAGTGGAAGAGGCATTTTGGGGAGGTGATGAGAGCAGTAGTAGGGAGATGATAGCAATGAGGGGGAGATGTACAAGTTTTGGGGTGGAGCAGAGGGGTAAAGAAATGAGATTTGGGATAGTAATATGATAAGGAGAAGAAGGGGCGTATTATATAAAGGTACACGGAGTGGGACTCAGGTATGTAAGAGAGGTTTCCCAGGGTGTATGCTTGCAGTCTGTCCAGCGTGCAGTAGAGTTTCTTGCTGTTGTTGTGTCTTCCTGCTGCTTAAGTTCTCCTGCTTTAGTTCAACTGCTGTGTTTAACTGCTTAGCACTCCTTCAATGCAGCACTCAATCAAAAGCAGCACCCCATCAGAGACTGTGCCCCCCATCAGTGATGGAAATCTTTTATTTGTCTTGCGATGTGCATTGACTTTTCATGTCCACCTTACTGCTAAGGCTGGTCATAGGTTGGGACTGTTGCCATTTTTTTTTGTAGTTGGCTAAATTGGACGCAAGGATGCACTGGATGCCTTTGCTGTCATTTTGGTATAGCTGGGCATCACATGCATCCCTGTACCTTTAAGGAGGGATGGGCTCCTCCAGGCACACCTGCCCTTAACCTATCTATTTATACATGTGCTCCTGCTATGGATGCTTTGGAAATTTTAGCTAGGTCCACAGTATACAGAGGACCCTTGAAGTGGGACTGTGGCTTACGCATGTATTTGAAAATGCGTGCAAACAAACCCCTCTGTTTATAACGCATACTGTTAGACAGGGTCAAATTGGTTGTTTCGCAAGCTGGCTGGTAAGTGTTGCTAGGAAATATTTTGTTTGTCTTGCAATGTGCATTTCTCTTCCATGTGCACCTTACTGCTAAGGCTGGTTATAGGTTAGGACAGTTGTCAATTTTTCTGTATCAATAGATACAGACAGCGAGGCTTTGAGAAAGCTTGCTTGCTTGGCACTTGGCAGAGGAGTAGCCAGGAGCGCCAGTGGGGGACCTGAGAAGAGGATCAGAGCTGCTCTGCTCAAAACCATTGCACAGAGCAGGTAAGTATGACATGTTTTTTATTTTAAAGAAGAAAATATTCACATCTAGATTCATTTTAAAGAAGCATAACTGTTGGAGGTAACTCTGTGCAACAATGTGATGGAAAGCTTTTCTTTTATGCCAGTCTGAGGTGCTGTATTGTCAGCTAATAGTCAAGAGCACACTGCCTGTGGTCATAAGACAACCCTTGTGAGATGGAACAATCAAGGAAGGAAGAGAAATGTACGTAAAACCTGTCCATAACCTATAAAATGGTTCACGAGTCTCTGATGTAAAGTAAACAGGTATTGGTAAAGGTAGCTGACTATCCAAGTGTGAATAAGGAGGCTGGGGTCACCAATCAAAAGGAAGCACCTGTGTCAAACTCAATAAAGCCCCTGAAGTACAGGAAGAGATGCTAAATGCTAAATACAGAGACTGGCAAGTCATACTAGAAGGGTTCTCACCTGGTAAAGGACTAGATAGAAATTTGGTTGCCCATGGAAAATGTCAGATGTTAGGACATTTGCTTGCAGAGTATCTGATAACACAAGTCAGTGTTTTGTTATGTTGCCATCTGTATGTTTTGTCGTTACGGCTTAGATTTGTCATTACTGCTTATATATGATGCAATTTGTAGGGACATCGCCACTGCACAGACATCCACCCCACTCAGCATCCCTTACACTAAACCTCCCTCAACACTTTCCTCTTTTGACCTCACTATTACCGAAGAGGTCACCAAGGTTTTCTCAGAAGCCCGCCTCACTATTTGCCCCCCTGGATCCTGTCCCCTAACAACTACTATGGTCGCCCTCTTCTTCCATCCTATGCTCCTTCACTCACATCTTCAATCTTTCCCTCTCCACTGGTGCCTTACCCTCCCCTCTAAAGCATGCACACAACACTCCCATACTTAAAAAGCCCTCCCTGGACCCCACCAACCTGAACAACTTAAGACCCATCTCCCTGCTGTCATTCACCTCTAAACTCCTAGAACGCCTAGTCTACAATCCCACCTCACCGACAACAACCTTTACAGTCTGGCTTTCCCTCTCTTCACTCCACTGAAACTGCCCTACTAAAACTAACTAATGATCTACTAACTGCTAAAACAAATGGCCACTACTCTGTACTCTTACTACTCGACCTCTCCGCGGCTTTTGATACAGTTGACCATCCCCTCCTCCTCAAAAAACTCCACTCTCTTGACCTCAGAGACTCCACCCTCTCCTGGTTCTCCTCCTACCTATCACAGCACTCCTTCAGTGTTACCTATAACGCTGCCACTTCCTCTTCACTCCCACTCTCCGTAGGGGTCCCTCAAGGTTCTGTCCTTGGACCCCTTCTCTTCTCAATCTACACCTCCTCGCTTGGTCAATTGATAAGCTCCCATGGCTTTAATTATCATCTCTATGCTGATGATATACAAATCTATCTTTCTACCCCTCACATCACCCCTTTAGTCTCTACTCGCATTACTAGCCTACTAAGTGACATATCGGCATAGATGCCGCTCCACTTCCTCAAACTTAATCTTTCCAAAACTGAGCTCTTAGTATTTGCCCCATCCCGTGCCCCCTCCCCTGACTTCTCCATCAAGATCGGTAACACAATGATCAGTCCCTCCCCTCATGCCAGGGTACTAGGTGTAATCCTAGACTCCCATCTGTCCTTTCAGCCCCAGATCCAATCGATGTCCAAATCTTTTAGACTTCACCTCCGCAACATCTCCAAGATACGACCATTCCTAACCTCGGAAACCACTAAGCAACCTATCTTGCCTCGACTATTATAACTCCCTCCTCATTGGCCTACCTCTTCACAGGCTATCCCCTCTTCAGTCTATCATGAATGCTGCTGCCAGACTCATCCACCTTACTAACCATTCTGTATCTGCCACCCCTCTCTGCCAATCCATCCACTGGCTACCCATTGCCCAATGGATAAAATTCAAAACACTAACAATGACGTTTAAAGCCGTTCATAACACTGCCCCAAATTACATTGCCAATCTTGTCTCCAAATATCACCCAAACCAAACTCTCCGATCCTTGCAAGACCTCCTACTCTCTAGCTCCCTTGTCTCCTCCTCCCATACCCGTCTCCAGGAATTCTCCAGGGCTTCACCCATCCTCTGGAACTCTCTACCCCAATCTATCAGACTATCGCCTACTCTGCTCACTTTTAGGCTATCTCTTCAGGGAAGCCTATCCTGCCCTCAGCTAATACTAAAATCTTCTACTCTTTCAACCACTCCATCCCCCACAGTTACTACCTTTTGTACCACTAACCCCTCCCCTCCCCTCTAGATTGTAAGCTCCAAGGAGCAGGGCCCTCAAATCCCTCTTGTTTTGAACTGTATCGTTACTGATTGTCTCCCGCTATTATATAAAGTGCTGAGCAAACTGTTGGCGCTATATAAATCCTGTATAATAATATAGAAAACAGAAATAAATTGCTGGACCCAAAAAATCTAGAAGGGACTGTTGGTTGCAGTAATGTAGGAATTCTCAGCAACAGTAAAAAAATATGTGTGGCACAGTACCATGTATAGTGGGAGTAGAGGAGTAAATTTAGTAGAACAAACCTGTTGTAATTCCCCGAGGTGGTGAGAGGTCAGTGCACTGGCTAGTAATGTCCTCTTTAGTCCAGTAATTTATAAAGACATCAGCACCATCATCTGGTCTGTTTAGTAGGACACCATATATACTCTCAAGGTCCTTGCACTGTTTTTGTGTGCTACCTTTTGACTTCTTCTACCCTCAAGTGGATTTCTACAGCAACAGGACTATTGGGACTACTCCAGTTACCACTGGCTAATAAGGGTTAGTCTCTTGGTATACTGTTTCTAATGGAGTCTAGGTAATACTCATTAGGATACCAGGTCTCATAAATGCCCAATCTGTAATATGGTTAGTTTGAACTAGATTGAAATAGTCAGACATTCACTTTTGGAAACATATCCGTAAGAAGCATTTACAATGTTCCTTTGGAACTACTGCTGGTGTGGTGGTAGACAAGTGCAGTATATACAGTCATGGCCGAAATTGTTGGCACCCTTGATATTTCTCCAGGAAATCATGTATTTCTCACGAAACGTATTGCATTAACACATGTTTTGCTATACACATGTTTATTCCCTTTGTGTGTATTGGGACAAAACAAAAAAAGGGAGGAAAGAAAGCAAATTCGACATAATGTCACACAAACCTCCAAAAATGGGCTGGACAAAAGTATTGGCACCCTTTCACAACTGCGGATAAATAAGAATGTTACAAGCATGTGATGCTCCTGTAAACTCACCTGGGGCAAGTAACAGGTGTGGGCAATATAGAAATCACACCTGAAAGCAGATAAAAAGGAGAGACGTTCACTTAACCTTTGCATTGTGTGTCTGTCTGTGCCACACTAAGCATGGACAACAGAAAGAGGAGACGAGAACTGTCTGAGGACCTGAGAACCAAAATTGTGGCAAAATATCAACAATCTCAAGGTTACAAGTCCATCTCCAGAGAACTAGATTTGCCTTTGTCCACAGTGCGCAACATTATCAAGAAGTTTGCAACCCATGGCACTGTAGCTAATCTCCCTGGTCGTGGACGGATGAGGAAAATTGATGAAAGATTGCAACGCAGAATAGTCCGGATGGTGGATAAGCAGCCCCAAACATGTTCCAAAGACATTCAAGCTGTCCTGCAGGCTCAGGGAGCATCAGTGTCAGCGCGAACTATCCGTCGACATTTAAATGAAATGAAACGCTATGGCAGGAGACCCAGGAGGACCCCACTGCTGACACAGAGACATAAAAAAGCAAGACTACAGTTTGCCAAAATGTACTTGAGTAAGCCAAAAGCCTTCTGGGAAAACGTCTTGTGGACAGATGAGACCAAGATAGAGCTTTTCGGTAAAGCACATCATTCTACTGTTTACCGAAAACGGAATGAGGCCTACAAAGAACAAAACACAGTACCTACGGTAAAATATGGTGGAGGTTCAATGATGTTTTGGGGTTGTTTTGCTGCCTCTGGCACTGGGTGCCTTGACTGTGTGCAAGGCATCATGAAATCTGAGGATTACCAAAGGATTTTGGGTCGCACTGTAGGGCCCAGTGTCAGAAAGCTGGGTTTGCGTCCAAGATCCTGGGTCTTCCAGCAGGACAATGACCCCAAACATACGTCAAAAAGCACTCAGAAATGGATGGCAAAGAAGCGCTGGAGAGTTCTGAAGTGGCCAGCAATGAGCCCAGATCTAAATCCCATTGAACACCTGTGGAGAGATCTTAAAATTGCTGTTGGGAAAAGGTGTCCTTCCAATAAGAGAGACCTGGAGCTGTTTGCAAAGGAAGAGTGGTCCAAAATTCCGGGTGAGAGGTGTCAGAAGCTTATTGATGGTTATAGGAAGCGACTGATTTCAGTTATGTTTTCCAAAGGGTGTGCAACCAAATATTAAGTTAAGGGTGCCAATACTTTTGTCCAGCCCATTTTTGGGGTTTTGTGTGACATTATGTCATATTTGCTTTTCTGCCTCTGTTTTATATTTGTTCCAATACATACAAAGGGAATAAACATGTGTATAGCAAAACATGTGTTAATGCAATACCTTTTTTGTGTGAAATACTTGATTTTCAGGAAAAATATCAAGGGTGCCAACAATTTCGGCCATGACTGTACCTCTGGTTTCATACTGGAGAGTTTCCCTTTAAATGAAGAGGTATCTTTTAAGTTGGAAAGAATGAGAAATATCCTGGTGAGAAGTCAAACAGGTCCTGTAGTAGGTGGTCTTACTTTTGTCGGGAAAAGGTTTGGATAAGGAAGGAGGCAGGAGTGACCTGAGGAAGGTGCCAAGGGTTACTGTCATGCATTAGTTACTTTAAAGTTAGCAGAAATTAGTTACTATTGTGGGGAAGATATGCGACTGAAAGACAGTCTGCCACTTTGCAAATATGCAAATAATGCATGTTTCCATACGTAAAGGGTCCTTAAACAGGTGTGGAACTGATTGTCATCGGGAAAGTGTAGCTCGCAAACTGGAACATTCTTTAGTCAGCAATTTTTCCTTTGTTCTGCAAAAGCAGCTTGAAGTTTGGCATGTGAGAAGTGCATTCCAGGCGTATCTGACCTACACACATAGGCTGCTAAATCAGACTGAGATAGTTGGAGCTTGTCAAAGGTCAGCAATAGTCCATATACAGACAGACTGGTGTGTCTGACCTAAAAAAGTGGTGGTCTGCATGTGAGAAGACAACAGGTCCAGTCGTCTGTCTGAAGGAACCAGTTCACCTGGGAGGCTGAGACTGTTTGATAAAATAGGCAGGAGGCTGAAATACATTTATATTTATTGGTAGGCTGAACAACCCTGTGTGGACAGAACATCATATTTCTTTGATGGGTGAATTAATAAAAGTGCTAACATGTACTTTGCTGAGTGGACTGGGTCCTAGGAGAGCTCTTCATTTGGAGCTAAATTTCAAATGTTATTGAGTCACGGTATATTGTTTTATAAACCAATACCTGAAATGCATTGCATGGTACATTTACGATGTTACAGAATTTTGTTTCCGGATAAAATAACTTTTCAAATTCACACAAAGTAGAAAAGTCCTGACTGAAATGCCATGTGCACAATGTTAAAAATATTGACAATCTCCTATCACACACTGCCTTAAAAAGTATTGTAACCAAAAGTGTTCTGTCTCTAAGAAAATCTGTGGATTGGGTTTCAAAAGCATTGCTCAGCAGCTCTTATAAATTTCTTTGTGTTTGTAAACAATTATACAAATCTATGTGACATTGTCTATGTTGGAGTTTGTAAAGTTGACAAAGAGTATTGTGAATACCAGTCACCAGCCATTTAGCTGACGAGCCTCCTAATCCAGCTAAATGGAGGATGTCATGCAGAAAGAAAGGTGGTGGTGGACCTGAGAGCAACAACAAACAACTGAAGTAGAAAGGGCAAGAAGAAAATGTAATGTCAGATGCAACAATGTATTGGTAGTGGCACAAGACCAATTTTCTCTTAGAGTCTTAATCCCAGCCAAGCACATATTATTGTCAGTTTGTTAGCTCTTTTGTCTTGCTGCAGAGAGATCAAGGTAATGAACAACAGAGTGAAACAATACTGCCTGCAAGCCAGCATATTGCTAAATATTCCTCCCCAATCTATGCAAGCGGTATAATTTGTAGGCTAGCAAAAGGCACGGTGAACCTAAAGTAATGTTCATTTAAAGTTTTTTTCTCTTACTTAAGTTCCTTAGTGCAGCATTTAGGGAAATCATAATTTTTGGTTGTATTAGCATGATCTGTATATAATCTTTATATAACAAAATTACCAGTTATTAACCATTTGCCGCCCGGCCAATGGCCATTTGGCGGCTGCAAGAGTGCACTAGAAGAATTAAAAGTTCAGTTGGTAAATCAAGGTGGGATAGACTTCCCTGAAGAAATTAGATTTCAGGGATCACCTAAAGGTGGCCAGAGTAGAAGATAGCCAGACTGATTAAGGTAGAGAGTTCCAGAAGAAGGCAGAGGCTCTGGAGAAGTCCTGGAGATTAACATGGGAGGAGGAGATAAGAGAGCTGGAGAGCAGGTGGTCTTGGGAAGAGCAGAGAGAATGCTTTGTGCGATTATTTGAGATATGTTTGGTGATGTAATTCAGGGCAGAGTTGTGCATGGATTTGCATGTTGTTAGTATTTTGAATTTAATTCACTGGGCAATCAGAAGCCAGAAGTAGGATTGGCAGAAAGGAGTGGCATACACTGAGCAGGTTTGATGTGTCCAGCAGTAGCATTCATGAGAGACTGAAGGGGGAATAACCTGTGTAGTGATAGGCCTAAGAGAAGGGAGTTGCAATAGCCACTGTGAAAGATAACAAGGAAGTGAATGAATGGCTTAGTGGTTTCATTAGTTAAAACAGGGTGAATTATAAAGATGTTATGGATGTGAAGTTTACAAACATTTGAGAGTAATTGATTTGGGGCTGAAAGGACAAGTCAAAGTCTAAGATTACACCTAATACCCTGGTATGAGGCGAGGCACTGATAGCTGTATTATTGATCTTTATGGAAAAGTCAGGGAGGAGGTCTGGATGGGGGGGTTTAGAAATATTTAGTTTGAAGAAGTGTTGTGACATACTGTACATCTTGATATGTCAGTTAGTAAGTTAGTAATGTGAGAGGAAACTGAAGGAGTGAAGTGAGAAGTAGAAAGATATGTTAAAGTTGCCAAGGATGATAGTAGGTACTTCAGAGCAAAGCAAGTAGATTAACCAGGCAGAAAAGTCATCAAAAAAGTGTGAATTTGGTCCACAAGGCCAATAAATCACTGAAATCCTCAGAGAAATTGGAGAAAACAGATGAAAACAGTGGGTCTCAAAAGAAGAGAGGGAGGGGTAGGAAGGACCTGAAAGGTGCTCAGTGGGGATAGAAGGAATCCAACTCCACCTCCTTACCATCCACTGGGTCTGGGTGAGTGAGTCCCATGGGAGAAGCATAGTCATATTCTTAAAACCGGGTTTCAGTAATGATGAGTATTGGAATGGGAGATAAAAAGCTCATACACAGATGTGAGCTTGTTACAGACAAAGCAGGCATTCCAGAGGGCACATGAGATGGGGAGCTGGTTTTTGGAAGCAGGGGGATAGAGATGAAACTGAGTAGATTGCGGCTCTAGCCAGAGGAAGAAGGGTATGACATGTGAAAGTTGCAGTCAGAGAATGGAGGGCCAGGATTAGGAGAAGGTAAAAATTAAATATTTTTTTTTTCTCATTTTTAATCAAAGCATATCAAAACCCCAAAACAAGAATGTAATGCAGTATATTGCAGCTTACCAGTCCTTGTGTGGTGGCTGTATTAGTTTCTTTTTTCAGCCAATTTCCCCTGAATCGCCTGAAGATGTTGGGTGCAACTAGGTTGTGACGTCATTTCGCACATTCATTCGACCGAGCCACCTGTTTTCATTTTTACATGCTGTTTCTATTATAATCTTTGTGAATATCTTTAATTAAATGAAGCGTTTTTATAAAAGTGAATGCAGTATAGCTCCTTTACTTTCCTTCATGTCATCTGGGGCCATAACGCTACTGTGAACAGTGGGGGTGTTGGCAATATTATCCAAAAGGGATTGAGCGCTTGATTAAACTGCTGACCAATCTGACGACTGAGTGTTTTGGAGTGATGACATCTATCGTTATGAATGTCTTGCAACCTTGTTGCATGGTTTTATCCAAAGGCACCATTTGACCTCATCATTAGGAGGTTAAACTATCTGGTAAGAAAGTGATGTGTACTTGTGATGTTGGAACACTGAAGTGTACACAGTTTACACAGAGTGGGTTATTTACTAAAACTGGAGAGTGTAAAATCTTGTGCAGTTCTGAATAAAAACCAATCAGCTTCCAGGTTTTGTTGTCAAAGCTTAATTGAACAAGCTGAAGTTAGAAGCTGATTGGCTACCATGCACAGCTGTACTAGATTCTGAGTGCACCAGTTTTTAGTAAATCAACCCCAGTCTGTACAGGGGATTCTTTTTTTTTTTTTTTAAAAAGCTTTATTGGGTTTTATTGTACACACAAAATAACCAACGATGAGGTTTGTCAGTATTCATAGCGTGGCAACATGCCAAAACAGATGAATAAGTTCCAGGATAACAATTTACTCATAAACATATTACAGAAGCCCCGAAAGAATCCGAGAGGGAATGAAGAAGTTTGGAATGAAGATTATCTATGGGAAAATCTAGCACATGTAATATGTCAGGGTACAAGGGCTTGAAGTTAAAGTATGCAGGATTTCGAAAAATCACATATATATATAAACATACATAAAGCAAAAGAATAAGCGACGTGAGCAATGTTAACCATTTGTCATATCGACCGATAGGGAGGTCATCGTGCATGCGAATAAAAAAGGAAAAAAGAAAGTAAAAATATAGGATAGAGATAGAGCAGTAGGGACATAAGACCAGAGAGTTGGAAAAGCCAGCATATAAAGAATATGCCAAAAGGGAAAGAAAAAAAGGAGAACTGGAGTACAAGAAGTTATGTACCAAAAGTCTGAGGCCAGAGGACCATGAAAACAAGCCAGGATAAAGAGATTAGGATAAAAAAGTAATAGACTGATAAAGTAATAAGATAGTAAAGTATAATGAGATATTAAAGTATAGTGAGAAGCAGCGCATCAGTATGTATAAAGATGTGCTAGTAGGGGACCACTTCATATAGGTCCGCCAGGAAAATGAGAGAGAGATTAATAAGCCAGATTGGCGAAGTGGGAGTGGAGCAAAGCGAGAACAAAAGAGATTTCTGAGAGGTACACAGCATTTATAATGTTGCAATCATTTGACCCCTTCAGCAATAGAAACACCATGCATCAGGAATACCCTAAAAACTAGCTTAAATCTAGCTTAGAGAACCATGAGAAGGGTGCTGGGGCTCAGGACTTGGGAGAACTTTTGAAACATATTGACCCCACTTGCGGTTGAACTTTTCCACTCCTGTTGTAGAAGGAGCTATATGCAGACCAAGCCGATCCAATCAAAGTAGAAAGTTGAGTTCCAATTTGACGTCTGAGATGGTAGGAGGACAGTTGGAGACCCATTTTTTCAAAATAGACCTTCTCGCCGCCATCAAGCAAATGGATAGCCAAGGTTTGGTTGCTCTGAACAAAGCAAGATTGCAGTGTGAGGCAGCAGACACTGATATTTCCAGATTGCCAAAGAGAAGAAGCAGCGGGTCCCTAGGTAACTGGAGAGTAGTGACGAAAAGCACAAAATTCAAAAGTTGGTTCCAAAAGATACAGACCCGTGGACAATTCCAGAATCTGTGATGAAGTGACGGTTTATATGAACCACAGAGCGGGCATGTAGAGATCAATGAGTCTGCTCGGGAGTACAGGCAAGGCATATATGCATGGTGCATAATTTTGAATTGCTGCTCCCTCCAAAATTCGTTCGTATTGAACGCACAGGTAGTATTAAAACCTGTGAGCAATTGCTCCGCGGTGAAGGCATTGTCAAAGTCTCGTATCCACGTTTTGATGGAAGTATAAGAATCCAGCGGTTTTACATAGTGCATAGATAGTTGACCATAGATATTGGATATGTTGTATTTTTGATTCCTTACAAGGACTTCTATCATAGTAGAACAAAAGCGAGAAGACTTATTTTGTACTATGGAATTCACATAATTCCTAACTTGCAAAATATACAAAAAATGATGTGAAGGTAAGTCAAACGCGCTAAGAATTTGTTGGAACGGAAGGGGGGATCCTGATGCTGAGTCATACAACTGACTTACAAATCTAAGACCCTGGTCATACCACTTTTCATAAGCTGCATACTGTTGAGAGACAGAAAAGGAAGGATTGTGATGGATAGGAAGATATCGAGACAGCCAGGGAGAAACTCCTAGTCTACGTCTGACCTCCCTCCATGTGAAGAGGGTGTCCCGTATGAGTGGATTGTGTTGAAGATGCGGAGGAAGTGAGGCAGAGTTAGAATGTAGGAGGGCCGACAGATCATATGGGCTCACCATGGCAGATTCGAGTCGGTAATTAGAAAACACGGACGAACGGGAGATCCAATCTACACACACCTGTAAAATACAAGATAGGTTGTAAAGCCTAATGTTAGGAAGGCCCAGACCACCCTCACATCTAGGAAGAAACAACTTATGTATAGCTATTCGCGGACGGCGCCCCCTCCATAAGAAACTAGAAATCGCTTTATTCAGCCTGACTATATCCGTATGTTTGAGCAGGAGAGGAATAGTTTGAAGAGGATACAGAAGCTTCGGAAAACTCGTCATCTTGAAGAGATGGACTCTACCCATAAGTGATAATGGCAGTTCTTTCCACATTTCCAATTCCCCTAAAATTTTTTGAATTACTGGTGAATAGTTCAGAGAATAAAGGGACGAGGCCAATTTCCCAATTTTAATACCTAGATAAGTGATATGGTTCGTATTAATTTTAAAGAGTGAGTCATTAGCCCACTCAGGGAGTCGAGCGTGATACAACGGCAGAACCTCACTTTTCGCAAAATTAATACGGAGGCCCGAGCAGCATCGAAAATCTGCGAAAACGGATTGAATGTTCGGTAAGTCTAGAGTCGGGTTGGAGGTGAATATTAGTATGTCGTCCGCAAATAAAGCTAGACGAAGATCCTGTTGGGCAATTTGAATGCCATGGAGTCGTGATTGAAACAACAGGAAGCGGGCTAAGGGTTCTAAAGCTAAGTTGAAAAGCAGGGGGGACAATGGGCAGCCTTGTCTTGTACCCTTATGTAATGGAATGGGATTGGATATTTTCCCCGCCGCCACTACCTGCGCCGTCGGGGCGGAATACATAGCCTGAATTAAACGCGTGAACGGACCGGAAAAGCCAAATTTAGTGAGGACCGAATAAAGCCATTGAAAACTTACATTGTCAAACGCTTTTTCAGCGTCGAGGGAAACAATCGCTAGATCCTGTAATGGGTTATGTTTAGCCTGATGTAAAACTGTGAGCACTTTGCGAATATTTGAGGTGGCCGAGCGCCCCTTTATAAAGCCAGCTTGAGAAGGATGAATAAGGATGGGGAAAATGATGGCCAAACGATTAGCTACTATTTTGGAGAGAATCTTTGCATCTAGATTAAGGAGAGAAATCGGTCGATAAGAACCAGGGAGCTTTACCATTGGCTAAGGAACTAATAGCTAAACAAATATCCGCCTGCGATATCGGGGCATTTAAAGATTGCAGTGCTATTGGATCAATTTGTGGTAGATGTACGCTGTCAAGAAAGGAGTGCGCCCATGCCTGGTCTATAGGGTCCGGCCCATATAAATTTGCGTAAAAACTTTCCAGAATAGATATAATCTCTTCTGATGATTGTTTAAGTATCCCCTGAGAATCCTTTAAAGAGGTGAATTGTGTGGGGGTAAAAGGCTTCCTACACATGCGCGCCAAAAATTTTCCTGGTTTGTTACCAAACCTGTGATACTGTAGGTCAAGGTATGAGTGATGAAATGTTTCCTGTGCTGCCGCCCAAGTGTTGAACTGGTTCTTAGCGTCCGCCCAAGCTGTCCTATTGTCCTGCGTATTTGAGTCCGTCATCCTGCGCTGAGTCAGTCTAAGAAGGTTACTAGCCTCCGTGAAATGGTGCAGAATTCTTTTTTTATATGCGGACGTAAAAGCAATAATTTTACCGCGTAATACCGCCTTCCCCGTATCCCAAAATAAATTTGGATTAGAAACATGAGCCGCATTAGTAGATTGGAAATCTGCCCAGGTGTCTTGTAGCTGCCGGGAAAGCTCCTGATTATTTGCCAAAAACGAGGGGAAACGCCATATCCTAGGGTGCGGTGTAGGATCTAAGAAATCTATCATGATAGAAATTGGAGAGTGATCCGATATGGCTATGTCATGTATAGTAGATGATACAACATGTTGCAACGTTGTGGGGTTGCAAAAAATATAATTTCGATTCGAGATAAAGAGTGGTGAACGGGAGAATAGAAAGTATAATCTCTACCATCTGGGTGAGTCAAGCGCCATATATCAGTAAATTGCATAGCTTCAACAAAATTACCAAGTAAAGTGGGCGTTGGACGGGGAGGCTGAGTAGAGCGAGAGTCTCGGTCAACACTCTGCGATTTATCCTCCTGCTCCTGCATAACAGAATTAAAATCACCTCCTATGACAAGCGGCTTGTGGATATAGGGTGCCAGCCGTGAAGACAGGCCCTGAAAAACCTGCCTCGTCGGGGAGTTAGGAGCATATATATTGGCAAGGACCAACTCTTGGGGTCCTATTTTGACATGTGCTGCTATGAAACGGCCTTCGGCATCTGCGTCCACAGAGACCAATTCAGGATTAAGTCTCTTGTGAATAAGAATAAGTACTCCTGCTTTATTATTAAGGGAGGAGGAGCCAAAGACGTGACCCACCCAGAGTTTTCGCATACGAACAAAGTCAGGCTGTGTAAGATGAGTCTCTTGGAGTAGAGCTATATCCGCGCGTAAGCGCCGCAAATGTCTTAGTACTGCCATGCGCTTGTGAGGGGATCTGAGGCCCTTAACATTCCAGGAAAAAATACGTGTCATTCTAGCTGGGATAAGGTATGTGATAAGAAGATACGGGACTTACCAATTAGAGATGTAGAAACAATTAGCGCTGCTTCATTAGGCGGACGTGGGTGGTGTAAATCTGGTCTCAGAAGACGACGGAGATCTCCAAAGAAGAGAAAGTGAAATTGGAGAGAAAAAAGAGGAGAGAAAGCGAAGACAAGAGCAGGGGCCCTAGCAGAGCCCAACAAAAATACCAAACATATAATATACCACAACAGTATAAAGGACTTCACGTCATTCCGCATGCTGTATCCACCAACATCAGCGTGACCGGGAGTAGCAGTGAGAGGAGCCTGCCCCAGGGACCAAGTTATAATTGCTAAGGATACGTGAGGGCGTCCCTCAAATGAACTCCCGACAGCGGCTCCAGCACCCCTCCCCCGCAGCACCGCTGATGTATGGAGCAAGGCAAATGCAGGCAGGAAGAAGTAAAATTCAGGCATATATGTAAATAAAACACGACATTGAAGTAGGCGACAATGCAAAGGCCTTGTGCCAAACAAATAATACATAGAACATCTAGCGCTGAACAATCGAACAGACTCAGACTGTAGAACGTGTGAGCTGTCAGTATTCAAAAAGAAAAAAAAAAAAATACCATTCAAAAATAAGAATACCAATAGAAAGCTCTTTCATCAGAGCCAATCGAATCAAGAGAAAAGCTTGAAGCTTTAATGTAGAGACCAGTGGCCTCCTAGACCTTCAAGGCGGACGAGCTTTAGAGGACGATGGAATGATGCGTTGACGTTTAGGTGGGTCTTTGCGGGGACTGCGTTGATCTCTGGGCCCAAAATTTCTACCCGCTGGCTGTGATGCCGGATCCCCTTCGGCTAGGTGATCTCGGATATATTGGTGGGCTTCTTCAGGATGGACAAAAGATTTAGAGACCCCAGATGGTGCAGTGAACCGTAACGTGGCCGGATACGCTAATGTGAACTTTATTCCTTTCTGATAAAGAGTGCCACATACTTGTTGGAATGCTTTCCGTTTACGCGACACTTCCTGCGAGTAGTCCGCAAATAGCAGTAATTTGTGACCCTCAATCTGCAAAGAGCGTGAGTTACGGAAAGAGGTGAGGATCGCCACGCGGTCGCATAATTGAGATAGCGGACAATCACTGAGCGAGGCGTTCGGCGCTCGGTAGACGGAGGCCCCAGGCGGTGAGCTCTCTCGACCTGGCAGGAGGAGGATAGGCCTAATGCCGCCGGGATCCGTGTTGAGCATAAATCGGGGAGAGATCCAGTATTAAAAGATTCTGGAAGACCTACAATGCGTAGGTTATTTCTACGTGATCGATTTTCCAAATCTTCGATTTTATCCAAAATACTTTGCTGTATACTATTGGATTGTGATGTACCCGCTTGCATGGAATGGACTTCATCTTCTAAATCAGATAAACGCTGCTCAGCCTCAGTCAATCGTTTAGAATGATCACATAAATCCTTTCTCAGCTGTTCCATGCCCATTGTGACAGCTCTATCTACAGCCTGAGTGATATTAGGGAGCAATATAGAGGACACTGCCTGTGCTATCATAATATACTGCTCATTAAGGCAGTCAGTGCCCAAAGGGAGTAGAGAGGCAGTGAGGAGGTTGGAGGGAGATTCCATTACAACTGCCCCCTGAGTGTGATGTCGCTCCTTGCCTGTGTCCATAGTGTGACAGGCATCGTCGGCCATCTTGGCTGCAGGAGGGGGAGAGCCGCACCCCTCCGCTCTAGCCGCCGACTTGTGGCCGGACTGCGCCGGCAGAAGGTACCGCTCCATGCTGGGGCCACTGTCAGAAGGTAAGGGACACCCGAGGGCTGCAGAGCGGGGACCCGGAGGCAGTTAGCGGGATTTGTATAGCCGGGATCCCGGGAGCCGCGGGTCCCGCGTTTACAGCATCCGGCGCCGGAACCGGAAGTCTTGTACAGGGGATTCTAAGCACATGATTTTCACTCAACACATGACTTATGTTCTTGAATCTTTCAGATAATATGTTTACTGCATTTTTTCACTACTATGTCTTTTTTATATATTTTGTCTTTGTTAACACAAGGATATTGTTATTGTTCAAAGAGAACAATAGTGCAAGAGTGCACTGGTTTAATGGTCACATAATATGTGGACTTTATAGTGACTGCACTTTAGTTCTTTGTTTTATGTTGTTTTGATATACATACTGTATTTTGTTTATTTTATGTGACATGGAATTTATTTAAGGTGGAGCAGTTATTGGACAACATTGCATTCTCACATATTTTTTGCACTTTGATTAGTCTTTCTGGTGGCTCAATCATTCACTATATTGTTTTGGTTGAATTTTAAAGGGACAAAACAACTATTTTCATCTAATCTATATTGGTTTCTGTATTATGGCAATTATAGAATTATAGAACAAGAAAAAATACCTAATGATCTTGCCAGAACTACAGTATCCTTGTCACTTCCCATGAGCTGAGTGTGCTCTCAGCACAGTAACTTGTTTACAAATGGATGCATATATGCTTGGCATTAAAGCCAACCCACCCCACTCACCAAGAGGCATTAAAGCCCACCAATATATGTGCGGGAAGAGATAAAATTTGCCACATGAAATACAAAAACAGAAATATATATATATATATATATATATATATATATATATATATATATATATATATAGTATGTTAGCCCTAATTGTGTTTTATGTCACTTGGTTTTTGGTATACTGTTAAACATGACATTGTAGAAAAATTAACTAATTCAAAAATAAAACAAACATTAAATAATAAAAGAAACATTTCCAGAAAATGTTAATCTTGACTTTTCAATTTCTATTAATTTGGAATTACATTAAAATGCTCTCTCTTCAATAAAGCATGTCATATTTGGAATTCCTTCAAATAAGCAATCACATCTTCCAAGAGGAAAAAGTGTGGTTTCTATGACGTCATCCCTAATATCCTCATGATAGAGGCAAGACTCATCAAAGTGTGAAGACATGCCTCTTACATATCACCACACTAGGATTTAGCAATATTATTTAAATAAAATAAATAAAATTAATTAAAATTCCTTAAATGGCATCTTCTGTCTAAGACAAAAGATTTCCCAGAGTGGAACAGAGTAGGTCATAATGTAGGCTTGATAAATCTGCATGGTTTTACACTGATTTAAACAGTTTTATGTCATTGCAAATATGTGCCAAAAGATTATGTTTATAAACTTTGTTTTAATACTTAAAAATTCTGCTGCTGTAAGATTTTATGTTGTTATTTTTTTGCTTACAGTTTTATTGGGCTTATATAATAATAAAATAATAATAAAAACTAGAAAAGGTGTTGTATTTAAATAGCATCAAGAAACTATATACCGTGTTTCACATTCTTAATACCATTTAGGGAATATGTGGCATTGGCATATTGATATAGGAAATTTATGCAGTTAATAATGGTGGAAAGAAAACAAAGAAATTAGGTCTTTGAAAATGTAGAGCAGAAAAAAAAAATAAGAGGAAAAATAAAGGCATATGGTGCCACTTTTATTATGTAGTATGTCTACAGTACAAAAACGGAGATTACTTACCACCCAATTTGCTCTAAGGTTCTACAGAAAGCTTATGGTCTTTGAAGTTGTTGATAACTTGTACCGGAGAATTCTATAAGGGAGCAGTCTATAAACAGACCACTATTAGGATAAAATGTGCATGCATTCGTAAACTAGAGATGAGTTCAAGGTTCAGTCAGAGCAGAGCAGGACTGGCCAAAAGGGATTACTTTGATGCAGTTGGCCAGCTTAAACATGTATTGCAAAATGTGTAAACTAAAAATCTCTATTTTTATTGCAAAGCTTGCTGGAAAGGGTATATAGCAGTATGAAGTGGGTTCTTCCTGGATTTAAAGATTTAGTCCAAACACAAGGTTAGACTAAACTTTGACTGTTCAGATGTTTGTTCAAGCCTTTTGGCAGGAGACGAATCTCATTTATAGTAGAAGTATTTCTATTGCTACTGTCTATGACTATAGTCTATAACTATCTTTCAATGAATGGTAAATAAGTGGTCGGTGCCACCATTGATCCTCTTTCCATGTAAAAAAAGGGGCAGGGATAAGGATAAGGATCTGGTGTGCATTTTGTATGGGGAACACCAAAATTTTTTTGTGCATGGGGTCCCCCATTAAATATCATTACAGACCCTCAAACAGAAGTAAAGTGGTAAAAGCTGTAATTTGCTAGCAATTAAAATGGAATTTATTTTATGTAGTACGTTGTGCACATTTTAAAGATGCATCATTTCAGATTAAGAATGCCCCACATGTTATTTAATTATTTTTTTTTTTTGCTGTGGTACATGTCCCCTAAACACATAACTCATTTGATAAAGAGCCTCTACAAAAATCAAGAAGCTGCAGTGAGAACTGAAAACAGCAACAATGACTGGTATCCAATAACTTTTGGATTTTGGCATGGATTCATCTTGTCGCCTTACCTGTTCACCCTTTACAGTGAGGCAATCTTCAGAAATGCAAATTTGAAAGAAGAGTCTGTGGGTATCAAAGTTGGCAACCAAAACATAAACAGCCTACATTTTGCAGATGACACAATGCTTGTCACCAGCAGCAAAGAAGGTATGCTGTATCTACTGAGAAAAGTCAAAGCCAAAAGTAGTATAATGGGATTAAACAAAGCAGAATGCACCACCAGCTAAGTGTTTCAGTTTATCATCAACAGTTTAAAAAACGGTTAAAAATACACTCACAAGAGTAGAAGAAAGACAAGCTCATCATAAGTCTTTAGTCACTAGCAGGACTCGAGGGAAAGCGGCCAAATGCTGGCAGATGGAGCCAGGACGCAACTGTGTTATTCAGGAGACATCCAGCTGAAGAGGAATGCAAAGGTTGAACAGTGACCACGAGGGAAAGCACGCTAGAACGCACGCCAGCGGTGGAACCAAACTCGTTGTGATGGCATCGGTAGGTCTACTGATGCCATAATGTCAGACGTCACTTCTGATTTCGGGACCAAATTTGTTTGGTTACAGAAATGCATGACCACATAATTACCAGTAAAAGTGGCACAGTACAGAATAGCAAAAAATGGCCTGGTCATGAAGGGGGTAAAACCTTCCAGACCTGAAGTGGTTAATTAAACTTTTTTCTTTGTAAATGTCAGTTTTGCTGCAGTAAATTGTATACATCATACTGAAGCATCACTTCACAGGCAGAATAAGGAATCAGGAATCTTCCAGGCATGTTATTTAATGAAGTTTTCAATTTTTAATGTTTCATTTTAGGCATTGTTTTAGGCATTGCAATGTTTAACATTTGCCTCTCATTTACTTCAATGGAGATTGGAGTTATCATATGAATTTTAGCGTCCAAGGTACCATCCGCAACCTGGAGCGAAACCCGGATATGTTTCGCTCATCAGTATACCAAAGGTTTCATCATTTTATTCTGTTTATCTAGCAATTAAAAAAAACCCCACTATTTTAACATAAGTACAATGTTACCAATTCTAACTATGATTCTGTCTAGAGAGATGATTGGGATGATCCATTGTACTGCTAGTAAAAGCTTATACAGTTTCAGCACTAGAAGTTTAACCATTTTTAAACATCTTTTTTACATCAAAAGGATTAATAAAAATAGCACATATCCATCCAATCCACACATGATGTGTGGTTGACATAGCCTATTTTTGTTTCAGAAAAGAAAAGAACTACAGAACTACAGAGGTAAATGATCTAGGTTAAGGGCTCTTTTTTCAAATTTGTCAGTTCATTTATAAATTATTGTACATATTGATGGATCTTGGCACCACATACAAATTATAATTGATATATACCAGTTTTAATAATGCATGTAAATGTATTTTACATCACTTAAATGGAATGATAAACACAGTAACATTTTCCCTTGATTTTGAACCCCCATTTCACCACTCTCTTTCACAGATGCCAATTTAGAAAGAAAGAAACATTTGCCAGATCTGGGGCATGTTTTACTGCAGTGATGATAGGGGAACAGAATTGTGACACATTTTGCAGCTTTACATCCTCAGGAGACAGAGGAAAATATATCTATAAAATCACAAACATATATATATAAAATTCATATTAAACAATGAAACTGAACTTATAAAATAAATCAATATATGAGGCACCTAATCACAACAGGAAGCTAATTGCTTTTATATTTATAGCAGTATTTCAGTTTAGCTAATGATAAATAAAAAGCTACCTTGAATAATGGGATAAAGAAAAGATCTGGGGCTCTTGGAAACAATACATTATGGGAGATGAGAGAGACAAATAGAAGAGAGACCCCATGGGATGGTCTATAAATCTTTTTTCCCCATATTCTTTTCCCCCCTTTCCTTAATAGACCCCCCCCTTTATATATATATATATATATATATATATATATATATATATATATACAATATATTTTTACTTCCTTCTCTCTTTTCTCTCTACTTCATGTTCATGTTTAGTTTTATAACTGAATTTCAGAGCAGATCCTTTTGAACATTTGCATTTTCCATAAACAATATGATAAATAGGCCTGTAGTGGTCCTGTATCTCAGAACCAATATGCAGTATTTTTCTATTTGGGACTCCTCTAGCCATGGTTCCAAAATACCAAAGAGATATAATATGGAACAAAAGAGACAAAACTGCTATCTTGAGACTATAATTGTACCATGTGCCTTTGTATATTAAGTCCTCACTTACAAAAAGATATTGATAAGATAGAATGAGTCCAGAGACAGGCAACAAAATTGGTGAAAGGTCTGAGGGATAAAACATATCAGGAGAGACTAATATGAAAAATACCATACAAATTTGTGCTTAGTGCACTGAATCTCAATATCAGCCAAGAAGCAGCTTGCAATATATCCTGATATGTGATACCCCTTCAAAGAAATAAAATACTATATAAATATATATACATTTATTTTCACTATATAAATATAGTAAAAATAGCTTGAGTGACATTTGAGCAATCTGCTAGATACTTGTATTTATTAATCTTATTTAACTCTATGGAGCATAACCTGCTGGTGCAAATAATGTGATATGGACATTCCCTGCCAGTGTTTGTGGGAAAGCCATTATGGTGGTTCACCTCTGTTCCAAGATTAATGGTAGCTATCTGAGAAACCTGGCTATGCCACCAAGTATAGCACCCTTGTGTGGGGCTCAAAGAGCATCCTGTTAAAATATGCTTTAGTGATGCAGGTGTTTGGCTGAAAGACCAAGCAGAAATTTCTCCTCACCACTTCTTCAAGTTCTGGGATGTGAGTCATAAGTGGTCATAAATGGCTCAGATGATAAGATGCTCAATATCTCACGTGTTACAACACCTGAGTTTCCCTCTTTTCAGGCTCTCACAGTTACTCAGTTGGCCCTGCTTAGCCATTCAGATGGCTTTGGAATGGTCATTTCCTATCTTATTACCTACCCACATATAGCTATATCTTCTGCACTGTTGTTGTCTTATGCAAGCTAGGAACTTTTCTTCCACATTTCCCTAATGTAAAAAGAAGAGTTGGTGCTCTAAACTGCTTCAGTTGGAGCCCACTTCCTCCCTGTTGCCATATGAAAGGGGCACTGTTTGAATAACACTATCTAATGATTCAGTGAGAGTCATCACTAACCTTGTTTTGGTTTTTCTATAGGACTTATAATTGGTACTTTTTGCTCTTCCCTTACAGTCTGGTAGGACTTAAGCATTATGGAAGTCCAAGTCACTATGCACTTATAACTCTTTCCAACTTTTCAATTTTGTTAATAGAGATTTCATTTACTGGTAAAGGTTACATGTGTCGTGGCATTATAGTTGTCTCTGCTGGTGCCTCCCCCTACCCTTTACTCCCTCTTTCCCCTCCTTCTTGTTCTCTTCACTTCTTCCCTTTTTTCTCCTTTTTTGCACTATTTCTTTGTGATGGTAACTTTTGGATTTATGTACACACCTGTTGTCCTTAATGTGCATGCCGTATATGTCAGCATAATGTTTATTTTGGACATTATGCTGTAATATATTGGTTTCTGGGTTTTTTTTTTTTCCATAAAGTTTATTAATAAACTCAGAGCATACAATAAGTACAGGTAATACAAGGTATCAGTCAGAAATACAATAGGAGGTAATACACATACAGCAAACAAAAAGATACATAGCAATAAATAGCCAAAGAATCAGACGTAAGTCATACCAGGGAAAAGAAAACGGGAAAAGTGAGAACATTAAAGGCATATCTGGTCTCAAGCCCTTATTCAGCATATTAGAATCACAGCACTGGCAGGGTCAATGATATATAACCTCAGTTATGGAGCAGCAGCAAAGAGCAGGGCCAGTGAGTCAAAGGTATGCGTTGGAAATGTATACAGTAGGTGTGGAGGGGGGGTGCAAGGGCTTGTAGGATATGACCTTGTACTTTTGATGAAACTGAGGTAACCCACTACAGGTTGCCAGCACGTGGGTAAAGGGTTCGGGAAAGGAGATATGTAAAAGTAAAACATATGCTCAGCTGGATTGCAGATAGGGAGTAGGGCTCCTATGAGTAGAGAAGTGTACCAATATAGAAAGGGGAGAATGAAAGCTAAACTCTGAGTAAGAAAGCAGGGAAATGGGGATTAAGAATTTAAGAATAAGCATGTCCTCCCAGGACATAAGAGATACGCGCAACCCTGGCAGAGAAGCGAGCTGGGGACAGTTGCAGGTGTATCAGGGTGCCAAGCATAGCTTGCTCCAAGCAGTACAGGACGTTGAAACAAAGGACCTCAATCACAACCTTGAAAAAACAGAGAGCCGATATATCGCCAGAAACACTACGGGGTATCAGAGAGATTCAGAATCAATCAGCAAGGCCCATGAAAGAACAATATTCAGGGGTCGTTCGGAAGTGAATCCAACAGGACCACGTATAAGAAAATTTAGCAGGGTTATCCAGAGAAGAAGCAATCAGCTCTTCCATTTCAGCAGTTCTGTTCAAGCGTATGAACCAATCTCGCACTGTGGGGGGGTGAACAGACCCCCAGAGAACTGGTAAGCAGAGTTTGGCCTCGTTAAGCATATGCATAGCCAGAGATTTGAAATATAGACATTTGGGAAGCGGAGTGTGGTGGAGGAGGAGTTGGGCCGGAGAGAACTCAATATCAAGAGTAGACACCGAAAAAGTAATCCGATGTACCTCCTGCCAAAAGGGCTGAACCATAGGGCAGTCCCACCAGATATGAAGAAGAGATCCAACAGGAGCCCCACATCTCCAACAAATACTGGGTCTGGATGGATTAAAATGATGGACTCTAGAAGGTGTATTGTGCCAACGTGTGGCCAACTTGTATCCGTTTTCTTGTGCCAAAACATTCAAGGAGCACTTATGAGAAAAGGTAAAGATTTGGTCCCAATCAGAGGAAGAAAAGTCAATGTTTAAGTCTCTTTTCCAAGCTTTGCAGGTGGGAAGTGAATCAAAGGTTCTGCCACCAAGAAGAAGCAGATAGGTCAATGATACTAAATGCCTCCGTGGTTCAGTCTTTGAACAGAGTGACTCAAAGGAGGTGAGAGGGCGGACCCATTTATGGTGATATTCAGGAGAGAGAAGAAAATGTCTGATTTGAAGATAGGCCCAAAAGGGAAAGGTGAGATCACCCGTAGTACTTGCCAGGGAAGAACAAGACTTCAGCTGACCTTTGTGAAAAAAATGGTTTGCTAAAACTTGACTGTGTGGCCAATGTGCTGTTGGAAAGGACTTATGCATACCGGGAGGGAAGTCCGGATTGAGGCAAAGAGAAGTTAGTGGGTTGGGGGCATCCGAAATGGAGCCTGATTTACAGGCTAAGTGAAAGGTTTTAAGGGAAGGACCAATTATTGGATGTAGGAGGAGGTCTTGAGGAATGTGTTTTATCAGAAGCCACGGGATCGATGCCAAGGGAGAAGTGGAACAAGAGTGTTCCAGCTGGACCAACGCTTTGGTGGTAAAGTGAATATTCCAATCGATTATCCTAGTAAGATGGCAGGACCTATGGTAGAGTTGCAGGTCAGGTAGTCCAATCCCCCCTTTGGATTTGGGGAGCACAAGTTGGGAGAAGGAAATACGTGATTTCAGAGAAAAATAGAGCACATTCTTCTGCATGAAACGAAAAAGGCGGGTGGTAAAAGGATAGGTAAGGTTTGAAATAGATAGAGGAGGCACGGAAGGATATTCATTTTTAGTATAGCAGCCCTACCAAACCAGGAGAAGCATGGGCGATGCCACCTAGTTAGGTCTGCTCGGATAGCACCAAGGGTTGGAAGAAAGTTTTTGACATAAAGATCAGAGAGGTTACTCGTAAGCTGTATTCCCAGATAGGTAAGGGAGTCCCTTTCCCGTTGAAACGGGAACTCTGACAAAAGGAAACCAGGTCTGGAGGAAGAGTAATGTTTAAGACATAGGATTTGGAATTATTAATTTTGAGGTTCGAGATATATTGAAAAAAGGAAAAATCCTTAAGTAGGTTGGGCAAGGTGGTCTGGGGCTCCGTCAAAAACAAAAGAATGTCGTCTGCGGAGGCAGCAAGTTTGTATTCCTTTTTTCACCACGGAAATACCCCTGATATCTGGGTTTAAGCGGAGTTTGCGTAACAATGTTTCTAGTGATATCACAAAAAGAAGCGGGGATAGGGGGCAACCTTGGCACGTACCATTCCCAAGAGGGAATGGATGAGATAGATGCCCATTCACGCGGACCTGAGCAGTTGGACCACAATACAGTGCCATAATGAAATTGAGCATGGTGTCCCCTAAACCAATCGCCTGTAGGGATGCCTTTAAGTAATCCCTCTGTGTTTTATACTCGATGCACATACACTATATTGACAAAAGTATTGGGACACCCCCAAATAATTTGATTCAGGTTTTCCAATCACCTCCATGGCCACAGGTGTATAAAGTCAAGCACCTAGGCATGTAAACTGCTTCTACAAACATTTTTGAAAGAATGGGTCGCTCTCAGGAGCTCAGTGAATTCAAGTGTGGTACAGTGATAGGTTGCCACCCATGCAATAAGTCCATCTGTGAAATTTCCTTGCTACTAAATATTCCACAGTCAACTGTCAGTGGTATTATAACAAAGTGGAAGCAACTGGGAACAACAGCAACTCAGCCATGAAGTGGTAGGCCACATAAAATGACAGAGCGGTGTCAGCGCATGCTGAAGTACAGAGTGTGCAGAAGTTGCCGACTGTGTGCAGAGTCAATAGCTAAAGACCTCCAAACTTTGTGTGGCTTTCAGATTAGCACAACAACGCAGCGTAGATAGATTAATGGAATGGGTTTCCATGGCTGAACACCTGCACCCAAGCCTTACATCACCAAGTGCAATGCAAATCATCGGATGCAGTGATGTAAAGCATGCCACCACTGGACTCTAGAACAGTAGAAACGTGTTCTCTGGAGTGATGAATCACATTTCTCTGTCTGGAAATTGTATGGATGTATCTGGATTTGGCAGTTGCCAGGAGAACAGTACTTGCATGACTGCATTGTGCCAAGTGTAAAGTTTAGTGGAGGGGGGATTATGGTGTGGGGTTGTTTTTCAGGGGTTGGGCTTAGCCCCTTAGTTCCAGTGAAGGGAACTCTTAAGGCATCAGCATACCAAGACATTTTGGACAATTTCATGCTCCCAACTTTGTGGGAGCAGTTTGAGGATGGCCTCTTCCTTTTCCAGCATGACTGCGCACCAATGCACAAAGGAAGGTCCATAAAGACATGGATGAGTGAGTTTGGGGTGGAGGAACATGACTGGTCTGCACAGAGTCCTGACTTCAACCAAATAGAACACCTGTGGGATGAATTAGAGCGGAGACTTCTAGCCAGGCCTTCTCATCTGACATCAGTTCCTGACCTCATAAATGCGCTTCTGGAAGAATGGTCAAACATTCCCATTGACACACTGCTAAACCTTGTGGACAGTCTTCCCAGAAGAGCTGAAGCTGTTATAGCTGCAAAGTGTGGGCCAACTTAGTATTGTACCCCACAAACTAAGACTGGGATGCCATTAAAGTTCATGTGTGTTTAAAGACAGACATCCCAATACTTTTGGCAATATTGTGTATGTTATGTGTAATGGATTGCTCTTACATTTGATGGAGGTCACTTTCAATATATTTGTAAATTGCTGTTTTCTCTCTGTACAAGTGATCAGAGATGTTTTTCTTTTTCACCACTAGGGGGTTTGTGGCCCCTGCCCTGGAGTGGGAGCATGCACTGCCTGGCATGTGGAGCCCTTCCTCTGTGTTTATCGTAGGGGTGGGGCCCTTTCTTAGCATTCCCTGGTGTCTTTGACTTCTCCCCTTTTCTGTTTGCTGGCCCCATCTGTTGCTGTTCCTGAATCTGCAGTGAGTGAGAATGACAGGTACTTTTCTGCATGTGACATGATTGGTGCATGAACTATGTGCATGCAGAAGTCTGATGTGACAATGTTATTGTGTGCTTTTATGTGGAGAACTGGTGCTCTGTGCCAAAATTCTGGGAGGCTCACATGGTGCAAGCTATGTTTTCCATGAGGTAGTTATGTACACACCTACCCTCAATGTTTTCTATTTTTGCTTTTTTTGCCACCATTGGTTTATATTTATGAGGGGTGGTGTCATTTTAGGAGACACTATGGATATATAGTATATAGGGTTGTCCTTTATTTGGAAGGAAAGTGCTGAACTATATACTACTTTGATGTGATGTCAGCTGAAAGGACTATGATCAGGCAAGAGCTGGAGCTGATGTAAGTGTATCTATTTTGGGGAGAAAGTTTGGTGCCACTTTTGGAGGCTTGTAGGAATTTTTGATATTGTCTACACATAGTTTTTGTACATTTTGTATTTTTTTGTCCTCATCTAGCTATGGGGAATATTCAGTGGGAACATCTGCACTGTTGATATATCACTATATCTATTTATACATTTTTAGATGTAATGTTGTCTTGGTAAATTTGCATGAAAAACACCTTTAAGATATGTCAAATAGGGTATCTATCTATTATATACGTGAATTCATCGCATTACAGTAGAGACATCAAACTCCCTAATAAATTGATCTATTATTCAATTCATTGTGGTCTAGCATGTACTGTGTATGTGTACTGTATGAATTATAACATAGAGAATGCAGAGCCTGCATGGGCATTATTTTCTATTTTCTTATTATCTTTTAGTCCTTTTTCTATGCATGTATTTTTTTTAACTTGTTCCAGAAACATATGCCTCTCCTGCTTGGGAAGGTTCATTTGGGGTAGCCATGGGAGCTGGGTTTGCACTAGCTAATTCATTCATGTCTCAGTGGGAAGAGGAAGTGTTCTATCGTAATAGACTAAAGAAATTAGGAATATATAAGCAATTCATTGATGACACCATAATTATATGGGTGTCAGGGTCCTGTCCACAGCAGACATTCTGGAAGATCTGGCATTTCTGCCAGTACCCTGCATGGCCGCAGAGGCACGCATCAGTCTCAGTTTGGTGTCAGACGGCCTTTATAAGGAGGCTCATCACTTCCTAAAGTTGCTGGATGACCTCTAGCTCCCCGTGCCCTGTTCCTGTTTCCTGTGACTGTGACCTGTGATTTCCTGATACCGACTCGGCTTGCTCCTGAACCTTTATACTCTGATTTACCCCTGATCTGACCTTGGCTTGGCTTACGGATACTCTCTCTCTCGCTCCTCTGTGTATGACCTCGTCTATCCCATCTGACTATGCCTGCTCTGATTCCCACCTGGTACCTGACCTTGGCTTGAACTGACTACCCAGTAAACATCTAAATCCCGGAAGAGCTTGCATACCACGCACAGGCGCCTCCTTTCTGCAGACCTATCTCCGTGCACCAGCTGTGCTTTTGAGTGGACCACCAACCAGCACTCCTACAGATGACCTGTGCAACTTTGGGCCTGACTCCCACTGTCCCACTCTCAGGGGAGTAGGCACTCACAGCCCTCCTCCAACCCCCCCCCCAAACCCCTGGGAAAGATAAGCAAAGTAGTACATGCAGTGTGGCATACCAAAGTGTGAGTATGGCCAGGGCTCAAAACCATGTATTGCATAGGATAGGCCCAGAAATGTATAATTCACAGAGTATAGGGCTCAGAAAAGTGTATCACACAGGGCTTAGAAGTGTGTATTGCAGAGGGTGCAAGATTCAGGAGTGCATATTGCACAGGGTGCAGGGCCAATTGTACATATTGCACAGGGTTCAGGGCTAAAGAGTGCATATTCCTCAGTACTCAGAAGTGCATATAGCACAGGGCTCAGGAGTACATATTGCAATTGGCTCAGCGCTACAGAGCAGTGTGTAGAAATCAGGAGTGCATATCACACAAGGTGCAAGACTCAGGAGTGTGTATCACACAGGATGAAGAGTGCAGGAATGTGAATTGTGCAGGGCTCAAGAGTGAATATTGCATAGGGAAATATGATTCACTACACACGATGTAGTGCACAGAACTGAGTAGGGCATAGGGCTTGGGAGCAGGGGCGGACTGACAACTCATGGGGCCCCCAGGCAATAGGGGATCATGGGGCTCTTGTGTCCTTGCTCAAACTAAAAAAAGCCTATGAAAAAGGTACCAGGGGCATCTCATAGGGCCCCCTACTGACCCCAGGCCCTTGGGCAGTGCCTGAGTTTCCAAATGGTCAGTCCGCCCCTGCTCGGGAGTGTGTATCGCACAGGGTGCTCAAGAGTGGGTAACACACAGGCCAGTGTACAACAGAAATGTCCTTACCTCTACTCCCCAGTACAGAGTTCTCCAGCAATCCCCCAGTAAAGGACTCTCCTTTCACAACCCTTCATTGCACAGTCTTTCTTCACCCCTCCTCCCAAAGTAGCACACTGTGAAAGAGCAGCTAATACTCACCTGACAACAAAAAAGTTCTCAGTACTTGGCTGCAGGAGAAGCCACCGCCACAAGAGAGTATGGCTAACCTCCTGTTCAGTGTCATATGGATAAGGCAGGTAAGAATCTGTGCCTGTGCTGCTCCAAGAGGCATGCTATCACTTGTAAACACAGAAGGCAGTAGAAATGAGTAGTACAGAAAATTTCCATTGCCAGCTTTTGTGTTTACAAATGACAGTTCAGTGAACAGATAGTATAGGTCCAGTGCCAGAGGTAGCAGTATGGTGTACTGCTGCATTCTGGATGAAAAAAAAGTCCCTTAGAATTTGTATTACTTTGATATCTATGCCTAGACAGATCTAAAATCCCTGTCATATCAGCTTAACATATCACACATGCCTACTGCTATCCCTGTGGCAAAGGGGCAGATACTGTGCAGCACGTGTAATACTAAGACCAGTCTGCATGCCCTACACCACTTAGGTGTGCTTTGAGGGGGTTTCTTCAAAATTGAAAATGCTAGGGGACATGTTTTTTTGGCACCCCCAGTGCCTTTGGATTCCCCTAAAAAAATACATACACAATTAAAAAATGTTTAATGTTGCTGATTTTATAAATACTTAACTTCCAGATTCCAGTGGTCTCTGAAATGTTTCTTCGTCAAGTTTATTCTACACAGGTCCCTCATTCCACACTTCTTAGCCTGTAGTTAAAAAGTGTAATTGATCCTAGCACTCCAATAATTTCAAGTGCCCAGAAAACTTTGAGGAGGTGTTTTTCTGGAGTTCCCTGTACATGACTGACTACAGTAGGTGTCCATATTTGGTGTCAGTCCAAATATGGACAACTATTGTGCACTGTATAGTTTATTAAAATTAGCAACTTAAACGTTTGTTTCCACTTTGTCAGTGTGTGTTTTTTTTATATCGCTGGCACATGCACATAGCGTACTGGTTAAAGATCCAATGGACCCTTTCTTGAGTATCAGAGGTGGAAAAATGCCTTTATTTCATTTTGAAATAATCTCTATTTTTAAAATGGCAGTGTCATACCTCATTATAATAGAAGAACAACATACTGTATCTTGTCAATTTGATAATTACCTATAACAGATGAAGAATTATGACGAAGTAAGGAACAAATTCCCAACTACTGAGAAATCTCCTAAAACTACTGTTCCTAGACTATTGGTATTCCTTTTGATATCCCTTATAAGAGTAACTGTGCAAAGAGGCTGTTGTAAACCTTTTATTGTACTTTCTCTTTTGTTACAGCTCTCTAGAAATTTCTTAAATGGAACTGTGTAAAAATCTATACACACATCTCTACCTTTAAATATGCTGAAACCTTCATATACTGTATACAATTACATAATCTCTTCTTTCACAATAAGGTGCATTTATTTTATTTTTCTATATGATGACAGAACAGCCAATAAAAAATAATTCCATCTGGCAAAGGAAGGATGATGTAATAGCATCTGAGCAGACTTTGTCTTTCATAGCTGCTATTTAGAAATTGCTAGTGAGTTCTTATGTAAGAGGAGGCTCAATATAGAGCTTACAACTGCCTCTATGTACAGGTATTGTCAGATGGGTGTTAGATGAATGTTCTTTTCCTTCATGTCTAAAATTTTTTAAAATAAATGTATCCATAACATAATTTGATTTATCTATAAACAAGTAAATCCTAATGAATTATTTGGCCAAAATAAGTATTGTGTGTACATAAAATAAAAACTGATGCTTTTAAAAGTTACGCCCAATTTGAACAAAGTAATGCTATAGGCTGTTTTCATAGTATATCATTCACAAAAATTAGCAGGGCAGATACACACTGGAAATTATTGTTATCATTTGGAGGGAGTGACCCACACTTCTACAGGTAAAATCGTGGTTGTCCAGTCATTCTTAGAATGTTCAGTTTTCAGATCTGGTTTTCAGATCAGGTTTTTTGTTTTCCTCTGGTAAACTCTTTTACACCATCTTCCTATGATACTGTCAATTCCACAACATATACCATCCTTGATGTTGTTGACCATGGGACCATGTGTGATCAGAGTGTTGTAGCCACAGTTTTTTTCCAATGCCACATGTATTTTCCAATCTTGAGCAGTCTTCTGAATTACTTGTATCCATTGATCTTATTTGATGCTTTGGAGTATAGCCTGGTGGTACAAATTGTGTGATATGGACGGTCCCTGCCAATATTTGTGAGAGAATCATTATAGTAGTTACTTCTGTTTCAAGATTAGCGCCAACTGCCTGAGAACCTGGTTATGCCAGTATAACACCCTTGGGTGGGGCTTGCATAGCTTCATTCTTGAAATTTGGTCATACAGCTTCAGTCCCAAATGGGAGACTGTCATGCAGGTCCAAAACCCTATGTAGTAGGAATTTTGTATTATTATTGAAGAATCAAGTTTTTAGTTCTTTGAGAGATGAAGGAAGAAGGATTCTTCTTTAGAAATTGCACTACAAAGCTTACTGTAAAGCCTAAATTATTTCTGAATCTTTCATTGTAAGGAGTGTTTTCTTGAAACATATGACTTTCTTCCAGATATTAAATCACTTTTAAAACCCTTAAACAGGGACAGGAACGCAGTATCATCTAGGAATCCAGGAACATGAGGAGGAAAAAATTTGTTGATTTTAATCTTTCTGTAGTATTATATTCTTAGTACAGTTTATATGCATATTATCCTAATAGCATGAGCAAGAAATCTGCCCATACAATTACAATACAATTAAAGATCCCCACCATGTTTGAAAGTTGAAAGTGACATTTTGTTGGCTGAAGGTCACTTCTGGCTACCATGCATGAGCCTACAATCCCATACTTAATCAATGATTTCATTTTACTGCTCAAGGTCTGGGTTTGTGTTCTCTTTTCCAGGTTGCTCCTTCTAATCCTGGTTTCCAAATTGTAGTGCCATCATAGGTTCCAGATTTGCATAGCTACAAGTTTTGTTGGGATGTATTCACAAGATGCTGATACAACTTTATTATGATTTTGGAGGTTGTAGTTACCTGCAATTTAACTTTTTTTTTGTTTACTTTCTAATATTGAAAAGAAGAAAATACAAAAAAGGGACAAATCTCACACAAAAAATTGACAATTGAGATGAAGGGTACAATATGTACATGACTAAAATGGAATATGGAGTAGGCTAGGTACTAGGGAGTCATGCAGGTCTGAAATAACCGTATGTCAAGGTATATGTTGGAAATAGAGAAGAAGAGAGGGACAATGATTTAAGGAAGGTATTTATGGCAAATCCAAGGGTCTCATTTATCATACAACCGAGTCCTTGAATTAAGTGAGACATGAAATAACTTCTCAATTAGAAAGATTGCTTCCATTCTAGATTTGAGCTGTGGCAAGGGAATATCCTCATAGCAACCAGGTTGGGTGCCCCCTCCTCCTGCTGCTGGTGACTGTCTTCTATCTCCGTGCGTGGCATTGGTTAGACCAGGCGCATGCACAGTACATCCTGCACACTGTGTGGACTGGTGGCAGTTTCACAGGTTAATAGTTTCAAGGCTGTGTCTCTAACCATGAGGGATCAAATGCTTTTTGAAGGTTGGTCAAACAATCTTTTCAATCTTCTGAAGAAAATGAAGTACTACAGTCCACCTCACTTTTAGATAAATGGGTAATTTTAGTTGGGGAGATGACCCTAATCATGCGATTATAAATGTCTGAAATAAGGATCTCCAAGTATCTAGAATGCTCAAGCTATGGAATTTGCCTAATATCTCAGAAAGTTGAAAAAAGATATAAATATAGAATTGGAATGGAAATCAGACCAAAAAAATTATTTTTGAGAAGTCTACCAGAAGAAATCTGAGGGGCTAAAGAATGCAGGGGAAAAAGCTGGGTTGCCAAAATACAAGGCTTGGGGTGGAGTGGGTGATACTAAATGGAGCTTTTGTTTATAAAGATGGCAAAGTTTAAGAGCGTGAGCGACCATGTGATTAAGAGTGGCAATGTCTTTCTCTGATATAGAGGTTTCCCATAATAGGCTAGACAGAAAAATAAGGTGAAATAGATTCGCTATCAAAATGAACCCAGGGAACACTGAAGTCTACAATGTTCCATTAGACCAATTGAGAGAACCTAGTCACTAAGTAATAAAGCCAAATATGGGTGAGGCCTAAATCTCCTTTGTGTTGAGAACAGTACAGGGTGGGTCTGGCAAAATAGGGATAAGAGTTAGCTCATATAAAATTGTTGACCACAGTCTGAAAAGAGTCTAAATTTGAATTTCGGGAGGGCCCTGAAGTGATATAGGAGTTTTGGGAGGGCATTCATTTTAATGATAGCAATCCGACCTAAAAATGAGATGGGATAGGCAATCCAGAGCTTGAGCTACTCTTAATCTTTGATAGGAGTGGGGGATAAGTTAAAGAGAATAGAGACTGCAATGTGGGGGCCTAATTGTATGCCAAGATAAGAAAGGGATGACCTTGACCAAATAAAGGGAAAGGATGATTGCAGAACCTTACATTGAGGTTCAAGGATGTTGATAGGCATTGCAACAGATTTTATGATGTTGGCATGCAGTCCAGAGAGAGCAGAAAAATCTGACAGAACCTGTTAAAGATTGGGGAGGGAGACTACAGGTTAAGTCAAAAATAATAATATGTCATCAGCTTACATACTAAATTTAAATTGGGTCTGAGTTGTTGAATAGCCCACAATGTCAGGATGCAATGTGATGACATTAGCCAGTGGCTCTATGGCAAGGGTGAACAGAAGGGGAGGTAAAGGGCAGCCTTGACGTGTCCCTCTACCTACTTGGCAAAATTCAGTTATATCAAGGGAGGCAGACTCTGGTACAAGAATTATACATGTCTCTAAAACCATTAAAAAATTCAGTACTAAACCCATAGCGCTGTAGGAGAGATTCTGAGTACTGCCAAAGAACACTATCAAAAGCCTTATACATGTCGAAGCTCACTAGTAGTACTTTTCTGGAAAATAAATTTGCATCTTGAATAGCATTTGTAGGAAGATGGATATTATCAGCAATTTGGTGGCCTGGAATGGATCCTGTTTGATATGGAGAAATTAAGGTAGGAATTATTGAATGGAGGCGGTCTGCTAACAACCTGCTAAATATTTTAAAGTCATTGTTAATGACTGATATATGTCTGCAATTTTGTGGTAAAGTATGATCTTCAAAGGTTTAGGGATCAGAGACATGCTTGCTAACAACATCTGACCACCTTGCAAAATATAATTGTATAGGCATGTGAGGCGGTGTATCAACAGGGCTGCAAATTGCTTATAATATTGTGTAGAAAATCCATCCGGTCCTGGCGCAGAATTGTGTTTTAAGAGATTTGATAATAGAAAGAACCTCATTTTCTGTGAAAAGAGCATACAACATTTTTTGTTGGGAGGAAGAAAGAGTTGGTAAAGGAATGTCATCTAACTAAGATATTTCAGTGTGAGGTACAGGAGAAGAAGGTAGTAATTTATAATAAAATTCCTAAAATATTTTGGAGGTATCTTGGGGTAATGAAACCAGTTGTCCAGCTTTACTAAAAAGTTTTTTAGACATGAGGGGTGCATGCGTGGCATCCCAAGATGGCGAACGTGTAACGGTTGAGCTCCGCCAATCCTCAGCCTGCTAAATCCTCCCGATCCTCTTCTGAAGCTGCCACAGACCTGGGAGAGCTCAATTTCAACTCAGGACAACCGGAAGCTCACACATGAGAAAAATCGGGCAGTGAAAACGACCCACACCACCTCCTCCGGATCCGAGGCCTTCCCTGCTCTATTGCTTCTTTACCAGGCCTGCATCCCTGGCCTCAAGTAGTTGCGGAGACCCAAGCGAGGGCTCCTCAGCGCCTACTGAAGTCACGGGGATGGACACAGACACTCCAGCCACCCAGCCTTTTACACTTCCACCCCCTTATCTGATGGTGGACATACTGGAGGACAAACTACAGGTATTTCTATACAATATTACCCGCAGTATTTTCGCCAAAATTGGGAAATTTGCTCAGGAGCTCAGGGGGGAGATTACTCAACTGGGGGACCATACCAACCATCTTGAAACAAAATTTGATGAATTGGTACAATAAGTACATGTCTTGGAAGAAGATAATGTGAATTTGAAACATTCCGTTACTCTATTACAGCTTCAACAGGAGGACCTGAAAAACAGGGAACGCCGCCAGAATATTCGTGTTTGTGGCATCCCTGAATCGGTCTCTGACCCCCAACTTAAACTTTATTTGCTGTCTCTGGTTACTACTCTGGCCCCTAAGGTCCCAGATATTGATTGGTGTATGGACCGGGCCCACAGATCTTTAGGCCTGAAATCTCCTGAGGGTACTAGGCCCAGAGATGTTATCATTCATTTTCATTACTTTGACAGCAAAAAGCCTTGCTCAATTCTACTGGCAACAAAGCCTCCCTGAAATTCAAAGGAGACAAACTCCAAATTTTCAGACACCTATCCCTCATTACTTTGGCCAAGAGGAGCATCCTACAGCCAATCACAGCTCATCTCCAACAGCACCGTATTGCCTATCGGTGTGGATTCCCTTTTAAACTTGTTGTCTCCAAGGACAATTCCCAAGTTCTACTTCAAGGTTTACATGAAGCAGAAGCCTTCTTCAAACAACTGGGTCTTCCCCCCCTGCCAGAGGAGGCCTTACTGCAACCACCTGCATCATCCAGGCCTTCAACCATTCCATGCAAGATCTTCACGCCAGCTAAGTCCGGGATGAAGAGGTTCCCCCAAACCCCCCAACTGCCTAGATTACCTGGCTCATTGGGATTACCTACCTGAGCCTCCCAGCTTTTCTTTTTTCCTGGTAACTGGTTCCTCGGCTCGATGTATCCCTGATAATGTTCCTGCATTCTCTTGTGTACAATGGGAACTTCCTATCAATCTTTCTATTTATTTATGTGTATGTCCTGAATATAGCCATTACAAGGTTAACTGAGGTAGGTACCTGTCATTTAGGGTCAGCTGCCGTGTTACCGCTCTGTACATCAGGCTCCTAGTCCTCACAACTCGAGTCGTCCTTGATGCCTCGGGTTTATATCTTTGATGATATCTTTAGCATTTTTTGCTTCTTCGGCAGTATCCCACACGGCCCCTGTGTTTTATGACACATTTGTCATTGTTAGGCCTGTTGCCATAATTGAATTCTGGTTATCTGGCTATGTTAACTTTTTTGTCTCATCGATGATATCTACCTTGTATACTCAAGTTGCACAGCTACCATACCCAATATTGCCTCATGATGGCTCTACAGCTGTTATCATATAATGTCAAAAGGGCTCATTTCAATCCAAAAATAGTGGATGGCTCTGAAGGAGTTCAAATCCTCGGGAGTTTTAAGCAAGATGGCTCTTTTAATTTTGCCCCCAAGAGTTCTCTCAATCCTACTCAGCTTTTGATCCCTCCGGGAAAGCCAGAGTAGCTATCTTGATCAGGAAAAACTATTCCCTGAGGGTTTCCTCCTCTGGAGTCGACCCACATGATTGCTATGTTCTATATATGCTGATACTCCATTAATACTTTTGAATTTCTATGCTCCCAACTCTGGTCAGATGTTATTTCTTTCTCAGACTTTAGTTATGCTCGATATCAACTCCTTGTATGATAGTTGGAGGAGATTTTAACCTGGTCATGTCACCTCATAAAGACAGAAGAGTGCTCTTCACCCCCACTTTGTCGAAAAGACTATGCTCCACATTTACAGTGTTCTGCAAATTGATTAGGGAACATCATCTCTTTGACACCTGGAGGATTAAACACCCCCTCCATAGGCAATTTACATTCTACTCTAATCCACACCGCATGTACTCTTTATTGGATCACTTCTTTAACACCACCCCCATGATCCCCTCTCTAGTCTCTTTGGAGATCAACCTGATAACATGGTCAGATCATGCCTCATTGTTACTGTATCTCATCCTCTCTAAATCCAACCCTAGAGTTTGTCACTGGCACTTTAATGAAAGCTTTCTGCACACAGAGCAGATCCAAGAGGAGCTGTCCCAGGGTTTGGACACTTATTTTCAATTAAATGTTGGCACAGTAGCCTCACCCTCTACCCTTTGGGAAGCCCAAAAGGCCATCATCGGAGGCCTCTGTATCTCTATTGGCGCATGTCTGAAGAAAAACTCTCTCCACGCCAGGCAATCCTTATTACGCCAACTAACCACAGCGGAATGTCGATTGCTTAATAAGCCCTCTATACCTCGGTTACAAAAGGTTTCCTATGTACGTGATCAAATCAGGGCTCTTGATCTACATAAAACAGCTCAATCTCTTACCTAGGCCAGGCAGAAGTTTTATGAGTTTTCCAACAAACCATACCGCATGCTAGTGAATAAACTGAAATCTCAAACACCTACTGCCTTACTCCTGATATTCATCCCCCCTTCCAGATGGCTGCTTTTAACACTTTTTTTGCCTCACTGCACCTACCACGTTTATCACCTTTCCGATGTCAATTCTTTAAACACAGAGGTTTCTATGGAGGAACTTCTAGATGTTGTTAAAAACCTCCCCACTCACAAATCCCTGGGACCGGATGGTCTTACCTACTCATATTACAAAACCTTTATTGGCATCTTAGCTCCCCATTTGCTTGACCTGTTTCAGGCTCTCCTGAGGGGGTCCCGTCCACACAATAACTTTATGCACTCATACATCTCTGTGATCCCGAAGCCAGACAAAGACCACTCTCTCCTAGATAATTATCGCCCCATAGCCTTGTTGAACTCCGACTACAAAATATTCACAAAAATGCTAGACAATAGACTGGCTAAATGTATCTCAAAACTTATACACAGAGACCAGGTGGGATTTGTCCCAGCTAGACACGCAGCAGGTAATACTAGGAGGACCATTGACCTGATCAATCTCATCAACAAGTCCCTGAAACCCACTCTTCTGCTAAGCTTAGATGCCCAGAATGATTTGACAGATTAGGTTGGCCTTATATGTTTCAAACCTTGGAGAGATTTGGCTTCTGTGACCCAATGCATACAGGTTTTGAAAGCCCTTTACTCCACTCCCTCTTCCCAGGTTAAATTGGCTTCGTACTTATCTTATCTCCTACATTTCAGATGTCCAGTGGAACACTTCAGGGATGCCCTCTTTCTCCTTTACTATTTATCCTCTGCTTAGAGCCCCTAGCAATAGCTATCAGATCCAATCATGATATTCATGGGATACATGCACATAGTTGTGAATTTAAACTATCTTTGTTTGCAGATGATATTTTACTAACCCTGATGGAACCCCATACCACTCTTCCTGCTCTGCACCGCACTCTCCAACTTGTTGATGCTTTATCCAGATATAAGGTTAACACTTCTAAAATAGAAGCGTTACCACTTTGCATACCCCCCATCATCCTATCCTTCCTTAAGTCAAATTACCCCTACCGCTGGTGTTCCCACTCCCTGAGGTACCTAGGCACCAACCTCACCTCCTCCTATCATTCCCTTTATGAAGCTAATTTTCCACCCCTTTTCCAAACCATTACTCAATCCTTGAAATCTTGGGACAAGCTTACCATCTCCTTCCTGGGAAGGATTAATGTACTTAAAATGACCATACTGCCCAAACTATTGTACCTGTTTGAGACACTTCCAGTCCCTATCCCCATGTCCAAGCTACGTTCCCTTCAGAAATCTTTCCTCCAATTCATCTGGCATAATAAATCTAACTGAACTGCCCACACAGTTCTACTTTCACCATGATCTAGAGGAGGCCTAGGGGCTCCAGACCTTGTGAAATATTATTTGGCTACACACCTCCACATTATCGTTTATTAGTCTTCCCAACACCTCCCCAATGAATGGTCCAAAATTTAATGGCCTCAGCTACATCCATTACACCCGTGCTCCCTACTCTGGTCTATGACTCCCACTGAAATTTCCCCACATAAACACCGACTGCTTGGGCCAATGCAATTTACATTGTTAATATGGAGGAGTTGTGGAGGTAGATTCTCTCTGTCCTCCCCTTGCTCGCCTTTAATCAATATCATATTTAACCCTAATCTTCCTGATTGCTCGTATAAGTCCCTGGGCTAAAGCTAATTTATTTCAACTAAGACACCTGGTGCACCCGGTGTCTCGGAAGCTTAAATCTTTTACAGAGTTGGAAAAAGCTATACATATGTCTCCTCAATAGCATTGTGTTTACTTGCGGATACAAAATTTTTTTCTCCTCAAATATTCCCTCCCTGACTCTAGAGAAGCCTACTCACTTTGATCGTATTTGCATTCAGGGTCCTTCCCAACAGGGCCTAATCTCCTACATTTATAAGCTATTACAAAACACTTATCCCCTATCTACAGACCTACATCTCTATATGTGGAAATGGCCCCAAATCCTCCTGCAAGATATTCCTCTAGATCACTGGAGTAAGTTGTGGGAGGCTACCTCCAGATCTTCTAAATGTGCGGTATGTAAGGAAAATACCTATAAAGTTTTGACGTTTTGGTACAGGACCCCTGAGCTCCTCCACGCTCGTAATCCAAATGTTTCTCCTGTCTGCTGGCGATGTGGAAAGGAAATTGGTGCTCTTTTTCACATTTTCTGGCTTTGCAAACATATTGAACCTTTCTGGAGAAAGGTCCTAAGCCTTTTATTTCTTCTTTTGCAGGTTCACATCTCATTTGAGCCTACTCATTTTTTATTAGGCCTACCCTTTACGTGCCTCACCAAACTTGCCAAGAAACTATCTTCCCATGTCTTAACAGCGGCCAGGAGAACCATATCCACTACACCTCCCTCACAGTCAGAATTGATAACATTTATTGGTGAGGTTAGAAGAATGGAATATTTAACTGCCATACATGCCAACCCTGTCCCCCTTTTTAAAGCGGTTGGGGAACCGTGGGACCTTTTTCCTTACAGTATGTCCATTCAGACATACTTATTTCACCAGCTAGCCCAATGTTCTCCTATGACATTGTATGTGTGTGCATTTTTTATCGATGAGTCTACTCCTCTCTTCCTTTGTTTTGCAATTTATGTTACTGAAGTCTCACAATGCTATGCAACTACTTGCCTGTTTTATGTTTTTTTTTTAAAACTCAATAAAACAAAATTATAAAAAAAAGTTTATAGACATGAGTAGGTCATAAGGTTTGGTTCAACTTACATGCAAACATGACCGAATATGAGTTACTGGAAAGTAGAAATTTAGCTTTTGACCAACATAAAGCTTTTTTAGCTTTGTATGAGAGTATGGAATCTAATTCCAATTGTTTTTGATTTATTTGACTAAACAAAGAGGGAGAATGTGAGTGAGAATGAGATTTATAAAGGGTGTGACAATAAAGCAACAATAGCAAATGCGTAGCAAAACAGCTCCAATATGAGAAAAAAAAAAAACCCTTGCACTGTGATATATTAGCAGGGAGAGTAAATCCAAGCATAGTGGATCAAGCAGGATTGGCTCTGTTGGCTTAATATCAAATTCTTCCTTGATTTCTGTGTGGAAATAATGTGTTCCATATAGGCACAGGTCTAGGATTCGACTGAGGTCTAGGAAAAGAGTCAGGATTTAGGAGTTCCAATTTGACCAAAATATGCTGACTTTCTGGGATTGTGGTGGCATTGTATGTAGAGCCATTACGTGGGATAATAAGTTCAAAAGGGAAGCCCCAGCAGTAACAAATCCTGGCAGAGTCTAGAGATGTGGTAATCTCTTTCATCTTCCTGCGGCGTTCAAGTGTGGTGTCAAAAATATCAGGAAAGATTTGGGGAGAGATGCCTTCTTGCTTGATATTCTGTGCATTTCTGGCTGCTCTTAGGATCTCCTCTTTAGTGAGAATGTCCTTCATGCAAAGAAATATATCTCTAGGTAGTTTGTCTGGGGGTGGCTTTGCCCATAAGGCTCTGTGAATCTGGCCACATATAAATGATTGAGGTTTATAATCCAGTAATAAGGATTTAAACAACCTTGTGATATACGGAGAAAGCTCAGAGATAGATTCTGGAACTTCTCTGATCCTCAGGTTGGTCCTGCGATTTCTATTAACAAGTCCTCCATTTGTGACTATAAGTGAGTAAAAGCAGCAACCAAAGCCTCATGCTCCCTATTCAGTTCACTGTAGGCAATAGAGAGTTCATCATGTTTAGTTTACAAGATGTAGGTTCATGAGCAGCTATCTCCTGTGTCCGAGTGTTAGTAGATTTGTGTATCTCAGATTGGAATTTAGACACCAGTTTTGCATACATATTTTCTAAGCTGCTAACTAAGATCTTTTTAGTAAGAGGAAGGTACTCACTGCTGTGCCGATTTTCTGACGAAGCAAGCTGTTGTATCCGAGGTGAGGGTGGTGTGGATAATGCTGTCTGTGAATCGGTGCCATCTTGAGCCATGCCAAAGCACTCCTTCTTCCTCAGGAGATAATGTGTGAGAGATTTATGGCTCCCTCCTGTTTTTTTCTTGGGTATTGGCATGCACAACATGTTCTGATTGGGGGTGAGATGATCTTTGGCCCCTGAATAGAGGCAGAATGCCTGCAGGTGTCCAGAATGTATTTAGGTGCGGCTGTCTCACTCCATGCCAAGCATGCACCCCCAATGTAACTTTATTTTTAAGCATTTGTCTTTCCCTAAAAAATAAACATTACCTGTTTAAGGACCATCTATAGGGACTTTTTATAAAACCTAGAAGTATCACAAACTTTGAACTGTGTACCCCAAAAAAGTTTGTATTGTACAAAAAAAAAAATTAAACAATGTGGTAATGCAAAATTCTTACTAAGATAACCACTTGACCTCATGAAGGTTTTACCCCCTTTCCTGTCCAGGCCAATTTTTGCTATTCTGCATTGAGCTACTTTAACTGGTAATTTTGCAGTCCTGCAACACAGTACCAAAACAAAATGTATACCTTTTTTGACACAAATAGAGTTTTCTTTTGGTGTTATTTGATCACCACTGTTTTTTTTTCAAAATAACTGAAAAAAGACTGGACATTTTGAAAAAAAGTGATATTTTCTACTTCTGTTATAAATAAAATCCAGTAAACTCAAATTTCATCATACATTTAGACCAAAATGTATGTTGCTACAAACTATGGTATAAATACTGAAATTTACGCAGCTTTTACTTTCTGACTGCCTATCACATTTCTTGAGGTGCTAAAGCGAGGGCAGTACAAACCCCCCCCCAAATGACCAATTTTTGGAAAGTAGAAACCCCAAGGAAATGTTGAGCCCATGGAAGATTTTATTTTTTGTCACAATTTTTTTTTAAATTACAAAAATAATGTTTTCCTTTTTTTTTTACACAAAGTTGTCATTTTAATAAGATATTTCTCACACATGCCATGCGCATATGTGGAATTACACCCCAAAATACATTATACTACTTCTTGTGAGCACATGTGTGAAACTTTTTTGGGAGTACGAGGCTTAAAACCAATGCCCACCTTCAATCTTTCAAAGGGCATCATTTTCTCATTTCACTTCCTCTCTACCTATCACAGTTTCAGAGGCTCTGAAAAGCCAGGATAGCACAACCCCCCTCCTAATGACCCCTTTTTGAAAAGTAGAGACTCCAAGATATTTGCTGAGAGGCATGTTGAGTCCATGGAAGACTTTATTTTTTGCCACAAGTTTTTGGAAAATGACAAAAAAATTGTCACTTAAATGATATATTGCTCACACATGTCATGGATATATGTGAAATTATACTCCAAAATACACTCTGCTACTTCTATCAAGTATGGGGATACCACACGTGTGAGACTTTTTGGGAGCCTAGTTGTATACAGTAGGCCAAAATTCAATAACCCCTTTAACATTTTAAAGGAGCGTAATTGCCTCATTTCACTTCCTCACTACCTATCATAGTTTCAGAGGCCCTGAAATGCCAGGATAGCACCCCCCCCCCAAATTACTTTGTTTTGGAAATTAGACAACCCAAAGAATTTAATAAAAGGCATGGTGAGTATTTTGCAGCTCGCAAAGGTCACAAGGTTTTGAAGAAAAAATAAGTTTTTGTTTTCTTTCTTCATTTTCCAAAAATGTTTGGCAACAAATGAGATCTGAAAAATACTCACCATGCCTCTTAGCAAATACCTTGGAGTGTCTACTTTCCAAAAAGGGGTTAATTTGGGGGTGTTTTGTACTATTATGGAATTTCAGGGTCTCCAAAACTGTGATAGGTAGTCAGGAAGTATATTGAGGAAATAACGCTATTTGAAAGCCTGAAGGTGCTTATTAAATTGTGGGGTCCTGTACATGGCTAGACTTCCAAAAAGTCACTCACAAATAGTATCTCCCTATACCTATGGCATTTGTGAGCAATATATCATTAAAGTGACAACTTTGTATAAAAGAGAAGAAAATGTGTAATTTTCCAAAAACGTGAAAAAAAAATAAAATCTTCCATGGACTCAACATGCCACTGAGAAAATAGTTTAGGGTGTCTACTTCTTGAAAAGGGGTAATTTTAGGGGTTTTGTGCTATTCTGGCATTTTATGCCTAATATTAGAAGTTTATGTTACACATTACCCATGCTTCTAACCACTTGAAGACCAATCCTTTTCAAATACTTTTTGTTTACACAATGAAAATTAATTTTTTTGCTAGAAAATTATTTGGAACTCCCAAATATATATTATTTTAATCAGAGGCCCTAGAGAATAAAACCGTGGGTGTTGAAATTTTTGTATGCCACACAGTATTTGCGCAGCAGTTTTTCAAAGGCACATTTTTTGGGAAAAATAAACGTTTTTAATTTTAATGTACAAAAACACTATATATTGCTCAATTGTTTGGTAAAATATAAAATATGATGTTATGCTGAGTAAATAGATACCAAACATAACATGCTTTAAAATTGTGCACACCCACGCAACAATAACAAACTACGTACATTTTGAATATCAAAAGGCAACACTTTAAAAGCCTTTACATGTTACCACTTTGGATTTATACATTAGATCTAGCACTATAATTACTGCTTGCATTTGCCTTTGCGCACAAGCACTGGGAAATAGGGGTGCTTTTTTTAAATTATTTATTTTGCTTTTTTTGTTTTTATACTGTCTCTTTCTCTATTTGTAATCACTTTTATTGTTATCACAGGGAAAGTAAATATCTCCTGTGCTAACAATAGTCAGTGATAGGTACTATTTTTTGAGAAATCTGTGGTCTTTTAGACTCTAGATCTCTCCCCTGCCCTTGAATCATCTGATAACATCAAGATCAGTTTGATCAGATACTTTCCTAATTTAAAAATGGTGCTGTTTATATCCAGTGAGACTGAAGTGATGAAATGTCTGCCGCTTGCAGTTTCTTAGACTATAAAGATGATTGGAGCAATTTCAGTCTCCAATCAGCTCTATGGTCAGCCTGTGGAGATGCTCGCTGCATTCTCAGGTTTCCAGATAGCATGAGAGAGCCTGAGAAAGCCGATGAAGGCAGCGTGAAGGGAGTTACGTCCCCTCACACTGTTTGTAAAAGCAGTCCAGTGGCTAATTAGCCACTAGAATTACTTTTACATGAAAGCCAACCGTTGCTGAAACAAATGAAATGATATCAGGATGATGCCTGAAGCTGCAGGCATCATCCTAGTATAACCACCTGACGTACCAGTATGTTGCTTGTCCTTGTTGGGCATATATGTTGTGTTGTTTTTTTTAATCAGCCTGTGGACTAAATTAAAAAAGAGAACCTAACAGATTCCTTCATTCACATTCATTGATGTGGTTGAAGAAATCCCTACCAGAAAGTGTGTGGTATGCCCACCATTAGAATATACCGCCCTGCATCCACCCACTAATGTTGGGCATGCAATCTTCTGTTTTTTTGTTCAGCCTGTGACTCCTCCATTTATGTTGATTGATATGTATGGAGAACTCTCTGTCCTCCAAAAATGTAAAAAATATATGCCATGGTATAAGTGCGATTGGTCCACTGACAACCTCAGGCCCCCATATTTGGGCATATATGTTCTTTTTTTTACTGCGCATGAGAAATCTAATCCTTCAGCATTGCAATCAGTGATGTATGTATTCTGAAAGCACACCCTGCTGCTGTCAGAATAAACAGATCAGTGCTGCAGCTGAATGTCATTCCTGCAAAGCAACAACAAAGGGTAAACAATAGAACATTAACTCAATGAAACAAGAACTTTTTTTAATTGAAGTCTCTGCCAAAAAAATGCAAAAATTATATGCTGAAGCATAGGGGCAATCAGCCCACTGACCATCTCAGGCCCCCATACTTGGGCATATATGTTCTTTTTTTTGCAGATGAGAAATCTTCTTCAGCAGTGCTGCAATCTCTGATGTATGTATGCTGAGAGCAACACCCTGTTGCTGTCAGAGTAAACAGATCAGCACTGCAGCTGATTGGCATTGCTGCAAAGTAAACAACAATGGTTAACAATAAAACACAGTAACAATACAACATTAACCCAATAAAGCAACAACTTTTTAAATTTAAATCTGTGCAAAAAAAAAAAAAAGTATACTATATATGCTGAAGTATAGGAGTGATCCTCCCACTGACCACCCCAGGCCACTATGATTGGGCATGTGTTATTTTTTTTAACTCAGTAAAACAACAACTATTTTTGGCTTTCTTTTTTTCTATTTTTTTCTGTTTTTTTTACTTTTTAACTTTTTTTATGGGGTTTTTTAAACCTTTTTTTGTAACATATAAAGACTGTAAACTTTCCAGGCTGTGATTTTAGGATCTCTCCAAATGTGATAGCCAGTTTCCTGACTACCTAACATCTTTTGAGACCCTGTGTGAATGTGTATCCTAGAATGTATCGTGCTGTGAACTATACTAATACTCCACTAGTGTGTTTTAGTGACAGAAGCAGTCCTTGAGGCAGAGACCAGGTTGGCCAGGACAGGAGGGACAAAAAAACATGTGTCACATCTAATACTGTATCTGCTACAGTCACATCTTTTGGGGTGATTTTTGGGTTGGGGTACCAGGAATGGCATCAGGAAAATGCCTGTTATTCAGTCAGCTCATTGCATCTGGGTTGGGGGTTTTGGGCCATAGTACTTGGCGATGATGATCACTTCCTGAAATTTTAGGAAGGATCCACTTTGTCCAGCTGCTATGTAAGGCACAAAAGAGTTGTACAGAGCCAATTGAAATAAATGCGCAGACCTTTTTTTGTACCAGCGTCTGGCTTTATGGGAAACTAAGTACGGCTCCATCATCTGGTCATTGAAGTCCACCCCTCCCATGTTAAGCTTATAGTCATGGACACAGAGGGGTTTCTCAACAACACTGGATACCATGCAAATTTGGGCTGTTTGTGTGAAGAGAAGACAGGACAAAAACACCCTGTTTGTCCTTCCACTTCACTTTGAGCAATTCAGTTGTGTATTTACAAGCCTTTGGGGAAATCCCTGGCAATTAGCTTGCGCGGTGCAACATGAGCCAATTCCAAGATTGTATAAATGTCTAAATAGTGTACAAGTGGTGCCCCTTACAGAAAAAGGGTGACACCAAGTCCCAAACTATCTTACCACTGCTCCACATGTAGTCTAGGCATCCGGGGGACTGCACGTGACTCTTTTCCCTCAAAAATCTGAAAAGTACATATATAACCTGTTGCACTCTTACAGAGCTTATACATTCTATCTGGCATGCTTGTTGGAGAGATACTGTCATGATCTGGGGTCAGACTCGAAGACCAGTTGCTATAGCAGTGGGAAGGCTCACACCGAAACCAGCAGGATAGGTTCACAAGCAGGTCACCATGGCAGAGGAGTGGGCTCACCTGAGGTGCGGAGGCTAAGTACTAACCAGTCTTCACCAGAGCTCCTTATGGTGGAGATGGATTTTGCTGCATGTTAGCACCAGCTAATAGTCCTCAGAATCACCCCACCAGGAGGTGAGCAAGTGGAGGCCCAGTAGCATTCTAAGCATGTAAGGATCAAACAGAAGCGTAGTCAGTAAACAAACCAAAGGTCAGTAATGAGCAGTTGCAGGTTGGGATCAGGCAGAAGCATAGTCGAGAACAAGCCATGGGTCAATAATGAGTGGTAGAAAAATACGGATAACAGCAGAGATGATAAGGAGCTAGATACTGGCTGGAGAGCACAATAATCTGGCAAACAGGAAGTGCAGAGAGTCACCATATAAGATGGAGCAAATGGGAAGAATTAAAAAAGTCAAAGTTATACTTGGAGCTGATGGGCGATTAATAAAGAACAATAAGATCTTTACTTGCTCCCTCCTTTGTTGAGATGTGACGCTTAGACAGTAATAGGAAATTGCAGAGTCGTGGGGGGGGGGGGAGAAGGGTGGTGTATAGGTAAGAGGGGAGGGCTTGGGAGGGGGGGACAAGATGAAAAGATTGAATCTTGAAGTTTTTGATATTGTGATTATGTTTTTTTTGTTGTATAATGTGTTAAACTGAAAACCAAATAAATATTTAAATAAATAAGGAAGTTCATGGGAGGGGCAAATGGCTCAAGGTTCATGACAAACAAGGTCAAGGCAGCATCATTCAAATAACTGTCAAGGGAGCTGTCCAGCATTCCAGGTGTCTCAGTAAGAAGAAACATTGCCACTCACTGCATAAGGCCCAGGCTCTGACAGATACTGTTTGAAAGCAAGGTGGGCAGAAAAATTAATGAGAGACTCATCTCTGCAGTTTTGTTGGTGCGTATACACATCTGCAAATTTCTGGTTAAGGTGATTTATGAGAGGCCAAATTTTGTGGAGGCAATTGCATTATATTCTCATATCAATGCCTGGCCATGGCAGCAGAGAACATGGGTATGTGATGAATTGGGTCTGTGGACCAATATGACGGTGACTCATTTTTTTTAGTAATGCCCATGTTGTGGGTTAGACCCAAATAAAAGTTTAAACTGGAATTGTGAATAGTCTGGCAAGGTCTGAATTTGAGTTGGTGATGATGTACTGCTTGGCACATAAATTGCTTTGATCCACAGTTGATTGATACAGATCTTCTGTGAAAAACAGCTCAGAAAAATCAAGGGGTAGTTAAATTTGCTGTTTCTGCCTGAATTCAAGGTGTTTATATACAGTATATATAGATATATATACAGCTAGGTCCATATATATTTGGACACAGGCACAATTTTAGTTTTTTCAGGTATTTACCAAAGCATATTCATGCTATAGTTATATAATGGATATGGGCTGAGGGTATGTACATCCAAATTGGAGGAAGGATTTCGGAATTACAGCTCTTAAGAGTAGCCATTCCCCCTTTTTCAAGGGACCAAAAGTAATTGAACAATTGAATAAAATCATAAATAAAATGTTAAGTTTTAATATTTTGTTGAGAATCCTTTACTGGCAATGACTGCCTGAAGTCTGGAACCCATGGACATTACCAAAGACTGGGTTTCCTCCTTTCTGATGCTTTGCCAGGCTCAAACTGAAGCTGTCTTCAGTTGTTCTTTGTTTGTTGGTCTTTCTGCCTTTAGTTTTGCCTTCAGCAAGTGAAATGCATGCTCAATTGGGTTGAGATCAGGTGATTGACTCGACCATTGCAGAATATTCCACTTATTTTCCTTTAAAAGCTCCTGGGTTGCTTTTGCAGTGTGTTTTGGATCATTGTCCATCAGTACTGTGAAGCGCCGTCCAATCACCTTTGCTGCATTTGGTTGAATCTGGGCTGACCGTATATCTCTAAACACTGCAGATTTCATCCGGCTGCTTCTGTCTTCTGTCACATCATCAAGAAACACTAATGACCCAGTGCCACTGGAAGCTATGCATGCCCATGCCAACACACTGCCTCCACTATGTTTTCTAGACGATGTTGTGTGCTTTGTATCATGAGCTGTTCCAAGCCTTCTTCTCATCATTCTGTACAGATTCTGTACAGATGGTACAGATCAATCATAGTTTCATCCATCCAAAGAATGCTTTTCCAGAATTGGTCTGGCTATTTTAGATGTTTTTTGGCAAAGTCTAATCTGGCTTTTCTATTCTTCAGGCTTATGAATGTCTTGCACCTTGTGGTGTACCCTCCGTATTTGCTCTCTTGAACTCTTCTCTTGATTGTAGACTTTTACAATGATATGCCCACCTCCTGGAGAGTGTCCTTCACTTGTCTGGATGTTGTGAATGGGTTTTTCTTTACCATAGAGAGGATCCTGTGATCATCCACCACTGTTTTCTTCTGTGAACGTCCATGCCTTTTTATGTTGCTGAGCTCACCAGTGCGTTCTTCTTTCCTCAAAATGTACCAAATTCTTGATGTGGCCTTTCCTAATGTTACTGCTATTTCTCTGATGGATTTGTTTCATATTTGAAGCCTTTCAATGACCTGTTTCACTTGCATGTACAAATCCTTTGAACGCATGATGTATGTTCACAGCAATAGATTCCAAATTCAAATACCACACTTAGAATCAACTCCAGATCTTTTACCTGCTTAATTGATGAAGAAATAATAAATCAGTAGCCCACATCTGGCCATGAAACAGCTTTTGATTCAATTGTCCAATTACTTTTGGTCCTTTGAAAACTTTCAGCCCATATCCATTATATAACTATAGCTTGAACAGGTTTTGGTAAATACCTGAAAAAATCTAAAATTGTGCCTGTGTCCAATTATACATGGACCTAACTGTACATACATTTCATCATTATTCTCAGTGCTTAAATCCAAAAAGCTGTTTAAAGGATAATAATAAATACCTGTGTCAAGGTGGTCAGGGGTCATGTTTGGAGACCAGTAGCTATAGCAGTAGAGAGGCTCCCACTGACTGTAAGGATGAGTATACAAGCAGGTCACCCTGGCAGATGATGTGGGCTCACCCAAGGTGCAGGCTCTAAGCACTAACCTATATTCACCAGAGCTCTTGATAGTGGAGAAGGGTATTGCTGTGTGTTAGTACCAGGTTGATGTCCTCAGGATCACCCCAACAGGAGGTGAGTAGGCCAGGGTCCAGCAGAAGATATAGCAGGTAGGTATCAAGCAGAAGCATAGTAAGTTAAGAAGTCAAAGGTCAATAACAATTGGTTGCAGGATGAAATTAAGCAGCAGCATAGTCAAAGAACAAGCCAAATGTCAGTAACAAGTGGTTGCAGGTTGGGATCAAGATTTGTGTATTCGAGGGAAAAGCCAAAGGTCAGTAACGAGTGGTAGTGAAGATACAGACAGCAGCAGGAGTGGCAAGAGCAAGATATCATCTGAAGACAGCACAATAATCTGGCAAACAGGATGTGCAAAGGCATAGCCTAATAAGAAGGTTCATGGTAGAAGCAAAGGGTTCGAGGTTCAAGAGAGAAAAGATATAAGGCAAGGATGTCTAAGGAATCAGGTAGGGAGCTATCTAGCATCTCATGTAGCTCAGCCAGAAGAGATACTGCCAGACACAGAGGTTGCAGGTTCCGATTGGGGTTCTGAAAATCTGTAGTGATAGCAAAGATAGTTTAAATATGTCCTTAAGTCAACAAATAAAGTGATGTTGCAAGAGACGCTTTATGAATGAAACGTAAGGAACATGAATCCTATGGCAACACTGTGTTTGCAGATTGAGTTAATAATAAAAGAGAAGTCCTCAGTATAGGCAGGTAGAGTTAGTAAAATGGCTTGAGGAGACAGTCTTTGTAACTGTGTTTAGAGATGAGCGAATCGAACCTGGCAAAGTGGAATTCGTTTCGAATTTCAGGAAAAATTCGATTCGCATCGAATCCGAATTTTAGCAAACTTCGGGTGCACGAATCAAATTTTTCCCGATCAGCCGGCAAAAGTGTCACTGCAGAGAGCTCCGCTATTTCTGACAGTTCTGACAGTTCATTTACAGCGGTTGAAACATTGTATCTATTTGTTTCCATTTAGGATACAGATGTTTTTATTCGGAAATAAATAGATACAATGTTTCAACCGCTGTAAATGTGAAGGAACTGTCAGAGAACTGTCAGAAATAGCGGAGCTCTCTGCAGATACACTTTTTGCTGTACTGGAATACTTTCTTCTTTTCATTCTTCTTCTTCTTTTCATTCTTCTTCTTCTTCTTCTTCTTCTTCTTTTCATTCTTCTTTTCATTCTTCTTCTTCTTCTTCTTTTCATTCTTCTTCTTCTTCTTCTTTTCATTCTTCTTTTCATTCTTCTTCTTCTTCTTTTCATTCTTCTTCTTTTCATTCTTCTTCTTCTTCTTTTCATTCTTCTTTTCATTCTTCTTCTTTTCATTCTTCTTCTTCTTCTTTTCATTCTTCTTCTTCTTCTTTTCATTCTTCTTTTCATTCTTCTTCTTCTTCTTTTCATTCTTCTTCTTTTCATTCTTCTTTTCATTCTTCTTCTTCTTCTTTTCATTCTTCTTCTTCTTCTTTTCATTCTTCTTCTTCTTTTCATTCTTCTTTTCATTCTTCTTCTTCTTCTTTTCATTCTTCTTCTTCTTCTTTTCATTCTTCTTTTCATTCTTCTTCTTCTTCTTTTCATTCTTCTTCTTTTCATTCTTCTTTTCATTCTTCTCATTCTTCTTTTAATTCTTCTGTTCATTCTTCTTTTAATTCTTCTTTTCATTCTTCTTCTCATTCTTCTTTTCATTCTTCTTCTTCTTCTTTTCATTCTTCTTCTTCTTCTTTTCATTCTTCTTCTTCTTTTCATTCTTCTTCTTCTTCTTTTCATTCTTCTTTTCATTCTTCTTCTTCTTCGTCGTGCCCCGTGACTGCCCAAATGTGTGAAGTGTGCGGTGATTCTAAGATCGACGGCACTCATCTGCATGTCATACTGACTGACAGTATTATTTCTCTTCCCCAGCAGACTCCAAGGGCATTTAAATTAAAGGTACAGTGTTCTGCACTAATATAAAGGCTCTCTGAAGCCTAGAAACCCTTTAAATAAGTTAAATTCGCGGCGAATAAATTCGCATCGAATCGAATTTCTCCCGCAAATTCGGCGAATCAGCCGAATCAAATTTTTGAATAATTCGCTCATCTCTAACTGTGTTCATACTGCAGTTGTTATTTAGCTACTAATGTTACACTCTTTTTCTTGTATTTTTTATATTTTGTCAAACCCCTTTATTTACAGTTAGAATAATGTTTTGCAAAGCCATGCATATGTTTTGAAAGTGGTAGTTCAAATTAAAGATTCCTATTGATCCATTATGTGTAGATTGGCATTATATTCATAAACATTGTGTAGTCCCTAAACAACTAAAACTAGGAGAGAAAACCATCAGTGAAGTTGACATTTCAGTACTTATTGCTATTGCATCTCCAAGGTAAGACTGGAGACAAGCATGTCTTCTAATTGCAATAATATGCAAGCTTTGCCAATACAAGCGTGAATATTTATGCCATGAGCAATCTAAATAATCGAATTGTAGTGTGATCTTCCATCCATGATCCTATGCCTACAGGCATTTTTATTAATGTTTTTGTGGATAAACAATTAAACCACCACTTATATTAATGTTTTTTTACTGTGGACTGATGTAACAATAATATGGGCATTACACATCTGAGCAGTTGGCATTTAATATTTAAGTTTTATCTGCAATATGGTATTCAGCTGAATGTATAACTGTCCTTTATTACACTGTATAACATTCAAATTTCCGGCCTCAAGGAAGACAAGAAAGATTAAATAAAAACCTTTGGAGGAAATAAGGCAGAAAGATTTGTGAATAAAAAATAAACTATAATTTTTGATAAACATTGTAGGCAATAGAATAAAGATGGTCATACCTATCAACAGGCCCCAACATTGTATTTATTATATGTGTCAATTTTTACATTTACATTTTTTTCTTCTGCTATAGACTTGTTTGTTTGGCAATACGATTTCCATTACGTAAGATAACTGTATAGGTTGTAAAGGTTCAAGGTTTTCTATGCATGAAGGTAAAAAGCTTTGTGTGTGCAGCAGCTCCCCCCCCCCCCAAGCCCCCCTAATACTTACCTGAGCCCCATTACGATTCATCGACATGCACGAGAGCCTCAGCTCTCTGGCGAATCTCCTCCTCATTGGCAGAGACAGCAGCAAGAGCCATTGGCTCCCGCTGCTTTCAATCACAGCCAGTGAAGAGAGAGAGGGACTGAGCCAAGCTATGAATGGACACGCAGAGCAGTGGCTCCGGTGCAAGCCTGCTTGGGTGTCTCCATAGCAAGCTGTTTGCTCTGGGGGCACTAGGCAGGAGGGAGGGGCAGGAGCACCAGCAAGGACCCCAAGGACTGTGGCTACTATGTGAAAAACCACTGCATAGAGCAGGAAAGTATAACATGTTTGTTATTTTTTTAAAGAATAAAAACACCTCTAGCACCACCTTAAGGACAAACAAGGCTTTCTTTTCATGATATTGTCTTGCAACAATGATATTTTTACCAATCCTTTTACAATAAAATGTAAAAAAAACCTAAACAAAACATACTTGTTCTTTTTTTAGCAGTATTAGTTTAAAAATAAATAATGTTACTTCAGATAAAAGGTGCACATTTTATTCTGGATTTTGTCCTGTTTAAAATTACACTAAAATTCTGAGTCTGGTAAAAAGCATTGCAAAGGTGTGCTTTTTTCAATTTTAAGTTTTTAAATGTGAAAAATATGGTAAAGATGTAAACATATTTGTCAGGAAGTTTGAAGTTTGAACGGTTGATTAAATCAGTGTAATCAATTGTTCAATATATGATGGTGCCTCCAATTTAAAATATATTATTAAATATAATTATGCTGGTCAATTAATTAACCCCTGAGATTGTGCTATTTGCAGATATTCTTAAGCACAATAAAATTGTGTGAAAGTATGGACTACAGAAATAGAAAAATAAATAATGATTTATGTATTTTACAAAAAAGTCTCAATCAGATATAGCAGTAAGATTACTTATATTGACATAGACATGTAAATATTATATTCCAAAACTAAAAACCAAGACTGCATAGCTAAAATCATAGATATGCCTGGGAACTAGAGTGAGTTGAGTAACTTATTTTCTGACCATAGTTATTATAACCAAGTACCACTAATCTAACTAACCTAGCAGACCACTATGTCAGATATAATATTGCATTAACTTTTTTATGTGTCAGGTTGTTTTAACTAACATCATCTGCAGATAGAAGTTAATTCCTTTGATATTCTATTCCATAAAAGTTTATTAGTGAGATACAGAATGGTACAGGAAATATGCGTATGAATCGGATATCAGGCGTTTAACAAAGCATAAAACAAGAAACAGGAAAAATGGAAGGAAATGCAACACTGTGAGTAAAATTAACACGTCGGGTCATGACAAGGATAGGCCTGTAATACTCAGGTGTTATTGTAAAGCGCTATAGAGGATTGAGGCGTTGTACCTCCATCAAATATATGTCAATGTGCAAGTCTGTATAGGGAGGGAGGATATATTCGGAACATATGTAAAAGTTATTATCACAATCGTAAGATCATAGAGACATCGGAATGCAAGTGTGAATTGTCGTGAGAGCCGCTAATAAAGGGGGGTATGCTATCCACCTGCCAAATGTTCCTGTAATGAATAACTGAAAAAAAAAAAAAAAAAATATATATATATATATATATATATATATATAGGAACCTGTAAGAGAAGGAATAAAAGAGAAGAAAAGTTAAGAGTAGGGGAAACACAAAAAAAAAAAAGGGGGGAGGGAAGCAGTGGAAGGGGATGAGGTATGGGAGGTGGAAACTTGCGGATCTTGTGTCATCGTCAGTACAGTAGGTCAAAAATAGATGCTCTAGACTATCACCAGTGTCAAGCAGTCGGGTGTAGAGCACCGAAGGGAAGGCGTTGCCATCCAGTCCATGGAGGGTAAAGGAATATCACCAGCAGTAGGGCTAAGTTAGATCAGATATCTTGACCCATGAGGGATCGGTATGTGGGAGTGGTTAGAAAGTGGGTCCAGCAGGCCCAAACATGAGAGTATTTGGTCGGCATATCAAGTGCAGTCGCAATCAGTTCTTCCATTTACACCATTTTGCCCACATGCATGAGCCAGTCGCGTATGGAGGGGGGGCAGGTGGAGCCCCATAGGACGGGGAGACAGAGTCTGGCTGTGTTGATCATATGCATGGCTAAGGATTTGAAATACTGACTCTTGGGAAGGGGGGAATGGTGAAGCAGGAGCTGGTCTGGAGAGAGATCTATGGGCAAGGTGGTCACTGACACCACCAGCCAATGGACCTCTTGCCAGAATGGTTGAATAAGTGGGCAAGACCACCAGATGTGGAAAAAAGATCCATCTAGTGTCCCACATCTCCAACAGTTGTTGGGAGCGGAGGGATTGAAACAATGAATTTTGGAGGGAGTTCGATACCATCTAGAGGATAGTTTATAGCCGTTTTCCTGCGTCAAAACATTGATAGAGCATTTATGGGAATACATAAATATTTGGTACAAATCCAAATCCGACAGATCAGCCTCTATGTCTCTGTTCCACGCACGGCAGGAGGGAAGAGAATTGTAGGTCCTGCCCTCCACTAGGAGAGTGTAAATCACCGAGATCAAATGTTTCCGTGGTTCGGCTTTAGAGCATAAAGATTCAAAAGGAGTAAGAGGGTGAGCCCAATTATGGTGGGATTTATGCAAAAGCAGGAAGTGTCTAATCAGGAAATAGGCCCAGAAGGGGAATTTGCGGATATTCAGGCTGTCCAGCAGATCCTGTAGTGATTTCACCTTACCTTTGTGAAGGAAGTGTTTTACTAGGATCTGGTCATACGGCCAATGTTTGGATAGAAAGTCTTTGTGCATGCCAGGGGGAAAGTCTGGGTTAAGGCGAATGGAAGTCAAGAGATTAGGTGAGTCAGAGATGGATGCAGATTTACATGCCAATCGGAAAATTCTTAACGTGGGCCCCACCAGAGGGTGGGATAGGAGAACTTGAGGCGTATGCTTCGGCAGTAGCCATGGGATCGATGCCAGGGGTGAGGGTGAGAAGGCATTTTCTAAACAGACCCAATCTTTGGAGGTGGTGTGGATGTGCCCAATAGTAGCGGTGTAGGTCAGGGAGCCTAATTCCCCCTGCAAGTTTAGGAAGGGTTAGCTGAGAAAAAGCAATACGCGGACGCTTGTGGTTCCATAAGAATAGTGAACGTAATTTCTTACAAGAGGCAAAAAATGCAAGAGGTAGCTAAATTGGTAAGGTTTAAAAAAGATAAAGAAGGCAAGGGAGTATATTCATTTTAATTATCGCAGCCCTTCCAAACCATGAGAAGCAAGGGCGGTGTCACTTGTTGAGATCTTCTTGTATGGCTCGAATGAAAATTCCTTTGATATTCAGATGAATGAACAGAATGATCCTAAAGTAACAGTATGCTACTTTGCATCTTTGTACTGTTATTTATAAACACTCTAAGACTACTTTTTTTGACAGCTGAAGCTGCCAACCTTCTCTGTATGCACAAAGCTGACAATTTTTGTTTACTGGGAGAGGTCCTGGCAAACAGGCAAAAGGACTGGACATGCTACACATATCCTGTGCACAGTGATGACCTTTTTGGGCATGTGTAGCACACCCAAAGTCTGCAACTAGTTAAAAGGTCTCCCTGACCCAGCGAGGTTTATCTTAGCTCCCTCGCAGCTGCTTACTTCTCTACAGCCAGAACTGACATCAGCAAAAAAGGAGTGGTTATGTCCTTTCCTTGTGCCTAACAATTAGCTGTTATGTCCAGGCACCATCACAGAGGAGTGGTCCTCTAAACCCAGAAGTGCAGATATGGTGAGTGTAACAGTGTCGAAGGCTGTCTTTTATAGAAATGTTGCCACTTTGCTCTTACGCTGCAAGGTTTGTAAAGGAGAAGTATAATCAAAGCTTGTTAGGCCATATTTCTGTTTTGGGTCACAGTAGTGCACTTACTTTTGCACTCCTGTAACCTAGATTCAGCCGACAGCAGGCTAAAGCTCGCTGCTGGCAGATGTCACAGAGCTGGTCCAGGCTCTGCAAGGATAACATCTTTAATGTCAGGATTCACCCAGATGCCTCACCGGCAGCTGGCTAAGCCTCTCAGCACCCTTCTGAGAACCTAAGCCAGCCACTCCTGCCTCCTCCACAGCCAGGTGCTCCAGAGAACACTGCAGAGGCAGAGCATAAAGCAGGTGACTGACAATAAGCGCACTCTGCTTAGTGAAGACTGAGAATGGAGTGATCAGTATTAGAGCTGGCAGGGGACAACTGGACCATCAAATCTATGCTTTAGCCACATACTGTAGGTGAGTATGTAGTTTGTTTTCTTTAATCCTGCACTTCTTCCTTAACCATGATGTGAATGTATAATATATAGTGAAGGAAATAAGTATTTGATCCCCTGCTGATTTTGAATGTTTGCCCACTCACAAAGAAATGATCAGTCTAAAAATCGAATGGTAAGTGTATCGTAACACTGAGAGAGAGAATAGCAACACAAAATTCAAAAGAAATGCATGTCTAACAAATTATGCACTGATTTGCATGTTCATGAGGGGAATAAGTATTTGATCCCCTTCACAAAACATGACTTAGTACTTTGTTGGTAATAACAGAGGTCAGACATTTCCTGTAGTTGGCCACCAGGTTTGCACACATCTCAGAAGGGATTTTGGCCCACTCCTCTTGGCAGATCCTCTCCAAATCATTAAGGTTTGGTGGCTGACATTTGGCAACTCGAACTTTCAGCTCCCTCCGCATATTTTCAATCAGATTAAGGTCTGGAGACTGGCTAGGCCACTCCAGGACCTTAATGTGTTTCTTCATGAGCCACTCCTTTTCTGCCTTGGCTGTGTGTGTTTTGGGTTATTGTCATGCTGGAACACCCATCCACAATCCATTTTCAATGCCCTGGCTGAGGGAAGAAGGTTCTCACCCAAGATTTGACAGTACATTGCCCCGTCCATCATCCCTTTGATGCGGTGCAGTTGTCCTGTCCCCTTAGCAGAAAAACAGCCCCAAAGCAGAATGTTTCCACCACCATGTTTAACAGTTGGGATGGTGTTCTTGGGGTCATAGGCAGCATTCCTCCTCCTCCAATCAGCTAGTTGAGTTGATGCCAAAAAGCTCAATTTTGATCTCATCTGACCACAACACTTTCAACCAGTCCTCCTCTGCATCATTCAGATGTTCAGTGGCAAACTGCAGACGGGCCTGGACATGTGCTTTCTTTAGCAGAGGGATCTTTGCGGGCAGTGCAGGATTTCCATCCTTGTCAGCGTAGTGTGTTACCAATTGTTTTCTAGGTGACTGTGGTCCCAGCTGCCTGGAGATCATTGACACAATCCTCATGTGTAGCTCTGGGATGATTCCTTACTGTTCTCATGATCATTGACACTCCACAAGGTAAGATCTTGCATGATGCACCAGACCTAGGGAGACTGACAGGTGTTTTTTGTTTCTTCCATTTGCGAATGATTGCACCAACTGTTGTCACCTTCTCACCAAGCTGCTTGGCAATAGTTTGGTAGCCCAATCCAGGCTTGTGTAGGTCTACAATCTTGTCCCTGACATCCTTGGACAGCTCTTTGGCCTTTGCCATGGTGAAGAGTTTGTAATATGATTGTTTGATTGCTCCTGTCGACAGGTGTCTTCTATACAGGTAACAAAATGAGATTAGCAGCACTCCCTTTAAGAGACTGCTTCTAGTCTCAGCTTGCTACCTGTATGAAAGACATCTGGTAGCCAGAAATCCTGCTGAATGATAGGGGATCAGATACTTATTTCCCTAATGAGATGTGTGCAAACCTGGTGGCCAACTACAGGAAACATCTGACCTCTGTGATTGCCAACAAGGGATTTGCCACCAAGTACGAAGTCATGTTTTGTGAAGGGGATCAAATACTTATTTACCTCTTGAACATGCAAATCAGTGCATAATTTGTTAGACATGCATCTCTTTTGAATTTGTTTGTGGCTATTCTGTCTCTAAGTGTTACAATACACCTACCATTCAATTTTTAGACTGATCATTTCTTTGTGAGTGGGCAAACATTCAAAATCAGCAGGGGATCAAATACTTATTTCCTTAAATATATATATATATATATATATATATATATATATATATATATATGTAAAAGTGCTGACTAAACTGATGCTGCTATATATGTAATAAACAATAAACCACTTAAGCTCTGGAGGATTTTCCCCGCTTCATAACCAGGCCTAATTTTACTATTTGACACTGCGCTACTTTAAGTTGCAATTGTGCATTCATGAAAAACTGTATTCAAATGGAATTTACAGAATTTTTTTCCCACCAAAAAAAAGCTTTCTTTTGATGGTGTTTGACCACCACTGGGTTTTTTATTATATGAATTAAAAAAGACAAACATTTTGGGGAAAAACGATATTTTTTACTTTTTGCTATAAAACATATCCAATAAAATAAATTAAAAAAAAAAAAATCTAACTTCTTCATATATTTAGGCCAAAATGTATTCTGCTACATGTCTTTAGAAAAAAGAAAATCCCAATAAGCATATAATAATTTTTTTGTGTGAAAGGTATAGCATCTACAAACTCTGTGATACATACTGGAATTTTTATTTATTTTTTTTATACTAGTAATGGCGGCAATCAGTGATTTATAGCAGGACTGTGATGCAGTGCACAATCTAACTGATGCTGCGTGGGAACTGACTAAATTACATTGACATCTCCAGTGACAGTATTACAGTGATCCATGCATATAATATACTCTGTCACTGTACTAATGAAACTGGTTGGGAAGGGGTTAACATTTAGGGGAAATGAAAAGGTTAATTGTCTATGTAACAATTTGTAATGTGTTTACTGTGTCATGTTTTCACTAAGCAATGTGCCGGTTTTTACTCACTACTTTGCAGGGAGAAAAAAAATGCACATCGCTGCTGTCTATAGAGAGCTCTGCATTGTTTACCAACACAGAGCTTTCTCCTGTCACTCACTCTGACGATTCGTGGGTCCAGGTCATAAATCTTTGTTTGGAACCTGCTGATCAATTTGTGATGGAGCAAATTACATCAAAGCCAGGCAGATGCACAAGCCCCCCCTACTATGAAGAGCAGTGGGCCCTCTCTGTTTCCATACATGTACAGTGCATGGTTCACAAGTGGTTAATTGTTAGATGTTTTTTCACCAGAAGCCTCCCTGACACCATCCCTGAAAGGTTGACAAACAAATAAGCAATTAGTATAACAGCTTATCATTTATTGCATAACTATGGTCAAAATGTCAACCCACATTGTATTTAAATGATTCTAGCCCACTCCTATAACTTTGAATGATCTTGAAGTGTGTAAACATACTCTGTTAAAATCTCCACCCATTTACTTCCTTTAATTCTGTGATTTGTATTTACTACGTCCTGTTGATAGGCACTGCTAAAAAGTGTATACTGTGTCCACAGATTTCCTTTAAGTGATCATCAAACTCCAGAACTTCCCTTCTTATCTTGAAGAACAAGCACAACCAGTATATACAGGTGAAACTCGAAAAATTAGAATATCGTGCAAAAGTTCATTTATTTCAGTAATGCAATTTAAAAGGTGAAATTAATATACAGTATGAGATAGACTCATTACATGCAAAGCAAGATAGTTCAAGCCGTGATTTGTCATAATTGTGATGATTATGGCTTACAGCTCATGAAAACCCCAAATCCACAATCTCAGAAAATTTTAATATTACATGCAATCAATAAAACAAGGATTGTACATAGAACAATATCGGACCTCTGAAAAGTATAAGCATGCATATGTACTCAGTACTTGGTTTGGGCCCCTTTTGCAGCAATTACTGCCTCAATGCAGCGTGGCATGGAAGCTATCAGCCTGTGGCACTGCTGAGGTGTTATGGAAGACCAGGATGCTTCAATAGCGGCCTTTGGCTCTTCTGCATTGTTCGGTCTCATGTCACTCATCTTTCTCTTGGCAATGCCCCATAGATTCTCTATGGTGTTCAGGTCAGGGGAGTTTGCTGGCCAATCAAGCACAGTAATCCCACGGTCATTGAACCAGGTTTTGGTGCTTTTTTGAGTGTGGGCAGGTGCCAAGTCCTGCTGGAAAATGAAGTCAGCATCCCCATAAAGCTCATCTGCGGAAGAAAGCATGAAGTACTCCAAAATCTCCTGGTAAACGGTTGCGTTGACCCTGGACCTAATGAAGCACAGTGGAAAAACACCAGCAGATGACATGGCTCCCAAAATCAACACAGACTGTGGAAACTTCACACTGGACTTCAAGCATCTTGCAGTGTGTGCCTCTCCATTCTTCCTCCATACTCTGGGTCCTTGATTTCCAAATGAGATGCAAAAGTTGCTCTCATCAGAAAAGAGGACTTTGGACCACTGAGCAACAGACCAGGTCTGTTTTACTTTAGCCCAGGTAAGACGCTTCTGACGTTGCTTGTTGTTCAGGAGCGGCTTGACAAGAGGAATACAACATTTGAAGCCCATGTCCAGGATCCGTCTGTGTGTGGTGGCTCTTGATGCACTGACTCCAGCCTCAGTCCACTCCTTGTGAAAGTCCCCAACACTTTTGAATGTCCTTTTCCTGACAATCCTCTCCAGGCTGCGGTCATCCCTGATGCTTGTGCACCTTTTTCTTCCACACTTTTCCCTTCCACATAACTTTCTATTAATGTGCTTTGATACAGCACTTTGGGAACATCCAACTTCTTTTGCAATTACCTTTTGAGGCTTTCCCTCCTTATGGAGGGTGTCAATGATGGTTTTCTGCACAACTGTCAGGTCAGCAGTCTTTCCCATGATTGTGATTCCTACTGAACCAGACTGAGAGACCTTTTAAAGGCTCAGGAACCCTTTGCAGGTGTTATGGCTTAATTAGCTGATTAGAGTGGGACACTTTGAGCCTAGAATATTGCACCTTTTCACAATATTCTAATTTTCTGAGATTGTGGATTTGGGGTTTTCATGAGCCGTAAGCCATAATCATCACAATTATGAGAAATCACGGCTTGAACAATCTTGCTTTGCATGTAATGAGTCTATCTCATATATTAGTTTCACCTTTTAAGTTGCATTACTGAAATAAATTAACTTTTGTACGATATTCTAATTTTTAGAGTTTCACCTGTGTATATATATATATATATATATATATATATATATATATATATACAGTATAGCATCCCAAAATAGCAACTAGATTCACTACACTAAAGTCACTACATTTCAGTTCAGAACTTGTTCCCTGTTGGTTTAATTTGTTCCTGCCTTGGCACCTTGGTTCCCATGGAATACATAGAATAATATCCTAGAGAATCTTCTTTCAGAGGATAAATACAATAAAGGTGGAGCATATCTTTTTAAAAAGTTCAAGATAATTCTTCACCTTGTATAATGTGCGACAAAGCAAAATCTAACACAAACATCCCAGCTGAAATATAGAATCTAAAGATATGGAAATTCCACTTGCTATAAGCAAAAAAAAAAATACTTCAATGCAACTGCAATTTAAATTTACATTCACTTCAACACTGCTTCTTTGATTGTTTATGTTGAATACGTATTCTCATTATTTGAACATTATAGGATATATCTGTCAGTGACTCTTAGCCATACACAGCTGCCAGATCTTTGTTCTCTCTTTATAATAAGCACATTAAGTTTAAAGTTTGACAGCATACAGAACAGGTGTTACAAAGTAGCTAAAGGTCTTCTTAATTGTATATATAAAAATGAAAAAGTTCCTGCATTCACATTTTTTAGTATGTGTAATATAATTACATTTCCAAAGACCACTTCAGATTTTAACTGTACCGTTCCCAAAAATGTACATTGTAGGTTTTAAATAGATCACTAAACTTAAAATTATATATATATATATATATATATATATATATATATATATATAATCCCTTTGCCACCAAATATTGTCTTTTCAAAAGTCCAAGCCTAAATAATTTAAAACAGTGTTTATGGCTAGAATTGAGTAAATTATTCTAACATGTTCATCCCATTTCCCATCCATGTGCAGTCCATGCAGATATACAGCTGCCCTCCATTATTTTTAAGCACATGTTTTTTTAAATATATGGTGCATTAATAGAGAGGAAGTCAACAAAACAGCTGTTGGCAATAGACTACATAAAATAAATAACAGGTACAAACACAAATTTATATGCAGTAGTAAATTGATGAACAGCATAAATCTACAATACAAATTATTAAAAACCAAACTTACAATGAAACCCTTGAAGCAAATCTGTCCTTAAAGCAAACTTTCGCTGAGAGATATACTTTAGGGCTACTGGTGACCTCCTTCTGAGTGATAGCTGCCTTGCTATCATTGTCCTTAACACTTTCTTAGTCACTAACAGAGACCAAACATTCAGTGAATGAAATAGGAGGAAAACTCCTAATGTGCTTTCATGTTCTGAATCACTTTAAATCAGCCCCCCCTGCAGGTTTAAGTCACATTGTACTAATACGCACCATGTACTATGCCATTATGTCAGACTTGACTGCACACAAAGGCTTCTAGTACAGTGCTGGCATGGCTCCCTGTGGCTTCCTTCCCTTCACTGACTCCAGCTGTATAAATGGCCTGGGCCCTGATGACGTCACTCATGCGTGAAGGCGCCCCAGCACAGAGCTCTGAGGGTCGGACACAGCTATGCCATTCCTTCAGAGTGCATATGCTGGTGATATCACCGACAGCAATCCTTGTGGATAACTCCTAAACAGTGTAAGAGATATTGACTGTACCCACAGGTAAGCCTTATTATAAGCTTACCTGTAGGTACAAGTTAGAAAGTGGAATTTACTTTAACATCAAGGTAATTTTCAAAAAAATACTAAAAACGTATATACCGTTTATTAGTTGGTTGAGGAGTCAGAGGGATTGACAGGCGTGAACTTGGAGATACTGTTCTGAAGAGGAAACATGACATTCCCCATGTTTTCATTACAGCCAGCATATATTGAGCAATTACTAATTAATTATTTGCCCTCTTATGCTAATATAAGCTATCAGAAAAAATCTGGCAATGCCTGCCACTGAGCTTGGAGTGTTAATTCTGAACACTTCTTCCTCAATGTGCACTCTCCTTCCCTGGCCACTGTTCCCAACACTCTGACAGATGCATAGCTGAGAAGATATGTAGTAGGGGTAGGTGGAGCCTGATATGGAACTGAAAGACTAATTCCCCATTAGATCCTCCTTGCTGTTCATTGGTAGTGCACAGCACTGATTCCAGTTCAGTCCGATAGCAGCTTTTAAATTGCCCCCCTTCTGTGCAATGTCATTGAAAAGCAGACTCATCAGGTTCCACTCAACCCATGATTGAAGTCATTTGAACACAGCACACTAATCATGGCTTCTCTGCTTTTTCACAGGTAAATTGCTGCTCTCATCTGCTCTCATCTCCACTCTAAACTGTAACTTCAGCTACGCATAGACTTTCTGCAAATCTCAGAACAATTAGTGTATATTTTTTGGTCTGTTTGTGGTGATTGATTCTCACCTTTTGCACTTCTTTTATGACTCTGGCCTGTTCTGTGGCTGGTCTGATTTTGAGAAACATCCCCTTCAATTCATGTGATCCTTATCAGTTCCTAATTGGGGCGGAGAAGTGTTGCTCATTTGACCATCTTCCTATAAATTTAGACCAGCTCATGGGGGGAGGTCACAGACGGGGGCGCACAGTCACAAATGGAGTGCAGTTCTTTGCATGAGTGTGGTTTATGCTGGAGTGTGAAGCTGCAGTTGAACACAGCAGTTTAACTAAAGCAGGATAACTCAAGCATTAGGAAGAAACAACAAAGAACTCTACTGCACACTGGATGGACTGCAAGCAAACACCCTGGGAAACATCTCCTACAAGTCTGAGTCCCACTCCATCTATCTTTTAATATGCCACCTCTACTCCTTTTCATATTACTATTCTGCGATCACAAAATCTCATCTGCTTCACCCAAAAACGTATACATTTCACCCTCACTGCTACCATATCCCTACTACTGCTCTCATCACCTCCTGCTGATACTTTCCTCACCTGCTGACCCAAACACCAGGACTGGAAGTCACGTACACTTGTGTACATCCCGCTCCCATCTTACTTTCCTCACCCTTCTTCTTCTCCTAACCTCTGGGGATATCTCCCCAAACCCTGGTCCTCCACTATTTCACCCCCACACCAGGCACCCTCTTTCCTCCAGGAATAGCCGCAATCCCCTCAATTTAATATCAGTCCCCGTGCTCCCAAAAACCACCCTCTCTTTTTCATGTGCACTCTGGAATGCCTGCTCTGTCTGTAATAAGCTCACCTCTGTCCATGATCTTTTTGTCTCCCGCTCCCTTAACCTACTAGCAATTACAGAAACCTGGCTTATAGCAGCAAATTCTTCTTCTCCCGTAGCACTTTCCTATGGAGGCCTCCTCTGGACCCATTCACCCAGACCCAGTGATTGGAAAGGAGGTGGGGTTTGTTTGCTTCTATCCCCACTGAGCACGTTTCAAATCCTCTCTAACTCTCCCTTTCTATGCTTCTCTTCTTTTGAGACTCACTGCATTCGGCAATTTTCTCCCATTTCTCTGAGGATTGCAGTGATCTATCGGCCTCCTGGACCGGTGTCCTGCTTTCCTGATGATTTCCCCGCCTGGCCACCCTACTTTCTCTCCTCTGAACTACCCACTATCATTCTTGGAGATTTTAACATCCCCATTAATGTGAAAAACCCAGCTACATCCCAAACATAACCTCATCTTTTGCATTAGCACAATGGACACAGTCCACTCACTCTGGTGGGAATACATTAGACCTTGTTTTCTCCCATCGTTGCACTCCCTACAACCTCACAAACACCCCCTTTCCTCTCTCGGATCACAATCTCATCACCTTCACAGTGTCCTCATCTTCAAACACTTATCCCTCCAAGCAGCAAACAATTACCTGCAGAAACCTTCACAACTTGAACCCTGCTCCTTTCCACTGTGCAACTGACCACCTCTATGACAGAATCTCTCCCCTGTCCTGCCTTGACCTGGCCACTGCTGTCTACAACAGTTTGCTTTCATCCACACTAGACTCCCTTGCTCCTCTAACAACACGAAGTATCAGGCCCCGACCATTACAACCTTGGCAGACTGACCACACCAGAAATCTTAAACTACATAGTCGTGCGCTGGAGCGATTGTGGCGTAAAACCAAATCTCACCAAGCATTCACCCTATATAAATCTGCTTTCTTAACTTACAATTCCTCCCTTCATGCTGCCAAACAAGCCTACTTTGTCACTCTCATCAATAGCTTGTCATCCAGTCCCTACTTTTAACTCTCTACTTTCTTCACCTCCACCCAGTACCTCACTCACTGCCCACAAGATTGCAAATCATTTCAAAAACAAGATTGATAAAAGCAATTTGTAGGGGCATCGCCACTGCACATACATCCATTCCACTTAGCATACCTTATACTAAACCTCCCTCAACACTTTCCTCTTTTGACCTTGCTACTACCGAAGAGGTCACTAAGGTTTTCTCAGAAGCCCGTCTCACTACCTGCCCCCTGGATCCTGTCCCCTCACAACTACTACGGTAACCCTATTCTTCCATCCTATGTTCCCTCACTTACATCTTCAATCCCTCCCTCTCTAACGGTGCCTTCCCCTCCCCTCTAAAGCATGCACACATCACTCCCATACTTAAAAAGCCCTCCCTGGAACTATTTGATACAGTCAAACATCTCCCCTCACGCAAATCGCCGGGACCAGATGGACTTCCCTACTCTTAATACAAGACTTTCATTGGTATCCTGGCTCCACATCTTCTCTCTCTCTATCAGGATTTTTTCAAGGGTATTACTCCCCAGGCTGACTTTTCCCGTGTATACATTTCTGTAATTCCCAAACCGGACAAAGATCACTCTATTTTAGATAATTACCATCCTATTGCCCTACTTAATTCCGATTACAAGATTTTTACTAAAATCCTAGCCAATAGGCTGTCCAGGCTCATCTCCAAGCTCATACATAGAGACCAAGTAGGCTTTGTTCCTGCCAGACATGTAGCGGACAATACTAGGAGATCTATCGATCTGGTTGACTTAGTTAACCGGTCTGCTACACCCACCATTTTATTGAGCTTAGATGCCCAAAAAGCTTTCGACCGCCTCAGCTGGCCTTATATGTTTATGGTCTTGGAGAAGTTTGGCTTCCGCGGCCCCTTCGTGGCAGCTTTAAAAGCTCTTTATTCTTATCCTTCCTCACAGGTCAGATTGGCCTCCTTTCTCTCCCCTCCTTTCCAGATGTCGAATGGTATGCGACAGGGATGCCCACTCTCCCCTCTATTGTTTATCCTCTGCTTGGAACCTTTGGCTATTGCAATTCGGTCTCACCCCGACATACAAGGGATATTATCCCATGGCCATGAATACAAACTACCTCTATTTGCGGATGATATCCTCCTTACACTCTCGATTCCCCAAATTTCTCTTCCAGTACTGCAAAAAATTTTATGTCAGTTTGGGACTCTCTCGGGTTACAAGGTTAATACTTCCAAAACTGAAGCACTTCTACTCCATATCCCACGAGCTGTTCTCACGTCTCTCCAGGAATCCTTCCCTTATCGATGGTGCACTCATTCTCTAAAATACTTGGGTACTAGTCTCACTTCCTCCTACGATTCTATATATGACGCCAATTTCCCCCCCTTATTTACAGCTATTTCTCGCTCCTTGAAATTTTGGGATACCCTTCCCATATCCTTCCTGGGACGCATCAATGTCATAAAAATGACTGTACTGCCCAAACTTCTGTACTTATTTGTGACCCTCCCCATTCCTGTTCCTATGTCCAGACTACACTCCCTCCAGAAATCCCTTCTACATTTCATCTGGCATAATAAGCGACATAGAATTGCACGTAGTGTACTACTCTCTCTGCGTTCTAGGTGAGGCCTAGGGGCACCGGATATCGTTACCTATTACTATGCTACTCATCTCCGCTTCCTCGCATCGTGGTCTTCTTATAACCCTCCCAACCTGTGGACTGAGATCGAGTCCTTACAATTGACTCCTACTCATCCTTGCTCTCTCATTTGGTCGACCTCAGCGGTGGACCTTGTCCCTATCTGTCATTTTTTCCTTGGCCCCATGCAATTTTCCATGAGTATCTGGCAGAAATGTAACCCTCCCAACCTGTGGACTGAGATCGAGTCCTTACAATTGACTCCTACTCATCCTTGCTCTCTCATTTGGTCGACCTCGGCGGTGGACCTTGTCCCTATCTGTCATTTTTTCCTTGGCCCCATGCAATTTTCCATGAGTATCTGGCAGAAATGTAAGACTCGTTTTGCATTGACATCAGATTTCTCCCCACTGAATAATATCCTCTTCAACCCCAACCTTTCAGACAGTTTGACCGTGTCATGGGTGCTCCCTTGGGTCACAGGTAACCTCTTCCAACTACGTCATTTAGAACACCCCGTGACTCGGAGGCTGCAACCATTCGCTTACCTCCAGAAAAAGGATCTACCTTCCCAACACTTATACTGTATATCTACCTCCAGATACGCCACTTTTTCTCTACCATGTCCCCCACATTGACTCTTGGGAAACCCACTCCCTTTGCATACAGGGTCCACATCAAAGGGGCTTAATTTGTAATACATATAAAATTCTAATGGATGCCTCCCCCCTCTCTAATGACACTCACCACTACATGCGCAAGTGGTCCCAGTTTTTACAATGTGACATCGATCTGATGCAGTTGAGGAAAATTTGGGAAAACACATCTAAATCTTCTGTCTGTGTGGTTTATAAGGAAAATACATACAAAATTATGATGCTGTGGTACAAAACTCCTGATGTAATCCATGCCTTTAATCCGAATGCTTCTTCCGCTTGCTGGCGTTGCGGGAAAGACCTTGGCTCTCTCTTCCACATTTTTTGGGAAGAGGTTTTGTCCTTTTTACAATTGCTATTGCATACCTCCCTTCCTTTTGAACCTCTGTACTTTTTATTGAGTCTGCCCTTCCCAGGTCTTTCCAAAATGGCCAGGAAACTCGCCGCACATATCCTGACAGCGGCTAGAAGAACCATTCCTATGTGTTGGCTATCCTCTATATCTCCTTCGATGTCAACTCTGTTTAAAATTATTGCTGATGTGAGACAGATGGAGTAACTGACTGCTTTACACGCCTGTTCGATTGCTGTGTTCGAGGCAGTGTGGCACCCATGGGATAATTTCACTTCCTCCCACCTTTCTCCAAATGTATGGTTTTGATGGCCTCCTCACTGTTGCTATGTGACACTATGTCTGTAACCATGCAGATTTCGCCATCGATGTGCTACCTTTTTTTTTTTCTCGTGTTCCTTTTTTTTTTGTCTTTAATTTACTGCTTGCATGTATATATACATATATATATGTGAAAACTAATAAAAATTGTTAATACAAAAAAAAAAAAAAGCCCTCCCTGGAACCCACCAACCTGAACAACTTAAGACCCATCTCCCTGCTTCTGTTTACCTCTAAACTCTTAGAACTCTTAATCTACAATTGCCTGAGCTCCTACCTCCTACTGGCAACAACCTTCTTGACCCTTTACAGTCTGGCTTTCGCTCACTACACTCCACTGAAACTGCCCTACTAAAACTCACTAATGATCTACTAACTGCTAAAACCAATGGCCACTACTCCGTACAATTACTACTTGACCTCTCTGCCACTTTTGATACTGTTGACCACCCCCTCCTCAAAAAAAAACTCCACTCTCTTGGCCTCCGGGACTCTGCTCTCTCCTGGTTCTCCTCCTACCTATCGCAGCGCTCCTTCAGTGTTACCTATAACTCTTCCTCCTCCTCTCCACTTCCTCTTTCTGTAGGGGTCCCTCAAGGTTCCGTCCTTGGACTCCTATCTCTTCAAGGAAACCTATCCTGTTCTCAGCTAATAATGGAATCTTCTACTCCTCCTACCAGTCCATCCCCCCACAGTTACTACCTTTTGTACCACTAGCCCCTCCCTCCTATATTGTACGCTCCAATGAGCAGGGCCCTCCTATCCCTCTTGTATTGAACTGTATTGTTGCTGTATTGTCTCCCGTTATATTGTAAAGTGCTGAGCAAATTGTTGGCGTTATATAAATCCTGTATAATAATAATAATACTTTTCCAAATATGGCCATTTACCTTTGTGGGTAATGACATCACTAGTATCCCTGACCTCTTTGTCTACAGTTAGCTTTTGGATGAGAAATCTCCCAACTAACAGATGAATGGGGTCAGAAGTCGAGCCCTTTGTGGAAAGCTGGGTGCTTCCAAGCACAGACATAACCCACTATGAACACTCTTATACCTTCATATGCAAGCTCAAAGACTCTCTTAAATACCAGCAATTTCCTAATCTGAGAACTGGTGGTAATTCTTCCAGAAACTTTTGTTGCCATAGCAACATGATCTTAAAGAGGCGGTACTTAGAGTGACCTGAATTTGGCCATGATGGCAATATTATCAAAACTGGTGAAAATACTTGCCTATATCAGGTGCAGGTAGTTCTAAGGGGACCTACCACCAGAAACGTGTCATTCACTTTTTATTGAATTTCCCAGAGTGTCATATTCATCTCAGTGTGTCAGGTTTGGTGTCTTTTGACCAAGAACAGTGATGTAGAAGTGAAATCATGTGGAAGAAAAATTGTTTTACAGTATTTTAGACAGAGTATGGATACTGAAAGCTACTGCAAGTGGGAGTCACAAGATTCAGTTAGCAGTTTTTTTTAAGTAGCACTTTAACAGCCAATATTCACTGGTAATTTTGAGTCACTAATTGTTTTCACGAACGATTATTGGAATTAGGGAGCAAAATATGAACTTACAGGATACAATTAGGAGATTTAAAGACAAACTCCAGGCATGTCATTTCTTTAACATTAATTTGGGACATATAGTCCCAAATTTGCCTGTTGTGTCTATGTGAATTGTGAAACTGCATGTTGTTTACCTGTCCCTTTCTTCCCTTGCCCATTTACCAAAACAATTGTAAACCATAGTCTTAATCTTTCAGAAGCAAAGCCTCCTCTGTAGAAAAGAAACCACATAAAGTATTTAAAAAAAGGAGGGGCAAAGAATCTCCATATCCTTAGTCTGGAAATCTCAGAATTGAATGATTGAGCCTTAACAGAGATTTTTTTTTTGTGAATTGTGTGCATTTGTGAAATAGTGATGGTCAAATGTGCCCAAGTTCAAGTCATCAAGGGTTTGGTGAATCTTGTTAAAGTTTAAGAAAACCAAACTTAGAGGTTCATCCCAATAATTTGCAAACTACTACCAAAATAGCATGGGAAGCTGGGAAGTGCCATGGGCAACATGTATAAATAAAAAAAAAAATACATTGATGAGAGATTATTTTCCTGCGGCTTCAAAAGCAATGTTGAGAATACTCAAATCATTTAAATAACATGCTTGTGGGATGCCATAACCCTTTTGCTGCCAGAGCCATTTTTCATTTTTTGCACACATGTTTAAAAAATTATTTTAGGCCTGAAGATTACACAAAAAAGAAGCACAGCCACCCGACTGCTTCCAATTGACAGCCAGGAGTCTTCATGTAAGTTTTATACACAATCCTGGTGGCTGAAGCCACCATATTGTGTATAAAACCCCTTGCTGTTAAGTCCATATGATATATGGACCTGGCAGCAAAAAGGTTAAAGCTGTATGTGGTGTTCCATAACTGTATAATTTTCACAGACACTTTCAGCAACAGCATACACTGGCAGGGCATAGTTGGCTGTGGAATTGACATACCCAAATGTATAGCCCCACTCAAGCCTCCTGTTATACATGGACAGCCTAGGTGCTAGCTACTGCTGTCCATCCCCACTCTTCATCAAAGATATAAAAAAAAAATATTATTATTATTATTATACAGGATTTATATAGCACCAACTATACTATTTATATTATAAAGGAAGATGGTACGATTACAATACAGAAGGAATAGGAAGGTCCAGCTCATTGAGCTTAAAATCTAAAGGAAGGGGGAGGTGGTACAAAAGATGATAGCTCCAGGGGATGATGTAATGGAGGTGGCTCAAGTTCAGTTCTTAGGCGGAGGTGGGGTAGGCTTCCCTGAATAAGTGAGTTTTCAAAGATAGCCTAAAGGCAGACATGGTGGGAGCTGACCGGGCATACTGGGGAAGGGAGTTCCAAAGGATGAGAGAGGCTCTGGAGAAGTCCTGGAGGTGAGCGTGGGAGGAGGTGACGAGGGAGCTAGAGAGCAAGTTGTTTTAGGAGGAGCGGAGCAGGTGATTTAGACGATATCTGTGAATGAGGTTGGTGATGTAACTAGGGGCAGTGTTGTGGATGGCTTTGTATGTTGTGGTTAGTATATTGCATTTTATACGTTGGGTTAGTGGAAACCAGTGAATGAATTAGTAGAGAGGGGCAGCAGTCACTGATCAATTGGTAAGTTGTATGAATCTAGCAGCAGCATTCATAGGGGGGGGATAACCTGTGAAGGGGGGATAACCTGTGTAACAGTAGACCAGTGAGGAGGGAGTTGCAGTAATCAAGGCGGGATATAATCAAGGCATGGATAAGTTGTTTTGTGATGTTATTAGACAGAAAAGGGTGGATTTTGGAAATGTTGCGGAGGTTCAGGCAGCAGGATTTAGCCAGTGATTGGATGTGGGGCCCAAAGGAGAGGTCAGAGTCTAGGATTATGCCTAGCACCCTGGCATGAGGGAAAGGAACAATGTAAAAAAATGTATCAGCCACACTGCTCTTGCCATGTTTATTAATTGTCAACAAAATTACTGCATACAACAGTGTCTCCACCCGAAAACCAACCTTTCCCCAGTGTTAATTTGATGCACCATAGTGTAACCCATACAGCTTGAAAAAGGAGCGCGTCTGAAAGGCCATCTCAGTGTGCATGCTTGGAAACACCTGTCGGTTCATGTCTGGTGACGTCATTATGCCTTATGCCGTGTTCCATGTGCATTCCAGCTGTCTTTCCTGATCCTCTTCCATACTCCAGCTGACATTTAGGAGTGAGACGAGTGGCTTACAGCACAGCAAAGGACACAGCAAGTGCTGGGATCTCTCTCTCCACCTCACGATCATTATGTGCCTGTTTTACCTTCATAAAAGGTGCCTCTGTATTCCCTTTTGTAATAAAAACCTGACAGTGTTTCTAACCTCTAACTACCCTATCTAAATCTATAAATATGTTTTGCCTTTTGTTGTACTTTAAATATAGAAAATTATAGATCAATTTGGGAAAAAACTAAATTAAATAATACATTTTTACATTTTTATTTACACTGTCCACCATTTATTCATCTGAAAATCACTTGCAGTACTGGCAACACTGGCAAACTGGACCTGCCATAAGAGTTGGAAATAAAAGCATATCTTTTCTAACTACCTCCATCTTTTCTGTGTCTCAGCAGCCTGTCACCCTCTCCTATGCTGTGTGTTTACATGCTCCAGTACTCTACTGTTCACATTTTAAAAAGCAGCCTACATCTGTGTTCTTGGATTTCAAACACAAGCTATGTCACATCTTCCCTCAGTTCCTGTCTGTTTTAGATGCATTCAGCCTACCATTACCATTTAAAATAATATGTTTTGCGGAGTTCTGTAACTTGTGTCTCCCAAGTATATCAAATATGAATTTACTTAGCATATAATATACTTATATTTTTATACACTCGACTTTGACATGTGTACTAAGTAATATGATTGTTTAACTTATATGGACAAGGTGTTAGAAAAACAGATTATATAGGAAAAAAAAATGATTTGCAAGTACACATTAACCATTGTCAGGACAAGAACTAATGTTAAATAGAGGGGGTGGGGAGCTATGTTAAATAGAGGGGGTGGGGAAATTTTCCAATCCTGGATGAGATGTGCCAGAATGAGTAGGTGGATTAGATAGTTCCACCAATCAGGATGGTCCTATGCAAGTCTATGAGAGATAGGTCTACATCAGGTATTTGGGAGGAGACAGCGAAGAGAAGATCAGAAGATCATAGGAGCCCCCATGCTACACAGCTGGTAAATATCAGGACATCTCTCTGACACTTAGATGTATACATGCTTGTCTTATATGTTGTCTGTCTTGCTGTTTATGTATAGATGTTATGAATATTATATTCTATAATTCCTTAATTGAATATTTAATTTTTTCCCTTTTTCTGTAAATAGATTGCTGTGTGTTGGTTTAGACCTTCATACTATTTACCAATACATTTCTGTTGTGTTAAAACTTTCACTCATGGTCAAAGATCTCTCATACATATTAGCCAAATCCATAGCTAAGAGATATTCAATCTCAAAAATATAAAGTGTGCGTAACAACACCTATCATCCAGTTATGTTCAAGAACAAAATGCTGTTTTTTTTTATTTTCCTTCCATGTGATTGGACATACGTTGCAAAGTGAAATGTTACAACATTCACTAAGCTGTAGGGTAAATTTATTTGCAAAGTGCAACTTCTCTTGCAACTTGAACAGATTCTTTACCTTTAATAAATCAACCCCAATGTCAAGGCAGGCTCAAAGTAAGAGCTGACATTTTAGTCCAGATATAAGCAAAATATTTGAGCAGATGTCAAGCAGAAAACAGACATTTATATTCGTGTGAAATGCAACAAGAGGCAACTTAAAGTTCCAATTATACAAAGATGAGACAAAGAAAAATGTGCAGTAACCACACCTTAATGCATTTTGTTTAAATCAGATGTCCTCAGAAGGCGGCACGGGAGCAAAGCTATTCTCTCTCTAAATACCCTACCATTTATTTTCTCTACTTTTTCTACATTGCTAATTCATATATATTTTATACAGTGGTGTTTACATTTTTTTATATTTTTAATTGGAGTTTTTAACATGTTTTTATGGGTAATATACTGCATATCTATATATATAAATGGCATTGTGTTTTTGTAATATTTATTTGAAGAAGCTTAGGTGCATAGAATAAAGCTTTAATTATGGAATAAGGGTACATCAAGTTTCTATAGCTGCTATTAGTCCTAAGCAATGCTGAAATATCTACCACATAGGAGAAATCACAATTTTTCTATTGTTGGTGATAGTGTAGCCAGTGTAATACATCGTATGAAAGGGTCAGTGGCAGGATATTTAAAGAAAGAATGCTGCAGTGTGAGGGGCTCTGGAGTGTTCATGCTGAGTGAAGAAATATGTTTTTTTTCAACCCCAAGCACTTTTATATGCATCTTCAACTTTGATCTGCCCTACCTCTTCTTCATCATTCTTAAACACTGTTCCCTTGGATTTAATTAGTTTCTATAACCTTCCATGACCAAGCTCAAAGGAACATCGTGCACATATAAGCTACTGCTTAGTCCCCTACGCCACTGCAAGTCTTCCTCAATGCACCATTGGGAACAATGGACAAGCTGGACTCCACTGAACAATGGCACTTGGCCCTCACTTCCGTGCTCAAGGCCTCATATTGTATCTCTCACTAGCAAACAGCATATAACATTTTTCATAACTGGTATTTAATTCCGGATAAACTAGCCCACATACTGTATACCTATGAGCTTTCCCAAATTGCTGGAGACAGTGCAGTCCATATGGCTACTTAAGGGGGAGAGTTAATAAAACTGGTGCACTCAGAATGTGGTGGAGATGTGCATGGTAGCAAATCAGCTTCTACATTCAGCTCGTTCAATTGAGCTTTGACAATAAAACCTAGAAGCTGATTTTTTTCTACACAGAGTTGCACCAGATTTTTCACTATTCAGCTTTAATAAATAACCCTGTTACTGTACGTTATTCAATCATGTGCAAGCAAAAATGTTATTTGTGTGTGTATTCTTTCAAAGTTAATTTTCACTAAGCTAAGTAAAAATTCCATTGAAAGGGAAAATTCACTTGGCAGAGTGAACTACAGAGTTAGGCAAGCCATAGATGGATTGAATCTCAGCCAGTTCAGCAGGGGTCAAGATTCGATCCATCTATGGGCAGGCTGATTGTACCCAAGTTGATCCATTGATATGACCAGCATGTTGGACTTTTAGCATGCGATTATTGCCAGCGGTATAGTCGTTAGCAATAATCACTGTGTTCTTCCAGCAGGGATGGCTCCCTGAATTCCCTTATCAGATGAACACAATAGCTTCACAGGATGGATTCCCCCATCAACACTGACTGTGTTGATGTGGGAATTGGGCGACTTTCTTTCCTGCAACCCATTATCTATATCCTGCCTTACTTTTGCTGTAAAGTTTATTTTTTACACTACTACATGTTGCTCAAAAGGTTTTCAAGGTGAAATTGTGTTAGACTTTGTATTTTAAGTGCACATGCTGTTGTCTTCCTCAATTTCTTTTCTGTTCCATTTTCCAATTATGTGAATAGAAACAAGTATTAAACAATAAGATGGGAGAAGAGAGAAGATAACGACATGGAATTTGAAAGCTGCACTGAAAATGCCAAAAGATGGAGAATAAATTCAATAACTGCTCAAAATAGACACACATAAAATTCCTCTCAATATAAAATATATCTTTATTTGTCATGGTGAAGCATAAACTTAAATGGGAAAGAAAAATTATGTTTCACCTTGTTCATTGCTGTGTTACAGTAACTTTGAAACATAAACTAATGTTTAAAAATTGGGATTAAATTTCAATCAGAATTTTTTAATTGAGTCACTTATGGAATGTTATATTTTTTAACCTTCCCAGCAATGATCCATTTTAAAAGCATCATTGTCGGGCTTGATGCTGACTGAAATACCATCTATTATTAGTATACACCTATATGTTTTCAGCCCCGAACTACATGCGTAATTATATGAGAGAAGAAATACTGTATCATATACTGTATATTTTGATCATGTAGGTTGAAACAATTTAAGGCCCAGCTGCAATATTTATACACTAAAGCTGAACTCCAGATAGATATAAAAGAATATAGGATGCACATCAATTCAGCTCTGTATTCATCAATACATCACTTGATTTATTTTTATGTGCTCAGTGTGAGCATTTCAATTTGACATGATGATGGACAATGGTAAGCCCAGAAGCTCCTGGACTTGAGAATAGTTTTCCTCATATTGCAGTTCACCTTGACTTGTACCATAGAGGCAACATTTTTTGTCAAGCTGTCTAAGAACTTATGGAGCCAGGACCTTATAGCAGAACAGTGTTGGATTTGGCTCATACATATCTCCTGGGGGGGGATTATTTGACCTATGAAGAGACCACACAGCATTTATTTTGCTTCCAGACACATGCAGATGTAAAAACTACTGTAAATCTTTTCCAGAGTGCCAAAAGACAGCCCCTGTTTCTCAGTATCCTAGCCCACTGGTTCAGTACTGGCGATTGAAGTTCCTTTTGAAGGAATCACAGTTGAACTGATAGGACCGGTGGTTATGTAAGAGGCCATGAGTATGCCCCAGTGGCTATGCACTATGATAATCAGTATCCTGAGGCTGTTCCTTTAAAGAACACATTCTGTAAAACCATCAACAATTATTTATTTCATATGTTTACCAAACATAAACCCCAAAAGAAGTTCCAATGGATCAAGGGATTCACTGTTAAAGGTAATTAAAAAGTTCTGCAAATTGTTTAACAATCAGAGACTCCGCTCTCTCCTGGCTCTCCTCCTATCTCTCCCAACACTCCTTCAGCATTACCTATAATGCTACCACCTCCCCCTCTCTCCCCCCTCTCTGTTGGGGTCTGTCCTCGGGCCCCTTCTCTTCTCCATCTACACCTCCTCCCTTGGCAAACTGGTACACTCCCACGGCTTCAACTATCACCTCTACGCCCATGACACGCAAATTTACCTCTCCACCCCTCAACTCACCGCTTCAGTCTCTGCCCGTATCACCCACCTGCTGAACGACATAGACTGGATGTCGCTCCACTTCCTCAAACTGATCCTTTCTAAAACTGAGCTCCTAATTTTCCCCCCAGCCCGCACCCCCACCCTCTCCATCACGACCAACAATGCCACCATCAGTCCCACCCCGCAAGCCAAAGTCCTAGGTGTCACTCTAGATTCAAACCTGTCCTTCCAACCCCATGTCCAATCGCTAGCAAGCTCATGCAGGCTCCACCTCCGTAACATCTCCAAAATACGTACGTTCCTAACCCCAGACACTACTAAACAACTTGTTCACTGCCTCGTTATCTCACACCTGGACTACTGCAACTCCCTCCTCACTTGCCTACCTCATCACAGACTATCCCCACTTCAGTCAATCCTGAACTCAGCGGCCAGACTCATCCACCTTACCCACCGCTCCTCTTCTGCCACCCCCCTCTGTCATTGCTTCCATTGGCTCCCGATTGCCCAACGCATTAAATTCAAACTACTAACACTGACATACAAAGTCATTCATAATGCTGCCCCAAACTACCTCACTGACCTGATACCCAAATACCACCCAACCCGTAATCTTCGCTCCTCACAAGACCTCCTACTTTCTAGCTCCTTGGTCTCCACCTCCCACGCCCGACTGCAGGACTTCTCCAGGACTTCCCCCATCCTCTGGAACTCACTACCCCAATACATCGGACTGTCACCTACTCTCCTCACCTTTAGGCTCACCCTGAAAACCCATATCTTCAGGGAAGCCTACCCCACCCTCACCTAACTGCCGATCTCCTCCACTCCTCCTACCACTCCATCCCCCACAGCCACTTCCTCCTGTACCACTATCCCCTCCCTCCTAGATTGTAAGCTCGAAAGAGCAGGGCCCTCGAACTCCTCGTGTATCGTTTTGTTACTGCACTGTCTCATGCACTTTTCCCCACTATAATGTAAAGCGCTGAGCAAACCTTTTGGCGCTATATAAATACTGTATAATAATAATAACATTAAGCAGTTGCATAAGTTTACTACCCTCAAATAGATGGTTTTCACTCTTTAAACGGTTGTATGAGCATTGCTTGATTTTGCGAAGGAAAACAGGGAGACTAAAACCACTCCATATAAGAATATTGTAGCTCATATCTTTGCCATACAAGACAGAATTGCTTCAGATATACCTCTTTTCTGGGTAAAAATACAGCAAGAATAGGAAACACAGAGTCAAGTGTACACTAGCTCTGTGAAGGCTCAAATTTTCCATCCAGGGGATTGTATACTTTTTTAGTTCCCAAGGTGGACAGCCTCATGTTCCAAAACAGCTGGAAGGCCACAGATTGGGCACCCATAATGTAAGGTTATTAGATTTTCACTTCTAACAAAAAATGCCATCACTCAGAAAAGTAATTGGTTATTTTTGATTTTTAATGATAATCCACAAACTCTATTATAAATGAGTTCGTAGTGAAAGAATTCTTGGTAAAAAAAAAAGAAGAAACAGGTAACCCAGTGCTAAGTGTAAGTAAATTCAAAAACAGAAACTTTATATATTGCAGCCAGTCCTAATATATGATGGTTGCATTTGTTTTTTTTTCAGTAATTTCCTTTTATTTTCACCTGGTGATCCTTCAAGTAACACTCTTCCTGCCCTAGGGTGACAATGCTCACTCATGTACTGTATCTTTGGAGGAACAGTGTTGTTATCTTAGGATAGGAAGGTCATTAGGACTACAGGGGACCTCCTTCTGTCATCATCTCCATAATATGGGGAACATGTTCTGTAATTCACAGAAGTAAGCTGGGCAGGGCTGATTATATTGTTTGAGAGAAATGTCCACTGAAAACAGTTGCTGATTTGTTAAAAAAAAATGTTATTCTCACTACTGAGTGGCACAGTCAATTTTTTTAAGCTTTAACAGAGTTAAATCTGTATGATTTTTATATAAGATTTCATAAATTCATATATTTGAAAATTATTGTGTATTGCCATAAAACATAAATACATCCATCACCCAAGTTGAAGTTGAAAAGGAATCTGTAATTTGTCTCTTACTTGTCTCTGATGGTTCAAATTGTCTATGTTATAAGCTACCGTTATTCAGACACTATTCCCACAACACTGCACACTTACAGTATGTAACTTCACTAATATTGATGTACTTGACTTGGCACTAGAACTAGCCCTGGGGTTGAGTAATAGCTGCCTAAAGTAAAGTTTGTTAACCTCAGTTAAGACAGGTAAAAAGAGAAGTGTCAGATTTCCTATAACTATAAAGTCATGCATCTGCAATATTACAGAACTGTAAATAAAGCATATTATTACGACATAGGTATAAATGTAATTCTTCTTCTATGCCTGTTGTTCCAAAACTTTAATATGTTATTAAACACCAGAATGGCATTTTGGATGCTCATTACACATAACATCCTACAATGTTTGCAGATTTTTTATATTCTACCAATAAACAGGCTAATAATATTCACTTTTAAAGGCATGAAGGAGGTGCTGGAAAAGACCCATTTTAACCACTTGCCCGCTTCCCTATAATAGAAGTACTGCTACGTGGCTGTGGGGCTGCGCAAAATCATGTGTGTGTGTATGTGTGTGTGTGTATATATATATATATATATATATATGCGATTTTCATTCCCGGGTAGGGGGTCTAGGTGGCTAGGTATGTCAATAACCAGATTCTCCACCAGCACCCGATGATCGCAGAATAAAGCAGACAGGGGAGAGACCTGTGTGTAAACAACAGAGGTCTCTCTCCTGCCAGCAATCACATGCTGCTGTGTATTTCCCTGCACAGCAGAGAAATACACATAAGCATATTTCCGTAGTAAAACACACACAGCACATTATGTAAAACAGCACACAGTACACAGTTAACCCTTTGATTGCCCCAGATGTTAACCCCTTCCTGCCCAATGCCACAGTGTCAGTGCTTTTTATTAGCACTGATCACTGTATTAGTGTCATTGGGATGTCAGTGGCAGTTAGTCAGTTCCCACCCAGTGTCAGAATGCCCACCGCAGTCCCGCTATAAGTCACTGATCGCCGCCATTACTAGTACAAAAAAAATATTCCAGTATATATACCGCCATTTATAGACGCTATAACTGTCACATAAACCAATTAATTTACATGTATTGGGATTTTTTTTAGCAAAGCAGAATACATTTTGGCCTAAATTTATGAAGAAATTTAGATGTTTTACAATTTTTTACTGATTATGTTTTATAGCAAAAAGTAAAAAATATATATATATATATATATATATATATTATTTTTTTTTTTAAATTGTCAGTCTTTTTTTGTTTATAGTGCAAAGAAATTGTGGGAAACAAAGGACATAAATTTAATTTATGTACAGAATTGCATGACCGCGCAATTGTCAGTTAAAGTAACACAGTGCTGTATCTCAAAAAATGGTCAGGAAGGGGGGTAAATCCTCTGAAGGGCAAGTGGTTAACCTATGTTAAGAAAGCAATGCTTAATAGTGCTGTTGGAGCAGTACTAGACTAGTACAGGTCCACAAGTCATGTTATACTGGGAATAATGGTGTAATGAGGATGTAGTTTGCTTCCTATTTCTTGCAGGCTAGTATCCTCTTATTTACCTATCCATAATCCTACATGCAAGATAGTTGTTAAGGGATTACTTTATTCCCTTCCCTAAAGGGTGTTACATGCATGTAGGGAGATCTGCTTTAGATTTTTACCACATTTGATGTTTCTTCACTCACCCTTGTATTGTGAAGACAACCAGTAGAATAATTACCAAGATTAGTGACTAAAGTTGTAATTTTTTTTAAGTTTGCAGCCTAACAGGTCACAGTACTTCTCTTGAACTAATGAAGGCAGGCAGCATGTGGCAACACATTTTATATGCTTCAGCAGTGCAGAACATGCAATGGTTCTCCTAGATTGTAAACTCCAAGGAGCAGGGCCCTCCTATCCCTCTTGTATTGAACTGTATTGTCTCCTGCTATATTGTAAAGCACTGAGCAAACTGTTGGCGCTATATAAATCCTGTATTATAATAATAATAATAATAAAAATAATGGTACAAATGTCATTAAACCTAATTTACACAGAAAAAAACTTTTGAATTTATTCTAAGTGGATTAGACTAGTACACAGAACCCAACACTGAAGGACAAAAGTATCATAATTATGAAATAATTACATTTTATGTGATACAAAAATAAAATATTGTACTAAAATTTCTGAAATTCATGACTGTTTCATTTTCTTTATATAAGAAATAGTTATCCCATTACTGTCCAAATGTGTTGAGGAGGAATGTCATTTTTATTTCAAATATTTATTTTGTCAATATTTTATAGTGATTTTTCTCTTTGAGTGCAATAGCATGTTGCTCTTTCTTCTGACACTCTTCAAACAAATTTTTACATCTCAAGAGCTTTCCTTCAGTGATACAGCTAGTGTCACCAAAGATCAAAAAGCAGCTTCTCATTATTAATGCATCAAATACACTTTTCAGAGGGAAGCAATACACTGTCCAGACATTAGATTTTTTTTTCTCAGTAACTTTCTTTACCTAACAAGCATTCAACAAATTTTATATGACAACCATTCCTGTGCGATTTTTTAATCTAATTTTATTTTGTGATTTAGAATTTTCTCTTCATCTTACAAATGTTTAAAATTGGCAGTTAATATATTATTTTATTTTATAAAAAGAAATAATTGACTGTGGGCTTCTTAAACTGTACATTTTCTAGTGGAATAATTAGGATATCACGAGATACCATTAAGAGGTTTAAGCAGACTATACATGGCTCAAATTTCAGCCAATTCCATCAAAATCAGCTGAAATTCAAGCCAGGAGTCGTCCTGTCAGGGCCACAAAATATATTTGAAAAATTGAGATAGCTGGGTGGAAAATTTTGAGATAAACAGTGATTGCATCCTATCAAATGCAATCACCATTTGGGTATTCAGACAGCCCACAGGTGCTTCAGTTGTCAGAATACAAAAGCCAGCAGGGGAAATTCCTTTATCAAGGCTGTTTAGCATAGATGGGAGTATCAGTAAAATTCTGTTGTCTAGCCCACAAAAAAATCTAAACGTGTATGGCTAGCTTTTCCTTTAAAGTTAAAGTATATGTGAAGCCTAACAATGAACTTTTCTTGCAGATGGTCCATCGCAATCAATCAGTTTCTACCATACACTGTTCAGTTGACTATTGAAAATGAAAACCAGAAGGTGTTGATTGCCATGCACAGCTGCTGCAGGTTCTAACTGCTCTAGTTTTGACAAATTACCCCTCTTTGTGCCCTTGGATAAGAAACTGCCCGTGGAACAATTAATCTGTAGGTTCTCAAGTACTTTATTATACAGTAAATATAGATTCCTAAGAATTGGCTGGAGTTTTCTCCTTGAAGGATTCCTGAGAAAGATTCTATGAGATAAGGTAAGATCTATAATAAATTGCAAAACAAGTGTTAAAAATAGGTCCTGTTTTTTGGGGACTGTCATCTTGCCTTCTATCGGTTGATGCCAAGAAGGCATTTGCTAGACTCAGTTGGTGGTTCCTTCTCTACTCTCTGAGAGCACAGATTAGAAGTAATGGATCTTTGTCGGTTCCTTTTCAAATTTATAATTATACAAGGCTGGGTTGTCCACTATCACCCCTTCTCTATGTAATTACCATGGAGCATTTAGCATTAGCTATCCATAACATTTCGTTCAATCCCTTCATCCATAGGCAAAGAATATAAATTGGCCCTCTATGCAGATGATGTTCTCATATACATCACTTGTCCTAAAGTTAGTATTCCTTCTATTTTATGAGAATTTCACCTGTTTGGTTAATTTAGTACTATTAAAGTCAATTTTGATTAAATTTGAAATGCTTACTATTTCACTACTCCAAATTGTAAATGGCAACTTGTGGTTGTAAAATATTGGGGAATTAAAATCCCTACAGCTCTTAAGTCCTTATAGAGTTTAAATTACTTACCTCTATTATTAAAAAGCTGATCTTAAGATATGGGTTGCTCTATCATTATCTTGGTTTGGATACATTAATGCAATTGAAATGGATATTCTCCCAAAATGTATAACTGTATGCCAAACCATCCCCATCATCCTGTCAAAATCATTTTTTTACACAATTCCATAAATGTTTATCCCAGTTTGTGTAGAAATCATCTAAACCCACACTTAACTGTGAAGTTTTATTCAGAAAAAAAATGCAATGGCACAGGCTTACCTGATTTAGAGATACACAAAGTTACCGGTACATTCTTCTCACACATTTTTGATTTGGTACAATCAGAAGCAAAATAACAAACACCTGGTCTAATAAGAAATAGGCACCTCACACTTCACAGGGCAGCAGTATGGGTCTCTCTGTCTGACACTGACACTCCTAATACATGGCCTCTTTCGGTCTATATTACTCTTCATTGTTAACGTCAGATTCTATGGCATTTCTCTTTTTTGATCCTAACAAACCCTCTTACTTCTTTATTAATCAATCCAAATTTTCCAATTGGCCTCCATCTTGATACTTTTCTAAGCTTGGATGGATATTTTCTGACCTCAGTTATGACATAGTATATCAACAGACTCACTGTTTCCCTTTTGAACCAGGCTCTTTACCCCAGTTCTAAAGGGTTCTGGCTAACCTATACACAACTTTAGATCTATTATCAATTCATTCTCCTGGGCACTAATGTAGAGATCTGTGATAACTTTGGAACAGCTTTGTGTTTCCTCCCCACCACCATAACATACCATCTCTATGTTGTGACTACAAAAAAAGTGTAGCATTACCCACTATTCAAATCAAGTGATTATGAATGATGGTGGAATCCTCCTATGCATAAATCAACTCTATGTTACTGTGTATTCCTTAGCCATTTCCAAGCTATCTTCCAGCCTACCTTCCTACACTGATATGTGGGCCTCAAAGTTAGGTCACTGTATTACTGATGAAGAATGGGAGAAGATTTTTATGTATACTCATAAACTCACTATGTCCTGTGAAGTCCTGGAGTGAAATTTAAAATATTGTCACAAGGGTATCTAACTCAAATTATGGTCTATTTATCTGTTTAATTCTGATACCTGTTAGAGATGTCATTCTGCTCCAGGTACTATTCTCCATATTTGGTGGGAATGTACACTCATCAACATTTTTATGGAATGCCATCCTTTCTTTAAATAATAGAAAAGTATATATAATATCAGTATATATAATATCAGTAATATGTTGAAAACTCTCCAGAAACTATGATTCTTACACTGCTTCTTACACTGCTTCCACAATCCTTGTCCTAAGTAAAGAGCACTATATTATGTTTCTTTATCTTTGCTGCTCATGAACTGATTTCCAGATGCTAGAAATCTAGTAATATTCCCTTTTTTCCTGAATGGTTGGAGGCTCTCAATGACAAAATACAGATGAAGAGTTTGGTAGCTAATGAAAAGAAAACAAATTGCAGACATCCTTGGCCTGGTGACTCTTTAACACCTACTGGGCACTTTCACGCCCTTCCTGCCCAGGCCTATTTTCAGTTTTCAGTGGTGTCGCACTTTGAATGATGATTGTGCGGTCATGCAGCACTGTACCTAAATCACATTTTTATATTTTTTTTTAGACAGATAGTGCTTTCTTTTGCTGGTAGTTAATCATCACTGGTTTTTTTAATTTTTTTCTTAACAAACCAAAAAAGCCAAAAAAATTAAAAAAAAAAAGTTTTTCTTAGTTTCTGTTACAGAATGTTGTAAATAAGTAATTTTTCTCCATCACTGATGTGTGCTGATGAGGCTGCACTGATAGGCGGTACTGGTGGGCACTGATAGGTAGAACTGATATACAGTACTGATAGATGGCACTGATAGGCGGCACTGATGGGTACTGATAGGCATCATTGATGGGCACTGAAAGGCAGCACTGACGGGCACTGATAGTACTGATATGTGGCACTGATAGGCAGTACTGACTGGCACTGATAGACAGCACTGAATGGCCCTGATAGGTGGCACTGATTGACACTGATAGGTGGCACTGATTGACATTGATAGGCAGCACTGACTGACACTGATTGGCACTGATAGATGAGACTGATGGGTACTGATATACTGTACTAATGAGGAGGCACTGCTAGGCAGCACTGCTGGGCATTGACAGGCATCACTGCTGGGCACTGAAAGGCAGCACTGATGGGAATGTATATGTGGCACTGATGGGCACTAATAGGCAGCACTGATTGGTACTGATAAGCAGCAGTGATGGCCACTGATAGGTGGCACTGATGGGTACTGATAAACTGCACTGATGAGGAGGCACTGATAGCTGGCCACTGATGGGCAGTGATTGGCATCACTGATGGACAAAGAAAGGCAGCACTGATGGGCACTGATGGACACTGATATGTGGCATTGATTGGCACTGATATGTGGCATTGAAGGGCACTGATCTGCTGAAATGATGGGTACTGAAAGGTAGCACTGATGGGGCTGCACTGATCATCGGGGCTCTGATGATCAGTGCCTTGATTATCAGTGTAGATGTCCCCTCTGAGGAATGCAGCTTACTGGCTCTCCTCTCCTCACGTGCTGTCAGCATTTCCTGTTTAAATGTGATGAGCTGTGTTTGGATACAGCTGATCACATGGTAGAGCTTACATCATCTGCTCTTTACTGCGATTGGTGATCCACTGTGTCCTAGGGACACAGCTCACCACCGATCGCCATGCTACGCGCCCCGGGGGTGCGCGTGAACAGCTAGAGTGGCAGGACATCATATGATGTCCTCCCAGAACAAGAGAGCTCCCACCCATCTGTCATTTTTTATTTAGTGGGCTGGAGGCAGTTAAAGACTCTCAAAAAGCACAAGATTTTCTAAAATTTTCGAAATTTTCTGAATTGTACTTAGATGGCCTAGCTCTAGATACCTAAATACTTTGGAACATTGCTGACAATATGGGAATGCATTTCCTATACTCAAGAACTTTGTGTGCCCTGATTGTCAAGACTAACTTTGGCAAGATATGATGCTTGGGTAGTGTTGTGGAGAGACTTGAGGCTTCAGGCTCAGAACTCTATTTTCTTTTTTTCTTTCTTTTTCTTTGTCTTCTATTTCTATTATTTACTTTTACTTTTCTTCTTTTCTCTGTATTATATTCTCCATTTTATATCTTTATTTCATATAATTATATTTCAAATATATTTGTTATCACTTTGTTTAAAGGGTTCCCTAATGCAATATCCCTTTTCTTTCATTCTATTCATATAAATGCCATAACTGTTACATTTTGGTGGTGTGGAGGAAACACAAAGCTGTTCCAAAGTTGTCACATATCTCTGTACATTAATGCCATGGAGAATGAATTGATAATAGCTCTAACGTTGTGTATAGATTAGCCCGGTTCTAAAGTCAGACAGTGAGTCTGTTATATACTGTATCATAATTGAGGTCAGAAAATATTTTCCTGACAGCTCCATGTCAGCACAGCTGGGAACTAAATAACCACACAGCGGAGGGATAATGCTACACAATCCTCAATTCTGGCTAAAAGTAGATGCCAGGATTCCTCTGCCAAACACAACTGTAAGTTAAGACTGTTTCTATACAGTAATGAGCCATGAATGTATATATTAACCCTCACGTAGCTTCCTTTCAGATAGTGTCACTCAGTCGATACCTTTCGGGTAGACAGTGATGTGATCCCTCTGGCACTGTCAACCCTTTCAACTTGTAGGCCAAGGAGATGAGTTTCACCAACCAAGAGGCAATAATCTTGTTGGAAGCAGTGAAATCATTGCACACTCCACCTGGAATGACAAACAAGTGCTCCAATTTCCTGATGCCAGATGTCACCTTGATGTAACATTTTAAAGCTTGGCCCACATCTGATAACATCTGGCTAACTTCTTTGGTACTCCCCAATAGGGATGTAGGAAGGACAATTTTTTGAGTGATATGGACTCTGTAGGCCATTTAGGCATGATCTTGAGCATCTGCATGAATACCACCCTATTTGGGATGAACATAAGAAAATGTTCTTTAACCGCCTCCAGCCCGCCATATAGTAAAATGACGGAGGCAAGGCGGTTCTCTCGTTCTGGGAGGATGTCATATGACGTCCTATTATTCTAACCGCGTATGTGCTGCTCCGGGAGCATGCAGCGTGGCGATCGGTGGTGCACTGTGTCCCTCGGACACAGCGGATCCCCGATCAATGGAAAGTGCTAAAGATGTCGGCTCGGTCATGTGATCAGCTGTGTCCAATCACAGCTGATCACATGTAAACAGGGAAATGCCGGTTATCCACATTTCTCTCCGCACGAGCTGTCACACTGACAGCTCGTGAGGAGAGGAGAGCCGGTAATTGCCATTCCTCGGAGGGGACATGCACACAGATCATCAGAGCACTGATGATCTGTGTAGCCCCAGCAGCGCCACCTGTCAGTGTCCATCAGTGCCAGCTCTCAGTGCTCATCCATGCCACGTGCCAGTGCCCATCAGTGCCACATCAGTGCCACATTTCAGTGCCCATCAGTGCAACTTCAATGCCACATATAAGTGTGCATCTAAACTGCCTTTCAGTGCCAGTCAGTGCCACCTATCAATGCCAGTCAGTGCTACCTATCAGTGCTGCCAATCAGTGCCACCTATCAGTGCCAGCCAGTGCCGCCTATCAGTGACAGTCAGTGCTGCCTATCAGTGTGAATCAGTGCCACCTATCAGTGCCCGTCAGTGCTGCTTATCAGTGCCGCCTAACAGTGCAAGTCAGTGCCACCTAACAGTGCCAGTCAGTGCTGCCTATCAGTGCCCATCAGTGATGCCTGTCAATGCCCATCAGTGCTAACTACCAGTGACTCCTCATCAGTGCCACCTATCAGTGCCCATCAGTGCAGCCTCATTAGCGCACATCAGTGAAGGAGAAAATCACTTATTTACAAAATTTTATAACAAAAACTAAGAAAAAAAATTTCAGTGGTTTTTGGTTTGTTTAAGAAATAATAAAAAACCCAGAGGTGATTAAATACCACCAAAATAAAGCTCTATCTGTCACAAAAAAATGATAAAAATTTCATATGGGTACAGTGTTGCGTGACATTGTCATTCAAAGTGCAACAGCCCTGAAAGCTGGAAATTGGCCTGGGCAGGAAGGGGGTATAAGTGCCCTGTAGGCTTGTGGTTAAACCCCAGGGCCACTAATACGGACACTCTTCTGGTTGATGAAATTACCACCAGGACAGCAGTTTTCAGTGAGAGGTACCACAGGGGGGGCACTTTGTTTAAAGGCATCTGATGCAAACAAGTCCAACACCAATGGGAGATCCCACTTCACAAACAACAATCCCTTAGGTAGGTTTCAACCAAGTTGCAGCTTGAAGAACAGTGTAAGTCAGTGTTGGATGCCCACTGTAAGTCTGTGAAGGCAGAGATAGCTGAAATGTGGGCCCATAGTGTACGTACACCTAAACCTAAATCAAGCCCCACCTGCAGAAACTTCAGTATGTGACAAACTTGTGAAGACCCCAGTGTAAAACCTTAATCAGCAGCAATCCTGTGAATTTATGTCATATTCTACAGTAGGCACTGTTATTGCTGTTCTTCTTTGCTTTCATAAGAGCATTCACAACCTTTACAGAGTACCTGAGATCTATTAGCCTCTGCCTCTCAAAACCCAAGCCATGAGCTTGAACCTGTCAGATGTTGGAGGAATGGGACTTTGGAGAATATCCAATCTTACCAAGAGAGGGAGTGGATACTTGACACTCATTAGGAGGAGCAGAAGGTACCAAGACCTCTTCAACCAATCTGGGATAACTACCAGAACTATCACCTTCCCCTGCCACTGCCTCAGCAGGAAGCAGAGAATCAAAGGGAGAGGCAGACATGCATAAGCTGTTCTGGAGATCCACTCTGCGATTGGCACCTCCACCGTTATGGCTTATGCATGATGGACCCTGGAACAGAACTTCAGCAGCTTGGTGTTGACTGGAGATGTGAAATGTTCTATCTCTGAAAGAGATTACCAAGCCCCTTTGTTCTGGAAAGACTTTCATCAGTCTGGACCATTCATTGTCGTCCAGGATTGTCCTGGACAAATTGTTTGTCTAAAGATTCTTCCAACCAGGTACATAGGCCCCAGCTGCAGGATAATGACTTGGGCCAGCTCTAGAATCAGAGAAACCTCCTTCAGGAGGGAGACCCCTTGTTTCTGGATGTAGGCCACAGTTATTGTGCAGTCTAACTTCACCAGGACAGGTGAAGGACAGGTTCACCCTGGATGAGCTGGCTGAAGTCCTGGAATTCCATTCTTAACTCATGGATGTTGGACACGATCTTGGACTCTTGAAAAAGGCCATTGGTCCTAAGCCCATTGTTCCTGAATTAGGGCTTTCCAACTATTTTGCTGGTGTCTTACTGCACTAGTCACTAGATTGTCAGATAGGAATGATTTGGCAGAAGATTCCACTTCTCCAACCACAAGTTTAGACTCGCTTTTATACAGAATGTAATCCATATCTTCTGACCTAGGCCCTCTGACTGTTACCTGTCTAGAAACCCAACTTTAAAGGGGGAGAGTGCTCAGCTGAGACTACCAGACCGACTGGAGCGAGGTGCTTAATGCAACCCAATCTGAGACATGAAGGATGAAAGAACTCCAAAATATAAAATAAAGTCTTGCGAGCTACTATGGTACCTAAAAATAGTGTCAAACTTATGTGAAAAATTATATTAAAACAGTAGATCTCCTACACATCACACATACCCATACAAATGTGTCATCATTATACAAACAAATATATTAGTGTCTTGCTCCACTGATAAGTATATGAAAATTGTATATTATCTGCAATCTTAAAAGTCTTTCCAAAATCAATGCAACTGTTTCAGTATATGTGTCCATATTTCATCCATGAATTCACACTCCTTTCAGTGATGTAGACAAACCAACTTGTGCTTGGTTCACCTCTGCTATATTACTGTGACAACCATGCGTGCACCTACACCAGTTGTGCTCTCACCTGGTAAATATGACCAAACCGTTAAGTGAGGTCATATATAACTTTTGTCCCTTATGTGGACTGTGGCTGGATGGGATTGTTATCCTGCAGAGTTAGAGATCGCCTCACTTTCTTAAAGATCTTCCTTGTAATGATGGGCTCACATGTTTAGGTCCCAGCGTCCACGGCTCGCCTCATTACCCACTTTGTGGTACATTACAAATGTGGGAGTGCCAATGTAATAAAATACGTTCTCCGGCTGCTTCAGTGAGCTTTCTGTGTCTTTGAGTGCTCTGCCTGCTTGTGTCTGCAAGATCTAATTAATCTGTAGCTAGTTCTCACCTGCAGATAATTGGGCTCAGAGGTCGCTGAGGTGAGCAGTGGATGCTGGGACCTAAAAATGTGAGCCCATCATTACAAGGAAGATCTTTAAGAAAGTGAAGGGATCTCTAACTGCAGGATACCAATCCCATGCAGCCATAGTCCACATAGGGGACACAAGTTACATATGACCTCAGTTAACAATTTGGGCATATTTACCATGTGAGAGCACAACTGGTGAAGGTGCACTCATGGTTGTCACACTAATATAGAAGAGGGGAACCAAGCACAAGTCGGTTTGTCTACATCACTGAAAGAAGTGTGAATTCATGGATGAAATAGGGACACTTATATACTAGAACAGTTGCATTGATTTTGGAAAGACTTTTAAGATTGCAGATTATATACAATTTTCTTATACTTATCAGTTGAGCGTTACACTTGTATATTTGTTTGTATAGAACTCCAAAATATGTTCTGAAATGAATGCCTTGAGTGACCATGTGTCCGTTACTAAAGCTGTACCTATGTCCAAAGAGGAGCCACCAAGTGCCCATAAGATATGTGAGGATGGCACAATCCCCAAAATACCAGAAAGCATCCTGACATGAAGCTCTTCACTGACTTCTTGGATTATGTACTGGCTTTTTCTTTGACTCCCAGCCAGAAATGCAGAATCTACCCTCTCTGGAGTGAGCATGGAAACTGACTCTTGAACTTCAGTCTCCTTTAACTCAACAGATGTTCATCTTGAGGCAGGAAGCCAAATTGACCACTAATAATTTAGGCTTTACCTTCTAAGATCAAGAACAATGCAGTGATTGAGTACGTCCTTGAAGGCCGCAGCATCTTCTAATGGTAAAGTCACGTAAATGGCCAATCCCATAAGGGGTTATTCAAAACCCTTGACATCCTGCTGTGACAACATGCTTCAATCTTGTACAATGAGCACTTGATTCAGACATCATAAGGGAATTGTCAAGCTGTCCTCTGGAGGCACTTGAAATACTTCCACAGCTTTGCTTCAAGTCATGTTCATCCATGAGTTCTTTGGACAAATCTGGTGAGGGTTGATTTGCCTGAGAAAGTTCTGAGACAGCTGATCGGCAGAATATTTGATCCATTCACAAGGTGATTGGAAACAACTCCTTTAGAATGTATTGACCGCATGGTCAATAAATGTGATAACGTGTTAGGTGTCAACTTCTTTATCTCTGTCTGCTCAAACCAGCAGAGCTCATACAGGCATGCTCATTAATAGAATAGATAACCCCTTCACAGTGTGAGTGGAGACACTCCTTTAGAGTGTATTAGCCTCATGTGATAACTTGTTAGGTGTCCTCATCTTTATCCTTGGTTGCTTGAACAAAGCAGTATTCATGCAGTCATGTCCAACTGCATCATCCTCTGTGGAAATTCTTAAGAGGGCTGTTTCGTCTGGGAAGCCTAGGCCACTTCTCATTGCCAAAGCAGATAACCCTTTCAAAGGGAAAGTGGAAACCACTCCTTTAGAGTGTATTGACAATGTGGTTATTGAATGTTACATCCTGTTAGGTATCATCATCTCTATCCCTGGCTGCTTACAGAAGCAGGATACATACAATCATGCTCATCTGCATCTTCCTGTTCATAGAGTCTGAAGAGGTGGTCTTGCATGGCACAGCTATGAGACTTCAGATAGTCAAAACATATAGCCCTTTCACAGGGTGAGTGGAAACAACTCCTTTTGAGTGTAATGGCCCTTGTTTAATGAATGTTACAACATATTAGATGTCATCATCCTCATTTCTGGTTGCTTGAAAAAATACCGTCATGTACGTCTGTCTCTTCCCCTTTGGAGAGTCTGAAGAGGCTTTTATGCCTTGGAAGGCTATTATACTGCTCAGTGCTAGAGCATATAAACCCTTTACAGGGTGAGCAAAACACTTACATTCATGTTCATCATGCAGTCATGTTCATCTGTGTCTTCTTTTTTGAAAAGTCTGAAGAGGGTTGTTTTAATTAGGAAAGCTCTGAGATTGCTCATTGCCAGACTAGATAATTTTTTCACAGGGTTTTGCCTTCCACTTAACAAAGCAGCTAAAAAAATAATAATAATGTAATGAAGTAGAAAATAGCTTGCTTAGTAACACACCCTAAAGGGTTAACAACTGCTAGATGGAGGTTGATACTGCAGCTTCCAACCACAGACAGATTTCACCAGGTAGTTAATGAACCAAACATTGCCTTGCCAGAGAGCAGGAGATAATGAAAATGTTTTGTTAAGAAGAGAAATAAAAAGGTAGGAATCTGCCACAGAGTTAAAATAGTCTGCAAACCATCCCAGGGAATTGTTGACATCATAAAGACCTCCTCTTTTTTTTTGAGAAACTGGAGAGCACAAAGAAAATATAAAAGGATGTCCTATAGTCCAACAGGCAATGCTGGCTACAGTAGTCATCCACAGGCGACTTCTCTACACTCTCTGGGAATGCTGGTCTTTTGAGGGGGTTGACATAATGGCACAATAGTAAAGCAAACATTAGAAGACACCAACAGGTTAATGCCATGTGTGAACAGACAAAGTATTAATTTGTGCACTTGTTATGAAGAGTACTACCTGTAGAGGAGCTCAGGGTTTGCACAGCAGCTGCAGGGAGCAAGGCACAATACCCAACAATACAGCATTCATTTGGATACACAGAGCATTTTTAAATTTAGCTCACCCAATCGACTGTAAACACTGGCACTGCATAGGTCTGTGTGCCTAGGGGAGACTCTGCTGACACCACTGCCCACTTCATATGGACCCAGTAGACCCCAGACAAGGCTGTTAGTCATGATAAAAGTCACTTCGAGGACCATCAGTGGGACTCCCTGGATTACGGGTCATTTAGCCGGTACACCAGGGGCCAAGTCCAGCTGAAACCCACATGCAAGGACAGACAGCCAGCCCTTTAGACCAACCAGGTAGAGGAGCACACCTAGGCCCTGGACATGGGAGGAAAAAAGAAGAACTCCAAGGTGCTAGGAGGGCTCAAATTTATGAGTTAGGTCCTGGAAGAATGAGGGGGGCAGGGACCTTACCCCTTACCTGATCTGTCAGAAAATTGTCATTTAGGCAGGAATTACATTTTTAATAGAACACAATAGGGAAAATGTTGTTCTCTTCTCCCCATTGTAAATTGCATCATTGATCAAGTATATTGCAGAGGAGAGATCATCAGACAAGTGGAATTTAAGAAGTTTTACTTGCCTCTATATAGATACACTGGTTAACTGATGCATTTTAACTGAATATGTCAGTAATGTAAAATAATTTGTTTCAAAACACTTCACACTTGATTTATTGCAGAGAGTGCATAAGTTCAAAAAACAGTTCTAAGTTTATTGCACATGACTTGATAGGAAATGAAATATTTAAGGCTGATCATTAAACTAACTTTCAAGATGATATGCAATGCATTTACATCAGAACTACGGATGTATATGTTATCAGTCAGAGTATTAGCTGAAATTTCAAGTGGAAAATGCAATAGACAAAATATGATAAATGATTTATTGTCTTTGAGCAAGTGTCTTTACTGCTACTATGCACATCAAATAAGATCTTGGTCAGATTATTTCTGAAGGCAATAGATTAGAAAGTAATGAGCCTTTAGCTTCCGACATTTTTATAACAGTCCTGCAAGATAATACAGGATATACTTCATAAATAGCATTGATGTAAGTAACATTTAAAGGAAATGCAACCAAATGTTGATTGAAAAAATACTCTGAAACTTTGGTCTTAAAATATTTGCTGGACAAAACTTTTACTGCTGTGACCAGAGATAATAATGTCTGAGGCAGGCACTGATATTATAGTGTTTTCACATTAACAGTTACAGTTACGGTTTTTGTTCTTTTGTATTTAGTGGTGAATGGTACATAGTTACATAGATGGTAAGGTTGAAGATGCAAGTCCATCCAGTTAAACCTGTGTGGGTGTGTGCACGTATTTATGTTAAAACCCATATCCCTCTGTACTGTGTTCTCTAAGAAGCCTATCCAAGAGTTTTTTTAAACTAACAATAATTTCCACTGACACCCCTGATTGTGGAAGCTAGTTCCACATCCTTACCGCTCTGAAAGTGAAACCCCCCCTACACAGTTTAAGATTAAACCACTTCTCCGTCAATTTCAATGAGTGGCATCATGTCTTATTACACTCCTTGAGACTGAATAGTTTATTCTTTATGCCAGAATCACCATTAAGATATTTGTATATCGCTATCATAGCGTCTCTTCTCCAGGGAGAATACGTTTAATGTTTGTAGTCGTTCCTTGTAACTGAGGTCCTCCAGTCCCATTATTAACTTTGTTGCCCTTCTCTGGACTCTCTCCAGTTCCAGCATGTCCTACCTGAGGACTGTCCCAAGAATAGTGCTGTGCTGCCCCCTAGTGATCCATTCATCTGTTTTCTGCATCTATTCAGTACACTGCAGAAGTATTTTGACCAAATCCTCATTTTTATGCATATTATCCAACTCCAAGCTGTATAAACCTAAATGTTTATTGGATTGAAGTATACCGGGTGATGTGTATTTGTGTAATGAGGGAGGGTATGGCCTAAGGAAATCAATACCCTATATCAAGGTGTGCATAATTATTAGGCAGATTATTTTCCTCAGGAAAAATGGGCCAAAAAAGAGATTTCACCGACCCTGAAAAGTCAAAAATTGTAATAGTCTGTAAATAGTCTTTCAGAGGGATGCAGCACTATTGAAATTTCTAAGATTTTGGGGCATGATCACAGAACCATCAAATATTTTGTTGCAAATCAACAAGATTGCAAGAAACATGTTGAGAAAAAAGATGCAAATTAACTGTCAAAGATTTGAGAAGAACCAAACCTGAAGCTACCAGGAACCTGTTTTTCTCCAGTGCTGTCATATTCTAGAACTACAACCTACCTGGAGTGCCCAGAAATACAAGGTGTTCAGTTCTCAGAGACATGGCCAAGGTAAAGAAGGTTGAAATCCGACCACCACTGAACAAGACACATAAGTTGAAACAACAAGACTGGGCCAATAAATATCTGAAGACAGATTTTCCAAAGGTTTTATGGACTGATGAGATTAGAGTGACTCTTGACAGACCAGATGGATGGGCCTGTGGCTGGATCAGTAATGAGCATAGAGCTCCACTTCTACTCAGATTCCAGCACAGTGGAGGTGGGATTCTGGTATGGGCTGGCATTATTACTGTAATAATAGCAGCCCATACCAAAACCCCAAATCCACCTTGCTAGTGTCTGAGTTGAAGTGGAGCTCTCTGCCCATTACTGATCCAGCCACAGGCCCATCCATCTGGTCCATCAAGAATCACACTCATCTTATCAGTCTGTATTGTATCCTTACTTTCTGAGGACTGGTGACCAGCACTGGACAGCATACTCAAAATGTAGCCAAACCAGAGTTTTATAAAGTGGCATTTTTATAGTTTTATCTCTTGAATAAATGCCCCTCCCCTAGAGGATCTCTCCAAAGTGAGCAAATTGCATTCATTTTTGTAGCCTCCAAGTGCATTATTTTACATTTTTCAACATTAAACCTAATTTTCCATGTATCTGCCCACCCCTAATTTTATTGAGGTTGTCTTACAGAGTTTCTGTATCCTGTTGTGAAGTTATTGCCCTACTTAGCTTTGTATCATCTGCAAACACTGAGACTGAGCTAGTTATGCCAGTCTATATATCATTTATTAATAAATTAAACAGAACTGGTCACAGCACAGAGCCTTAGGTTGTCCCACTTACCACTACAGATCAGTCTAAGTATACAATATTTATCACTACCCTTGTAGATCACAAACTCACGGTTCCCTAGGGTGTGGAAACTAAGCTCCAGCCTGCTTCTTTACCAGGGCCCCTGATGGTGGGGATGAACTTGCAGCAAGCTGGAATCAGGTCTCTGCTCCCAGGTATGCCCAGCTGAAGATGCAGAGATCACTCATGTGAGCAGAGTACAAACTGCAGGAGAGTGGCAAACAAGCAGAGATGGTGGACAAAGTCAGGATCGGTTCATGGGTAGCCAGGCACAAGATAGAAAAGAAACATGTAAACAGCAGCTCAGAGAAACTGCCCAGGCAACGTGGGCTACACTGGGCATATCTTATATAGGCAAACACACTAGGAGGCGGGCCAGGAAGTAATGGAAGGGAGTGAAATAAAAATAAAAACTCACAAAATAGGAGGTGACTCCCATAGATGAGCACAGCCAAGCCACGCATGTGAAAGGAATTAGAGTAGGAAAGACACTGCAGGAAGGAGGTAAGAATACACAGGCAGAAAACTTCACACTAACTTGTGACACCGCCGGACAGATCAGTTTCTGTCAGTTTGGCACCCACACTATCGTTAAGTAAGTGATTGTTATCATTATGTCAGTGATCGCCTGCACTTCAAAATAGAATTTTCCTTAATACACTATTTTTTCTCTCTCTCTATCAACAAATATCATTTTACATCTTATTACATTACGCTCTTTTCATTTGACACTCTTAATACACTGTTTTCTGACTATCATCTTTATCCATTTTTTCCCTGTTTTACGATTTCCAGGAGGGAGATTCGGCTCTGTTATCTGGGAAGAACGTTGGCTAAGGCTCAGAGCTCAGTTATTGCAGAGAGTCCTCCGCTGAGCCTGTCCTCACCACTCACACAAACAAATTTGCAAGCATAACATGCCCTACATATCTTGGAGGATCCGTGAGGGGGATCCACAAAAGCTCTTTGATCCGCAAGGGTCGAAGTGATGAGGTGAGAGGCTTATCCAGATGGTGGTCGGATTGTCAGATTTACATGCACTCAGAGATCTACATGAGTTTTGTTTATGGTCACTAATAGAGATGAGCGAATCGAACCAGGCGAAGTGGAATTCGTTTCGAATTTCAGGAAAAATTCGATTCGCGTCGAATCCGAATATTTGCATACTTCGGGTGCGCGAATCGGATTTTTCCCGATCAGCCGGCAAAAGTGTCCCTGCAGAGAGCTCCGCTATTTCTGACAGTTCTTTGACAGTTCCTTCACATGTACAGCGGTTGAAACATTGTATCTATTTGTTTCCATTTAGGATACAGATGTTTTTATTCAAAAATAAATAGATACAATGTTTCAACCACTGTAAATGTGAAGGAACTGTCAGAGAACTGTCAGAAATAGCGGAGCTCTCTGCAGATACACTTTTTGCTGTACTGGAATACTTCTTCTTTTCATTCTTCTTTTCATTCTTCTCATTCTTCTTTTCATTCTTCTTTTCATTCTTCTTCTCATTCTTCTTTTCATTCTTCTTCTTCTTTTCATTCTTCTTTTCATTCTTCTCATTCTTCTTTTCTTCTTCATGAAAAGAAGAATGAGAAGAAGAATGAAAAGAAGAATGAAAAGAAGAATGAAAAGAATGAAAAGAAGAATGAAAAGAAGAAGAAGAATGAAAAGAAGAATGAGAAGAAGAATGAAAAGAAGAATGAGAAGAAGAATGAGAAGAATGAAAAGAAGAATGAGAAGAATGAAAAGAAGAATGAAAAGAAGAAGAAGAAGAATGAAAAGAAGAAGAAGAATGAAAAGAAGAATGAAAAGAAGAAGAAGAAGAATCTTTTCATTCTTCTCATTCTTCTTTTCATTCTTCTTTTCATTCTTCTTCTTCTTTTCATTCTTCTTTTCATTCTTCTTCTTCTTCTTTTCATTCTTCTTCTTCTTCTTTTCATTCTTCTTTTCATTCTTCTTCTTCTTTTCATTCTTCTCATTCTTCTTTTCATTCTTCTTCTTCTTCTTTTCATTCTTCTTCTTCTTTCCATTCTTCTTTTCATTCTTCTTCTTTTCATTCTTCTTCTTCTTCTTTTCATTCTTCTTTTCATTCTTCTTCTTCTTTTCATTCTTCTTCTTTTCATTCTTCTTTTCATTCTTCTCATTCTTCTTTTCATTCTTCTCATTCTTCTTTTCATTCTTCTTTTCATTCTTCTTCTCATTCTTTTTTTCATTCTTCTTCTTTTCATTCTTCTCATTCTTCTTTTCTTCTTCATGAAAAGAAGAATGAGAAGAAGAATGAAAAGAAGAATGAAAAGAAGAAGAAGAATGAAAAGAAGAATGATAAGAAGAATGAAAAGAAGAATGAAAAGAAGAATGAGAAGAATGAAAAGAAGAATGAGAAGAAGAATGAGAAGAAGAATGAAAAGAAGAATGAGAAGAAGAATGAGAAGAATGAAAAGAATGAAAAGAAGAATGAGAAGAAGAAGAAGAAGAATGAAAAGAAGAATGAAAAGAAGAAGAAGAAGAATCTTTTCATTCTTCTCATTCTTCTTTTCATTCTTCTTCTTCTTCTTTTCATTCTTCTTCTTTTCATTCTTCTTCTTCTTTTCATTCTTCTTTTCATTCTTCTTCTTCTTCTTTTCATTCTTCTTCTTCTTTTCATTCTTCTTTTCATTCTTCTTCTTCTTCTTTTCATTCTTCTTTTCATTCTTCTTCTTTTCATTCTTCTTTTCATACTTCTCATTCTTCTTTTCATTCTTCTCATTCTTCTTTTCATTCTTCTTTTCATTCTTCTTCTCATTCTTCTTTTCATTCTTCTTCTTCTTCTTTTCATTCTTCTTTTCATTCTTCTCATTCTTCTTTTCTCCTTCTTTTCATTCTTCTTTTCATTCTTCTTCTTCTTCTTTTCATTCTTCTTTTCATTCTTCTTCTTCTTCTTTTCATTCTTCTTCTTCTTTCCATTCTTCTTTTCATTCTTCTTCTTCTTCTTTTCATTCTTCTTCTTCTTCTTTTCATTCTTCTTTTCATTCTTCTTCTTCTTTTCATTCTTCTTCTTCTTCTTTTCATTCTTCTTTTCATTCTTCTCATTCTTCTTTTCATTCTTCTCATTCTTATTTTCATTCTTCTTTTCATTCTTCTTCTTCTTTTCATTCTTCTTTTCATTCTTCTTCTTCTTCTTTTCATTCTTCTTTTCATTCTTCTTTTCATTCTTCTCATTCTTCTTTTCATTCTTCTTTTCATTCTTCTTTTCATTCTTCTTCTCATTCTTCTTTTCATTCTTCTTCTTCTTCTTTTCATTCTTCTTTTCATTCTTCTCATTCTTCTTTTCTTCTTCATGAAAAGAAGAATGAGAAGAAGAATGAAAAGAAGAATGAAAAGAAGAAGAAGAATGAAAAGAAGAATGAGAAGAAGAATGAAAAGAAGAATGAAAAGAAGAATGAGAAGAATGAAAAGAAGAATGAAAAGAAGAAGAAGAATGAAAAGAAGAATGAGAAGATGAATGAAAAGAAGAATGAGAAGAAGAATGAGAAGAATGAAAAGAAGAATGAAAAGAAGAAGAAGAATGAAAAGAAGAATGAAAAGAAGAAGAATGAAAAGAAGAATGAGAAGAAGAATGAAAAGAAGAATGAAAAGAAGAATGAGAAGAATGAAAAGAAGAATGAAAAGAAGAAGAAGAATGAAAAGAAGAATGAGAAGAAGAATGAGAAGAATGAAAAGAAGAATGAGAAGAATGAAAAGAAGAATGAAAAGAAGAAAAAGAAGAATGAAAAGAAGAAGAAGAATGAAAAGAAGAAGAAGAATCTTTTCATTCTTCTCATTCTTCTTTTCATTCTTTTTCTTCTTCTTTTCATTCTTCTTCTTCTTTTCATTCTTCTTTTCATTCTTCTTCTTCTTCTTTTCATTCTTCTTCTGAGGATGAGGATGAGGATGAAGAAGAAGAAGAAGAAGTAGGATGAAAATAAGAAGAATTCCAAGCCGGCAAAAAGTGTATCTGCAGAGCTCCGCTAAGTGTATCTGCAGAGCTCCGCTAAGTGTATCTGCAGAGCTCAGCGGTTGAAACATTGTATCTATTTGTTTTCATTTATGGAAACAAATAGATACAATGTTTCAACCGCTGTAAATGTGAATGTCAGAGAACTGTCAGAAATAGAGGAGCTCTGCAGATACACTTAGCGGAGCTCTGCAGATACACTTTTTGCCGGTTTGGAATTCTTCTTATTTTCATCCTACTTCTTCTTCTTCTTCTTCATCCTCATCCTCAGAAGAAGAAGAAGAGAATGAGGATGAGGATGAAGAAGAAGAAGTAGGATGAAAATAAGAAGAATTCCAAGCCGGCAAAAAGTGTATCTGCAGAGCTCCTCTATTTCTGACAGTTCTCTGACATAGAACTGTCAGAAATAGAGGAGCTCTGCAGATACACTTTTTGCCGGCTTGGAATTCTTCTTATTTTCATCCTACTTCTTCTTCTTCTTCATCCTCATCCTCTTCTTCTTCTTCTGAGGATGAGGATGAGGATGAAGAAGAAGAAGAAGAAGTAGGATGAAAATAAGAAGAATTCCAAGCCGGCAAAAAGTGTATCTGCAGAGCTCCGCTAAGTGTATCTGCAGAGCTCCGCTATTTCTGACAGTTCTCTGACATTCACTCCATACAGCGGTTGAAACATTGTATCTATTTGTTTCCATAAATGGAAACAAATAGATACAATGTTTCAACCGCTGTATGGAGTGAATGTCAGAGAACTGTCAGAAATAGCCTATTTCTGACAGTTCTCTGACATTCACTCCATACAGAGGTTGAAACATTGTTTGAACCGCTGTATGGAGTGAATGTCAGAGAACTGTCAGAAATAGGCTATTTCTGACAGTTCTCTGACATTCACTCCATACAGCGGTTGAAACATTGTATCTATTTGTTTCCATTTAAGGAAACAAATAGATACAATGTTTCAACCGCTGTAAATGTGAATGTCAGAGAACTGTCAGAAATAGAGGAGCTCTGCAGATACACTTAGCGGAGCTCTGCAGATACACTTTTTGCCGGTTTGGAATTCTTCTTATTTTCATCCTACGTCTTCTTCTTCTTCTTCTTCTTCATCCTCATCCTCAGAAGAAGAAGAAGAGGATGAGGATGAAGAAGAAGAAGAAGAAGAAGAAGAAGGATGAAAATAAGAAGAATTCCAAGCCGGCAAAAAGTATATCTGCAGAGCTCCACTAAGTGTATCTGCAGAGCTCCGCTAAGAAATAGCGGAGCTCTGCAGATACACTTTTTGCCGGCTTGGAATTCTCCTTCTTCTCATCCTTCTTCTTCTTCTCATCCTTCTTCTTCTTCTCATCCTTCTCCTTCTTCTCATCCTTCTTCTTCTTCTCATCCTTCTTCTTCTTCTCATCCTTCTTCTCATCCTTCTTCTTCTTCTCATCCTTCTTCTTCTTCTCATCCTTCTCCTTCTTCTCATCCTTCTTCTTCTCATCCTTCTCCTTCTTCTCATCCTTCTCCTTCTCCTTCTTCTCATCCTTCTCCTTCTCCTTCTCCTTCTCCTTCCTCATCTCCAAGGGCATTTAAATTAAAGGTACAGTGTTCTGCACTAATTTAAAGGCTCTCTGAAGCCTAGAAACCCTTTTTATAAGTTAAATTCGTAGCGAATAAATTCGCATCGAATCGAATTTCTTCCTCAAATTCGGCGAATCAGCCGAATCGAATTTTTGAATAATTCGCTCATCTCTAGTCGCTAACAGTAGTTATTGGAAGCACTGTTTTTTCTTTGGTCACCAGCAACATTTATTGGACTTTGAGAGCACTGTTGTCTGTACCATTTTAATGGTCTTTTCACTTCACAAGAGGCACGTGTGATTATAGATATATAATATTATATATATATGTATGCGTGTTATATATACATATATATATGGAAATGTTTTTTCACATGTTTTGAGTTATTTATTTTATTGTGTGGATTCAATGTTTTATGGGCACTAATTAATATTAATTGATATCACTGTCACATTTATATATATTTTTTTTTTTTATGAAATTTTGTGATTTCACATTTTTTATTATTTATGTGTGCATATATTTTTTGGGAGTAGCGCTACATTCTTTATTGTATTCATCTTTATCCATTGATCATCTTAGAGACATCTATCTTTGTTCTTATTAACCAATATTTCTTCCTTTTACTTCCAGCACTAGGTACAGAATGTATCTCATTAATTTACACCCATGGCTATGTAGAAATTTGACAACTTTAAATTTTTACTGCAATATGCTGTAAGTTAATCTTCTCTAATCAATGCATATAATATCATAGTTAGCATGTATTTGCTTTATAGTATATGATTTTATCATTTAATACACTGTTCGTAATTTTATTGTTATTATTATTTTTATATAGTAGTAAGAGTAGTAGTAGTAGTATTAGTTTTACTATGTGATTTCCATATGTTGAAACTTTTTGGTTTTTATGTGGTATGTGATTATTTATTTGGAGTATGGTTTTTATTATGAATACTTTCTATCATGTGGGGTCTTCAGGAAAAGGATTCCTTTGATTAGGAGTTTTAGGGGTGCTGGCAGTGAGGAGGAGAGTTTGGGTGCTAGAGGTGAGCCTTAGGAGGAGATTCATGGCAAAAAGGAGGAGGAATGTTGAGGTGCTGGAAGTGAGGATGAGAATTGGAGTGCTCACCAAATTTATTGAACACTGAATAACAATAATTTTCAAACTTCAGATTTAGTGTCAATCAAATAGCAAAATAAGCTAAAATTGTTTCATTCAAAGTCATCTATTTCTATACACATAAAAGATAAAATATACCAGTAAAGTGAGACAGACATATGATGGCTGTTTTCATATCAGTATTTTATAATGCAGACATATTTAGGATAGATGAAAAAAGCAAGAGCTTTAGTGGAGACAAAGACTACAGGCAGCAGTTTTGCTACAAGAATTAGTTGATCGTAGATGACAGAGCGGTGTAAAACTGGCCATCAGCGGAACAGTTTTAAATAGCAAGGCTAGGCCCAATTTAAGCCCAATTTAATTTGAGTCCATGCAACTAGAGAAACAAACAAATGCAGGGATGGCAATGCAAAAGAAGTACTACTTAAAAAAAAGTTCCTAGGCCTAAACACCACCTTGTCTCTAGAAAAAATTACAAAGACTACCTGCCCATTCCACAATATAGAGGGAAAGACAGGCAGCAGCAAATGAATGGTAAAAATCAGGCTGAGGGAATGACATCCAGCAGTAAAAAGAGAATCCTGTGGCCAAATGCTGTCTGCCCTTCCTCAAATCTTCCTCTCTCATAACAGGGGTTAGGTACTATTGGTGGAGGATTTTTAAGTAAGACTCCCAATGAGAGCTGCATCGGGTGGATTTATGGGTGATATTAAAGGCTTTTTCCCATGATTGTGTTTTAATTTGTTTTTCCCAATTAGTTAGGTAAGTTGATTGTAACGTGAATTGTAGGTTTGTAAGGTATGTGTAGAAAGTGGAGATACCTTTACCTGGGTATTGTGGTTTGGTGAAAAAGAAGTAGGCCGTAATTGGGATCTTTATGGAGTGAGGTATAATTGTTGTTTGTAGACAGTGGACAATTCTTAAATATGTAAAGTACACAGTAGTAGGGAGATTGTATTTGGTTTGGAGATTTTGGAAAGGATATAGAGTTTGGTTTGTATAGAGGTCAGCTATATTAGTTATACCTTGTTTTATCCATTGGGATAATTCTAGAGAGGGTGTGATGAGGTGCTATAATTGGGATAGGGATGTATTTAGTGTCAGTGAATTTGGTGGATAGGAGATCGTGCCACGCTTGTAGAGAGGCTTGGATACAAGGGTGTTTCATTTGGTATTCTATTCGGGATGTTGGTTGTGTTAGAATTAGATTTTGGGGTTTAAGCGGGTGAAATGGAAGGGTTTCCATTGTGCACCAGATTTTTTCTCTTAATGGATTCCACCAAAAGTATATTTGGTCTAGAAGAGTGACGTTGTAATAAGATTTTAGGTGTGGGAGGCCTGCTTCTCCTTTGGATGTGGGGCATATTAGAAGATTGGTGGTGCACCTAGGTTTTTTGGTGTTCCATAGGAAATTAGTGAGAATTGTTTGTAGTCTGGTGAAGAAGGAGTTAGGAATTGATATAGGGAGTGTGCGGAATATGTATAAAATTTTGGGTAGAATGTACATTTTTAGGGTCGCTACTCATCCCAGTTTAGAGCGTTCTGAGGTGGGAAGGGTGGCAATTTCTTGGGGGATAGATTCGAGCAATGTCTTTTGGTTTGCAGTGTATAGTTGGTTCGCCATTGTGGTGAGTCTAATTCATAAGTATGGAATGTTATTTTTTTTCCCAAGAGAGTGGGAATTATTTAGTTAGTAGAGTTTGGTCTTGGGGTGGTGTATGAAGGTTTAGTATGGAGGATTTGGGTTAGTTGAGCTTGTAATAGGAGACTGTCGAGTAATTATGAAGGTGGGTGCAGATCGTTTTAAGGGAATTGTTTGGGTTGGTCACTATCAATATGATATCGTCTGCAAATAGACTGATTTTATGTTCCTTGTTGAGGTGTTTGATTCTGGTAAATGTCTGACCATTTGTGATGTCAAAAGGGTCAGATAGTGTTCCATCTGTCAGTACTCTAGCAGAGGGGTGTGAGTATAATGATAAGATGGCTTTCAACATCCAACCTGTGATGCCAAATTTTTGTAGGGTAAGTTGCATGAATTGCCAGTGTATCCGGTCAAATGCTTTCTCTACATCTAGAGATAAGAGTAAGGAAGGGCGTTTGGTGTGTTCTAGGTTATGAAGAAGGGATATAATTCTCCTGGTAGCGTCGGGTGCTTAGCGGCCTGGAATGAATCCTAATTGGTCTGCGTGTATTAAGGTAGGGAGGTAGAGGAGGATTCTACGGGAAATGATTTTTGCATATAGTTTTATGTCTGTATTGAGTAATGAGATTGGTCTGTAGTTTTGGACAAGTTGTGGATCTTTACCAGGTTTTGGTATAGTCGTTATAATGGATTGTAACATATCTTTAGGTAATGTACTTATGGTGGCGGCATGGTTGAAAAGTCTGGTCAGGTACTGTGATAAGTCTGTGGAGAATTGTTTTGTAATATTCTTTTGTGTATTCGTCATTTCCTGGTGATTTGTTGAGTGGGAGTGTTTTGATGGTTGTTTCTATTTCTTTGGGGTAAATTGGGAGAGAGATGGCAGCGAGTTGGGATAGGGAAAGTTGAGGGAGGTTAGTTGTGTGTAGGAATTATTGTATGGATGCAAGTGTTGGTTGAATAGTGTCCGGGTCGTTTTTGAGATTGTATAGGTTTTGGTAATATTTTGCGAAGGCATTGGCTATATCCTGCTGGTTTGTATTTAGGGTATGCATGGTTGGGTGTTTGATTGAAGCTATTTTGGATTTTAGGCATTTTTGTTTGATCATTTTGGATAGTAATGAATTGGCTTTGTTACCTAGTGAGTAAAATTTGACTTTCATTTTTTGGAGATTAAGGTCGTACTTATATAATAGGAGGGATCTTCGTTTGTTTCTATCTGTAGTAAGAGAGGAAGAGATTGAGGGATCTGGGGATTTTTTGTTAATTTCTTCTTTTGATTTGATTAAGGTGAGGAGTTCGTCAATTTGCTGGTTTCTGTGTTTGGTAATGCGGGAGTTTAGTTGTATAAGAATACCTCTCATGTATGCCTTATAAGTAGACCATAGTATGTGTACAGATATATCAGGTGTATCATTGAGTTCAAAAAATGTGTTGTGTGCATCCAATATTTGTTTCTTGTAGTCTGGATTTTTCAGTAAGGTTGGGTTCAGACACCATATTCGGGGAATCAAAGAGTGTTGATTGTGGTCGAGAGAGATAGTGATTGGAGCGTGGTCCGACCATGTGATGGTGCCGATCTTTGATCAGGTGACATGTTGTAAAGTCCATTTATCAGTGACGAAGAAATCAATTCTGAAGTAGGATAAGTGGGATAGGTAGTAGTAGGTGTAGTCCTTTTCTGTGCTGTGTTGGCATCGCCAGGCATCTGTCAAGATCCTACCTTTCCCCAGACCTTGTGCTGCTCCATGTGCTGGCATCCATCTTAGGTGTCTGCAAAGCATTGTGGGATCCTTTATGCTTTCAGCCCTCTGCGGCTCCTACCCCAGGAGGTGGCGGCTTATCACATATAAGTCTGCTGTTTGTGACTGTCCATTGCATTCGTGTCCTGTCTCTTGCACAACAGCAACCTACTACTCATTGCTTTCCTGGATACCAACTCGGCTTTGGCTAAGATTCCTCCTGGCTTCTGACCACGGCTCTGGCGACCATTCTTCCTGGCTCCTGATCCCGGCTCTGGCGACGATTCTTCCTGGCTCCTGATCCCGGCTCTGGCGACGATTCTTCCTGGCTCTTGACCCCGGCTTTGGCTACGATTTCCGCTGTTGGACTTGCATAAACTCTTGTCTTATTTTTATATTAATAAGCCTACCTTTAATTGCACCTCCTTGTGTGTCTGGCTCCTCGCTCCCTGACAGCATCGTAGAGATCGTTGGTGTGTAAGAAGTGGTTGAGGGTCTGTTTAGAAGAGCGTTTGTTGGAGGAAGAGTCCAGAAGTGGGTTGCCGATGATATTGTAGTCTCCCCCAATGAGTAGCCTGCCTTTTCTGTGCTGAGAAATGGTTGAGTTGAGTTTTTTGAAGAATTGGAGTTGGTTGGTTGGTTGGACCATAGACGTTGACTAGTGTGTATAGAATTTTGTTGATTTTGCATATCAGGATATGGTAGCAGCCTTGTGGGTTTGCTGTTTCCGAGATGTATTGGAATTGGAGGGAATCTCTTATAGCTATAATGACACTATTCTTCTTCTTAGGGTTTGTCGCCATATATATATTGTAGTGAAGTGGTGGATATTGAGCTTAGGAATCTTGGTGGAGGAGAAGTGGGTCTCCTGTAGGAATAGGATGTCAGGTTGTAGGGAGCGAGCTTCTCTCAAGAGTAGGGACCTCTTGTAGGGTGAGTTGAGGCCTCGGACATTTAAAGATGTTATAGCAATCATTCTGTTGGTTGTTGCTGGTTTGGGTGGAGCAGCGATGATGTTTCAGAGATTGTGGAGAAGGGTGAGTTTCTGCATGGCATGGATGGTGGTCTGTCAGAAATGTGATGTTGTGGGCTTGGTTCGATCGCTGTTGTAGAAAAGGTTTTCCATTTTGTAGCGGAGGTTTTTGAGAAGGGCAATTTCTGTGTTGGTTGACTGGTAGTGCGGAGAGGGGAGAGGGATAAAAAAGACTTGTAAAAAAAACAAGTAACATGTGTAGCAACGCTTGCTACTGTGTAACGTGGAGGCTTGAGCAAGCATGACTCGTTGGAGAGATCATGCTGGAAGAAAAATTGAGAGTTTAGCATGTTCAAACAGGGGCCGTTTGCCAGCTTTAGGTGTTTGTGAAGTGAAGCCCAGTTTGTTGGGTGTTGAGAGAATATAGGTATTTTGAAGTTATGACCATTCTGCGTCCATTTGTTGCGGACGATTAGGGGCGGGTTGGTGGGAATCCACCGGAATGATGTTCCATGTTTTCAGAAGTTCGATGCCTGCTTCTAGGGTTTTGATCGTGTAGGATCTTCCTTGGTGTTTGACAGTTAATTTCGTGGGGAAGCCCCATTGGTATCCGATTCCATGGTGCCGTAACGCTTTTGTTATGGTGACAAGCTTCTTACGGTTGAGAAGTGTAGCTTTGGATAGGTCTGCAAATAATTTGAAGTTCGCTTGGGCTGCTGGGATTGAGGTAGAATTTCTTGCAGCTATCATTATTCTTTCTTTCACGTGGTAGAAATATATGTTCGCCAGTGTATCCCTGGGAACTGCGGCCGGTAGAAATGACGGTTTGGGAATTCTGTGTGCATGGTCTATGGCGAGCTCTATATCTGTGAGTGTAGGGGTGAGGTGTTTCATGAATTGTTGGATGTATGGGACCATGGTGTCCGCAGTAATGGATTCAGGGATGCCACGGAATTTGATGTTATTTCGCCTGGAGTGATCTTCTAGATCTGCTAATTTGAGGTTGATTTGTTCAATGTCGGCTTCATGGTCTGCGTGTGCATCTATGAGATAATTGTGTGCGGTACACATTTCTCCTAGTTTGTTCTTGATATGGCGAATACGGTGTTCTTGTTTTTGTACCGTATTTGAGATTTGGGATAATGGGTACAGTGGTGCCTTCAGCTTGGGATCCGGGTGGTAGTCTGTGTTGTCCCCTGCATGTGCGGAGAGGCTGCTTGTCATGCAGCCGGCGCCATCTTGGCTGCAGGGGCTGAGGGCAGGGAAGAATATAGTTAATTTCCCTGGGTGCCCCGGAGTTTTGCGGCGGTGGGTCATGTTTGGATCGGGTACTGTGACCCTTTTTTGCGGTTTAGTGCTGCTGATGTCCTCTGGGACCGGAGTGTGCTGCTATCGTGCTGGCGGGTGGACAGAGCTCTCCCCAGTGAGGAGCCCAGAGCCGGCTGCGCATGTGCCCCTGCTGAATCATTTTTACAAGCTGCGGGAAGGAACATCCCCTCCTGCCGCCTTTCACAATTTTCCTGGGCTCTCCTGTCCCATAGGGGAATCTGAGAATGAAGCCGGTAGTTCCACTGGCTGACCATAGAACTGATCAGAGACCAGAATGGCTCCAATCATCCCTATGGTCTAAGAGACCGTAAGCTACAAGCATTTCTTCATTTCTGCTTTGCCGGACTTTAATAGCGCCATTTTTAATTTGGAAAATCATCTGATCACACCTATATTGGTGTGATCAGATGCTTTAAGGTCACAGTAGATATCTAGAGTCTAATAGACCCCAGTTTTCTCAGAAAATAATACCTGTCACTGCCTATTGCTATCACAGGGGATATTTAAATACCCTGTGATAACAGTAAAAGTGATAAAAAAAAGAAAAAAAAAGAAAGGGGCAGTGTAAACATTAAAAAAAGCAAAAAAAAAAAAAAAAATCACCCTTGTCCCTCCCCCCTTCCTGTGCTCGTGCAAGTCTTGGTCCCATGTCGATATGTAAACAGAGATTGCACCATGCATGTGAGGTATCATCCCAAACGTCAGATTGAGGGCAGTAATTATAGCACTAGCACCTCCTATGTAAATATAAATTGGTGATCTGTAAAGACTTTTAAAGCGTTGCCTATTGATATTAAAAATGTATGCAAAATGTCGCCATTGTACAGGCATGCGCAATTTTAAAGCATGTCATGTTTGGTATCTATTTATTCAGTGTAGCATCATCTTTTACATTTTATCAAACAATTGGGCAATATATCTTATTTTTGTGCATTACAATTCTAAAAAAAATATTTTTCCCAAAAGATTTGCTTTTGAAAAATCGCTGTGCAAATTCTGTGTGACGTAAAAAATTTCAACACCCACACTGCTTTAAAAAAATATAATATTTGGGGGTTCACAGTAATTTTCTAGCAAAAAAAACCCTATTTTTTTCATGTGAACAAAAAATGTCAGAAAAAGCTTGGTCTTCAAGAGTGGGTGATGTCTGGCATAAGCTTCTAATGTTGGCCCTGAAATGCCAGGATAGTAGAAGCAACCCCTCCAAATGACCCCTTTTTGAAAAGTAGACACTCCAAGGTATTTCTAAGGGGCATGGTGAGTATTTTGCAGATCTCATTTGTTGCTACATGTTTTTGGAAGACAAAGACAAAAATGTATTTTTTATTTTTCAAAACCCTGTGAAAAAATATATCTGTAAAATACTCACCATGCCTCTTATCAAATTCCTTGGAGTGTCTACTTTCCAAAGAGGGGTCTTTCTTTCCAGAACTTTGCACTATCTTGGCATTTTGGAGCCTCCAAAACTGTGATAGGTAGTGGGAAAGTGATATGAGGAAATATGCCCTTTGAAAGCCTGGAGGTGGTCATTGGATTTTGAGGGCCTGTATGTAACTAGGCTGCCAAAAAGTCTCTCACATGTGGTATCCCCATACTCGGGAGGAGTAGAAGAATGTGTTTTGGGGTGTTAGTCCACATATACCCATGGCATGCATGAGCAATATACTGTATAATTTAAGTAACAACTTTGTGTAAAAAAAATAAAATTGTCATTTTCTAAAACTTTGTGGCAAAAAATAAAATGTTCCATGGACTTAACATGCCTCTTTGCAAAATCCTTGTGGAATTTAGAGGGGGGGGGGGTGGGGTTGTAGTGTTCTGGAATTTTAGCACCTCAAGAAATGTGATAGTCAGAAAGTAAAAGCTGTGTAAATTCCAATATATACTGTATACCAATGTTTGTAGACTCTATAGCTTTCACACAAACTAATTAATATGCGTGTATTGGTATTTTTTTTACCAAAGACATGTAGCAGAATACATTTAGGCCTATATTTATTACTAACTTTGAGTTTATTGGATATTTTTTATAACCAAAAGTGAAAAATATAATTTTTTCAACATTTTTGGTCTTTTTTTATTTATAGAGCAAACAGTACAAACCACATAGGTGATAAAATACCACCAAAAGAAAGCTCTATTTGAAAAAAGGACATACTTTTTTGTTTGTGTACAGAATTACACGACCGCGCAATTAATAGTTGAAATAGCACAGTGCCAAACAGAAAAAATGGCCTGGTCATGAAGGGGGGTACATCTTCCAATCTTCCAAGGGCAAGTAGTTAAAAAGCAGCTACTAAGCACAGATGTTATCAAATGGGAAAAATCTTTAGCTCTGTGTAAGCTAAAACAACAATATAGTTCACAAAGGCTAGATTCTTCTGCTCCTGTTATCCAAATGGATCATTTGTTTTCAGGCCCGGACTGGCCATAGGGCACACTGGGCATTAGCCCGGTGGGCCGGGACTGCTGGACTTAAGAAGAACGGCCTGTTTATGACTGGGCTGCACAGCAGGAGGTAAGCGGCAACCATGGTCTGAACAGGACTAACACAGACCAAGGCCGCCGACACCTCCCGCTGTGCGCCTATGCCTAAAGAAGGGCCAGAGACAGCTCCAAATGACAAGCAGGAAGTGCCGCTGACACACAGACACCTGCCCAGCCGGCCGCTGCACACACAACTTCACTGAAGGGACAACGGCGGCCTGTCTCCTTCACCCACCAGCACACTGTTATAGCTCTGCAGCGGCAGTGGATTGGGCTGTCTCTTTGCTGAAAGTACTATCTCTTTGCTGGGCAGGATGTCTCTTTGCTGGATGAGCTGTCTCTTTGCTGGATGAGCTGTTTCTTTGCTGGATAGGCTGTCCCTTTGCTAAACGAGCTGTCTCTTTGCTGGACGGGCTGTCTCTTTGCTGGACAGGATGTCTCTTTGCTGGACAGGATGTCTCTTTGCTGAACGGGCTGTCTCTTTGCTGGACAGGATGTCTCTTTGCTGGAAGGGATGTCTCTTTGCTGGACTGGCTGTCTCTTTGCTGAATGGGATGTCTCTTTGCTGGAGGGCTGTCTCTTTGCTGGGTAGGGTGTATATTTGCTGGGCAAAATGTCTATTTCCTGGGCTGGCTGTCTCTTTGCTGGATGGGCTGTCTCTTTACTAGATGAGCTGTCTCTTTACTGATTGAGCTGTCTCTTTGCTGGATGGGTTATCCCTTTGCTGGATAGGCTGTCTCTTCACTGGTTGAGCTGTCTCTTTGCTGGATGGGCTGTCTCTTTACTGGATGAACTGTCTCTTAACTAGATGGGCTATCTCTGTGCTGGATGGGCGGTCTCTTTGCTGGACACACTGGGGTTTATTTACTAAAGCTGGAGAGTCCAAAATCAGACTCCCTTCTGCATAGAAACCAATCAGCTTCCAGGTTTCAATGCCAAAGCTTCATTGAACAAGCTGAGTTTAGAAGCTGATTGGTTTCTATGCAGAAGGGAGTCTGATTTTGGACTCTCCAGCTTTAGTAAATAAACCCCACTGTGTCCTTGCTGTATGAGCTGTGTCTTTGCTGGATGGGCTGTCTCTTTGCTGGATGGGCTGTCTCTTTGCTGGATGAGCTGTCTCTTTGCCGGATGGGCTATCTATTTGGTGGGTGGGGTGTATCTTTGATGGACATAATGTCTTTTTGCTGTATGGGGATGTCTCTTTGCTGGATATGGATGTATCTTTGTTGGATGAGATATCTCTTTGCTGAACTGGGCTGTCTCTTTGCTTGATTGGGTCCAGCAAAGACACATCCCAATCCAGCAAAGAGACAGCCCAGTCCAAGAAGGGACATCCCCATCCAGCAAAAAGACATAACTTTCTAGCTAAGAGAAATCCAGTCTCTTTATGGATTGGGATATCTCTTTGCTAGATGGGAATGTCTCTTTACTGGATGGGAATGTCTCTTTGCTATATGAGGATGTCTGTTTGCTGGACTGGGCTGTCTCTTTGCTGGATTGGACCATCTCTAAATATATAGGAGGCACTGTGATTAGATCTCTAAGGCCACTGAAATGTAAAGGGGCACTATGATATAAAGGGACTGTGCTGTAAAGGGCACTGTAATCAATACAGTGCCCCTTTACAATGCAGTCCCCTTTATATCACAGTGCTCCTTTACATTAGCGTGCAGAGGACCGACTCCACAACTCCGTAAATATTCCATCACCAACTGCCCCTGTGAATTCCCTTTGCAACCTCCCCCCCCCACCGGAACGTTTGGCAGCTCAATCTAAAGTGTCCGGTCCCATTTTGTCTGGTTGGTTGTGATGAAAATATTAGAATGTATTGCATGGACAAAGTATAAGTTCACATTAAGGTAAACATTGGAAAAGTTCATTCAAATAGGTGTTCATTTCTTTCTCTGACGAATCATTCAGAAAAAGCCAAGATATATTTTTTTTAATGTGCTCATTTATTTAGAGCATGCTGGCTGAATTCCTGTGGCTTTTGAGTTGGGGTCTCAGCAAGAAATGCAAAGTCATTCTGGCATGATGTTGAAATGGTTAGGGAACTTGGACAGCATAAAGTGAGCACATTTCTAAATGCACATGTGTTGAGCAGATTGTCTGAATACACTGATTCTTTGGCTTGGAATTTGGAGGGAGTCATGAAGGTATGCTAAGGGATTTAAAAAATAAATAAAAAAAATAGATAATTACAATATATATATATATATATATATATATATATATATATATATCTAGTAACTGTTTCTAACTCTTCTTAATTTCACACAAGAGATCAAGTGGATCAGTTTTCAGTTGCTCCAGCTAGAATCAATTTTCAAGACTCTCTAAGAGCCATCCATACTGTATAAATGCTCATTTTTGCAATGTGATTAAAAATGAACACTATGTAAGGGTTATAATTGAAATGAAGCTTAGCTTTTGTTTAGCAGCTGCTTGTACTTGCAAATAATGAGACATTGCAAGCCTTAGCTGTGTCTGGCATTGTGATGAATAAGTAATAATGCTTCTAGATTATACTTGCAGGTGTTGTTTTGAATCTTTTTTTAGAACAATCACAACATCGGTTATTTTATATTGTTCATGCCTTTTTATTAACTGCACCAACAATCTTTCCATTGAAATAGCTGCAGATTTTAAAAATCATTGAGAACTTTGCAAAAATATATAGTTCCAAAATAGAATTTTACCACTCCGGAAAACAAAACTATTAATACTAAGTTTTAAAATTTAATTTTGAATTGTACTTTTTCATTTTTTAGTGGAATATGTCTATCTTTGGGGATAAAATACACTTTTGCTGGGGACAATATACCAAACTCCAGGAACTTGGTTGTTATGTAGTCCTGGCCAAGGATCTTGAACACTTTTGACCTAAAAAAGAAAAAAAACCTTTAGAGTAATATCAAAGTGAAATGCATTTCAAGTGTAAAAACAGTTTACTCCCCTAAAAGCAGATTGAATAATTTCATAGCAGGGAGTGCCCTCTGGTTATGATGAAGACAAGTCAAAACCAGTGGAGATAAATATGTTTTTCTTTCCTGTCCTAAAACTAGCAAGAGAATGAAGGTTTCAAGCATGGCAACAGCCACATTTTAGATTTCAAGGTAGATTTAGTTTTTCAGCATATTGCTTGGGCTCTGTGATTCTCTCTGCCAGTCAGCACACAGAGCACAGTAGTAAAGTAGCAGTCAATGGGTAGAGCCATAGCATGCAATGACTTAAAGTGGAACTTTAGTTAGAAATTAATTCCTGCTAGATCACTTCATGCTGAACCCTTTTGCATGTATAGCTATGTAAAACATTACAATTAAGTGGCTATATTGTTTAAAACTCAGTAATACACTGTCTCATTCTGCTCTGCACATTCTCAGTTGCTATCCATTTGTATGCATTATGCTGAATTTGTAGAGGCCGATCTGCTAGCAGCCCAAAGATATACTGCTGCTCAGGGGCTCTGGGCTTCAGCAAAATGGCAGCCTCCGGCAAAAATAAACCGGAGCAACGCTGGAGGCAATTTACAGCACGCACTAATTTTGGTGGCATAATTATTAATATGGAATGTATGTTCCTTGCTAAAGAACATCATTTTTACCAAGTTGTTAAGGGTAAAGTGTTGCTTTAACTAGGAGTGTCAGACTGCAATGACAGCCATAGCTTTGCATGAGTGCACAAACTGGTGTCACCACCTGTCTTACTTTTAAGCATTTCTAATGTTTTTTTCAGGTCTTTGTGGATTTTTTTTATTATTATTTTGGCAACAGGGTCATTTGTGGGAGAAGAGTATGACTTTAACAAAATTGTGATAAGTTAGCAAGATTTGTAAGTGTGAAAGAGAGCATAAAATATTACTGTCTTGTGCCACTTAGTATCAGAGCATGTATAGATTATCTTAATGCAGATTGCAAAGAAGTGGCAAAGATAAATAATTTCAATATTGTTGGTATATCCATGTAATGCCAAAGGATAGTTTACTATGTAAGGGCATGGATAAGTCCCAATACTAAACTTTCATAAATGGATTGGAAACACTCATAAAGGTACCATACAGTACTTTACCAGATCTCCCTAGATCTATAATAGTGTGTATTCCCATACTAAAGTGTATCTATACCCCAAAACATTTTGGGATAGATGAGAACAGGTTAAAATGTAAGGTTTACTGCTATTCAGGGCTCCATTACAGATATTTAGGGGGCAATCTTTTATCAGATAGGTTGTGAGGGAAAATATGTAACAGGAAAACAGACAACATTAAAAGGTTGACAGAGGTTCTTAGAAAAAGCATTTTTACTTTTTTTTTTGCTGCTGTTAGAGAGATTTCCCTTTATTTCCTGTCCTGGGGACAACCTTTTAACCAGACAGGAAGTGAAGGAATCTATCCAGTAGAGCTGTAAAACCTGACAGAAAGTAATTAATTAATCCCACAGCAGTCCAAACATCTAAAATTAAACCAAAAAAGTAATATGACCTTTTTGAAAGGAGGAAAAGAGGCTCATGTGGGGCAAACTTTATTAGTGTGTTGGTTTTTATTATGAGCTTCTAGTTCATGCATTCTCAAAGGTGTTGTTGAATTTGTGAAAGCAACAAACAGATTAATTCCAACTGAGATTTAATACTGAGTTTTTTGGGGACCAGGGAGGTTACTGGGTGTAAAACTAATAATGTTATGTTAATATTGTTGGGAGTCTGGGGAATTTGATCCTCACTCAAGGTCAGGTTAAAACATGAATTAGATATATAGAATTATCTCAGTTAATTTACTAAGGTGTGTCCTAGATAACAGTTTGTTGACTGGAGTGCCTCTGCATGTAAGGTAGATGATGACACCCAACTCTTTACCCATGGGGTTTCCAACGCATACACTAACAGGGGCACGCCTAGCTCTCAACAAAGCAGGGGCAGTCTGATTCATAAGAAAGAGAGGACAGTCCATAAAGAGTGCCAGTGATACTGTAGAAGTGGTGGATAGAGATGAAGCTGCATATATCAGTGTTACTATAAACACCTATCAAAATTATATAGTTTATAGTCCTCTATACAATATAATAGGGAGATTAACTGGTTATCATTTTTCACTCATTAGCAGGTCTCCTGGATGCCTCCCTCCACCCATCCTGGTAAGTCTAGGTGCTGGATCTTACTGGAATGGTAGCTGAGTGAGATGTACTGTGGGGGATGGACTAGGAGGTCCCAAGCTCTGTAGTGGTTGTGATGATGAGTTTCCAAGGAGGTTCTCCCCTGCCATAGAGTTGAGAGAGTTACTGGCATCCTTAGCTGAGTTTGATGCTGAGTGGCAGACTTCATGTCTGGAGTGGGTTGTGTGAATTTCACAGAAGGATCTTTGGCATCTGCTCATGGGAATATCTGCAAAGTTTCCTTAGTGGGCATTTATACCACTGTTGAGATAGAAATATGATCATTTAAAGATAGAAGAAGTCCTACAATCTTGCTTAATTGTTTTTTTATAATGTGATTCCTTAAGGGGAAATGCATTATATATGTAAAGAATGTTTCTAAGTGTTCCAGGTATTTTGGTAGAGAATCAAGAGAATTTCATCGAGATGCTTCTATGGGTTGTCAATGGAAGGAAGAGTCATGGTTCATTACAGAGTGGGTGTTATGGAAACTGTGGTTGCAACTAGTCTGGAACTGTGACAAGGAACTCCAATAGTTTATTGGTCTCCTTGGATGATCTTCGGATAAAGGTCCAGTCCATCTTTTTTGCAATTAGGTGTATTGGAAGTCCCATTTGTAAGTGTTATTGGACTCCCTATTTTGTCCAGCAGCAGTTTCATCTGTAGTGTCCTTCTGGATGCATCTAGAAACAGATGGATCTACACCCCATCGAATGTTAGTCCAGTTGTTGCATCGTTGTTGGAGTTTAGCTTTGATGTTGGGTGGCATTTTGAGTTGCAGAATATGGAGAGCCTTTGGGCTATGAATGAAGGAAGCTCTCCTCAGTTGTATACAGAATGGGAAGTATCCACATATCCTCCAGAGTTATGTATGTGGGTATGTCATAGAACCCACAGGTGGTTCAATATAATGTCCTAGTAGTATAGGGTTAAAGGGTCTTCCCTGTGTGTTGGGTTCTGGTGTCCTCAGCACAGTCTTGTTTATTGGGGTCTGGTGCCCTCAGCCTAATCCTCTCTATTGGGGTCTGGTATCAGTGGAAATAGGGCCCCCTTTTTGCAGTGAAAATAGGGATTTCAGTCTCCTCATACCCACAATATCGCTAACATCCGGACTTATGATCTATAGGAGGAAATCTCAGTAAGGACCAGGGAACCAAAAGACAAGCATGGCACTTGTAGTCTACATAACTGGTAACAGCAGTACATACATGAAGATAGCATTGTAATTTGACATTTTTATCTGGATAAGATTATTTTGCCATTAGTGGCTAAGGGGAGATCTAATCTAAGAGACACTAATGATTTTTTACAAAAGCTGTATTATCCTAATATTACATGCTAATGACATGGGATGTAGAAAGTTTATATACATCGATAAAACATATGATAGAGATGTGTACCACAGAGAAACTGTTGCATTCATGTGTTCTATATAATGAGGCACAGATACAGTTTTTAATTACTTTACTTAGGATTATTCTTGAAAATAATTTATTCCAATTTGAAGATGAGTTCTTGCTGCAATCAAGAGGTGCAGCGATGGGATCACATATCTCCTCCATATTCAAATGCATACATAGATATACATAGCTGTCATCTGCTGGTAGTATTTAAATCAGTGCTCCAAAGCTAAATTATACCTGTGAGCCTCATAGTGAGTGAGGAAGCTGTGAGACTATGCAATTACTGGAGATGCAAAGCAGACTTCCTGACAGGGGTTATCTGTTACAGCAATTAACCCTCCAGAGAAAAAAAATAGAAGGAAGAACTAAAGGGGTTGGACAAAATTATGGAATCACCAGGTAAAAAAAGAAATTGTTACCTATTATGGTGTTGGACCGCCTTTGGCATCCAATACGGCCTGAATTCTCCTGGGAATTGACACATTTAAGTCTTGGATGGTGGATAATGGAATCTGATACCACTCTTGCAAAAATCTCTCCAGTTCTTTCAGTAATGTCAGAGGCAGTGTTACATCACTTCCGATTTCAACACGAAACATGCCATCACTTTCCCACCTGCAAATCATGTACTGTTTTCATATTTTTTTCAACCCATTTACTGAGATGAGAGTGAGCTGGTCATGCAGACAGAATAAAGATTCCCTTTGTCTCAAAATTCCAAGCACATTCCAGACAGCTTTATTTAATAATTAAAAGACTAGAGAATACTTAAGAAAGCTTTTACTAATATTGAGAAATTTCAGTCCCCCCACCCCCTTCACCATCTTACAAGAGGGGACGAGCTATTAGAGATATAGTCATTAAGTCAGAATTTCTCAGTGAAAACTGGTTGCAGCACCAACATTTTAGGTCCTCCAAAAATGGTTTATTGTGTGCTTACGTGGTGTACATCCTAAAGTGTCAACGCAATTTATATTTAGAGGGGAGTCAATTCAGGGAATTGAGTTTCCCACATTCCCCACATTCTGAGTTGCCAGTTGTGAAACATTTCAAACAATATGGTCATACTGTAGCCCAGGTGATATTTATGTCTGAATTGAGGTGGTAGGGAAATAGGGAGTTAAAATTAAACCAAAGGGGAGTGAAATGAATATCTCAAATGGACGCTATTTCACTCCAGGGACTAAATAGGGACTTTGATTTGCATCTGTTTCTATAACGTTTCTCTTTTGTTAAGTGTTTTGTTTCTTCTTTCTTTTTTATAGGTGGCTTTTTGAAGAGGCCAGAAACACAGTTATATAATGTGTTTCTTAGCTGAATTGTCAGGTTATTCTATGTCTTTGGTAAAATGATTCAGGTGTTGTTAATTTCTGGTCTAAGAGAGGTTTGCTATATAATGAATATGATTGATGTTTGTCTTTATTTTTGTCACGTCATTCTTGTCTGTTCTAACGATTCTGTTCTAACGATCTAAGGATTCTAACGGGTCCAAAACTGTAATTTTGATGAGTTTGTAACTCTTAATAAATATGGAAGATACTGAAGATCTGACTTTCATTGTTTCTAAATGAAAACAGCAGCAGGCAGGATCCTTTCTCTGAGAGGATCCAGCTATTGTTATAATTCACAGTCATAGAGATTTCCCTCTTCCAGAAATTTACCAAAGAGTAGAACCAGCCAGATGGTCTCAGAGCACTACAAAATCAAGAATTAATGGAAGGAAACAAGGGAGCTGAACCCTCTCCAAAATTACCCCACTATTTCTCAGTCTTCGCAGTCTTCACTCTTAAGCCTACTACGCGTGATCAGAAATCATACTAAAAATACTGCTTTCGAGGTAATCATACGATAATCTGATCGTTAGTACACAGCTTTCGTCTGAAATTATTTGAAGGAACAAGCATGAAAATTTTTCTTGTATGATACCAGAAAGTTCGAACTCTACGACCAGTACAGTTTTCATCCAAAAATACAATATGAATACATTAATATCATTTCTGACGTATTGTAATTTATGTAACTTTAGTAACCTCTTTACTTTCGATAAGAGACTAGCATGCGAAAAAAAAGGGACAATCATTTGTCCATAATTCTAGCCATGTGTACAGGGCTTTAAAGAAATGCTTTTATCTTTGACTGCCCTATAGCAGAACTACTGCTACATGGTGGCAGGGCTGCGCAAAATCATGTATATATACGTGATTTTGCACTTCAGAGTAGGGGGAGCACACACGCGCGCCACCCTACCTACACCGCCATTGGCTGGGTCCCAGCCGGAGATTTTCTGCCGGCACCCAACGATCACCAAGGAACACTGACAGGGGAGAGGTCTGAATGTAAACAATACAGATCTCTACCCTGTCAACACCAGTAACACACACAGCACAATTAGTAAAAGAGCACACAGTTAACCCTTTGATCGCCCCAGATGTTAACCTCTCCCTCCCTATTGTCATTACTGTAGTACAGTGTCAGTGCTTTTTATTAGCACTGATCACTGTATTAGTGCCACTGGTGATGTCAGTGGCAGTTGGTCAGTTCCCCCCCAGTGTTAGAATGCCCGCCGCAGTCCCACAGTCCCGCTATATTTCGCTGATCGCCTCCATTACTAATATACATTTTTTTTTTTAAATTCCAGTATATATACTGCCATTTATAAATGCTATAGTGTTCACGTAAACCAATTAATTTACATATTTTGGATTTATTTTTAGCAAAGACATGTAGAAAATAGATTTTGGCCTAAATTTATGATGAAGTTTGATTTTTAAAATTTTTTTACTGGATATGTTTTATAGCAAAAAGTCAAAAATATATATATTTTTTTTCAAAAGTGTTGGTCTTTTTTTGTTTATAGTGCAAAAAATAAAAAGCCACAGAGTTGATCATATACCACCAAAAGAAAGCTCCATTTGTGGGGAAAAAAGGACACACATTTCAAACTGCTTGCTCTGGGGGCACTTTGCATGGGTGAGGGCCCAGGAGCACTGGCGGAGGACCCAAGAAGAGGAGGATCAAGGCTGTTCTGTGCAAAACCTCTGCACAGAGCAGATAAGTATAACATGTTTGTTATTTTTTTTTAACTTGCCTTTAACCACTAGCCTACAGGGCACTTATACCCCCTTCCTGCCCAGGCCAATTTCCAGCTTTCAGCGCTGTCGCACTTTGAATGACAATTGCGCGCTCATGCAACACTGTACCCATATGACATTTTTATCATTTTTTGTGACAGAGCTTTATTTTGGTGGTATTTACTCACCTCTGGGTTTTTTATTTTTTTTAAACAAACCAAAAACCGCTGAAATTTTTTTTAAAAAAATGTTTTTTCTTAATTTTTGTTATACAATTTTGTAAATAAGTGATTTTTCTCATTCACTGATGTGCGCTAATGAGGCTGCACTGATGGGCACTGATAGGCTGCACTGATGAACACTGATAGTTGGCACTGATGGGCACTGATGAGGAGGCACTGGTAGGTGGCACTGATGGGCATTGACAGGCATCACTGATGGGCACTGAAAGGCAGCACTCATATATGGCACTGATAGGCGGCACTGATAGGTGGCACTGATAGGCGGCACTGCCTGGCACTGATAGGCGGCACTGACTGGCACTGTTAGGTGGCACTGACTGGCTATGTTAGGCGGCACTGATTGGCAGCACTGACAGGCACTGATAGGCGGCATTGATGCACACTGTTAGGGGGCACTGACCGGCACTGATATGTGGCACTGATTGGCAGCACTGATAGGTGGCACTGACTGGCACTGATGGGTGACACTGAAAGGCAGCTCAGATGGGCACTGATATGTGGCATTGATGTGGCACTGATGTGCACTGGCAGGTGGCATGGATGAGTACTGAGAGCTGGCACTGATGGACACTGACAGGTGGCGCTGCTGGGGCTACACAGATCATCAGGGCACACTTATCATCAGTGGCCTGGTGTTCAGTGTAGATGTCCCCTCCGAGGAATGCTGATTACTGGCTCTCCTCTCCTCACGAGCTGTCAGTGTGACAGCTTGTGGGGAGAGAAATGCCGATAACCAGGATTTCTCTGTTTACATGTGATCAGCTGTGATTGGACACAGCTGATCACATGACCGAACTGACATCTTCAGCTCTTTCCGTGGATCGGTGATCCGCTGTTTCCGAGGGACACAGCGCACCGCCGATCGCCGCACTGCACGCTCCAGGAGCCGCGCATGCACGGTTAGAATGGGAGGACGTCATATGACGTTCTCCAAGAACGAGAGAACCACCTTGCATCCATCATATTACTATATGGCAGACGGGAGGCGGTTAATATTTTAAAGATGTCATTTTAAAGATGTTGTACACCTTTGAATATATTCCCTTTTGTTCATGTATTCAAGAGTGCCCCTTTTCAGCAAAGGGATAAGACAACTTCCTGTTTTGGGTCACATGACATCTAATACATGCATTGCCATCCTCCCTGTGTTGCATCACAAATATAGGAGTGCTAATGTAATTAAAAAAAAAATCTTCCAACTGCATGGCAAGCTTTTTTGTGTGTCTCTGAATGATCTGCCTGTTTGTCACTGTATCTGATCTACTTACTGTCAAGCTCTCAGCTGGGCCAGTGCTAGGCTGAAAGACCAAGGGATTGTGGGATATATTGGTTCTACACAGGAAGTGTATGTTCTTAGATTACAGATGGAGATCATGCATACAGATCATACAACCTGTGCAGTGCTATGTATCATGCCTCATGTTTGAACACAAATATAAACTACTGACACTGTAATGTGAAGATTTACTTTACTATAGGCTGTCCATACAGGCCAACAAATGACATATGATCAATATACAGTACTTCTTATGTAGGTGAAAAACACAATGTGCAAGTAAGAAGGTTAACAATGCTAATGTCAAGAGCCTTCTCACTTCTGAAAACTAACAAAACCTCTCAAATAAAAACTCCTGAAAATCATTCTGCTCGTTTGTGAACGCAGCCTTACAAATTACATTTCTTACAAGATTTTTTAAGTTAAAAGGATCTGACCTGGATTGTTGTTACTTTGTGGGGATTTTATTGCTATGCCCCAGGATTCGACGGATACTGCCACTCCCTATGCAAAATATAGAATATCACTTCAAACGTTTTTGAAAGATTCCAGACAAGTAGGAGCAGGCTAGGGACACACCATCCTTCCTGGAATCCTCTCATTGGGGCACAGACCAGCCAGGCCACATTCCACCCTCTTGGACAGATGCTGTCAGCAAATCTGAGACCTGCTCCATTCCACATTGCTATTGAAAACTGTGAGTGTATCCAGGTGGGAGCCTTCACATTGGGCTGTTGTATTGCTGAACTTTGTCTTCAATACAAATTCTATCTACTTTTCATAGTTACTGCTGCACCCACACACCCATAATACAGACTTTGCAAAAAAATTTTATTTACTGTGATGCTTACCTATGAAGGAACAGCATGTCTACCCTTGATAACCCACCAAATAATAAAGATATTTCCTGCCAATAATTGATATACTTCTTTCCTAATGATAACACAAATCTAGACAGAGACTGGGTAACCCAAATCAAATCCTTAGATACTATACAGATATCTCAAAACACCAATTATAATGATTAGAAAAGTATAAAACATCCCTGAAATACAGTATTTGAAAACAAATAATTTCTATTTCTACATTTCTTCAAATCTTGCACTTGCTTCAAGTCACTACTTTCACAGTTATCTAATTTGAATCTTTCTGTCACAGTTTTGATGGTAGCAAAGATAATCAATAGTACAGGTATTTCTTTTAATAAATCTCCATGGAACCTTTCCATTGTGGAAGAATGCTAAAAATGCCTTCTTCATATCTAACTCATTTGTTTAATACATCTGAGTTCTCTAGTTCTTTCCCTCCAGAAATGTAATGCCCATTACTGTAAAATTTCCTAAACCAGGTAAACAAATTACTCTTCCCCAGGACTTCAGGCCAATGTCTTTACCGAATACCTACCTGAAAATATACATTAGGGCCATAAATATCATACCAACATTTAATAAACCTGATCAAAAAAGGGTTTTGTTAAAGGAAGACAAGCACCTTATGGTACTCACAGAATGTTAAACCTAATCTGATTTCTCAAAACTGGTCATTGTCAATCCCTGTTGTCATTAAATGTTGATGCATTCCATAGGTTACACTAGGGTTATAAAAGTTCAGTTCTTCAGGAATTTGGCTTTCTCTAAACAATCTCTTTGACTATTTCAGCTTTATATAACAAACCCTTCCGGTTACATCTATATATCTAGAATGGTGCACCATCCATTTTTAAAGCCAAGCCATGTCTGTCCTTTGCTACAACTTATATTCAGGGCTTTTTTTAGTGGGAGTGGGGGGAATGTTTTTAAGGCATCTCCAGCACTGAATGTATGCAATGGCAAGGGGTGCTGGGGTGTACTGCTGGGTCCACTGATGCTGGCTGCTGGGAGATCTTTTGTAGCTGAGGGGGGTCTTGTTGGGGGGGGGGGGGCTATTGTTACTGATGGGGGAGATATATTGCTGGCAGTGGGTCCTATGTTGCTAGGGGATCAAATTGTTGCTGGGAAGGATCTACTGTTAAGAAAGGAGTCTATTGTCACTGGCTGCTGGAGGGCCTATTGATGCTAGCTGTAGGGATATCTGTTGTTGCTGCCTGGAGTCTGTTGTTGCTAGGAGATATTTTGTTGGGGGTGGTCCATTGTTGTTGGGGGAGGTCTATTGTTGCTGGCTGCAGGGGATCTATTTTACTGCTTTTTTTGTCATCATTAACAAACTCCATGCAAATTGATACTTGCTTCTGTATTATCTAAAATGGTGGTACTGGCAGCTGGGTAGAGGGTGGAACAAAGGAATGTTGCTCGTAGATTGTAGGGGGCTGAGACAAGGGGTGACTCGGAAAAGGGGAGTTTCTGCACCTATTCTCTGAGGAAAAAAAGCCCGGCTTATATGTATACTTATGGTAGAGCCATTGTGAAAAAGGTAAGGTTCGATCAGCAAATAAAGGGTGTCTCTACTGACAATTACACTAACTAGTGGTTACTTTTGGTCAACGATATAAATCAGCATCCTCTGCCTCCTTGTTTACATTTGGTTGCTGATTTCTGGGGGCCTAGCAACCACTATCCTGCTGTGACAGCATTAAAGCTTTGCTGTTGTTCAGGTTGAGTTGGTAAGGTTAGATGGAGATGATCTTCTTTCTTTTTTTTTTTTTACATCATGGGACATTATTTTTGGACATCATGGGACATTATTTTTGGACATCATGGGACATTATTTTTGGGCATGGTGGGACATTGTGAATAATAATATAATAGTTATTTTTTACAGTGTATTTATTTAATATTTTACTCTTAAAATTCTCTTACTCTTTAAATTAGTAACCAGGGAAACTAGGAAACCCTTCTCATTAACATGGGGGACAATATATGGGGGCCAGCTTTTTAAGAGGGCTTCAAGATTCTGATAATTGTCCTCAGAGACGCCCACATTCACAGGGCTAGGGATGTGGTGATAAGGCCCTGATCCTCATCAACATGAGGACAAGGTCCTTTGCCAGGGTCTCTCCTGACAAGGCATTCTCCCCATGTTGAGGACATGTGGGTTGATATGGCTTGGGGTGACCCCCTTTCCTGGCCATCCAGGCTACATGCTAAGATAAGCGTGTAGTGTAGATGTGGGGGATGGGGAACTTTTTTTGCATGGGATTCACTCTAAAACTCATACCAGACCCCTATCTAAGCATGCATCCTGGCTGGCAGGAAAAGGGATGGCAGTGCATGTGCAGCCCTCCTTCTGAACCATACTAGGTCACATGCCTTCAACATTAGGAGGATACACTCCAGGGGAGACCCCCCCTGAAAATAAAGCCACAGGCACATAGATATCTTTGTGAACAAGTCAAAAGTGGTGATACTCATCAAGGAAGTTCAGTTTTGTGTGGAGATTATGTGTATACAGCATATTTTCTGATTGTTTAAAAAATACCGTAAGAAGAGCTTACATTTGAGTGCAGTTTTCACCTTTTCAATTTCTGGATGGTGAGAGGAGACAGGAGACAAAATTGGTAAACAACATCTGCCTACCTTTCCTTCTCAAGCAAGGGATCCTCTGATGGCTTGATTTCTGCCACGATCATTTACCCCTCTTCTCTCCACACCGGATACTCTTACTGAGCCTTCGGAAGCACTCATAGACTTAGCAAAGGGTGTCATTGTCACTTTCCCTCCTCAAACTTAAACCTATACTTAGGGGGTACGGGAAACAATTAGTGATGCAGAATTACAATCATACTTAGTGGGCCTATTTACCACCTTGGCCCCGTCTTTTCTGGATTTAGATTAGTGCATGGACAGCACACACTGATCTCTGTTCCTAAACCCCCCTGCTGGTGCTTGTCCAAATTACCTTATTGTTCATTTTTAGTAATATAACAGTAAGAAAGCTCTGCTTGTGACCACATGTAACAGATCTACAATCGATTATAAGGGTAAGAAAATCCATATCTTTAGTGATCTTTTGCTAATTACCCTTGCTAAATGTATTTGGTTGATTACCTCACACCTTCAAGCACATCCAGTGAAATACCCCTAGGGCTTTTTCTTTTAGACTGATTGTCACTAAACATGGCTCACAACACAGTTTGCAAGAACTTCAGGAGGGAGACATTTAGCTTAAGTCACCGGGACTGCCACCCTTTCCTGAAGAAGTGTTAACTATTCCTTTTCCTAGATAGACCACCCACAACACCCTATAGGATATGAACCCCAGCTAAACAAAAAAAACAATATAGGAAGCAGAAAACGGAAACTGCCTTAGAGTTGTTGCCTCCACACACCCTGATTTATACAACTGGCTGGCCCATGGTATCCTGAGATGTTTGATCTTCTCAGGCATTCTAACTTTGTTCTATACTCACTTTGGGCTCCCTCTGACCATTTATTATAGTCATAGTTCTATGTTCTTAGAATACAAAGCCTTGTTTGTATGGTTTTCTTCTTATTCCACTTTTACATCAGAACAATGCTTTCAATATACTTTGCTTACATAGACACAATGTAGTTTTGTACTGCAATGTCTTTAAAACTAATGCCTTGTGAAGGGATTAAATTCTGTCAGAAAGCAATGGATAACTCTAAGAGAATCCAAAGCTTCTAAAGCTGAAGCAATTTTCTATACAAGAGACTCATTTCCAAAAAGAGGGCTCTCTTAATTTTGCATTTAAAAAAATTCAAAGTAATGGCCAGGGAATGACAGCTCTGAAACAGAACATGATGAAATATTAGTCACTTCATTCATCACAAAGGAGATGGAGGAATATCTCCATCTCCTCTGTGGGCAGCCATCCTGATCGTTTATCACAGTCCCTTCCTTACCAGGGGAATGGGAGAATGAGGGAATGGCAGCATCCTCCTTATTTTAAAAGGGGTTTCCAGATTCTGATTCTCCCTGGCAGAGCTCCACAACTTAACATGATTGTAAGGAAGAGGCCCTTGTCCTCATCAATATTGCACATGGTGCTTGGCCAGGGGGTTCCGCTCAGTAAGGTACTACTCTCCCCATGAAGAGGGCACTGAAAGATGTTGGTGTTTTTTTTGGGGGGGATGTATGGTGCCTACAGGGAAACATGGTGGTGGCAGTGTCCTTCTGTGGGGCTGCATGAGCGCTGCTGGTGTCAGGGAGCTGTATTTCATTGATGGTATCATGAATTCAATATATTGAAAGAGAAGATGTTACCATCACTCTGAGCGCTTGGTCCTCGTGCACTTTTCCAAAATAGCAATGATCCAAAACACACACCTAAGTCCACTGTTGCATTTCTGAAGAAGAACAGGATGAAAGTGATTAAGTAGCGAAGCATGTCTCCTGATCTGAACCCAATCAAACACCTATGGGGAATCCTGAAGAGACAACTTGAGCATCACTCTCCATCCAGCATCCAGGCTCTAAGATAGGTCGTTCTTCAAGAATGGAAAAAGATAGATGTTGCAATATGTCGCCAACTTGTTCATTCAATGCCTAGAAGCCTTGGTGCTTTTCTTACAAAACATGGAGGTCATACAAAATACTAGTTGTAGTAGTTTTTGTTGTGGGGTATATTCATTTTTGCATCAACTAATCTGAGTAAAATTGTAGATTTTGTAATCTAAGTCATATCATTAACCATCCTATCATGTAATGAGCTAAACAAATGTTCTATAAAATTCAGTTTTGTCAAAATTTTGGAAATTGTTCTTGTGCTCATTGAGATGTTGATTAAAATCTTACTTTTCAAAAGGGATGTATTCATTTTATGCTGAGCAATATATATATATATATATATATATATATACTGTATATATACACTGCTCAAAAACAGTAAAAGAACACTTTGATAACACATCAGATCTCAATGGGGAAAAATATTATGCTGGATATCTATACTGATATGGACTGAGTAATGTATTAGGAATGTAAGGATGCCCCATTGTTTGATGGAAATGAAAATTATCAACCTACATAAATCTGAATTCAAAGACACCCCGAAAATCAAAGAGAAAAAAAATTATACAGCAGGCTAGTTCATTTCATTGCAGCAATTTGAAATGCTACCTTCATTGGCCCTGTCCAGCTCTCCTAGAGTAACTGCCTGTCTCCTGGAATCTCCTCTGCACTCTTGAGACTGTGCTGGGAGACACAGCAAACCTTCTGGCAATAGCATATATTGATGTGACATCCTGGAGAAGTTGGACAGCCTGTGCAGCCTCTGTAGGATCCAGGTATTGCCTCATGCTACCGCTAGTGACACTGACACTAGCCAAATGCAAGACTAGTGATAAACAGTCAGAAAAGATGAGTAGAGAAACAAATGTCAGTGGCCTCCACCTGTAAAGCCATTCCTGTTTTTGGAGGTAGTCTCATTGTTGCTCTTTTGGTGCACCTGTTGTTAATTTCATTAACACCAAAGCGGCTGAAACTGATTAACAACCCCCTCTGCTACTTAACTGATCAGATTAATATCCCAGGAGTATAATTGACTTGATGCTATAGTCTATTTAAAAAGCGTTCCTTTAATTTTTCTGAGCAGTGTATATACAGTATACACTATATTGTATTGGAACGCCTGCCTTTACATGAACATGAACTTTAATGGCATCCCAGTCTTAGTCTGTAGGGTTCAATATTGATTTGGCACACTCTTTGCAGCTATAACAGCTTCGCTCTTCTGGGAAGGCTGTCCAGAAGGTTTAGGAGTGTGTCTATGGGAATGTTTGACCATTCTTCCAAAAGTGCATTTGTGAGATCAGGCACTGATGTCGGACGAGAAGTCCTGGCTCACAGCCTTCACTCTAATTCATCCCAAAGGTGTTCTATCGGGTTGAGGTTAGGACTCTCTGCAGATCAGTCAAGTTCTTCCACACCAAACTTGCTCATCCATGTCTTTATGGAAATTGCTTTGTGCACTGATGCACAGTCATTTTGGAACAGGAAGAGGCCACTCCACACTGTTCCCACAAAGTTGGGAGCATGAAATTGTCCAACATATCTTGGTATGCTGACGCCTTAAGAGTTCTCCTCATTGGAACTAGGGGCCAAGCCTAACCCCTGAAAAACAACCTCACATCATAATCTCCACTCCACCAAACTTTACACTTGGCACAATGCAGTCAGGCATGTACCGTTATCCTGGCAACAGCCAAACCCAGACACGTCCATTGGACTGCCAGACAGAGAAGCATGATTTGTCATTTCAGTGAACACGTTTCCACTGCTCTAGAGTCCAGTGGTGGCATGCTTTACCCCACTGAATCCAACGCTTTGCATTGCACTTGGTATGTAAGGCCTGAATGCGGCTGCTTGGCCATGGAAACCCATTCCATGAAGCTCTCTATGCACTGTTGTTGTGCTAATCTGAAGGCCACACAAAGACGGTTAGCAACTTCTGCGCACTGTGCGCTTCAGCATGCGCTGACCCCTCTCTGTCATTTTACGTGGCCTGTTGCTGTTGTTCCCAGTTGCTTCCTATTTGTTATAATACCACTAACAGTTGACTGTGGAATATTTAGTAGCAAGGAAATGTCACTGATTGCACAGGTGGTAGCCAATCATGGAACCACACTTGAAATCGCTGAGCTCCTGAGAGCGACCCATTCTTTCACAAATGTTTTTAGAAGCAGTCTGCATGCCTTGGTGCTAGATTTTATACACCTGGGGCCATAGAGGTGATTGGAACACCTGAATCCAACTGACGAGGAAGCATTGCCCTGGTGGGCATTGACAAGCATCCCTGGTGGGCATTGGCAGGCATCGCTGATATATGGCACTGATAAATAGCACTGACTGACACTGATAGGCAGCACTGATTAGAACTGTTAGGCGGCACTGATGGGTACTGATAGGCAGCACTGATGGGCACTGATAGGCAGCACTAACTGGCACTGATGGGCACTGATTGGTGGCACTGCTGGGCACTAATAAGTGGCATTGATAGGCAGTTGGCACTGGAAGGCAGCTCTGATGGGCACTGATATGTGGCATTGGTGTGCACTGATGGGCAGCAATTATGGGCACTAAAAGGCAGCACTGATGGGACTACACTGATGATCAGTGTAGACGTCCCCTCTGAGGAATGTCACTTACTGGCTCTCCTCTCCTCACTCAATGTCAGAGTGAGCAGAGGACTGTTGATAACCGGCATTTCCTATTTACATGCTATCAGCTGTGATTGGACACAGCTGATCACATGATAGTGATTGTGTCATTGGCTCTTTACTGCGATTGGTGATCCGCTGTGTCCCTGGGACACAGCTCACCAACCAATTGCCATGTCGAGCACCCCCAGGGAATGAGAGAGCTGCAGCCCTCCTTCATTTCCTATATGGCAGGCAGGAGGCGGTTAAAGCAGAACTTCTCTATTTTACCTCCCATCCCACATTACCTGGTATTCCGAGTTCTATTTAGAAAACATATTCACCAGCCAAATAGATTCAGCATTGTCCTCCAGTGATTCATTGGTCAGATATCGTAGCCTGTGTCCCATGTCACCATCATGATCTCCACAGCCAGCTATCTCTTTTGAGTTTAGGCAGCCCAGCCCACAACAGCACTATCAAGTACTGGATGCTGCAACCACTGTAGGGGTCAACCAGGTATCGGGAAAGACTTCCTTTAGTAAGAGCGGTAGGATATAGAAACTTTAATTCAGTTGCAGAACTAGGTGCCTGATGAATAGAAAGATAAATGGATAAAATGTAACTCTCTTGTCAACTCCAGCCTCCACTGAATATCTGCTATAGTAGGACATATCATTCTTGCCTAGATGAAAATGGAGAGGTAGCAGGGCTACAAAAAAAGAGAAACACAGAACAAGCCCCCCCCTCCCCAAAAAAATGCTATTGTTATTGAGGAGGGGAGGGTTGAGGCAGAGACTTAAACTTAGTTTCTGGAGTGAAGTTCCACTTTAACCACTTCAAGTCCGGACACTTTCACCCCCTTCCTGTGCAGGCCAATTTTCAGCTTTCAGTGCTATCACACTTTGAATGACAATTGCGCGGTCATGCAACACTGTACCCATATGCATTTTTTAGCATTTTGAGACAAATAAAGCTTTAATTTGATGGTATTTATTCACCACTGGGATTTTTATTTTTTTTGCTATATAAATGAAAAAGTCCAAAAAAATTTTGAAAAAAAGTTTTTCTTTTGAAAATAAATGATATGTCATCATAAACTTGGCCAAAATTTATTTAGTTATCTTTTTAGTAAAAAAATAACCCAAATTAGTTGATAACCAAAAATTATAATTTTTTAAAACATTTTTTACATTTTTTTTATATTATTATATATGTTTTTTTACCAACTGTCTCCCCCATGGAGACACTATACTACTTGTGGGGGGAGATAAAGATTTTTTTTTTTTTTTACACTGATTGCTTTTACACCCATAAAGGCTGTAAAAGCAATCATTTCTCCTTCTCTCTGGCTGCATTCTTGCAGCCATTGAGAAATACTGTGTGAGCTGTGATTGGTCACAGCTTGTCACATGGTACAAGGCTGTTGTGAATAGCCTTGTACCATGTGACGTCTGTGATCATTCACAGATTTCACACATAGTAAGTAATGATGTCAGGAAGTGACATCTTGCTTACTACTCTGCATGTGATCACTAATTGGCCAATCAGTGATCACATGATCAGGACCTCACACAGAGGTCCTGTACAGCGATCGGTGTTCCACTGTGTCCATAGGACACAGCAGGCACTGGACTGCTGAATGACTGGATGAACGACAACCCGCTCCTGGACTGCCACCGTCCAGCCGTTTATATACAGCGGCCGGATGGCAAGTGGTTAAGCTTTCACCTGATGCATGCAGGGCACACAAGATGCCTTAAAAAGTTGGGGTTGTGCTTTTACTACGAAGATACTAACTCTATATCCCTGGCTTATCAATTTGGTATCATTCAGGGTGAAGATTACACATTTTAGTTTCAAAAGATTTTCACTGTATTTTTTAAAAATGCAGCTGTTCAGACTCAACCCAGGTTATTAACCATTAGATGTCCAGCCATTTGATATAAATGCTGAACTGCTTACTCCAGAGGACGGGAAGATGGCTTCCTCTTTGTTCTCCTCCTGTGTGCCTTCTAGAGCACGAAATAGTGTACTCTGTTATGGCTTTCAGACACAGCAGATCGTAGAGTGGGGTAAAGAGCCAATGATCACAGCCATAACACATGTAACTGAAGTCTACATGTTTCAGCTAGTCTTCTGTTTCCTCTCACAATGTGTGCAGAAACATAGTGGCATCAGTACTGTATGAAACACTCTAAGATTGTTATTTTGTGGTTTTATTTTTTTTCACCTTGTCACTATAGCAGCCAGTCAGTGTCCTGGATCACTAGCCACCCCAGTACAACGTCACTATGGTGTACTGGGGAGGCTAGTGATCAGGAATACAAGCTGGATTCTTTGGTGACACTGTATGCTATCATACACAGCTGATGTTCTTGATCACTTTCCACAACAGTACAGTGCCACCATACCAGTGAAAGCAATGTTTGTTTTGATTATTGCCACATGACTCCCAGTGTCACCAGGCCAGGGTAATCCAGAAACAGCATTTCAGATCTACAACACACCAGTTGCAGTTTTTCCAGATGATTACAGCCAGCAACTGTGCTCCTGATTGCCGCCACACCAGTCCCAGTCCCATACAGTGGGGCAAAAAAGTATTTTGTCAGCCACCAATTGTGCAAGTTCTCCCACTTAAAAAGATGAGAGAGGCCTGTAATTGGCATCATAGGTAGAACTCAACTATGAGAGACAAAATGAGAAAAAAAAATCCAGACAATCACATTGGCTGATTTGGAAAGAATTTATTTGCAAATTATGGTGGAAAATAAGTATTTGGTCACCTACAAACAAGCAAGATTTCTGGCTCTCACAGACCTGTACCTTCTTCTTTAAGAGGCTCCTCTGTCCTGCACTCATTACCTGTATCAATGACACCTGTTTGAACTTGTTAGTATAAAAGACACCCTTCCCCAACCTCAAACAGTCACACTCCAAACTCCACTATGGTGAAGACCAAAGAGCTGTCGAAGGACACCAGAAACAAAATTGTAGACCTGCAACAGGCTGGGAAGACTGAATCTGCAATAGGCAAGCAGCTTGGTGTGAACAAATCAACTGTGGGAGCAATAATTAGAAAATGGAAGACATACAAGACCACTGATAATCTCCCTCGATCTGGGGCTCCACGCAAGATCTCACCCCGTGGGGTCAAAATGATCACAAGAACGGTGAGCAAAAATCCCAGGACCACACGGGGGGACCTAGTGAATGACCTGCAGAGAGCTGGGACCAACGTAACAAAGGCTACCATCAGTAACACTAGGTAAAAGGTAGATTTTAGAGGTTCAAATATAAGTTACTATATCACCCAATATATGGCTTCCATCCAGTAGCCAAAAAACATGCCGACAAAAAAAAGGGGGTTTGTGAAAAGAAATTCACAGGAAAGCGGCTACATTATGAACAGAATGCGATACTCAGAAAAATTTCCAAAAATTATGCTTTATTTTACATTAATGATTGACATACGGGCAATCGCCCTGGTTTACCATCACCTCAGTATGAGAAAATACACACAGACCTAAAACCATTAAAATCACACCAAGACCGGTCTAGGTATATGTACTGCAAAGGCTATGACCACAATAGTCTAAAGCACTTGCAGCACTGGCACACAGGTAACACTCCCTGGAGGAGGTATATTCCAAAAAATTATACCATAGGTATGCAATATCACATGCTATATATGTAAGCATATATCATTACCAAATAGGTTACACCCCTTAAAAGGAGATTTTCCAAAAATTGTACCAAAGGTATGTCATATCACATGCACGCAAAAGGGACAGACACAGTTATCATCTGGAGAGAGGCATGACCCTAAGCCTATATAAGGCAATATGGGTAAAACATTATATATAAGCAGTACAACCCTATGCAGGCACACGTGGTTGGGGCCCATTAATCTGTAATATACGTGAATAGTTGCAAGGATTCTTATAGCTGAAAGAGTCCCTGTTGTTGTCTTGATGGAGAAATAAATGCAAATAGCAGACTCCTGCTTTAAATGGTTTCTTCACCACAGCATGTGGACTGCAAACCACTTTAGTGTTGGAAACAAGATAAGGCCCAATAGATCTTCCGCCTGTTGCAATATATGTAGTATGCCTTGTTTCTATATATAGCACCATAATGTCCCCATCCTGTAATAAGACAAACGATATAAGGATAGTCACTGTAAGAGCTTTCACTCTATAGTATATATATAATATCATATAGATCGCAAGGAGCCTTTTTCAAATGTCCTGTAACAGTCCACTCACCACCTGTGCAATGGGTAGTAGAAAAAAGAAGCGCACTGGTGATATGCACGCCGACCTACAAGGAGGTAGCCGTTTTCACATGCCATGAGTCATGCAAAAGCTGTACAGGCGCCATGGAGAGGTTGGAACCCGCGAAATGTCGGCTGATGTAAGCGGTGGTTCCCTGGATCAACACGGCAGTACCTATGAAGGATTTTTCTTCTTTTTTCTACTACCCATTGCACAGGTGGTGAGTGGACTGTTACAGGACATTTGAAAAAGGCTCCTTGCGATCTATATGATATTATATATATACTATAGAGTGAAAGCTCTTACAGTGACTATCCTTATATCGTTTGTCTTATTACAGGATGGGGACATTATGGTGCTATATATAGAAACAAGGCATACTACATATATTGCAACAGGCGGAAGATCTATTGGGCCTTATCTTGTTTCCAACACTAAAGTGGTTTGCAGTCCACATGCTGTGGTGAAGAAACCATTTAAAGCAGGAGTCTGCTATTTGCATTTATTTCTCCATCAAGACAACAACAGGGACTCTTTCAGCTATAAGAATCCTTGCAACTATTCACGTATATTACAGATTAATGGGCCCCAACCACGTGTGCCTGCATAGGGTTGTACTGCTTATATATAATGTTTTACCCATATTGCCTTATATAGGCTTAGGGTCATGCCTCTCTCCAGATGATAACTGTGTCTGTCCCTTTTGCGTGCATGTGATATGACATACCTTTGGTACAATTTTTGGAAAATCTCCTTTTAAGGGGTGTAACCTATTTGGTAATGATATATGCTTACATATATAGCATGTGATATTGCATACCTATGGTATAATTTTTTGGAATATACCTCCTCCAGGGAGTGTTACCTGTGTGCCAGTGCTGCAAGTGCTTTAGACTATTGTGGTCATAGCCTTTGCAGCACATATACCTAGACCGGTCTTGGTGTGATTTTAATGGTTTTAGGTCTGTGTGTATTGTCTCATACTGAGGTGATGGTAAACCAGGGCGATTGCCCGTATGTCAATCATTAATGTAAAATAAAGCATAATTTTTGGAAATTTTTCTGAGTATTGCATTCTGTTCATAATGTAGCCGCTTTCCTGTGAATTTGTTACCATCAGTAACACACTACGCCGCCAGGGACTCAGATCCTGCAGTGCCAGACGTGTCCCCCTGCTTAAGCCAGTATATGTCTGGGCCCGTCTGAAGTTTGCTAGAGAGCATTTGGTTGATCCAGAAGAGGATTGGGAGAATGTCATATGGTCAGATGGAACCAAAATAGAACTGTTTGGTTGAAACACAACTCGTCGCGTTTGGAGGAGAGAGAATGCTGAGTTGCATCCAAAGAACACCATACCTACTGTGAAGCATGGGGGTGGCAACATCATGCTTTGGGGCTGTTTCTCCGCAAAAGGGACCAGGACGACTGATCCATGTACAGGACAGAATGAATGGGGAAATGTATCGTGAGATTTTGAGTGCAAACCTCCTTCCATCAGCAAGGGCATTGAAGATGAAACGTGGCTGGGTCTTCTAACATGACAATTAGAGATGAGCGAAGTATTCAAAAATTCGATTCGACTGATTCGGCGAATTCGTGGAAAAATTTCGATTCGAGTCGAATATATTCGCTGTGAATTTAACTTAAAAAAGGGTGTTTCTAGGCTTCAGAGAGACTTAATATTAGTGCTGAACACTGTACCTTTAATTTAAATGCCCTTGGAGTCTGCTGGGGAAGAGAAATAATACTGTCAGGCAGTATGACATGCAGATGAGTGCCGTCGATCTTAGAATCACCGCACACTTCACTCATTTGGCCAGTCACGGGGCCAAAACCAGAGTGTGGAGCCACAGTGTGGCGGTGGAGGCAGCAGCAATGGGAGGCCATACAGCACCCTATGACAAAAATGGAAACCACCAGCAGTGTGAGGAGACCTGAAAGTGGCACATGGCAGAGTGTGGCGATAGAGACAGCAGCAATGGGAGGCCGTACAGGGACCCATGACACACTCTGGACCTGGCAGCAGCATGAGGAGGCGGTACAGGGGCCCATGGCAGATTACGGGCCTGGCAGCAGCATGAGGAGTCGGTACGGGGGCCCATGGCAGATTACAGGCCTGGCAGCAGCAATGGGAGGCCGTACAGGGACCCATGACACAATCTGGACCTGGCAGCAGCATGGGGAGGCGGTACAGGGGCCCATGACAGATTACGGGCCTGGCAGCAGCATTTGGAGTCGGTACGGGGGCCCATTACACACTCTGGACCTGGCAGCAGCATGAGGAGGCGGTACAGGGGCGCATGACAGATTACGAGCCTGGCAGCAGCAACTTGGACAGGAGGACGTTCAGTTTCTGCACCGTCTGGTGCGTGCTCGCAAACTGTTGTCTCTTGGAAACGGATTCCAAGAAAGACTGCTGACGGAATCCGTGAAGAGGAGTAGCAGGAGAAGGAGCATCGGAACGAGCGGAATATGCCAACAAGCGACAACAGGGGCCCATGACAGATTACGGGCCTGGCAGCAGCATGAGGAGTCGGTACGGGGGCCCATGGCAGATTAGGGGCCTGGCAGCAGCTATGGGAGGCCCGTAATCTGCCAGCACCCTATGTCAAAAAATGGAACCCATCAGCAGTGTGAGGAGACCTGAAAGTGGCACATGGCAGAGTGTGGCGATGGAGACAGCAGCAATGGGAGGCCGTACAGGGACCCATGACAGACTCTGGACCTGGCAGCAGCATGAGGAGGCGGTATAGGGGCCCATGGCAGATTAGGGGCCTGGCAGCAGCTATGGGAGGCCCGTAATCTGCCAGCACCCTATGACAAAAAATGGAATACACCAGCAGTGTGAGGAGACCTGAAAGTGGCACATGGCAGAGTGTGGCGATGGAGACAGCAGCAATGGGAGGCCGTACAGGGACCCATGAGAGACTCTGGACTTGGCAGCAGCATGAGGAGGCGGTATAGGGGCCCATGGCAGATTAGGGGCCTGGCAGCAGCTATAGGAGGCCCGTAATCTGCCAGCACCCTATGTCAAAAAATTCTACACACCAGCAGTGTGAGGAGACCTGAAAGTGGCACATGGCAGAGTGTGGCGATGGAGACAGCAGCAATGGGAGGCCGTACAGGGACCCATGAGAGACTCTGGACCTGGCAGCAGCATGAGGAGGCGGTATATAGGGGCCTATGGCAGATTAGGGGCCTGGCAGCAGCTATAGGAGGCCCGTAATCTGCCAGCACCCTATGTCAAAAAATTCTACACACCAGCAGTGTGAGGAGACCTGAAAGTGGCACATGGCAGAGTGTGGCGATGGAGACAGCAGCAATGGGAGGCCGTACAGGGACCCATGACAGACTCTGGACCTGGCAGCAGCATGAGGAGGCGGTATATAGGGGCCTATGGCAGATTAGGGGCCTGGCAGCAGCTATGGGAGGCCCGTAATCTGCCAGCACCCTATGTCAAAAAATTCTACACACCAACAGTGTGAGGAGACCTGAAAGTGGCACATGGCAGAGTGTGGCGATGGAGACAGCAGCAATGGGAGGCCGTACAGGGACCCATGAGAGACTCTGGACCTGGCAGCAGCATGAGGAGGCGGTATATAGGGGCCTATGGCAGATTAGGGGCCTGGCAGCAGCTATGGGAGGCCCGTAATCTGCCAGCACCCTATGTCAAAAAATTCTACACACCAGCAGTGTGAGGAGACCTGAAAGTGGCACGTGGCAGAGTGTGGCGATGGAGACAGCAGCAATGGGAGGCCGTACAGGGACCCATGACAGACTCTGGACCTGGCAGCAGCATGAGGAGGCGGTATATAGGGGCCTATGGCAGATTAGGGGCCTGGCAGCAGCTATAGGAGGCCCGTAATCTGCCAGCACCCTATGTCAAAAAATTCTACACACCAGCAGTGTGTGAGGAGACCTGAAAGTGGCACATGGCAGAGTGTGGCGATGGAGACAGCAGCAATGGGAGGCCGTACAGGGACCCATGAGAGACTCTGGACCTGGCAGCAGCATGAGGAGGCGGTATATAGGGGCCTATGGCAGATTAGGGGCCTGGCAGCAGCTATAGGAGGCCCATAATCTGCCAGCACCCTATGTCAAAAAATTCAACACACCAGCAGTGTGAGGAGACCTGAAAGTGGCACATGGCATGAGACACTGTGGACCTGGCAGCAGCATGAGGAGGCGGTATATAGGGGCCCATGGCAGATTAGGGGCCTGGCAGCAGCTATGGGAGGCCCGTAATCTGCCAGCACCCTATGTCAAAAAATTCTACACACCAGCAGTGTGTGAGGAGACCTGAAAGTGGCACATGGCAGAGTGTGGCGATGGAGACAGCAGCAATGGGAGGCCGTACAGGGACCCATGAGAGACTCTGGACCTGGCAGCAGCATGAGGAGGCGGTATATAGGGGCCTATGGCAGATTAGGGGCCTGGCAGCAGCTATGGGAGGCCCGTAATCTGCCAGCACCCTATGTCAAAAAATTCTACACACCAGCAGTGTGTGAGGAGACCTGAAAGTGGCACATGGCAGAGTGTGGCGATGGAGACAGCAGCAATGGGAGGCCGTACAGGGACCCATGACAGACTCTGGACCTGGCAGCAGCATGAGGAGGCGGTATATAGGGGCCTATGGCAGATTAGGGGCCTGGCAGCAGCTATGGGAGGCCCGTAATCTGCCAGCACCCTATGTCAAAAAATTCTACACACCAGCAGTGTGTGAGGAGACCTGAAAGTGGCACATGGCAGAGTGTGGCGATGGAGACAGCAGCAATGGGAGGCCGTACAGGGACCCATGAGAGACTCTGGACCTGGCAGCAGCATGAGGAGGCGGTATATAGGGGCCTATGGCAGATTAGGGGCCTGGCAGCAGCTATGGGAGGCCCGTAATCTGCCAGCACCCTATGTCAAAAAATTCTACACACCAGCAGTGTGTGAGGAGACCTGAAAGTGGCACATGGCAGAGTGTGGCTATGGAGACAGCAGCAATGGGAGGCCGTACAGGGACCCATGACACACTCTGGACTTGGCAGCAGCATGAGGAGGCGGTATAGGGGCCCATGGCAGATTAGGGGCCTGGCAACAGCAATGGGAGGCCCGTAATCTGCCAGCACCCTATGTCAAAAAATTCTACACACCAGCAGTGTGTGAGGAGACCTGAAAGTGGCACATGGCAGAGTGTGGCTATGGAGACAGCAGCAATGGGAGGCCGTACAGGGACCCATGAGAGACTCTGGACCTGGCAGCAGCATGAGGAGGCGGTATATAGGGGCCTATGGCAGATTAGGGGCCTGGCAGCAGCTATAGGAGGCCCGTAATCTGCCAGCACCCTATGTCAAAAAATTCTACACACCAGCAGTGTGAGGAGACCTGAAAGTGGCACATGGCAGAGTGTGGCGATGGAGACAGCAGCAATGGGAGGCCGTACAGGGACCCATGAGAGACTCTGGACCTGGCAGCAGCATGAGGAGGCGGTATATAGGGGCCTATGGCAGATTAGGGGCCTGGCAGCAGCTATAGGAGGCCCGTAATCTGCCAGCACCCTATGTCAAAAAATTCTACACACCAGCAGTGTGAGGAGACCTGAAAGTGGCACATGGCAGAGTGTGGCGATGGAGACAGCAGCAATGGGAGGCCGTACAGGGACCCATGAGAGACTCTGGACCTGGCAGCAGCATGAGGAGGCGGTATATAGGGGCCTATGGCAGATTAGGGGCCTGGCAGCAGCTATAGGAGGCCCATAATCTGCCAGCACCCTATGTCAAAAAATTCAACACACCAGCAGTGTGAGGAGACCTGAAAGTGGCACATGGCATGAGACACTGTGGACCTGGCAGCAGCATGAGGAGGCGGTATATAGGGGCCCATGGCAGATTAGGGGCCTGGCAGCAGCTATGGGAGGCCCGTAATCTGCCAGCACCCTATGTCAAAAAATTCAACACACCAGCAGTGTGTGAGGAGACCTGAAAGTGGCACATGGCAGAGTGTGGCGATGGAGACAGCAGCAATGGGAGGCCGTACAGGGACCCATGAGAGACTCTGGACCTGGCAGCAGCATGAGGAGGCGGTATATAGGGGCCTATGGCAGATTAGGGGCCTGGCAGCAGCTATGGGAGGCCCGTAATCTGCCAGCATCCTATGTCAAAAAATTCTACACACCAGCAGTGTGTGAGGAGACCTGAAAGTGGCACATGGCAGAGTGTGGCGATGGAGACAGCAGCAATGGGAGGCCGTACAGGGACCCATGAGAGACTCTGGACCTGGCAGCAGCATGAGGAGGCGGTATATAGGGGCCTATGGCAGATTAGGGGCCTGGCAGCAGCTATGGGAGGCCCGTAATCTGCCAGCACCCTATGTCAAAAAATTCTACACACCAGCAGTGTGTGAGGAGACCTGAAAGTGGCACATGGCAGAGTGTGGCGATGGAGACAGCAGCAATGGGAGGCCGTACAGGGACCCATGAGAGACTCTGGACCTGGCAGCAGCATGAGGAGGCGGTATATAGGGGCCTATGGCAGATTAGGGGCCTGGCAGCAGCTATGGGAGGCCCGTAATCTGCCAGCACCCTACGTCAAAAAATTCTACACACCAGCAGTGTGAGGAGACCTGAAAGTGGCACATGGCAGAGTGTGGCGATGGAGACAACAGCAATGGGAGGCCGTACAGGGACCCATGACAGACTCTGGACCTGGCAGCAGCATGAGGAGGCGGTATATAGGGGCCTATGGCAGATTAGGGGCCTGGTAGCAGCAATGGGAGGCCCGTAATCTGCCAGCACCCTATGTCAAAAAATTCTACACACCAGCAGTGTGTGAGGAGACCTGAAAGTGGCACATGGCAGAGTGTGGCGATGGAGACAGCAGCAATGGGAGGCCGTACAGGGACCCATGACACACTCTGGACTTGGCAGCAGCATGAGGAGGCGGTATAGGGGCCCATGGCAGATTAGGGGCCTGGCAGCAGCAATGGGAGGCCCGTAATCTGCCAGCACCCTATGTCAAAAAATTCTACACACCAGCAGTGTGTGAGGAGACCTGAAAGTGGCACATGGCAGAGTGTGGCTATGGAGACAGCAGCAATGGGAGGCCGTACAGGGACCCATGACACACTCTGGACTTGGCAGCAGCATGAGGAGGCGGTATATAGGGGCCTATGGCAGATTAGGGGCCTGGCAGCAGCTATGGGAGGCCCGTAATCTGCCAGCACCCTATGTCAAAAAATTCTACACACCAGCAGTGTGTGAGGAGACCTGAAAGTGGCACATGGCAGAGTGTGGCGATGGAGACAGCAGCAATGGGAGGCCGTACAGGGACCCATGAGAGACTCTGGACCTGGCAGCAGCATGAGGAGGCGGTATATAGGGGCCTATGGCAGATTAGGGGCCTGGCAGCAGCTATGGGAGGCCCGTAATCTGCCAGCACCCTACGTCAAAAAATTCTACACACCAGCAGTGTGAGGAGACCTGAAAGTGGCACATGGCAGAGTGTGGCGATGGAGACAACAGCAATGGGAGGCCGTACAGGGACCCATGACAGACTCTGGACCTGGCAGCAGCATGAGGAGGCGGTATATAGGGGCCTATGGCAGATTAGGGGCCTGGTAGCAGCAATGGGAGGCCCGTAATCTGCCAGCACCCTATGTCAAAAAATTCTACACACCAGCAGTGTGTGAGGAGACCTGAAAGTGGCACATGGCAGAGTGTGGCGATGGAGACAGCAGCAATGGGAGGCCGTACAGGGACCCATGACACACTCTGGACTTGGCAGCAGCATGAGGAGGCGGTATAGGGGCCCATGGCAGATTAGGGGCCTGGCAGCAGCAATGGGAGGCCCGTAATCTGCCAGCACCCTATGTCAAAAAATTCTACACACCAGCAGTGTGTGAGGAGACCTGAAAGTGGCACATGGCAGAGTGTGGCTATGGAGACAGCAGCAATGGGAGGCCGTACAGGGACCCATGACACACTCTGGACTTGGCAGCAGCATGAGGAGGCGGTATATAGGGGCCTATGGCAGATTAGGGGCCTGGCAGCAGCTATGGGAGGCCCGTAATCTGCCAGCACCCTATGTCAAAAAATTCTACACACCAGCAGTGTGAGGAGACCTGAAAGTGGCACATGGCAGAGTGTGGCGATGGAGACAGCAGCAATGGGAGGCCGTACAGGGACCCATGACAGACTCTGGACCTGGCAGCAGCATGAGGAGGCGGTATATAGGGGCCTATGGCAGATTAGGGGCCTGGCAGCAGCTATGGGAGGCCCGTAATCTGCCAGCACCCTATGTCAAAAAATTCTACACACCAGCAGTGTGTGAGGAGACCTGAAAGTGGCACATGGCAGAGTGTGGCTATGGAGACAGCAGCAATGGGAAGCCGTACAGGGACCCATGACACACTCTGGACTTGGCAGCAGCATGAGGAGGCGGTATAGGGGCCCATGGCAGATTAGGGGCCTGGCAGCAGCAATGGGAGGCCCGTAATCTTCCAGCACCCTATGTCAAAAAATTCTACACACCAGCAGTGTGTGAGGAGACCTGAAAGTGGCACATGGCAGAGTGTGGCTATGGAGACAGCAGCAATGGGAGGCCGTACAGGGACCCATGACACACTCTGGACTTGGCAGCAGCATGAGGAGGCGGTATATAGGGGCCTATGGCAGATTAGGGGCCTGGCAGCAGCTATGGGAGGCCCGTAATCTGCCAGCACCCTATGTCAAAAAATTCTACACACCAGCAGTGTGAGGAGACCTGAAAGTGGCACATGGCAGAGTGTGGCGATGGAGACAGCAGCAATGGGAGGCCGTACAGGAACCCATGAGAGACTCTGGACCTGGCAGCAGCATGAGGAGGCGGTATATAGGGGCCTATGGCAGATTAGGGGCCTGGCAGCAGCTATGGGAGGCCCGTAATCTGCCAGCACCCTATGTCAAAAAATTCTACACACCAGCAGTGTGAGGAGACCTGAAAGTGGCACATGGCAGAGTGTGGCGATGGAGACAGCAGCAATGGGAGGCCGTACAGGGACCCATGAGAGACTCTGGACCTGGCAGCAGCATGAGGAGGCGGTATATAGGGGCCTATGGCAGATTAGGGGCCTGGCAGCAGCTATGGGAGGCCCGTAATCTGCCAGCACCCTATGTCAAAAAATTCTACACACCAGCAGTGTGTGAGGAGACCTGAAAGTGGCACATGGCAGAGTGTGGCTATGGAGACAGCAGCAATGGGAGGCCGTACAGGGACCCATGACACACTCTGGACTTGGCAGCAGCATGAGGAGGCGGTATAGGGGCCCATGGCAGATTAGGGGCCTGGCAGCAGCAATGGGAGGCCCGTAATCTGCCAGCACCCTATGTCAAAAAATTCTACACACCAGCAGTGTGTGAGGAGACCTGAAAGTGGCACATGGCAGAGTGTGGCTATGGAGACAGCAGCAATGGGAGGCCGTACAGGGACCCATGACACACTCTGGACTTGGCAGCAGCATGAGGAGGCGGTATATAGGGGCCTATGGCAGATTAGGGGCCTGGCAGCAGCTATGGGAGGCCCGTAATCTGCCAGCACCCTATGTCAAAAAATTCTACACACCAGCAGTGTGAGGAGACCTGAAAGTGGCACATGGCAGAGTGTGGCGATGGAGACAGCAGCAATGGGAGGCCGTACAGGGACCCATGAGAGACTCTGGACCTGGCAGCAGCATGAGGAGGCGGTATATAGGGGCCTATGGCAGATTAGGGGCCTGGCAGCAGCTATAGGAGGCCCGTAATCTGCCAGCACCCTATGTCAAAAAATTCTACACACCAGCAGTGTGAGGAGACCTGAAAGTGGCACATGGCAGAGTGTGGCGATGGAGACAGCAGCAATGGGAGGCCGTACAGGGACCCATGACAGACTCTGGACCTGGCAGCAGCATGAGGAGGCGGTATATAGGGGCCTATGGCAGATTAGGGGCCTGGCAGCAGCTATAGGAGGCCCGTAATCTGCCAGCACCCTATGTCAAAAAATTCTACACACCAGCAGTGTGAGGAGACCTGAAAGTGGCACATGGCAGAGTGTGGCGATGGAGACAGCAGCAATGGGAGGCCGTACAGGGACCCATGAGAGACTCTGGACCTGGCAGCAGCATGAGGAGGCGGTATATAGGGGCCTATGGCAGATTAGGGGCCTGGCAGCAGCTATGGGAGGCCCGTAATCTGCCAGCACCCTATGTCAAAAAATTCAACACACCAGCAGTGTGTGAGGAGACCTGAAAGTGGCACATGGCAGAGTGTGGCGATGGAGACAGCAGCAATGGGAGGTCTCCCATTGTCCCAACATGGCCCAAATAGTCCCAACATGGGCCCCCTGGCCACGCTTGACTTTCTGGCCACATAGTCGACATACGGCTACGTTTACTTCCTCGGGCGGCTTGACGAAAAATTGCCACACCGCCGAGTAGGAAACTTTGCCCCCGATACTCCTCACTGGCTGACTGCTGCTTCCTCCGTGCACATCGGCACCACTACTGGCCGTGGTGGTAGGCTGCAGTGGAGCTGGTGCTCTACTCCGTGGCCGTTTGGCTCCACTGACACTGCTTCCACTGACACTGCTGCGACCCTGCTGCTGTCTCCTGGGCAACCCACCGACTGTTTCGCTCACTGCCAAGCTGCCACCCTCTTCTCCTGATGATGCGGAAGAAATTGCCTGATGACGACGAGGCTGCCAAGTGCGATCAACCTCCTCATCATCAAGTAGGGTCTCCTCCTCACTACTAGCCCCCTCGGCTGCGTCTGGGTCAGGAGACAGACCTGTCTCTAGACCGGCTACCGGGCCACTCTCCTCGCCACTACTTCTTCGCCTAGCTGCTGAAAAGGCGGATGTCTCCCCCCGTTCCTGACCGCCCTCTGTTAGCTCTTCCTCACTGTACAGTGGGGCTGAGCCCACAGCATGCGATACTTCGCTTGGTGAGGGAACACCAAAGGACAGGGGCAGGTAGAGGACACGTGATTTCAGTGGGCTTGGTCCCGGGCCATGCCAACTAACGGTTGTGTCTGACGTACCCACCGACCGTTGGCTGTAGGTGTCAGAGGTGACCTGGGAAGAGGAAGACGACCGAGCCAACCAATCGATGACGGCAGGGTTGTCGGTGGAGACACGACCGCTGGATGACACCGGGAGCACTGGCCTCTGGCTGCGAATAGTGCTGCCTCGACCCCTTCCTCTGCTGCCACGTCTGCTCGCTCCTAAAACATTGCCTCCTCTGCCACTCCTCTGCATGTTGTCTGACATACTCTTTAATTAAACGATTATGTGTCCCTGAGTAACAATTCTGTGTCCCTGAGTAACAATTCTGTGTCTGTGCGAGTAACAATTCTGTGGCCCTAAGTAACAGTTCTGTGGCCCTCAGTAACAATTCTGTGTCCCTGATTAACGTTTCTGTGGCCCCAAGTAACAGTTCTGTGGCCCTCAGTAACAATTCTGTGTCTGTGCGAGTAACAATTCTGTGTCTGTGCGAGAAACAATTCTGTGGCCCTAAGTAACAGTTCTGTGGCCCTCAGTAACAGTTCTGTTTCCCTGAGTAACAATTCTGTGTCTGTGCGAGTAAGAATTCTGTGTCTGTGCGAGTAACAATTCTGTGGCCCTAAGTAACAGTTCTGTGGCCCTCAGTAACAGTTCTGTGTCCCTGAGTAACAATTCTGTGTCTGTGCGAGTAACAATTCTGTGTCTGTGCGAGTAACAATTCTGTCTGTGTGAGTAACAATTCTGTGGCCCTAAGTAACGGTTCTGTGGCCCTCAGTAACAGTTCTGTGTCCCTGTGTAACAATTCTGTGTCTGTGCGAGTAACAATTCTGTGGCCCTAAGTAACAGTTCTGTGGCCCTCAGTAACAATTCTGTGTCCCTGATTAACGTTTCTGTGGCCCCAAGTAACAGTTCTGTGGCCCTCAGTAACAATTCTGTGTCTGTGCGAGTAACAATTCTGTGTCTGTGCGAGTAACAATTCTGTGTCTGTGCGAGTAACAATTCTGTGGCCCTAAGTAACGGTTCTGTGGCCCTCAGTAACAGTTCTGTGTCCCTGTGTAACAATTCTGTGTCTGTGCGAGTAACAATTCTGTGGCCCTAAGTAACAGTTCTGTGGTCCTCAGTAACAATTCTGTGTCTGTGCGAGTAACAATTCTGTGGCCCTAAGTAACAGTTCTGTGGCCCTCAGTAACAATTCTGTGTCTGTCCCAGAGTAACAATTCTGTGGCCCTAACTAAAGTTTCTGTGGCCCTAAGTAACAATTCTCTGGCACTCAGTAACAATTCTGTCTGTCCCTGAGTAACAATTCTGTGGCCCTAATAACGTTTCTGTGGCCCTAAGTAACAATTCTCTGGCACTCAGTAACAATTCTGTCTGTCCCTGAGTAACAATTCTCTGGCACTCAGTAACAATTCTGTCTGTCCCTGAGTAAAAATTCTGTGGCCCTAAGTAAAGTTTCTGTGGCCCTGAGTAACAATTCTCTGGCACTCCGTAACAATTCTGTCTGTCCCTGAGTAACAATTCTCTGGCACTCAGTAACAATTCTGTCTGTCCCTGAGTAAAAATTCTGTGGCCCTAATTAAAGTTTCTGTGGCCCTAAGTAACAATTCTCTGGCACTCAGTAACAATTCTGTCTGTCCCTGAGTAACAATTCTCTGGCACTCCGTAACAATTCTGTCTGTCCCTGAGTAACAATTCTCTGGCACTCAGTAACAATTCTGTCTGTCCCTGAGTAAAAATTCTGTGGCCCTAAGTAAAGTTTCTGTGGCCCTGAGTAACAATTCTCTGGCACTCCGTAACAATTCTGTCTGTCCCTGAGTATGAATTTTGTGGCCCTAACTAGCGTTTCTTTGTCCCTAAGTAACAGTTCTGTGGCCCTGAGTAACAATTCTGTGTCTGTGCGAGTAACAATTCTGTGGCCCTAAGTAACAGTTCTGTGGCCCTCAGTAACAGTTCTGTGTCTGTGCGAGTAACAATTCTGTGGCCCTAAGTAACAGTTCTGTGGCCTTCAGTAACAATTCTGTGTCTGTGCGAGTAACAATTCTGTGTCTGTGCGAGTAACAATTCTGTGGCCCTAAGTAAAGTTTCTGTGGCCCTAAGTAACAATTCTCTGGCACTCAGTAACAATTCTGTCTGTCCGAGTAACAATTCTCTGGCACTCAGTAACAATTCTGTCAGGGCCACAGAATTTTTACTCAGGGACAGACAGAATTGTTACTGAGTGCCAGAGAATTGTTACTCGGACACACAGAATTGTTACTAAGTGCCAGAGAATTGTTACTTAGGGCCACAGAAACTTTACTTAGGGCCACAGAATTGTTACTCGCACAGACACAGAATTGTTACTCGCACAGACACAGAATTGTTACTGAAGCCCACAGAACTGTTACTTAGGGCCACAGAATTGTTACTCGCACAGACACAGAATTGTTACTCGCACAGACACAGAACTGTTACTGAGGGCCACAGAACTGTTACTTAGGGCCACAGAATTGTTACTCGTACAGACACAGAATTGTTACTCAGGGCCACAGAACTGTTACTTAGGGACAAAGAAACGCTAGTTAGGGCCACAGAATTCATACTCAGGGACAGACAGAATTGTTACGGAGTGCCAGAGAATTGTTACTCAGGGCCACAGAAACTTTACTTAGGGCCACAGAATTTTTACTCAGGGACAAAGTAAAGTTTCTGGGGCCCTGAGTAACAATTATCTGGCACTCAGTAACAATTCTGTCTGTCCCTGAGTAACAATTCTCTGGCACTCAGTAACAATTCTGTCTGTCCCTGAGTAAAAATTCTGTGGCCCTAAGTAAAGTTTCTGTGGCCTTGAGTAACAATTCTCTGGCACTCCGTAACAATTCTGTCTGTCCCTGAGTAACAATTCTCTGGCACTCAGTAACAATTCTGTCTGTCCCTGAGTAAAAATTCTGTGGCCCTAATTAAAGTTTCTGTGGCCCTAAGTAACAATTCTCTGGCACTCAGTAACAATTCTGTCTGTCCCTGAGTAACAATTCTCTGGCACTCAGTAACAATTCTGTTTGTCCCTGAGTAAAAATTCTGTGGCCCTAAGTAAAGTTTCTGTGGCCCTGAGTAACAATTCTCTGGCACTCCGTAACAATTCTGTCTGTCCCTGAGTATGAATTCTGTGGCCCTAACTAGCGTTTCTTTGTCCCTAAGTAACAGTTCTGTGGCCCTGAGTAACAATTCTGTGTCTGTGCGAGTAACAATTCTGTGGCCCTAAGTAACAGTTCTGTGGCCCTCAGTAACAGTTCTGTGTCTGTGCGAGTAACAATTCTGTGTCTGTGCGAGTAACAATTCTGTGGCCCTAAGTAAAGTTTCTGTGGCCCTAAGTAACAATTCTCTGGCACTCCGTAACAATTCTGTCTGTCCCTGAGTAACAATTCTCTGGCACTCAGTAACAATTCTGTCTGTCCCTGAGTAAAAATTCTGTGGCCCTAAGTAAAGTTTCTGTGGCCCAGAGTAACAATTCTCTGGCACTCCGTAACAATTCTGTCTGTCCCTGAGTATGAATTCTGTGGCCCTAACTAGCGTTTCTTTGTCCCTAAGTAACAGTTCTGTGGCCCTGAGTAACAATTCTGTGTCTGTGCGAGTAACAATTCTGTGGCCCTAAGTAACAGTTCTGTGGCCCTCAGTAACAGTTCTGTGTCTGTGCGAGTAACAATTCTGTGTCTGTGCGAGTAACAATTCTGTGGCCCTAAGTAACAGTTCTGTGGGCTTCAGTAACAATTCTGTGTCTGTGCGAGTAACAATTCTGTGTCTGTGCGAGTAACAATTCTGTGGCCCTAAGTAAAGTTTCTGTGGCCCTAAGTAACAATTCTCTGGCACTCAGTAACAATTCTGTCTGTCCCTGAGTAACAATTCTCTGGCACTCAGTAACAATTCTGTCTGTCCCTGAGTAAAAATTCTGTGGCCCTAAGTAAAGTTTCTGGGGCCCTGAGTAACAATTCTCTGGCACTCAGTAACAATTCTGTCTGTCCCTGAGTAACAATTCTCTGGCACTCAGTAACAATTCTGTCTGTCCCTGAGTAAAAATTCTGTGGCCCTAAGTAAAGTTTCTGTGGCCCTAAGTAACAATTCTCTGGCACTCAGTAACAATTCTGTCTGTCCCTGAGTAACAATTCTCTGGCACTCAGTAACAATTCTGTCAGGGCCACAGAATTTTTACTCAGGGACAGACAGAATTGTTACTGAGTGCCAGAGAATTGTTACTCGGACACACAGAATTGTTACTAAGTGCCAGAGAATTGTTACTTAGGGCCACAGAAACTTTACTTAGGGCCACAGAATTGTTACTCGCACAGACACAGAATTGTTACTCGCACAGACACAGAATTGTTACTGAAGCCCACAGAACTGTTACTTAGGGCCACAGAATTGTTACTCGCACAGACACAGAATTGTTACTCGCACAGACACAGAACTGTTACTGAGGGCCACAGAACTGTTACTTAGGGCCACAGAATTGTTACTCGTACAGACACAGAATTGTTACTCAGGGCCACAGAACTGTTACTTAGGGACAAAGAAACGCTAGTTAGGGCCACAGAATTCATACTCAGGGACAGACAGAATTGTTACGGAGTGCCAGAGAATTGTTACTCAGGGCCACAGAAACTTTACTTAGGGCCACAGAATTTTTACTCAGGGACAAAGTAAAGTTTCTGGGGCCCTGAGTAACAATTATCTGGCACTCAGTAACAATTCTGTCTGTCCCTGAGTAACAATTCTCTGGCACTCAGTAACAATTCTGTCTGTCCCTGAGTAAAAATTCTGTGGCCCTAAGTAAAGTTTCTGTGGCCTTGAGTAACAATTCTCTGGCACTCCGTAACAATTCTGTCTGTCCCTGAGTAACAATTCTCTGGCACTCAGTAACAATTCTGTCTGTCCCTGAGTAAAAATTCTGTGGCCCTAATTAAAGTTTCTGTGGCCCTAAGTAACAATTCTCTGGCACTCAGTAACAATTCTGTCTGTCCCTGAGTAACAATTCTCTGGCACTCAGTAACAATTCTGTTTGTCCCTGAGTAAAAATTCTGTGGCCCTAAGTAAAGTTTCTGTGGCCCTGAGTAACAATTCTCTGGCACTCCGTAACAATTCTGTCTGTCCCTGAGTATGAATTCTGTGGCCCTAACTAGCGTTTCTTTGTCCCTAAGTAACAGTTCTGTGGCCCTGAGTAACAATTCTGTGTCTGTGCGAGTAACAATTCTGTGGCCCTAAGTAACAGTTCTGTGGCCCTCAGTAACAGTTCTGTGTCTGTGCGAGTAACAATTCTGTGTCTGTGCGAGTAACAATTCTGTGGCCCTAAGTAAAGTTTCTGTGGCCCTAAGTAACAATTCTCTGGCACTCCGTAACAATTCTGTCTGTCCCTGAGTAACAATTCTCTGGCACTCAGTAACAATTCTGTCTGTCCCTGAGTAAAAATTCTGTGGCCCTAAGTAAAGTTTCTGTGGCCCAGAGTAACAATTCTCTGGCACTCCGTAACAATTCTGTCTGTCCCTGAGTATGAATTCTGTGGCCCTAACTAGCGTTTCTTTGTCCCTAAGTAACAGTTCTGTGGCCCTGAGTAACAATTCTGTGTCTGTGCGAGTAACAATTCTGTGGCCCTAAGTAACAGTTCTGTGGCCCTCAGTAACAGTTCTGTGTCTGTGCGAGTAACAATTCTGTGTCTGTGCGAGTAACAATTCTGTGGCCCTAAGTAACAGTTCTGTGGGCTTCAGTAACAATTCTGTGTCTGTGCGAGTAACAATTCTGTGTCTGTGCGAGTAACAATTCTGTGGCCCTAAGTAAAGTTTCTGTGGCCCTAAGTAACAATTCTCTGGCACTCAGTAACAATTCTGTCTGTCCCTGAGTAACAATTCTCTGGCACTCAGTAACAATTCTGTCTGTCCCTGAGTAAAAATTCTGTGGCCCTAAGTAAAGTTTCTGGGGCCCTGAGTAACAATTCTCTGGCACTCAGTAACAATTCTGTCTGTCCCTGAGTAACAATTCTCTGGCACTCAGTAACAATTCTGTCTGTCCCTGAGTAAAAATTCTGTGGCCCTAAGTAAAGTTTCTGTGGCCCTAAGTAACAATTCTCTGGCACTCAGTAACAATTCTGTCTGTCCCTGAGTAACAATTCTCTGGCACTCAGTAACAATTCTGTCTGTCCCTGAGTAAAAATTCTGTGGCCCTAATTAAAGTTTCTGTGGCCCTAAGTAACAATTCTCTGGCACTCAGTAACAATTCTGTCTGTCCCTGAGTAACAATTCTCTGGCACTCAGTAACAATTCTGTCTGTCCCTGAGTAAAAATTCTGTGGCCCTAATAACGTTTCTGTGGCCCTAAGTAACAATTCTCTGGCACTGAGTAACAATTCTGTCTGTCCCTGATTATGAATTCTGTGGCCCTAACTAGCGTTTCTTTGTCCCTAAATAACGATTCTGTGGCCCTCATTAACAAGTCTGTGTCCCTGAGTAATGGTTCTCTGTCCCTAAGTAACTTTTCTCTGTCCCCAATTATCGTTTCCGTGGCCCTAACTCTGTCCCTGTCCCTAGTACAGAGCGGTCTGCCTCTGTTCAATAACTGCAGGCAAATGAAGAATTCCAAAATGGCCGCTATTTATAGCTCGACCATTACACAGTGCTGGCTGGCTGGCTGCTGATTGGCTGATGCGATCACATGTAGTTGAGGAATGCATTATGGGTCAGCGTGCCTTGTCTGCGCGCCTTCCCAGACATCCCCGCTCCGTCGCCGCACATGTCAGCCGCCATTTTCTGAAAAATTTCGATTCGCGCGTCCGAATTAGGCTATTTTTCGGATTCGGCACGAATCGAAATTTTTCCGATATTCGACTCGAATTCCACTTCGGATACTTCGATTCGCTCATCTCTAATGACAATGATCCCAAACATACCGCCCGGGCAACGAAGGAGTGGCTTCCTAAGAAGCATTTCAAGGTCCTGGAGTGGCCTAGCCAGTCTCCAGATCTCAACCCCATATTAAGCCTATTGAGGGAGTTGAAAGTCCGTGTTGCCCAGCGACAGCCCCAAAACATCACTGCTCTAGAGGAGATCTGCATGGAGGAATGGGCCAACATACCAGCAACAGTGTGTGCCAACTTTGTGAAGACTTATAGGAAACATTTGACCTCTTTCATTGCCAACAAAAGATATATAACAAAGTATTGAGATGAACTTTTGATATTGACCAAATACTTATTTTCCACCATAATTTGCAAATAAATTCTTTCCAAATCAGCCAATGTGATTGTCTGGATTTTTTTTCTCATTTTGTCTCTCATAGTTGAGGTCTACCTATGATACCAATTACAGGCCTCTCTCATCTTTTTAAGTGGGAGAACTTGCACAATTGGTGGCTGACTAAATACTTTTTTGCCCCACTGTAAAACCAGTGCAGCCTGCAACAGTGTTTCTGATTACTAGCCACACCAGTCCCAGTGTCACCAGTCCAGTGTAAGCCAGCAACAATGTTCCTGATCACTGCCACACCAGTGAAGGTGTCACCAGATCAGTTCAGCCAGCAACAATGTTCCTAATCTTTAGTCACACTAGTGTCAGTGTCACCAGAACCAATGCAATCATCAACAGAGCCCCTGATAAGCACCACATGAGTGTCACATGAGCCAGCACAACCAGCAACAGTGTCCCTGATAATCCCCACACCAGTGCAGTTTCTGCTTACCACCTGCACTGACCCTGATCTGTTTATTGACCACATGTCTGCCTACTGCTTGAACTGACACATCTTTATGACTCACAACCTATTTTTCTTTGAGACATCAATACTAGTCATCTCCTGTGGACAACTGTACTCCTGGAACCACAGGACCTCTTCTGATCACCGCTTGCTCAGACCTCTGTACTTCCTGGTCAGTGAACATGGCATTCCTGAAAGGATAGCACACACCAGTAGGCTGGGATTGTTTGGCTCATAGGAACATGAACTGCTGTAGGTGATGCTACACTAAACTATATTCCACACCTCCATCCAGCTGTCTAGAGTTGCCAGCAAATAGTTCATGGATATGATCGTTTATAAGCATTTAGTTTACAACCTTGTCTTTCCTGCCCTCTGTGTTTATTTGACCAGAGCAGGGATGGCAACAAAAAATAACAAATAATAATAATGAAAATGTAAAATGCTAAACAAATGCTAATCATGAAGTATTGTTTCAAGTAAACAATATAAAAATGCTGTTGGTAGGCAGCGTAATGGGTGTATCAGGATCAGTGTCCAAAAATAGGACCAGTCAAAGGTCCTATTTTTGTCATTTCTATCTTGTTTCAGAAACCAATGGTCTCTCATTCCTTGAATGAGAAGTCTTAATCTAATTCTGTCTGTACTTGAGAAAGGGTCTTCAGAAAGGGTATTTTCATTAAAATCTTGACAGTAGATTTAATAAATATAATGGCAGTTTTAAGAAGCAGAGGGACAAAAAGGACAGCTTTGCCAGTTTCAGCAACAAGAGCAAAATCAAGACCACCTTATGGAAGTGCTACCAGTCTTTACTCATTAGGTGTTCCCCCTGCTCTATGCCTACAGACCAGGTTGGTGTCATTGTCACACAACGTGGCCTGGAAAGAAATGGCATAGGGTTAGCTAGCTCTCAGTTTGCTCCTAAAAATCTGCCAGAATCTCTGGCCCAGCATGGCTCCTGTCTCACAGGCATACCAGTTGAAAAACAGCACAGGCTACTACATAGGCTCTGGGGGGTTTTAAAGAGTCAGAGGATGAACCCAGTGTAGAGAAGGTGGATAAGTAATTGTCCAGTCACCATCACTTGTTATGACTGCTACTCTCATTTTTCAATTCATTTATGTTACTGATGGATAAAAAAGCAAGAGTCTCATCAAAAACTGCCTAAAAAATTAATCTTTTTCAGTTTCAGTATTCCACTTCCAGTATTTATGCCAAGCAATAATTTTGTTTAAATAAACTATTATACATACAAATATTTGATGCCAGAATACAGTGTCACTGGTGTTGTGCTGTGAAAATTGTACTATTCTATGACATCACATGCATCTTAAAGACATATCTCAAACATGCAATTGAAAGAGTGATGCTTTTCCCATTTTACTCTCTGAGGGGTCAGTTCACTATGAGTTAAATAACGACTGAAAAAATGCAGTAAAATAAAATATGTGGTAAAGTTTGCAGTAGATATTTCTTGTGGTAAAATATCTGTATTGCGGTAATTACAGCATATTTTCATGCAGTAATTTATTAGGTTGCTGGTTGTTAAGGAAGCCTTCCACAATGTCCTTATCAATGGATAACTCATCAGCTGTCAGTGGGTGTCCCACTGACGGCTGAATAAACAAAACATGCCAGCAATTACAAATGATGAAAAAAAAACAGTGTAGGGCTTCCCTCTATCCATGTCAGGCCCTTTGGGTTTTTTTGTGGTATTTACCAACACATTTTTAATTTAGCATTTTTTTTTTGCAAATTGGACATTTTGTTACTGCATACAATAATTTATGAAAATGAGTCATCTGAGAGTGTTATCGTATGCGGTAAACTTAAGTAAATTGACCCCTAAGTCATAATAAAAGGATTACCCTCTTCCGACTGTGTTTTTGAAATTGTATTTCTGCATTGGTACACATCCTCATGGCAGTGACCATTTCTTCCTGCTCCATGTCTGACATCCTTGCTTTTTAGCTGTGAAAATAGTCAAGATTAAAGTTTCAAGTTGTTTGTAATTTCTGGAATTTGCAAAAGGTTTGCTGAACAGCCCATAACTCGAACCCAGGAAAATTATCTCTCTCCTATTCATCTAGTTTATTGACTCAGTAAAGTATAGGCTGGATTAACCTTTTATCCCTACCATAGGATAATATCAACTATTCTCATCTATATCGGGATGTAGTAAATCAAGCCCTTGTTCCTTCATATTTAAATCTGCTTTTCAGGAGACATATTAATCCAATAAAAACACACAATCATCAAACAACACTTAAAAAGGTATGAAAATGCATTCTAAATCTATGCTAAGATTTTAAAGGTATATTTCTAAGCATGAATATTATGCATGCACATTACTTTCTGCTCCCCTGACCATATTCACAGAGACAAACCACTGCAAAAAAACAGAGTGTATCAAAAGTTATCTTTTCTTGTAAATGATCATTTAAATGAGACAATTTGACAAAACTGTCAATTTAAATACGTTGAAAAAAAAACATTCTGAAGCACAATGTAATCTTAAATATAGGCATGACTGTATTACTTCTAACCTGAAATGTGCAAACTTGGCAAATCAATTTTTTTAAATATAACATTAGGGTCTAAAACAGCAATGGGCAAACTACGGCCCACGGGCCGTATACGGCCCGGAGGACCTTTTAATCCGGCCCGCGGAGCTAGGCTCCCGCTAGGCTCCTCTCACAGTCCGCCCTGAAGACCGGTGTAGCATGAAAATCTGTCTCCTATGAGGATCTGTCCCCCTCGATGTATCTGCGCATGTGCCGGAGATCGCCGATCGGCTGCTAATGCCTGAAATTGGCACATGCGCAGATACGTTGAGGGGGGCAGATCCTCATAGAAGACAGATTTTCATGCTACACCGGAACGGCGCGGGAACACGGCGAGAGGAACGCGCGGAGCAAAGGTAAGTGAATTGACACAGGGGGACTTGATATGGGGGATGAATTAATATGGGGGATGAATTAATATGGGGAATGAATTACTATAGGGGGGATGAATTACTATGGGGCATGAATTACTATATGGGGGATGAATTACTATATGGGGGATGAATTACTATGCTTACTATGGGGGAATATTACTATACTTACTATGGATGACACATACACATCATTCATCTACTCTTGGTCCGGCCCCCGGGTCCAATATATGAACCCATTGCTGCCCTCAAGTCAAAAAGTTTGCCCACCCCTGGTCTAAAATCTAGTCACTTAATTTATACTTCTTAAACTCTTTCTGGAAGGCACAGATTCTGATTATTATTATTATACCATAATAATTAATATCATCATTATCAATTAAAGGAAATAGCATGTCTTCCCATAATAAATAATTGTAAATACAGGTGCTGTGCTAATCTCGTATACGCTATATCAAAAGATCCAACACATAGTGAACAAGAAATACATTTAAAATGTACAAAGAAATAGAGTTGTGCATAAATTATAAATGCTGTAGTTCATCTGTGCAGCAAAGGTAAATCTTCATATGTGCTTCCACCGTGCTATTCCACTCTCCCATTCAACACTTGAAGGCTTACCAGCAAAACATGACCCTGAATATGTGAGAAGTCAAAATATGCATCATGGATCATTACCAACTCAGCTATTGTGGGTGCAAGATTCAGCCGCCTCTCTTCACAACCTCCCTTCAAATGCTGCATATTTAGGAGAGAAATGGTTAAAAACACTTACATAAGGTGCATAACATCGGCGCCAAAAAAACCACATGTCCTAGAATGCAATCTGGGAACTTGCACATTAATGGGATTTTACGGTCTCCGGCTGCCCCCTACATGTTTCATCAAAGATGCCATTATCAGGGCCTCAGAGTTGCAACCAACACACCATGCTTAAATACTCGATTGCCAATGAGGAATAGAGAATACTCGATTGCCTAAAGATATCGATAGTACTAACTTGTGGTCAAAATAATATACAACAACCTCATCAAATGCACCAATGTAATATTTACACATTAAATAAAGGTAAAACTATAATAATATATAATGCTTACATTTTCCTCTGCTATCAAAAGGGCACTGATATAAAACTATATAATAAAACACTAGAAATACATAGCATAAAATATATGAACAGAAAAAAAACAAAATATACATAATTAGACATACAATGCTAAAATTACGTGAAGGTTATATTTATAATAGGAAATAAATATTTCCATAATATAGTTCCTATATACATGAATTCTAATCAGAACTAAAAGGAAGAAACAGATTATACAGACAGGATCAGCTATTACTAATAAAAGCATTCACTTTCCTTAATATATTTAATCCATAAGGAGAGAAAACCCACAGATCATATATCCATTTATTTTCTAGCTTGGATATCTCCCTTTTTATGGAACTACTATTCGATTGAAAGTTTCCCATATGTTCAGTCTACAGAAGAAACTGTAGATTGGAACAAAGTAATTTTATTTCTCAGATGGTTGACTTGACATGCAGAAAACGTCTTGCATGAGAAAAACTCTTTTAAATTTTGAAAGAAAGTAGGTCTGGTTGGTTGATTCACACTCTAGAGGGCAATTTTTTCTCCTGATGAAGGGACTCCCTTAAAAAAAATACATGGCTTGTGGGGTAAAAAGCATCCCAGAACCTTGCTGTTATTGAGAAGAGGCCAATGTTTTCTGTATATATTTTTAATGGCATAATGTTGAATAAAAATGAGTGGTCATAGACCAGGAAAAATCATCTAGTTTGGTCTGTGTTTATTTTCATCTACTAAAAGTGTACTATATCCAACTTGTGAGCATCAAATGAAGAAATTGGCTGCAGGAAAAAGATTTCAGCCGGATTGATGGTAACAGCTGTATTAAAGAATTTCTATCAGTCGATTTGAAAAATGTACTGGTGACGATATAATTTTCCACAGTGATTGTAAGGTCAAGAAAATGTATTTGAATCTATTAGCCACATAACTAAGGGAAATACCATAAAAATTAGCATTACACCTGTCCATATAAAGTTTCAGAGTGCTATTATTGCCATCCCACAGGAGGAGGATGTCATGGATGTACATTTCCATAAGACCAATTGAAGTCCGTGGTTAACATAGATGACATCCCCCTCCAATTTGGCCATAAATAAACTGGCCAAGTTGGGGGCAAACTTGACCCCCATTTCAACTCCCTTGTTTTGGAGGTAATACTGACCTACAAACCAAAAATAACTGTGTAGATGGTGAACTGTAATAAATCCATAAAAAAATTACTTTGAACATCTGGTATATTCTGACCTAGATTTAAATAATAATCCACAGCCTGGTACCATAATTCATGTGAAATTATGGTGTACAAGGAGGATACATCTGCTTTTGCCAGAAGGTATTGCTTTATATATTCAATGTCCCTTAGCACGTTAATAATGTACTAAAATAAGAAGGGACATTGCACACTAAAGGTTGAAGCTAATGATCTATGGTTTTGCGTACTCTTGATGTAAACCCACTTACAATGGGATTGACCCGGGGGTGTAACGGATCCTTATGCACCTTAGACAAATATTAGGTAATTAGTACCCTTGGAGCTATAGGCATGAAGTGCACATTCTTTTTTTTATCATGCACACTGCTATCAAATCCTAGGTTTACTAACTTTTGTAAAAACCTCTTATAGTTCCCTGTTGGATTGACAAAAAAAAACATTTTTCTTGGTGTCTTGCTTTTTAAACTTGTTCTTGGGGCTATTTGGGGCACTGATTCAGAAAATTGCATTGGCTAGATGTATGAGCTCTAGTTTCTTTGATATGGTCAAAATTATATAATTTTTTACTCAGTTTTTAAAAAGATCTTGCTGATCAACGTGTTCTGTTGCCTAGTTTGTATTTTTGTGTACAAATTAGCAGATATTTTACACTAAAACAACTGCGCTAAAAAATACTGAACCTAAACTTATCACAGCTGCACCCAAAAAACACATAATACAAGCACTCAAAATGATACTTAAATATAGTTGGCTGTGTCTTTAAATCAACTTCATAAAAAATATGAAAATAATAAACAGAGATGTTATGCAAAACAAGTATCACCACAAGTGTCAAATAAATTACACTGCTCAAAAAAATTAAAGGAATACTTTTTAATCAGAGTATAGCATCAAGTCAATTAAACTCTTGGGATATTGATCTGGTCAGTTAAAAAGCAGAGGGGGTTGTTAATTAGTTTCAGCTGCTTTGGTGTTAATGAAATTAACAACAGGTGCATTAGATGGGGAACAATGAGACAACCCCCAAAACAGGAATGGTTTTACAGGTGGAGGCCTACTCATCTTTTCTGACTGTTTTTCACTAGTTTTGCATTTGGCTAGGGTCAGTGTCACTACTGGTAGCATGAGGCGATACCTACAAAGAATGCACAGGCAGTCCAACTCCTCCAGGATGGCACATTAATACGTGCCATTATCAGAAGTTTTGCTGTGTCTCCCAGTACAGTCTCAAGAGCATGAAGAAGATTACAGGAGACAGGCAGTTAATCTAGGAGAGCTGGACAGGGCTGTAGAAGCTCCTTAACCCATCAGCAGGATGGGTATCTGCTCCTTTGTGCAAGGAGGAACAGGATGAGCACTGCCAGAGCCCCACAAAAGTATCTCCATCATGCCACTGGTGTGAATGTATTTGACCAAACAATCAGAAACAGACTTCATGAGTGTGGCCTGAGGGCCTGATGTCCTCTAGTAAAGGATCTGGAGAAGCCGTGGAGAACATTATGCTGCCTTCAACATTGTTCAGCATGACCGTTTTGGTGGTGGGTCAGTGATGGTATGGAAAGGCATATCCATGGACAGATGCACAGACCTCTACAGACTAGACAATGGCATCCTGACTGCCATTAGGTATTGGGATGAAATCCTTGGACCCACTGTCAGACCCTATGCTGGTGCAGTGGGTCCTGGGTTCCTCCTGGTGCACAACAATGCCTGGCCTCGTGTGGTGAGAGTATGCAGGCAGTTCCTGGAGGATGAAGGAATTGACACCATTGAATGTCCCCCATGCTTGCCTGACCTAAATCCAATAGAACACCACCTGTTTCAGTCCATCTGACGCCGCCAGGTTTCACCTCAGACTGTCCAGGAGCTCAGTGAGCCCTGGTTCAGTTCTGGGAGGAATTACCCTAGGACACCATCCGTCATCTCAGTAGGAGCTTGCTCCGATATTGTTAGGCATGCATACAAGCATATGGGGGCCTTACAAACTACTGAGTACGATTTTGAGTTGCTGCACTGAAATTTTAGCAAAATAGACTAGACTGCTGTATATTTTATTTCGATTTGATTTTCAGGGTGTCTTTGAATTCAGTCTTTTGCAGGTTGATCAGTTTCATTTCCATCCAAAGATGGGGCATCCTTACATTCCTAGCACATTACCCAGTCAATATCAGTATAGAGACCTAGCATGATATTTTTCCCCATTGAGATCTGATGTGATTTCAAATTGTTTGTTTAATTTTTTTGAGCAGTGTATTTTGGTATTAGTAGATGTGGAGGTTTTGTATTCATGCATTACTCATAATTTTTGATTAAAAGTAATTCCCTGTTTTTTTTATACAAGTGTAGAGTTACATGAATACAATATCTTCATATTACAATTATTGCAACTTATATTGACTCACAATGCTGAGGTCATGCTGCGGTCTGGTTCTCCACACCTACTGAAATGATTTATGGTGTACCTGAATCAAAATCCTTTCAATCCACATTTCGTCATAGTCCAAAGTAGAGATAATCTATCTTTCCTGGACCTGTCCATCTTTAGGGGTGAAGGCGATGTAACTAAAACATAACTGCACTGAGTTTTCATCCTTCGTATCTATTAAAAGGTGTTCTAATGGACAATATTTGCACATTAGTTTTAATTAAAAATGTGATGTGGATTTTGAAGTCAAAGATTTACAAACAGACTACAACAATGTGGATACAATAACAACAACTTTTAAAGTCTACAATTTGGCAAAAAGTATCTAATTGGATTTTTTAATGTTCCAGGAAAATGTTCAGTAGGAACATCAACATAGAATTTGGTTATTTCAGGTCCAAGCAGTACTGAATCGTCTTTTTGCAAGACATTTTGGCCAGTTTCATAACAATCAATTACAGGGCCTACCTCTTCTAGCCTTTGATAGGGTCCATCCACAACTGTAGTGCGTGACTAGGACAAAAAAAATTCAGATTGGATCAATTAGTTAAATTAGGCTAGAACTCAATGATCAATTAGGTTTTGCTCTTTTTCACTGAGGAAATGTTATTTACAGTTGTTAATGCAGTCACTGTAATTGTACGTGCATGTAGATTTTTCCTTTTTTTTATGGCTCTGTGAGTCCCTGGTTTTAAGCAGTGTGCCTGAGGTCCTGAGGTCAATCAATGCCAGCACTCAATATGGTGTCCAATGCTTGAGGAAAGCGAGTGCAAAGTTCCAGCCTATGCAGGCACTCCCCCCTTGTGTATGCAGGTGGTACTTTATTGTCATTATGCTTTTGCATTCAAAAAAGCACTACTGAACACATACGTATTTACAATATCCAGATTAGGCATATTTTCCCATAATGTGTAAGGGCTGAAGAAAGTGTAAATCCCTCAGAAATGAGTTCCACCCTTGGCACATGTTCTTTGATTATGCTATCTAGGCAGTCTGACTCCTACTAACAGCAGCAGTGTCTCTCTTAGTGCAGCTCAGTGCTCTCGTCTTCAGCAGTGCTTGTATCCTCCACAGCCCAGCAAGACTTCCACTGGACTGTTTTTTGAACTACTACACTATATTCTGTATTTTGCACTGGATTTTTTGTGGTTATGTGACATCAAAATGCTTTTGTTTTATGCCAGAGCACAGGAACAAAGGAAAGAGTTCTTGATGTAGGCTCCCTCCTCAGTAAGTTCAGGTTGAACCTATGGGAGCATATAGAGAACTTGTAAATGGTGGGTGGCCCTCTATTTCCACTCCACTGCCAGGCCTTTTTGGATATGCTTTTGGGGACATTTGACATGGAATAAACAGATATGACCTGGGTTGCTTACACATTTATATTTGCAGTATGCACATTGTCTTGTCACACAGCTTGTTTGCAGGGACTCAGAATGGCCTGTCCTATTTGTTGTTTTCTACACCTGTGTCATTGAGAGGACTCTTTTTTTTTTACCTTGTTGATGGGGTCTTGATCACAAATAGTGAGTGTACTAAATGTAATTTACTGTGTAAAATTGGTGCCCATCAAATATTACGTATACATGAATACTTATGTCTATTTGTTAATTTTCAGATGGATTAGACAAGTAGTTCAAACATTTGTTTATGATAAAAAGTACCTACCCTATCCTGATGAAGCAGATATACCTCAAAATGTGTTGGCAAGGGTTTTTTGATATTAGTACAGTGGTACATGATAATGACATTACAGTCTAATGCTGTATTTAATGTAATGCACATATGTATTCAATCTATTTTTTAAAAATACATGTACATGCACAATAAGAATTTTTAATCTTTGTATACAATAAAAAAGTATGCAACATTTACTATGTTTCTAATGTTGCCTTAAAAACCACCTTTAATTTGTATAATTAATAATTTAATAAAATGAACTACATAAGAGGGGATCTCACTTTTATTCCTGGTACACAATTAGTATAGGATGATATACCTCTAGGAGCCTAGAAATGGAATGGACTGGTGGGGCGCAGAAGTTAAAAGACAAGAGGGAATCTCAAGTGGGATTTTCAATTGTACTCACCTGTGTGTGCTCAGAAGAGGAACAAAGACTAGGACCAGAATTGTGACTGTTATGGCTAGAAAGTTATATCGGTAAACTTGGTTTTACCTAAAAATATGTTAATCAAAGCAGACAAATAAATAGTAAGAACGTGTTGTTAGTTTTTTTAAATAATTTTAAAACATATTTACTTTAGCAGATTGTGCTTCCTGATTAATAATGCAAAGCAATGATTGTGCTTACAGTTTTTTCTAATCAAAAGTTACCAGCCTGCTCAGATCAAAATATTCTCTATCTTGTTTTTTTTTATTGTACAGTGCTCAAAAAAATTAAAGAAACACTTTATAATCAGAGTATAGCATCAAGTCAATTAAACTCCAAGGATATTGATCTGGTCAGTTAAGTAGCAGAGGGGGTTCTTAACAAGTTTCAGCTGCTTTGGTGTTAATGAAATTACCAACAGGTACACTAGATGGGCAACAATGAGATGACCCCAAAAACAGGAATGGTTTTTCAAGTGGAGACCATTGACATTTTTTCCCTACTCACATTTTCTGGCTGTTTTGCATTTGGCTAGGGTCATTCTCACTCCTGGTAGCATGAGGCGATACCTGGACCCTACAGAGGTTGCACAGGCAGTCCAACTCCTCCAGGATGACACACCAATGCTTGCTATTGCCAGAAGATTTGCTGTGTCTCCCAGTACAGTCTGAAGAGCATGGAGGAGTTTCCAGGAGACAGACAGTTACTCTAAGAGAGCTGGGCAGGGCCGTAGAAGTTGCTGCAATGAAATTTCAGATGGACTAACCTGCTGCACAGGGGTGGACTGACAACTCATTGGACCCCAGGGCAATAGGGGATCATGGGGCCCTGTGTCCTTGCCCACACTCAAAACACACCCAAAAATGCCTATAAAAGGTACCAGGGGCATTTCATGGGGGCCCCTACTGACCCCTGGCCCTTGGGCAATGCCCGAGTGCTCGAATGGTCAGTCCGCCCCTGCTGCTGCATAATTTTTTCACTTTGATTTTCAGGGTGTCTTTGTATTCAGATTTCTGTAGGTTGATAATCTTCATTTCCATCCAACAATGGGGCATCCTTACATTCCTAACACATTACCCAGTCTATATCAGTATATATATCCAGCATGATATTGTTCTCACTGAGATCGGATGTGTTTTCAAAGTGTTCCTTTATTTTTTTGAGCAGTATATTTTCATATAGCTAATCACTAGAGGGAGACCCTATAAATATAAATTACAATCTTGAAAATAAATCAAGCAAATAAATAAAAATGGCAAAATTCCATCAAATCATGTTGATGCTTTGAATTATGATCTGGAAAACATATAACTGGATTTATAAGATTTGTAGTTTGTATATTCATCCCTTATTGTACTTTGAACAGAAAAATAATAGATGTACAAATACATATGAAGAAAGGAATTATTGATCATTTAAAATATGGAAGTCTGCCTTGACAAACATTTCTTGTTATATTATCATATGAGTTAATGTGCTTTTAAATCATGGATTTTAAAATTTTGGCATCCTATTTCAATCATTTAAAATTTTCTTACAGAAAATAATAGTGTAGTGACTTGTTTGCATAAAAAGGCAGTGACTTTAAACTTGGCAGCACATCATTATTCATTTCTGCATCAAGAAACTCTATTACACTTTTTATCATGAAAACTGCATTCCTTTTGCCATGCTGCTGTTCAGAAACGTGAAACTTGCAATGCTGATCTGATCATGAACACTTATTGGCATTTTAAAACTGTATATTTAATATATACTGTACACATCCATACTCATTTTAGTCTAAAATCTTTTTATGGCAAGTTAAACTAATAATTATAATATGTGTGTCATTTTCGTAGCCATATTCTATATAAACTGCATGGGATATTGCTTATTAAAATATTGTAAACACTAATGATGGGAGCAATAATTTATAACAGACAATAAGAAAAGATTTTTAATCTGTCCAGAAGCATTAATGTCTTGAAAGTATTAAAGGCTAATTTCAGCTTTCCAAGTAAGACCATATCATTATCTTTTGTTTCCATATGTAACTAGCAGAGGGAATCTCCCTGTCTTTTGATTTACATGTTAAAAAAACGAATATATGCAGGAATGATGTATTTATACGATTTATAGTTTGTATATTCAACCCTTATTGTACTTTGACCAGAGAAATAATAGATGTATAAATATATCTTTAGGATCTATAGAGACATCCTAAAGCCATTGCGTTTTCCTATGGATGTTTCCAGAAAGTAAATTGGAGAACTCATATTATTTGCCTGTTACAGGGAACCCAAGGTTTATACCTGGAATTATCTTTATAATATTTAATAAATGGGGCAAGATGCAATGTTGTTTACTAAAGGATATCCTGAATGAAAAATGTGAATATATTCCATCTAATAAACTGAAAGAATACAATAGAATGAAAAATTATAAACATATTATAGATTTTATAGGTACTGTAAAGGAGATGTGTTTTAATAGTCAGGCCATGTTGAGTCTCATTTTGGGAAACCCAAAATAACCCCTAATAAGGGTTTTCGTAAAAAATAAAAAAAAAACTTCCTATTAGAGTAACATGCCATGGGATAGAAATGTTTACTATCATTTAGCCCATAATTTATACAATTAATCAAAGAATAGTTTCCCTGAGCTACAGGAATAAGGTGAGATATTTGAGAACAGTTATAAGAAAGTACACTAGTTCAGTTTTGAAACCAAACTTAGATAGGTTTACATTAAATTGAACAATAGAGCCTACATTTCTACAGCAAGATCAACATTTTTTTAAAAAATGTGGGTCCCTCTAATCAGGTCTAAGCCACATGTTTTTTTTTCAAAAGCAGAAAGGCTAAGAGTTAGGGAACAGAGTTAGGGAATGGTTAAGTGGTTTGTTGAGCAGTAACATTTGCCTGACATTTGTAATGAAAATAATCAGGATTCTGGGGAGAAGATTGGTGGGAGTGGATAGTGATCCTGAGCCAAATTAGTGGCAATGATTCCCCAAGTCAGAGCGGAGCTCTGTGCTTATGCGGCCATTGTCTTAAGCGGTTGCCACGCCCCCAATGATAAACGTTTTAATCATAAGGATAGGTGTAATAATATTTTGATATTGGTTATGCTAATTGCATTGAACAAATTGCTTAGACATTGGACAGAAAAAAGATTACCCTAAATAAATAATATCATTACTTAGATTTCTATTTTTTTTGGCAATGGAATTTTTTGAGGCAATGAAGATCAGTACTGGAAAAAAAGATGCATTCTGAATGTTGCCAAATATAGGGATACTTTTCAGTGTTTTAGTTATTGGGTTAGGGTACTATGATTACCATGAGGGAAGAATAGACGAGGATGTGTTAGGAAAACCACATTCATGCCCATGCTCAAAGAAGTTCACGTGAATACTACATCTGTATACATGCCTTTTTAAAGCACTGCAAGATTCAGGATCATTGCTGAGTGGTTGTTAGCTCTGCCTGTGACCTGATGCCATACTTATGTCTGTGTTTCGACCTGGCTGGTTTGACTGACTTGCTCCTTAAACTCTGTTGCTGACTCTGGCTTGTGACGAGACTGCCTGCTTCTCCAGTACCTTCTCTGCTCACCCAATACTGACCTTGGCCTGGCTCTTACTTTGTTCCCGGTTTCTGATTCTGTATCTCTGCCATCCAGTGGTTGCCAAATTCTTAGGTCCTACATCTGACAGCTGCTGTCTTCATCTCTGCACAGTCTTCAGCTCCGCATCTACTACAAGATCTCTCAGCCCGAACCGCCTACAGGCACCCATGCCACTCTGTGCCTTGTTATACCCTGTCATCAACCCCATGGGAAATGGGACAAGAGGTGTGAGGGAAACCCTCTTGTCAACTTAGCCTTGACCAGGTATGTAACAGATGGCTTAAAGGCAACAAAAAATAATGACAGCATTTAGGTGAGTGTGTTTGAATTTGGTGATAACAGCTGCAGATAACCTGCAATAAATGAGGGTAAACATTTTTATAGCAGTTCAAAGCAACTTCCACTTATAAAGTTCACTGTGCTTACGGAAACTTATAGAATGTTGAGGTTGATTTATTAAAGGAGTAACCTACAGACCCAGGATAGTGCTTCAAATAAGGTGCTGATGGACACTAAAATTTTCTGCACCACCTCTTCTCCAAATGCTGGTGTAAGTACTAGGTGAATTTTTGTGCGGGAGCCAGTAAATTGCTGCCCCCCCCACTCCCCATTCCCCACCAGATCTGGTAGTAGGTCATTTGGACCTCTTGCTTGTACCCTCAATGCAAATAAAGATTAAACTTAAAAAAGAAAAAAACTTTAACACACTTAAAACAAAACTTTGCTTAACTACCTTATAAAAAAAATTAATCAATCTTTGATGACAGCATCGAAAGAGGACCTTGGAAATATCTTTCTTAATATTTTTTTTCTTTTGCAATGCAATTCTCCCTCTTCTTGAATGCCACACAACATGTTGGAAGAAGAGCTAAGTGAGTAGTGATGAGGCAAACATACTTGGGTTAGGTTTGGGGTACTTTCTGTGACCTTTACCACAGTTCAGATGCCAAAATTGAACCCTTTTGAAAGTAATAGAAGCCACATTTTTTAAATCAATAATAGACATTTTTTAGGCTAATATGTAAGGCTTGTTAAACAAAAGGAGCTGGAAAATGACCTCAGAACATGTAACAAAGTGAAAAAAAAAAAAAAAATTTGACAGGGAGCAGCAATTTTAACAATCCTCAGAGTAAGACATTAGAAATGCAAAATTCCTTTAAAACAGTATAAACCCAAAAGCAAACATTTATTATATTATAGATTTTCCTTTTTTAGGCTTTTTTTCTTCTATCTGATGCTCCAACCAGCAAGTCTGTTGTTTTTCAATAGCTCAGTGTTGTGGGATAAGTAACATTTTTTTTTTATCCAAAAACATTTCACTGGAAAAAGTTGTACTGAGAGTAGGTGTATGTTTAACAACACAGATCCAAAATATCAATTTCCAAAATACAAAGTAGGAGATATACAACTGAATGACCCAGTTCAGGGAATAGAGAAACATCCATTCATTAGAATAATAATAGAATGTAAGCCAAACAATGAGTTGAGGTCTCACTTACCCTTCAGGAAGTAGAGGTAAAGGTAGCTGATGCAATGATCTAGGAGAAGGGATTAGTGAGCGAGTGTGAGTTCAAGTTAGGAGCCAGTTATCTTCTTGGAAAAAAGAAAATAAAAAAATAAAAAATAAAAAAGGGGGGTCACAAAAGGGAGGGGTGAAGTAAGGGGGAGAACTTCTGGCATTGCACTCCTAGGAAAAGAAGAAAGCATATAAGAGAACATAAGAGGACATAAGAGGACCCGGAATGGAGGTAGACCCTGGAGAGTGCATGCATTGTGTAGCATCTATAATCAATGGCCTAGCTGTCTACCCATCAGCTGAGGGTCCCAGGAGCTGAGGTCTAGTGAAAGGAAGAAAAAGGGGAATAGTAAAAAGAAAAAAAAAGGAGGGAGATGAGAGGGTGTGAGGGAGGACAGGGTGGGAGATGGGTCCACCTTGATCCTCATTGCTACCCGGCATACAACCGGATAAGTAACTAAAACCAGGAGATGGCAAAAGTAGGGGATGGGGACCATACATGCCCTGCTAGGCCCCCCCCAGCAAGAGGCCATGGTGTTCTGACTCCTCACATCTCAGGGCAGCCTAGTACAGAGACAAGGGACTCCCAGAAAGAAGAGGCCCAGCAAAAATGAGGGTCTCCAGGCTTTTTCATTGACTAGATGGTTAAGCCAAGCTGATGCTTATAACTATCAGTTGTTTGAAAATGAAGCCAACAGGCCCAGGTTTTTGAGAATGTAGAGGGGGAATAATTTGCAACACTGATCAATTCTTCCATTTCTGTGATTTAAATATGCACTGATTGTGCATGGGTCTTACCCCAATGCTCCGGGATGCAAAGTTTAGCAGCATTCACCATGTGGATTGCAAGTGATTTAGAATAGATCTGGTGAGAAAGAGACATGTGATGTAATAGGAATTGTGCCAGAGAGCAATCCAGGGTATATGTGGTCACCTGAGATATTATGCTGTGGACCGCTTTCCAAAAGGGTTGGAAGAGTGGGCATGTCTACCAGATATGTAATAGCCTGCTGGAGACTTGGATACGTTCCCAGCACATGTCAGATGTAGTCAAATAAAATTTGTGCAGTTGTCTCTGGGTCCTATACCATCGCAATAAAATCTTGTACTAAAATAAAAGTTCTAATTATAGGTCTCATTCCCAGGATTTACAGGCATTTCTGAGGTTCGAGGGCTTGTCCATAAAGAAAAGGGCATGAATAGTAGAGATAACTTGCTGTTGAGGTGAGGTCTTGGAGCATAGGGATTCAAAGAGAGCAAGAGGATGCGACACCGATGACAGATGGTCAATGAATCTGAGGAAATATCTCAGTTGAGTGTACATCCAGTATGGAAGAGAAACATTTTGCATTTGCGAAGTCATCCCCACCGGTCAAGGAGTTTGCCATCTTGGTGGAAGTGATGGGCACATAAACTGTTTCCACAATTTATGACAAATGGCATGTTCAGTAGAGGTCAGGAAGAAACATTTTTTTTTGTGTATGTGTAGAGCTAATATGTATCTATTACTCATTCATTTAGGAGTCGGTACCCTGAGGGAACCAAATTTTTATAGGGGCTTCATGATTCTGTAAACTCCTCACCAACAGACTCCCACAACCACCAGGCCAGAGTTGTGAGGAAGAGGCCCTGGTCATCATCAACATGGGGACAATGTCCTTTGCTAGGGAGCCCCTTAGCAAGGTAAACTTCCCATGTTGAGGAGATGTGGCCTAGTATAGTTCACAGGGGGATGAATGCTCACTCCTCCTCTTTCCTGGCCAGCCAGGCTGCATGCTTAGATACTTAGATACATATAGATTTATGGCAGAATCCCATGCTTTTTATTTATTTTCTGCATGGGGTTCTTCTTGAAATCCATGCCAGAGCATACCCTAACAGCTTAATGGACCAGGCAGGGATACATAAATGATTACTCGGAAGCCGGAAGCCACCAGCTCCTGAACATTTAACAGTGGCAGTAACATCACTGCAAAATGTTTCACTTCTCACTACAGCAAGTTTGGCTTAGCCAATACCCTTCTAGCTTAGCAGTTTCCAGAATGCTGAACATGTAAAATTCAGACTGAATGTGGGTTTAATATGAACCTGAAGTTCACCCCTGAAAGTAAATCATATGTTGATTATCACAGAAGTAAGGGGCCTATTTATAAATGTTTTCACACAAAATCCACGCTACTTTCGCTCAGGATTCACAAACATGTCTTTTGAATCAAATTTAAAAAAGTGAGAATTTTGGATGAAAGCTGTGTGAATCTTATAAACAAATGCTTTTGTGTTCAAATAATGTTATTTCCAGTATACACTTAATATTTACCTTCACATTCAAATCGCATTGATTTGGGTTCTGAGGGATGTTTTTGAAGACATGAAAGAAATTAAGATTTAGCTTCTGGCAAGCAAGTAAGGCAAAGTCTAATATTTACTCTGGCTAAGTAGGCCAAATAGATATTAATTTCCCTATACTCTGTTTAAGAATGTCTGGGCTTTTAAGTTTAGTTGCCTTAATTAGCAAAGGATAATGAGGAGCATTTATGCTCTGGGGATACTGTACTTAAAAGTTATTCCTGTCAGAATGATAAATAAAATTACAACTCAAAATCAATGAGATTTACCTCCTATTTGGAGATATTCAATATGTTTTTAGCTGGGAAACCTTGAATTCATTTATTTAAAGGTTAACTCCACTTTCACCATAATAAACTAATATTACATATACAATTACTACTCAAGCCATATTGTCATTTAGTTTTATTATTCCTTTCCCAGCCAGCCTATAGTAAAATGAGGGCTGGGTTGGACTTTCATCAATCCGGGTGGACATCATAGTACCTTTTCCAGATTGCCATTTTGCGTGCGCCTGAAGGGCTGCACTGTGGCGAGATCTGTCACCAGCTGTGTCCATTGGACACAGCTGATGTTTGATTTATGTACTGACCCATTGCCAATAACATGTTATTGCTGTGACCAATTACAGAAGGTCACGGGACAATTGTAAGCAATGGATGGTTTCCTTTCATGCCATCCATTGTATACCATTGTGTTGCTAGCTGTGATTGGTTACAGTGATCACTTGGTACAGACTGAGCCAATCACAGTCCATCTGTATCATGTGATTAGCTGTGGTCAATCATGGGTTAATCATAACAAAACAAACTAAATTAATCGATTTAATTCAGTAGAATGATTGTTTATAGCAATGAAATTCAATGCTATAAGCAATCATAATGTGTAAAACAATACTGATCATTTCCCCAGAGTAGTACAATGTTACTTTGGTAACATTATACTGCTCTGGTCACAGTGTGTTAAAAAAAAAAACATTAAAAGTATTTTTAGTACTGTCATCAATCAGTGTCCCTGATCACCATCACACCAGTTATATGATGGTGCTGTACTGCACTGGTGGCAGCATGTTAAAAAAAATGATTTTTTTTTTAATCTCTTAATTTTCCACAAAATTATGACAAAAAATTACAACTTCAAAAAACTTGTCATGCCTCTATCTAAATTCTAAAGACTGTCTACCTTCCAAAAAGGGGTAACTTGTGGGATATCAGTACCGTCCTGACATTGGAAGTGTGACAGGCCATCAGTACAGCAGGATTGATCGATTTTCAGATATACTGTATGCCATAGTTTGTGGACTCTATAACTTTCCTATGGACTAAATAATATACACTGATTTGGGCTATTTACATCACGGAAATGTAGCAGTATACATATTGGCCTAAATTTATGAAGAACAATTATTTATTTACAAAATTTTATAACAGAAATAAAGAAAAACTTGTTTTTTACTAAATTTCTTTTTTTTTATTTATTTAGCATAAAAATTAAAAACCCAGTGGTGATTAAATACCACGAAAAGAAAGCTCTAGTTGTGTGAACAAAATTATAAAAATTTAGTTTGGGCACAGTGTTGCATGACCGCGCAATGCTCATTCAAAGTGTGACAGTGCTGAAAGCTGAAAATTGATCTGGGCAGGAAAGGGGTAAGAGTGCCTTGTATTGAAGTGGTTAACAATGACCTTTCCATTTCAATCTGTGGCATTGTAATTTTCCATAAAATTCAGTTTCATTTGGCAACCTGTAAGCATTGGTGTACAGAACAGCTCCAAAAATGTAATTTCCTGCTTGTGAATATGGTTCAATGATTTTTCCAGAAGTCTGGACTGAGATACAAATCAAATTTTAGACATCCACTGCAACAGAAAGTTTATTTTTGGTGACATACCCCCTCAGAGTTATTTACAGGTGTACCTTGGTTTATGAATATAATGCATTCTACAGGACGTTTCGTATTGCGAAAAATTTGTAAACTGAAACGCAGTTTTCCATAGGAATACATTGAAAACCAATGAATCCATTCTGGAGGTCAGAAAAAAGGTGCTATCACTATAGGTCAGTGCCGGTTTTTAAATATAATTACCTGCTTTTTTTTTCTTCACTATAGCTCAGAGAATCAGCTATCACTTACCCCCAGCTAAAAGAAAGAACGTTTCCTTTTAGTTTATTTTCCCAAGTTAAAAGAAAAAAATGTTTCCTTTTAGTTTGTTTCCCAAGATAAAAGAAACAAAGTATCCTTTAGCTCCAGGGAAAGTGACAGCTAATTCTGTGAGCTATAGTGAAGAAAAAAAAGCCAGCAATTGCATTTAAAAATTGGCACCGACATACACTTTGTATTGCAAAAATAAATTGTAAACCAAGGCATTTTCAATGGATTTTCATTTGGAAACTGAAAATTACGTTAACCGATGTGTTCATAAACCAAGGTACACCTGTACTTCTAAAGGGATACAGATACTACAATTTTTCTTATTAGAGTGCTGTGAGTATACCAGCTGATTATAATGAACCAGTCTCTCCGTCAATTTTCAGTTTGCAAAAGACCTGTCAAACAAACAGCTATTTCTTCAGAGCAGAATTAGATTGGAATCTGCAAAATAATTTGTTAAAATCCTTGCAATGTATAATGAGCACCCACAGGGGATTGTTTTTTTTTTTTCCAATAAAATGGAGTTGCTTTTTGAAGTGATTCTAAACCACACTCCCTGAGGCCTTAGACACAGACAGCATGGCTTGACCCCACCCTTAGCTCCCTCATTACATGATTTGATTGACAGCAGCAGGAGCCAATGGCTTCCATTGCTGCCTCTCTGTCCTGTAAGGAGAGAGAGATTGGAGAGAGACGATGCTCTTGGGCACAACACTGAATAGATAATGGGCTCAGGTAAGTATTTAGGAGAGCCAGGGGAGTAAAAAAAAACCCTAAGCCTTTAGAACCACTTTATATATTTTATTTCACCTAGACACAATTTCCTAGTCACAATATAAGTAAAGAGATGCACACATAAACCAAAGCAAGTAGTTTTCCTGACATTTTGTACTGATGTGGAAATATCTTTGTTAACTTTTAGAAAATTTTGGGATTTCTACAAAAGGTCCTGAAGTGGGATCTAATTTTCAGAAAGCTATAGTAACCCTTAAACCAGCACAGCAGAGTACGAGTGTTTTAACAGTGTAGCAGCATCACTGTAGACTGGTTACTACCAGGGGCGGACTGACCATTTGGAAACTGTGGCACTGCCCGAGGTCAGTAGGGGGCCCTATGAGATGCCCCTGGTACCTTTTTCATAGGCTTTTTTGAGGTTGGGCAAGGACACAGGGGCCCCATGATCCCCTATTGCCCGGGGGCCCCATGAGTTGTCAGTCCGCCCCTGGTTACTACACTGCTGAAACATTGATAATCTACTGTACATTTGAATAATTACTATTATCTCTTTGTGTGGATCTTTTATATATTATGGTATTGTATAAACTCGTATATTGCAGTCTACACTGGATGTGCATAAGAGGACACTGAAAGTGTGTGGTCTCCACTTAATATATAATACATCTTTACTTATTTAAACATACAGAAGGGTACATAATTATCTTATTTAGACAAATACATGCAACATTTTACATTTACAAAACTTTAGTTAAAAAGTGATATGTGAAACTATTTATGAACCTTTAAGATAACATTTTGGAATAAAGGTAACTGGAATAAATCAGGTATCAATGTTCTGATCCATTGAAGTGTAAGTTTATAAAAACAGTTAAAATTGATTACCTAATCTAAGTTTCAGAGAATTCAGTAAAAGTGCAGTATGTCTCTCTAAAAAAGTTTTTAGAGGACCTTAGAAGTAGAGTTGTTAAAACTCAGAAGATTAGGAAAAGGTTACCAAAGGATTTTTGAAAGGCTGGGGCCTCCAACAGTCAATATCCAAGCATACTATCTACAATTAGCAGAAAGTAAGAGTTGATACTGTCCCTAGAAATGAGCATCCTACAGAGATCATTGCAAGAGTACAAAATAAAATCCTTAAATATCGGACACAGGGACCAAGGGTAGAAGTTACAGATCTGCAAACATCACTTATTTTCAATTTTTTATTGAGTCTATCATAAGAAAACATTATATTGTTTTATGTTGCTTTCATATTACCAGCAGGAAACAACTGACATCTCCAAAATATTACTGCCTGCTTCAGAATTACTAGAGACAACCTTGGAGCTCCTTGACATTGCTGGAACAATGTTTTGAAAAATGAATAGAACATGTAAAATGTAGTAAATGTATATTTTGTGCTCCAATGTTTACAAATTGATAATGTACAACATGTTTAACAGCTTCCCACCCAACCACTGTACATAATGGCCTGGTGGGACAAGCGCCGTTCAGAAGACATTCCCATTAATCTTTCAGTCTTTGCGTTAGCATGCAGCCCCAGGGTTGTGCATTAGTGCAATCCTGTGATGGCAGTGTCCCTTGGACACAGCCCACCTCAGATTAGATCTTCTCTCTGATTGGCCCTCCTGATCATGTGATGGCTGTGTCCAATACCAGCCATCACACAATATAAACAAAGGCACATGTCAATTTATCAGCTCTCCTTCTCCTCACACAGAGTGCAGTGAGAAGAAGGAAAGCCAATCCATGCAGCCTGTCAGGGATCTGTGTGTAGCTGCTGATTTTACTGTGCAGTTACAGACAGATCCCACACGGTGCAGCCATCTGTAACCAGTGCACCAAGCACCATCTGTCAGTGTCCAGATGCACAGCAACATCTGTACCAGTGTCCCGTCAACATCTGTCACTGTGTGCCAATGTCCCATTAACATTTGTCTCAGTGTATCAGCACAGAAAACATCTGTCACAGTGTACCAGTGTCCTATCAACATCTGCAATAGTGTTCCATTGTAACATCAACATCTGTCAGTGTCCAATTGCAACATCAACATTTTTTTGTATTCCTAGTGGACCATCATCATCTGTCGGTGTCCCTAGTAGACCTTAAATATCTGTTGGTGCCACAGTGGACCATCAAAATCATTCAGTGCCCCTAGTGGACCGTCAAAATCTGTTGGTGACCCCAGTGGACCATCAACATCTGTCACACTGTACCAGTGCACAAAAACATCTGTCACAGTGTACCGTTGTCCCATCAACATCTCTCACTGTGTACCAGTGCATAAAAACATATGTCACAGTGTACCAGTGTCCCATCAGCATCTTTTAAAGTGTACTAGTGTCTCATCAACATCTGAAATAGTGTCCCATTACAACATCAACATCTGACAGTGTACAATTGCAGCATCAACATCTGTCGGTGTCCCTAGTGTACCATCAACATCTGTCAGTGTCCCTAGTGGACCTTGAACATCTGTTGGTGTCCCAGTGGACCATCAACATCTGTTGGTGTCCCAGTGCGGAACATATGCAATAGTGTCGCAGTGCATATCAACATTTGCAAGAGTATCCCAGTGTACATAAACATCTGCAATTGTGTTCTAGTGCACATCAACATCTGTTAGTATCCCAGTGCAGAACATCTGCAGTAATGTCCTAGCGCAGATCAATATCTGTCACAGTATCCTAGTGCACAACATCATCTGGTGCTCCAGGGCCTTCAAACGTGTGATAGGTAGTCATGAAATTAGATGTATGCTCCTTGAAAGCCCAAAGGTATTTCTTGGCTATGGGGGCCCACTGTATAGCTAGGCTGTGAAAACAATCTCACACATATGGTATCCCCTTACATGTGAGGAGTAGCAGAATGTGTTTTGTGGTGTAATTGCAAGTATGCATATGCCATGTGTGAGAAATACCTATTTAACCAATTCAATACCGGGCAATTTTGCACTTTCCTGCCCAGGCCATTTTTCAGGTTTCAGCGCTCTCACACTTTGAATGACAATTGCGCGGTCATACAACATTGTACCCAAACTAAAATTTTTATCATTTTCTTCACACAACTAGAGCTTTCTTTTGGTGGTATTTAGTCATCGCTGGGGTTTTTATTTTTTGCTAAATTAACAAAAAAATACCAAAAATTTTGAAAAAAAAACACGTTTTTCTTTGTTTCTGTTATAAAAGTTTGCAAATAAATAATTTTTCTTCATAAATTTAGGCAGAGATGTATTCTACTATATGTCTTTGGTAAAAATAGCCCAAATTAGGATGTATTTTTTAGTTTGTAGGAAGGTTATAGAGTTCACAAACTATGGTATAGATCTGAATATTGATCAATCCTGAAGTACTGACAGCCAATCTAATTTCTTGAGGTCCAAGAATGTCAGAATAGTACAGATATCCCCCAAATGAACCCTTTTTGCAAAGTAGACAGTCCGACGTACTTCATAAGAGGCATGGCGAGTTTTTTGAAGTTGCATTTTTTTTGTCATAATTTTTCGGAAAATGAAAAAATAAAAAAAATGATTTTCACTATTTTTTTTTTACATACTGTCACCAGTGCAGTACAGTGTCATAATATAACTGGCATGGCGGTGATCAGGGACACTGACTGGTGACAGTGTGAAAAAAATATATTATTTTTTTTTTCTATTATTTTAAATTCTTTATTACATTTTGTTTATTTTTTTAAGATTTTTTTTTTCATATTTCACTATGTCCAAAGTAGTACAATGTTACCATAGTAACATTGTACTACTTTGGGGAAGTGATCAGTATTTTTTTTTTTTTTTTACACAATTTGCTTATAGCAAAGAATTACTTTGCTATAAGCAAGCATTTACCTGAATGAGATCGATTCATTCAGGGTTTTTTTTTTTTTTTTGTGCTTAGCTGTGATTTGGCCACAGCTAATCACATGACATGTGCATGTGATTAGCTGTGACCATTCACAGCTAGACACTAGTATACAATGGATGGCATGAATGAAGCCATCCATTGTATACAACTGTCATGTGACCTGCTGTGATTGGTCACAGCAGGTCACATGGTACTGGCAAAGGGAGCAGGTACTCAGATCTGTCATCAGCCGTGTCCGAGGTACACGGCCAGTGACAGATCGCGCCACTGAGCGGCTCTGCAAGCGCGCAAACTGCGCATGTGTGGGAGGACGCCATATGGCGGCCTCCCGGAAAGCTAGTACATTTTTCAGGACGCCATACGGCTTTTGGCCGGGCGTCAAATGGTTAAAATGACAATTTTGTAAAAAAAAAAAATAAATAACTAATTTTATTTAATGTTTACATTTCCCAAAGGATTGTGGGAAAAAATTACAACGTCCAAAAATTCACCATGCCTCTTACTAAATCCCTTTGGATGTCTACTTTCCCAAAAGGCGTCATTTGGGGGTATTTGTACTGTTCTGGCATTTTAGGGTCTCAGAACCTTTTTCTTGAGCCTCCATATCTACAGTGCAGGTTACTCTACAATGCATTTATTTGTGTGGATGAATATGCTAATATGTCTGCAATCATAATGTGGCAGACTGATCAAACTTTCTTTCTGATATTTGCAGTTAATTTAGGAGGTGACGTGCAAAACCACCCTTTTTTCCCCATCAATCCACAATTAACAACAAGGAATACAAATACGTAAATGAAAACATAAAAGAAATGGAAAGGTAGAGACCACTTTTAATATTAATAGAAGAGAACAAAAACTGAACTAGGGATAGTTCACCATTGAGCACAGGACTTGGTATAAAGCATAATGAAATAATTAATAAAATACAAAAGGATGATATTTTATAACATAAAAAACCAGCAAGACAAACAAAAACATATAAAAAAGTAAAATATGTTATAAGAAACAACCACTGAAGCATCAGTCTCCTGCTCACCTAATGGGATTTCAGCTGTCAGTCAGACAGCTGCTCCTGGCTTTTGTGAACTCCACTAATGTGTTTTTGTACATAAAAATGTTTACAAGTGGTAAATACACACAACATTTTTAGCATGATGCTTAACACAGTGAAATTAATATTCTATTTGAATTTTTTGTTCAGTTATTTTATGTCTTAGAGATATATTTTTATTGTAACTAATTTATAATTATAAAGATGGTACATTAATCTTTGCCTTTAAATATAAAATTATAATAATTCTAGAGCATGAATCATATGTCTCTAGGCTTTGTAAATGTAGCATTTTCTGGTCTCATTCTCTACTTGATTTTTTTCATTAAATATTAATTTCCTTTCTGCTGCTAAGATTTTAATTTTCTTATTTATCCTTCTTCCTGCATCCTATTAACATTTCCAATCTTGTAATTACTTTATCAGGTTTTCAGCAATTTTGTCTTATTAGCACTTCAAAAATCAGACTGATAGTCCTTAATATATTGCCAAATTGCTTGAGTACTTAATTTGCTAATAAAATCTCTTTCACAGTTAGAAATCTTTGGCCTTTGAAATCACTAATGAAGATTGCATTGCAAAACCATACAAATATACTTAGGAACAAATCTTTACATGCTATTTTAAAGTTTATTATGTAGATATACACATAAAATAAGTATGTTTCTTATGTTTGCCGAACATTATTATAAACAGCACACTTTGGGCTGCTAATTTATATTTATAACTCACAGTTAATCATATATAGATTGTCTTTAATCCTTCCACTGCCAGGCCCTGCTCTCCACTTTTGAACTCAGGTGGCCAGGCAGTTTTTGCAATTTTTCATTTTTTTTTAGTTTTCTCTTTCAGCTTTCAGAGTTTGTGTAAGACCCCCAAAATATATATTTTCTGAAAGCATAGGACCAGTTTATTAAAAGGAAGGTATTACTGATTTTTTAGGCCCTGTGATATTTGCGCAAATGTTTCTCAAAACAACATTTTCGCTAAACATACACTAAAATGAATATTAATGGATACATACATGGCAAATGTTACACAATTCCTGCTTAATATATGTTAAAACTGTATTAAGTTAATAAATAACAAGTATTTGAACATTTTAAATTGCGCCTTTTTAGTGAAATTGGGAAAATGGAAGATACACAAAACAGTAAATAAAAACAATTTACTCCAAAAATCGGAGGTTTTCAAATTTTTCACTTACAACTTTCAGAGTTTTTAAAAGACCCCCCAAACCATACATTTTTTTAAAGCACACAACCTGTAGTTGCGTAAATGTTCATCAAGTTGCTATTTTCACTTAAAATGCACTAAAATCATTATTAGTGGATACATACATGGCAAAATTTACAAAATTCATGCTAAATTTAAATTTCTCCTTTTTGTGAAATGATAAAAATGTGGAAAATTGTAAATAAAACAATTTAGTCTCATAATCTGGAGGTTATCACTTTTCACTTACAGCTTTAAGAATTTGAAAAGAACCCCCAAAACAATAGATTTTCTGAAAGCACATGACCTGTAGAATAAAAAAGTGCTAATGATTTTTTAAGCCCCTCAGTAGTTACACAAATGTTCATCAAATAACTTTTTCACTAAAAATACACTAAAACTATTTTTAATGCACACAAACACAACGTAATTTTTTAATTCCTGCTATATTGCTACTAAGACCTTGTTCACATGGGGCATACTAAAGTGCATGGTCTTGGTGGGGCATGTTTACCCGCATGAGGATGCCCAGGTGTTTCATGCATCCCCATGCAGGCAATCCTATTCATGTCAATTGGAATACATAGCCGCTGCTCCCAATCTGACATCTCTGTGGGTTTGGGTGCGTGCCCCCAAACGCAGACAGCATGAGCTCAGGGACATGCACCCAGCCCTACATGAATGTCAAATTGGGAGCAACAGTTGTGTTTGTGCAGTTTCTACATCCCAAATGACATCAATTAGACTGCCTGCACAGGGATGCACAGAACACCTGTGCATCCTTGTGTGGATAAACACAGCCTTGCAGGAGAATATGCTGTGTATGTCATGTGTGAACAAGACCTTGTTATTAAGGATGCACCAATACCGGTATTGGTAGCTGTGGTGATACTGTGGAGTATTTTCATGAGTACTCGAAACGGATACTTTGTGTTGCCATTTGTGAATTGTGTCTCTTTCTATGCAGCCTAAGTTGCACATTACGTGAATGAATGAGGAGTCTACATAGAGACTCCTTTTCATTCATAAACTGACACAGTAAACAAAGTTTACTATTCTCAGTTATCAATGGATACAGGAGTGATCAGTAGTGACTGCTGACTGTATCCACTGAAGGAAAGGGAGGGGGTTGGTAAGGACATGTTTACCAAGCCCCCCTCCCCCAGCTCTTCATCCTGACAGCTTGGAGCCAGAGCAGCAGTGGGAGGGAGAGGAGGGAACATCGCCCAGTAGAAGAGGATCGGTGAGTGGGGGGCCAGCGGGGGGGGGGGGTCAGAGTGGCAGGGGAGAGGTCGGAGTGGCAGGGGGGACATTTGTTTTGCTCCAAAGCCCCAGCAGCAAGCCAGCGGGAGAGGCAGAGGAGGAAAGCTGATGGCTGCAGGGGATTGGGTTTGCCAGTGGGGGGCTGCAGATTGTGTGGGGGGGAATCTGTGCTTGGGGTAAGAGTAGAGTGGGGGGACATTTACTAAAAGAAAACAACAGTGGTGGGAGGTGAAGAGGCTACTGACAAGAGAGTGAAGGAAGCGACAGTATCAGCGGGGGGGGGGGGGGTGTTACATTCAGGGTTGAATAGCTCTAATCATCAGCTTGTTAGCAGCTGATCAGAGCTATCTGTTTGTTCAGCAGAACAATTCTGCTATAAGTTATAGCAGAGGAGGAAAGCAGGTCTGTACGGTGTACAGACCTGGCCTGCTGGAAGTCATGCTGTAAGTCTTTACTCCGTACAGGTCTGGCAGTGAATGGGTTAAACAATCTATGATTAACAGTTAATGATGAAATACGTATCATTATCTGTGAGTCAGCTGTAAAGTGTTAATTAGTGTCAATTAATTACGTAGTTCTCATATAACAATATTGTAAAATTGTATGATGGTAATTTTTACAGTTGTAACAATTATTCTACCTTAACATTTAAGAAATATGACATGGCATTATCTTTCTTTCAAATAACCAAAAACAAAGCAATACAAAACAACAATTCAATAGAGAAGCAGCTCACATCTACACATACTCATATCAATGTGCCAAAATGTAAAATATAAAATAAATGATAATGCCGTACTTCTCAAAAATCAATAAACATTACACATGCAATAATAATGCAAATACAACAAACATAATAGTGATTTAAAGTTTGTGAGTCCTCTCAGTTATATTTGAAACATAATTAACCAGTTCCGCGCTGCCCTATAGCAGAAATATACTGTATATATATGTGATTTTGCAGTTCCGGATAGGGAGAACTGCCATTTGCGGCTTTGGATGTCAATCACTGGGTCCCAGCCGGGGATTACTTGCTGGTGATTGCTGAGTATTTCAGATGGGAGAGTGACCTGCATGTAAACAATACAGATCTCTCCCCTGTCAGCTCCTGCACACTGCATAGCAGAGCCATACAAAGCAGTATGCTTACAGTGAAGCAGACACACAACCCCCATAGTGAAACAGCAAACAGTTACCCTTTGATCGCCCCAGATGTTAACCCTTTATGCCCAGTGCCATTATACAGTGTCAGTGCTTATTATTAGCATTGATCACTGTATTAATGGCAATGGGGATGTCAGTGACATCAAGTTAGCTCCCCACTGTGTCAGAATGCCAGTCACAGTCCCGCAGTCCCGCAGTCCCGCAGTCCCGCAGTCCCGCTATAAGTCGCTGATTGCTGCCATTACTAGTAAAAAAAAAAATTCCAGTATATATACTGCTATTGTGATTTTTTTCAGCAAACACATATAACAGAGTACATTTTGGTCTAAATGTATGACAAAATTTGATTTTTAAATTTTTTTTACTGGACATGCTCATAGGCAATCAAATACCACCAAAAGAAAGCTCTATTTGTGGGAAAAAATGGACTTAAATTTCATTTGGGTGCAGCATTGCATGACCGGGCAATTGTCAATTAAAATAACGCAGCGCCGTATCACAAAAAATGGCCTGGTCAGGAAGGAGTGCAAGTGGTTGATATTGTGACATCCTCTTCTCAAACCTGTATCTGTGTTCTTATGAAAAACATGCACCTCTTCGTATTCCAATATCCATGAACCATAAAATTTATCCTCCTGATGAAGCCACTTGACCCTGTGGAGCAACGCATAGGGGAGGGGCTTGTGACATCATAACGCTTGGAGGATCGAGGAACACGAGATGAGTGAGACATATGGATCCATGTTATGTATATTATGCTGACTATATGCGGTGCCATTCAGTACCTTTTTATGTTAGTGGCCATTTTATGTTTTAAATAAATCAATGTTTTTATAAAGATAAGACACTATTGGTCTTTTTATTTTTCATCATTAGTCATTTTTTATGTCGATCAGAGGAGAAAGGAAGGATAAGAGCCATATGGAGAAGGTGATCTGTTTATTTTAAAAGAAGATTCCGCTTCATGGTTCATCGCCATCCTAGTCCATTAAAGGGACATAAGTGCATTATGACCAAGCATTATATATGAGGTAAAATTATTCAGGTGAGGACACAATTGTGGTGTTTGCTGAAGGAGCACGGATATTGGAATATGAAGATGTGCATGTCTTTCATAAGAACAGGGATATAGATTTGAGAAGAGGATTTTACAATATTAATTTTGTTTAAAATATAACTGAGAGGATTCACAAACTTTAAATCACTGTTATATTTGTTGTATTTGCATTTATTATTGCATGTGTAATGTTTATTGATTTTTGAGAAGCACGACATTATCATTTATTTTATATTTTCTTATCGTTCCTTGCTTTTGCAGCATTATGGTTTTCAAGGGGAGTTTTTCCTAGTTTTTAATCAATTTGAAATTCTTCTTTCTTGGGTGGGGCACTAGACTGGAGTGTCCTCTTTCACACCTTTTCCTTGCTTTGGTGATTGAACCATTAGCTATAGCCATTATGCTTTATCCCAATATTAGGGGTTATCTGAAGGGTGAGGATTGTTTCAAAATATGCATGTATGCGGATGATGTTTTACTCTTTATCACCCAACCAATTATATCTTTACCTAACCTTTTGGACATTGTATCCAAATTAGCAGCTTTAATGAGCCTCTCAGTTAACCTGAATAAATGGTTCTACCACTTAGCATGCCACCCTCCAGGAGCACTTGGAGACAGTCTTCCATTCATTTGGTCTGCCTCTACTATTTCCTACTTGGGGATTAACCTGTCCTCTGACATTTACATTTTTTTTCAATATAACTATCCTTATACTATCTCCAAGATTAGGACAATTCATAATTTGTGGTCATCCTTTCAGATCATGTTTTTCAGGACAGTGGTTGCAATCAAGATGACTATCCTCCCAAAATGATTATATTTGTTTAGAGCCCTGCTAATCAGACTCTCTAAATCTTACATATCCCAGGTACAGTCATATCTAAACAGATTTGTATGGCATTTTAAACTCCCTATATGTTCAAGAACTTTTTTTATATCACACTAAACAGGGAGGTCTGGGATTACCACAGATTTGGCTATATCATGTGGCTTCTCAACTGACACAACCGGTCTTAAATGTGACAGCAATTTTATTTCACTATATTATCTACCAAGTCTACTATGGTCTACTGGACCTTTGGCATCTTAAACTTTGGCATCTATATAAAGATTAGTATATTCTAATTTCCAAAGTTGCTCCATGTTCCTCATTATTGGGAGTCCAAGATTTGTAATGGCATTTTCAAGACTTAATGACTTATATTGGTGTAGTCCCATGCAGTAATTAATATTTCACACACCCCCGAGAAGGTTCCTCATTCATTTCCTTCTCTCAGCTCCAACAATTGAAAGCTATCTCCCCTCTTAATTTTACAATTATTTACAAATAAGACATTTTTTTGCCACACATTATGCATTCTTCCGACTCTTATACTATGTATGAAAACATATGTAAGACATATGTAAGACGTGCCCTCAGGGGAAGGGACTGATTTCATCCCTATATCAAAGTATTATTTCACATACTACCTCCTTTAAGCTCACCTACATTGTTAAATGGGAGGAGGAGCTTGGTGAGCAATTCATAGAGCAAGAGTGGGTTACTATGTGGATCAACTTCAGGAAATGTACCAGATGATTGACAGTCCAGGATACAGCACTTAACCTGTTTACTAGGTGGTAGTATAACCTCTTAAACTTTCCATTATTTATGTCTCACTGTTTACATGGTTGCTTTCAAGCTGGGTAATTTTTACATTAATTTTGGACATGTGAGAAGGTAGTCTGGGTTTGTACTGAGCTTTTTGATCTTGCTTCCAAATTAGCTGGTAAACAATTCACTTCAAATTCGGCCCCAATGTTTGTTATTCTCTACTATTCACAAATCATGTCCAGAATAGATGCGATTATGTTGATGGAACACATTTTTCACACAATTCAAGAATCAAACCTCCATTTTCATATCATCTACCTTCAGCAGAGTGATACTATTCAGTCATTCTCTGGTAGGCTTTCTTGATACCTGTCCTACCTCATACTACATTAACTTTTGGTACATCTACCTGTTATAAACTTCTGTATGCTCTTGAACTTACTTAAAGTGTTACTAAACCCAGGACCCTGCATTCATTCTAGTTGGTCTCTCACAGTACACAGAAAATGGAAGTGCAATTTTAGTAAATATAAACTACTACCTTTTCTCATCAGCATGTGACTTCTATCATTATCCAGCAGAGCACATGTTGAAGATTGTAGGAGTAGTTTTCATTCTACTGTAAGAGGATGCAGAACTCATGACCTCTGTCTGGACAGTGCTGATTGGCCCTGTGCTGATCACATTCACTCTCCCAAGAAAAAAACAACCTCTCTAGCAATATACACCAAACTGAGCATGTGCAGAGTGTCTCCACACTATGTCTTATCAGGAGATAAGTGGGGGACACTGGAAGAAGGGTAGGATCAAAGAAGTCAGGATCAAACAGTCTTTTTACACAATGCAGAGGATTAACCCCATAAGTTGCATAGTGAGTATAACAAGCATTCTTTACTACATATACAGATTGTTTTTCCTGTGGGTTTAGTAACACTTTAATCTCCCTAATGTGATTTGAAAGCGCCTTATTGTTAACTATTTTTGTATTCTCATGTTTTTTCTTTTGTGTCCTGTATATACCTGTGTGGCTCATTGGATGAAACAGCTCTGAATTGTTTATCGCTATTTTTTTTACAAATTATCTTGGATGTACATCATCCATTGTATGCTGGATTTTGTACCTGTTTTAACACTTTTTTAATAAAGAGTTTGTAAACAACATTTAACCACTTGCCCTCCAGAGGATTTACCCCCCTTCTTGAGCAGGCCATTTTTTGTGATGCGGCACTGCGTTACTTTAACTGACAATTGCACGGTCACCCAAATGAAATATGTCCTTTTTCTCAGAAATGGAGCTTTCTTTCAGCGGTATTTGATTGCCCCTTCGTTTTTCATTTTTTGCACTATAAACAAAAAAAACACAACAATTGTGAAAAAAAACAATTTTTTTTGCCTTTTTGCTGTAAAACATATCCAGTAAAAAAATGTTAAAAATCAACTTTTGTCATAAATTTAGGCCAAAATGTATTCTGCTACATGTCTTTGCTGAAAAAAATCCCAATACATGTAAATGAATTGGTTTACATGAAAGTTATAGAGTCTGCATATGGAGGTATATATACTGGAATTTTTTTTTTATACTAGTAATGGTGGTGATCAGCGGCTTATACTGGGATTGCGGGACTGCGGCGGGCATTCTGGCACTGGGTGGGAACTGAATAACTGCCACTGACATCCCTAGTGACACTAATACAGTGATCAGTGCTAATAAAAAGCACTGACACTGTACTAATGATACTGGGCAGGAATGGGTTAACATCTGGGGCGATCAAAGGGTTAACTGTGTGCTGTGTGTGTTTTACTGTGTGCTGTGTTTTACTGTGTAAGCATGCCGCTATGCAGAGCACTACAAAACAGTGTACTGGACCTGACAGAGGAGAGATCTGTATTGTTTACATACAGACCTCTCCCCCATCAGTGTTCGTCGGCGATCGCCGGGTGCCAGCGGGAAATCTCCATCCGGGACCTGGTGATTGAAAGCTGTAGCCGCCAATGGCGGCGTGGGTAGGGCATGTGTGCTGCGTGCGCCCCCTACCTGGAAATACAAAATCACATATATATACATAATTTTGCGCAGCTCTGCTGCCCTGTAGCAGTTTTTCTGCTATAGGGCGGTCAGGAAGAGGTTAAGAAGTATTTAAATGAAGAAAAATACTTTGATGCTTTTGTGAGAAACACTGCTCCAGAGCAGAAAATAATATAGTGCTTCTGTCAGGCTTTCATTGCTCTCTAGGTCTCTGTTGCTGAGATTTCCCTCTTTTCCTATCATGATATGAAATCTGTCCATTGGGAAAACAGACAAAACTAAAACCCCAATTTAATTATAGTGAAGAAGGGTTAGAACATCAGACAATGTTTACTGCATATGCCTTTCTGTTCTGGAGAAATGACCCCCCATTGTTTGCATGAACATCAGCATATACAGTATATTATATTGCTGAAGACAGGATACATTTTTAATCGTGTCTGGGGTGTGTGGTTAACCTATCCAAAGAGAGAGGCACTTTAATCAAGAATAGAATTGGAATTCAGCCTAACACTATTATAGTGATATTTATGATGTAGGCTGCCGACAATACAATAATCCTCACTTACAGTACTTAGATTTTTGTCTTTATGATTCCATGAGGCGTGTTTATAAAGAAATGCAAGTGATGTTAACCAAACATTTACTGCAGGTGAATCAATCATTTTTATTTGAAACACATACACTAGGAATATTCATCTGTTGCGAATGTTTGACAATTTTAAGATTGCTTAATAAACATACCCCCAGTGTCTTCTCAGGGCTGTAGATATTTTTTTTCTGGGGGGGGGGGGCAGCTGAATTTTTACCTTCCCCCCCACACCAGGAAGGGAGGGAGGGGTGGATGGAAGGAAGGAAAAAATGGGGTGGAAGGGGTGGGTGGAAGGAGGGAAGGGTTGGGTGGAAAGAAGGGAGGGCAAGTCAGAAGGAAGGGTGGGTGGGTGGAAGAAAGGATGGAAGGGAGGGAGGAAGGGAGGGTAGGGAGAAAGATAGGGAGGGGTGGGTGGAAGGAAGGAAGGAAGGAAGGAGGAGGAAAGGGGTGGGTGGAAGGAAGGAAGGGAGGGGTGGAAAGAGGAAGGTGGATGGATGGATGGAAGGGAGGGGTGGGTGGAAGGAAGGAAAGAAGGGAGGGGTGAGGGGAAGGAAGGAAGGGATGAGAGGAAGGAAGGGAGGGTGGAAGAAAGGGAGGGGAGGGTTCAAGAAAGGGAGGGAGGGGTGAGTGGAAGGAAGTGAGGAACTCACCATGACTCATTCAGATGCATCAATTCAGAGCTGTTGGCTACTGTGTTCAGTTTCCCACCCACACCTCCTCTGAAGCTACATGGACTGGATGCCCCCTACCCGGAATGCAAACTCACGTGTACATATACTTGATTTTGTGCACCCGTGCTGCCCTGTAGCAGTTTACCTTTGCTCCCTGGTGCCAGACACTTTCCTTACATTTACATTTACACATTATAAATCTAATCGAGTCATCCCTTTTTTTATTCAGGTACACTAAAGGATATAAATATCTTAAATTTAGGTTTCTGCAGTTTAAGATACTATGAAAAATTGCAACTTGTGACTTTGGACATGATGTAATGACAGTACAAATAAAAAAATAAAACACACCAGGATTCCCAAAGCTCAGGGTCAGAAATTACCCAATAAAGATAATGACCCAATTATGAATAATGCTGACTCACATAGATATATATATGTTGTATCCTTGGGACCCTAATCATAAATGGGAAAATAAAGAAAAAAGACCAGAGGGTAAAGGACCCAGAGGCCAAAAAGGGGGTCCAAATGATGACAAACTGCAGCCTTGAAAACCAAATAATAAACAAAAATAATTTAATTTGTAGTAAAAAAAGTACAAATATCACAAAGATATATATGGCATGATACGCCAAAATATACAAAAAATTACCTCACCACCACCCAGGGGGAAAGAAAGTCAAAAGCAGAAAGAAAAGATCAACCTGGACAACACTAGACATGCAAAAAGTCCCATAAAGATGTGATGAATAGTAGACCTGTGATGAATAGTATAGTCTCAAAATTTGAACAAGACAGTGAAGATGACAAGCAGGTGATGATATAGATAGCTCAAGAAGGTATGGTGGGTACCAAGGACAGGATTCATGTATAAATCACATAACCATATAAACATACACGAGAAGTGCTTAATAATCAATCTAGATAAACATGATCCTTGATGCAACCATCAAAAATAATTGATATAATCCCTAGTATCAGGGTAAAGAGCTGAAGGTCATTCCTCAGGTATCAGGTAAAGTATGAAAGTATTACAGATCTCTCATCAAAAATATGTGGTTAGGCTTGTGGTGCAAAATTATGTAGAATACATCTCAATATTGCAAGAGTGGTTTGATGATGGAAGGGAAATGGCAATATATGACATAATATGCCCAATTTCCCAAAGGTCATTTAGACAGTCAATGATTATCATGTAGACATGTATCATACAGATGGCATAATAGCTTGGTGGAGCCCATAATATGCATAATACAGTGGGGCAAAAAAGTATTTAGTCATCCACCAATTGTGCAAGTTCTCCCACTTAAAAAGATGAGAGAGGCCTGTAATTTTCATCATAGGTAGACCTCAACTATGGGAGACAAAATGAGAAAAAAAATCCAGACAATCACATTGGCTGATTTGGAAACAATTTATTTGCAAATTATGGTGGAAAATAGGTATTTGGTCAATATCAAAAGTTCATCTCAATACTTTTTTATATATCCTTTGTTGGCAAAGACAGAGGTCAAATGTTTCCTGTAAGTCTTCACAAGGTTGGCACACACTGTTGCTGGTATGTTGGCCCATTCCTCCATGCAGATCTCCTCTAGAGCAGTGATGTTTTTGGGCTCCAAAGGTTTTCTATGGGGTTGAGATTTGGAGACTGGCTAGGCCACTCCAGGACCTTGAAATGCTTCTTATGAAGCCACTCCTTCGTTGCCCGGGCGGTATGTTTGGGATCATTGTCATGTTGGAAGACCCAGCCACGTTTCATCTTCGATGCCCTTGCTGATGGAAGGAGGTTTGCATTCAAAATCTCACGATACATGGCCCCATTCATTCTGTCCTGTACATGGATCAGTCGTCCTGGTCCCTTTGCGGAGAAACAGCCCCAAAGCATGATGTTGCCACCCCCATGCTTCACAGTAGGTATGGTGTTCTTTGGATGCAACTCAGCATTCTCTCTCCTCCAAACACGACGAGTTGTGTTTCTACCAAACAGTTCTATTTTGGTTTCATCTGACCATATGACATTCTCCCAATCCTCTTCTGGATCATCCAAATGCTCTCTAGCAAACTTCAGACGGGCCCGGACATGTACTGGCTTAAGCAGGGGGACACGTCTGGCACTGCAGGATCTGAGTCTCTGGCGGCGTAGTGTGTTACTGATGGTAGCCTTTGTTACGTTGGTCCCAACTCTGCAGGTCTTTCACTAGGTCCCCCCGTGTGGTCCTGGGATTTTTGCTCACCGTTCTTGTGATCATTTTGACCCCAGTTGAGAGATCTTGTGTGGAGCCCCAGATCGAGGGAGATTATCAGTGGTCTTGTATGTCTTCCATTTTCTAATTATTGCTCCCACAGTTGATTTGTTCACACCAAGCTGCTTGCCTATTATTGCAGATTCAGTCTTCCCAGCTTGGTGCAGGTCTACAATTTTGTTTCTGGTGTCCTTCGACAGCTCTTTGGTCTTCACCATAGTGGAGTTTGGAGTGTGACTGTTTGAGGTTGTGGACAGGTGTCTTTTATACTGATTACAAGTTCAAACAGGTGCCATTGATACAGGTAATGAGTGCAGGACAAAGGAGCCTCTTAAATAAGAAGGTACAGGTCTGTGAGAGCCAGAAATCTTGCTTGCTTGTAGGTGACCAAATACTTATTTTCCACCATAATTTGCAAATAAATTCTTTCCAAATCAGCCAATGTGATTGTCTGGATTGTTTTTCTCATTTTGTCTCTCATAGTTGAGGTCTACCTATGATGCCAATTACAGGCCTCTCTCATCTTTTTAAGTGGAAGAACTTGCACAATTGGTGGCTGACTAAATACTTTTTTGCCCCACTGTATATAGATGCCTTGGATACTTGAAGCACGAGGGGTTGGCAGGTGAAGACCCAGTTCAGTAAAAGTTCACAAAAAATGCAGATACGGTAAAGTGGAAAGCTTGTATCAAACCTGTAACAGCTAATAGTCATCAACCGACCTGTAGCCCATGCGGGGATAGTTGCTGAGGTCAGTGGAGTTGAATCCTGTGTGTTAACAGGTGAATATCCTCCCAATATAGGGAAAGCTATCAGCCATTGTTGGGTCAGATTCCTGTTGCCAGCCACAAAAGTGCCGTGCTAATAGGCTTGTAATGCAGAGTTATGTAGAAGACATCTCTATAATATATCAAGAGTGGTTAGATGATAGCAAGAAAAATGACAATATATGGCATAATATGCCCAGTATCCCAGGGATCTTTTGGCCAGTCAATGATTGTCATGTAAATATGTATCATGCAGATGGCATAATTGTTTGGTGGAGCCGGTAGTATGCATAATATATAAATGCCTTGAATAATGGAGCACAAGAGATTATCAGATAGAGACCTAGTTCAATAAAAGTCCTCAAATAATACAGGTATAATAAAGTGGAAAGCTTGTGGCAAACCTGTAGCAGCTGATAATCATCCTCAGACCTATAGCCCATGCAGAGATAGTTGCTGAGGTCAGTGAAGTTGAATCCTGTGTGTTAGCAAGTGAGGATCCTCCCAATGTAGGGAAAGCTTATCAGCCACTGCTGGGTCAAACTCCTGTTGATAGTCCAAAACGTGCCATGATGATAGGCAAGGATTGATATATGACATACCGCATAAAGCGGTGCAATATAGTGGCTAAGGATGGCAGCCGTACATGCCGTAAGGAAAGCCGTGGCTCCACAAAGAAAATGTATGGATGTCAGGTCCTGTAGTCTGACTGAGCCACTCCGCAGGGCTGCACATGTGCCAGCGTGTCCAGGAGATGACGTTGACGCGTTTTGTCCACTACGTCACATGGGCTTCTTCAGATAAAGGCAGCCATGTTAATGGAGTCCTTATATAGTAACACAAAGCCCTATAATGGCCAATAGGTGTGTTCTTTAAATTTAACAATGGCTGAGAGGGAACAAAAAAGATCAATGACATTCACCAATAAATGCAGTTAACACTTAAAAGAAACAAAAAGAAAAGTAAAGGATCAAACTATATCAAAGTTATATATATATCTCCACCATAGAACAGCCATAGATAGAAGACATATAAATAAATGGCTGAAACAGGTAAATAAAATAATCAAAACAAAAGTTTGTATGAACAAAAAGTGGAAAACAAAAGACAAGGGATATGGCACATACAGTTGCAAGAAAAAGTATGTGAACCCCTTGGGATTACGTGGATTTTTGCATGAATTGGGCATAAAATGTGCTCTGAACGTCATCTAAGTCACAACAATAGAAGAACACAGTCTGCTGAACATAATACTACACAAAGATTAGATGTTGCCAAGGTTTAATTGCACATAACATGTAAACATTCACAGTGCAGGGAGGAAAAAGTATGTGAACCTTTGGACTTAATAACTGGTTGACCCTCCTTTGGCAGGAATAACCTCAACCAAATGTTTCCTGTAGTTGCAGATCCGACCTGCACAACGATCTGGAGTCATTTTGGACCACTCCTCTTCCCAAAACTGTTTCATTGTAGCAATATTCTTGGGGTGTCTGGTGTGAATAGCTCTCTTAAGGTCATGCCACAGCATTTCAATCGGGTTGAGGTCAGGACTCTGACTGGGCCACTCCAGAAGGCGTATTCTTTGCTGTTGCAGCCATTGTTTTGTTGAATTACTTGTATGCTTTGGGTCATTGTCCTGTTACATCACCCATCCTCTGCGGAGCTTCAGTTGGCGGACAGATGGTCGTACGTTTTCCTGCAAAATGTCTTGATAAACTCTGGAATTCATTTTCCCATCAATGACAACAATCCGTCCAGGCCCTGAGGCAGCAAAGCAGCCCCAAACCATGATGCTCCCTCCGCCATGTTTCACAGTGGGGATGAGGTTTTGATGTTGGTGTGCTGTGCTTTTTTTTCTCCACACATAGTGTTGTGTGTTCTTCCCAAACAACTCAATCTTGGTTCAATCTGTCCACAGTATATTTTGCCAGTAGTGCAGTGGAACATCCAGGTGCTCTTTTGCAAACTTCAAACGTGCTGCAATATTCTTTTTGGACAGCAATGGCTTCCTCCGTGGTGTCCTCCCATGTACTCCATTCTTGTTTAATGGTTTCCTTATTGTAGATGTGTCAACAAAAATGTTAGCATGTGCCAGAGATTTCTGTAGGTCTTTAGCTGACACTCTGGGATTCTTCTTTACCTCATGCAGCATTCTGCGCTGTGCTCTTGCAGTCATTTTTACAGGACAACCACGCCTAGGGAGAGTAGCAACAGTGCTAAACTTTCTCCATTTGTAGACAGTCTGTCTTACCGTGGACACATGAACATCAAGGCTTTTGGAGATACTTTTGTAACCCTTTCCAGCTTCATGCAAGTCAACAATTCTTGATCGTAGGTCTTCTGAGAGCTCTTTTCTGCGAGGCATGGTTCACATCAGACAGTGCTTCTTGAAACCAGTAAACCCAAAACAGGTGTGTGTTTTTTAAGGGCAGGACAGCTGTCAGCAACACATCCAATATCATCACACTGATTGGAGTCAAGGTTGGCTCACTCCTGGCTCCAATTAGCTCTGGGAGAAGTCATTAAGCTAGGGCCTCACATACTTTTTCCTCCCTGCACTGTGAATGTTTACATGTTATGTGCAATTAAACCATGGCAACATCAAATTGGCATCAAGATATTTGCCAATTCGTTCAAGCGGGCCACCTACTGCTTAGATAATCGGTCATCCAGGGGGGTCACTTTAGCCTTTTATGTACTTTTGGTATAATATAAATGGTGGGGATGTTATAATCTTTAACCTGAAGGTATTTACACTCATTATGAGAGATGAGACCAGCTTCACATGCAAAGGTTAATTTCCTATTCAAGAGATCGATCAATCTCGGAAAAGGGTTAGTATCCAATCTTACATAGGTAGATTCATCCTGAAGTTGTCGCCGGATTTCCCGTTCATAATTAGTGGCAGTCATCAAGACTACATTCCCCCCTTTGTCACTCGGCTTGATAACAAGATCATAGGCATTACCAAGCTCATTTAATGCACAACGTTCATCTTTAGTGAGGTTATCTCACCCCTTAACTGTCCAATCAACTAAGGCCAAGTCTCGCTATACCAGATCGAGAAAGACGCTAATCCATTTATTTTTCCTAAATGGTGGCATTTTAGTAGATTTAATGCAAAGTTCTGCTGATCTAAGGGGAAGTGCACTCAAATCCCCCTCTAGATCATCACTGGAGACATTCTCCTCTAAAAAGGATATCGAGAGTCTGAGTGTCGGTTCCCTGAATAGAGGGATTTAAATTGATATCCTCAATTTTTGTTGGAGTCTGCTGATGCAAATAACTAGGATAAACTTTCCTTAGAAAGAGACTAATGTCTTTAAAAACCTTGAAATGGTTCATAGTATTTACTGGGGAGAAAGATAGACCTTTCTGGAGTAAACTAAGATGTCTATCTTGGAAAACAAACTGAGATAGATTGATAATTTTAAGATCAGATTGAGAAGATATTTGCTGATTAGTTACCATATCTAACAACGTTTCTGACTCCTGGTCTCACGTCCTTGATTTCTGTTGTTTTCTACTTCTTTTCCTTTTCCTCCTTCTGCACCCGCATTTGGGTAGTTGGTTCTGTGTCTCTCTGTGGTTTTGAGAATTCCCCCGATTTCCAACTACCATCTCTTTGTCTAAAAAAGCCACAGATTTAGATTGACCCTCATCACTATCAGATGAATATGTTCGATTAGGGTTGGAGGAGGAGGAACGGAAATGACAATGTCGGGATCTACTGCGATTACGTGTATTAGAAAGATCAAATATTTCACCACGGGCCCAATCATCAAGATCACATTGGAACTTAACCTGTTTTGTAGAGCGAAGATGTCGCTGAGTCTTATCGATCTCCTTTTTAAGGAGATCGTTCAATCGAGTAAAATCTGCTTTATCCTTATATTGTTCCAATGCTTTAGAACTTTCTTCTATCGCATCTTTAAGCTCAGACAACTGGACCTGTTCTTCCTCAACAATCATTTCATAATATTGAGCCCGTGTGTAATACATGTTTCTCTCCATTTGGAAAGAAATCTATCAGTATGTAAATGCTCAGCAGGGATCACCCTCTCTCACAGCCCCCTAGGGATGATGCCACCCTGGATGTAGGATTCCAATGAGGAAATGTCCCATTTGCGATTTAAATACTTAATATTGAGTTTTTTATGATTCTTGAATAAATGTTTAATTGTATCCAATTCAGGGGTGGCCGCATCCCTAGTATGGCTGGAGAAAGTGGAACGAATCTCAGCCTCAATATCCTCACCAACAACATAGGCCATGGAGAAAAAGAAAAAAAAAAAAGGAAAAAAAAAAAACAATTATATATATATGTAAATCAATCACCGGGCATGCCACATCCCTGAAAAAATTAAATACAATCCTATTGCTAATTAAAAATAATTATAAATCCACGAAGGGTTAAATGAGGTGACCAGTAATAATAATAAATCCAAAGAAGACACTGCAAATTAAAAATTAATAAACAAAAAATTAAATAAATGGAAAAATGGCCATTGGTATCAACTGGTAGAGTTCAAAGACAGACCAAATAAAAAAAATAAAACACACCAGGATTCCCAAAGCTCAGGGTCAGAAATTACAGATTAAAGATAATGACCCAATTATGAATAATGCTGACTCACATGGATATATATATGTGGTATCCTTGGGACCCTAATCATAAATTGGAAAATAAAAAAAAAGACCAGAGGGTAAAGGACCCAGAGGCCAAAAAGGGGGTCCAAATGAGGACAAACTGCAGCCTTGAAAACCAAATAATAAACAAAAATAATTTAATTTGCAGTATTAAAGTACAAATATCACAAAGACATATATGACATGATAAGCCAAAATATACAAAAAACTACACAAAAAATTACCTCACCACCACCCAGGGGGAAAGAAAGTCAAAAGCAGAATGGCAAGATCAACCTGGACAACATACTATGAAAAATTGCAACTTGTGACTTTGGACATGATGTAATGACAGTATCCTGTTAATAAATCAGAATACTCAAGGTGATGAAGTTTGAACCCTGGCCACTGACTTAAGGGTGCCAGCAATCCCTCATTGAGTTTTGGAAGAATACACCTAAAATTACAGACAATAAAGGGAATACAAGTGGCCTAGTTACATGTAGAGCATACTGCCAATATGGACTCCCATTACAAAAATTGTGTCATAGTTCTTGTCATCATCTGTATATCTATACAAAAATAATGCATGTCTATGTATGCAATGGGAGTTAGATGAGGGATGTGCAAAAAGAAAGACAAACTCCTAGGATGGGGAGAAAGAAGAAGCAGTCAAGCTTCATGCTCAGCCAGTGCCCTCAAACCTTAAATTTATTTGCCAGAGCTCAAAACATATTTGATGGCATTACTTAAGCAATACCCCACAATCAGTAGTTTTGTATATTACCAGGAGGATCATGTAATAAGGAAGATATAATTTTTATCTTCGCCCAGGGAAAGCATATTTCCATTGCCCATTCTGATATCTGGAGAGAGGTCTTAGCAATAAATAAAAGACAGTTTAGTTTAGACAGTTTAGACAGTTTAGATAGTTCCTAGCAATAAAAGTGTGAGTTGCAATCGAAAAGTGATGCAGTAATCCTTTATAAATGTGTTTAAATGTTTCCAGTATCACAGAGTGCACTGTAATGTAAGGAATGCTAGGGATTGTATCTCCCATGATTCCTTGGTGAATATGAAGAGTTTTGTCCCAGAAAGCTACTATTAGAGGACATGTGCCTCAAATACGGGACATTATACCCTCCACCAAAGAACACTGCCCACATGTATCCTGCTAACAGGTATTTATTTTGTAGATAACAGATCGACAGTAGTACCATCTCAACAGAATGTTATAATTCCACTCCTGTGCTAAGGAAGAGACAAACAGTTTGTGGATGAAAGTGAACCCCTTGTCCCAATCAGCCTCCACTGTGGTGATACCCAACTCTGTCTTTCAGTCAGTTACAATATTCGGCATACGTGATTATTTTACCCTGAGCCGTAGGCCATAAAGTATAGAAACTATATGGTTTGGTTTGGGCATTTGAGTCAGTAATATTGTGAAAGCCATATGAGCTCTAATAAGTAGGGTCATTGATGATAAGGAGTTGAGATAGTGGAATAGCTGGAGAATATTCCATGTGAGGTATGGCATGCAGGGGATAAATGTATGAGTGGAGGGAGTTTGAAAAAGAGAAGAGGAGAACTTTTACTAGGTTCATGTCCCAGACATGTAGAGTAGATTGGATCAGTAATGAACAATTGATCTTGTCCAAGGACATCCCTAAAAAGAAGACAAACATTGCAGTGATGAGGCCCTCCTTAGCTCAAACCAAAGCTTTCTGACCTTAGTTTGGAATTTGTCAAAATCCTAATTAGAGAAGCTGCATGAGAGAATAAACTGAAAAACAAAACTGTGAATCTTCCTCTACGTATTGTCAGAATAAGTATCCTGCATTTTATATTTTGTATTCTTTCATTTTATGATATAGTGCCATCATGTTGAAAGATAATGGGGCCAAGACCAACATGAGAAAAGAGTCTCTTGTACAAACACTCAGTCTACCCTATCACAAGCTTTGTTAGTGTCCACTGAAAGTAGGCAGGCCTAAATATGGTTTCTGTTGGCATATTCGATTAAAAAGATAAAAGAGAGGCAAAAAGCCATCTAGACCTGAGCTTTTGACTGTCTTTAATGAGGTAATAGTAATTGGCTCTCTGGTGGTGGAATGGTAGAAAGAGCAATGTCTTGTATATACACTATATTGCCAGAAGTATCATTGGATTCAGGTGCATCCAAGCCTTACATCACCAAGTGCACTGACTGCATTGTGCCAAGTGTAAAGTTTGGTGGAGGGGGATCATGGTGTGGAGTTGTTTTTCAGGGGTTGGACTTGGCCCCCTAGTTTCAGTGAGGAGACTCTTAAGGCGTCAGCATACCAATACAGTTTGGACAATTTCATGCTCCCAATTTTGTGGGAACAGTTTGGGGATGGCCCCTTCCAGTTCCAACATGACTGTGCACCAGTGCACAAAGCAAGGTTCTTAAAGACATGGATGAGTGAGTTTGGGCTGGAGGAACTTGACTGGCCTTCAAAGAGTCCTTACCTCAACTCTACAGAACACTGATGAATTAGAGCAGAGACTGTGAGCCAGGCCTTCTTGTCTGACATCAGTGCCTGATTTCACAAATGTGCTTCTGGAAGATTGGTCAAACATTTCCATAGACACACTCCTAAACCTTGTCGACAGCCTTCTCAGAAGAGTTGAAGCTGTTATAGCTGGAAAGGGTGGGCCAACTCAATATTGAACTCTACAGACTGAGTGGGATGCCATTAAAGTTCATGTGCATGTAAAGGCAGGCATTCCAATGTATTTGGCAATATAGTAAACATTCTTCTATACCATATAGAATATGTACTGCACTATATAAAACCAAACAATATTAATCATAAAAACCAAAAACAGAAAAAGTCCTTATAAAGTCTTTAAATAAAGAAGTGCTCCAATACATGAATCCAATCTTCCTCCAACACCACTGTGTACTGCCACCAGCAAAGAGAAAATTAAGAAATATTTACCAGACATATGACTGTCTGAGTAAAAGAGTGATATAGCTCTTTTTAACCACTTGCCTACAGGGCACTTGTACCCCCTTCCTGCCCAGGCCAGTTTTCAGCTTTCAGCACTGTCGCACTTTGAATGACAATTGCGCGGTCATGCAATGCTGTACCCATATGACATTTTTATCATTTTTTTGAGACAGATAGAGATTTCTTTTGGTCATATTTAATCACCTCTGGGTTTTTTATTTTTTGCTAAACAAACCAAAACAACTGAAAATTTAAAAAAAAAAGTTTTTTCTTAGTTTGGCACTGATAGGCTGCACTGATGGGCACTGATAGGTGGCACTGATGGGCACTGATGAGGAGGCACAAGTAGGTGGCACTGATGGGCATTGACAGACATCACTGATGGGCACTGAAAGGCAGCAATCATATATGACACTGATAGGCAACACTGATAGGTGGCATTGTTAGGTGGCACTGACTGGCACTGTTAGGTGGCACTGACTGGCACTGTTAGGTGGCACTGACTGGCACAGTTAGGCTGCACTGATAGGCAACACTGATGGACATTGATAGGCGGTACTGATGTGCACTGATAGGTGGCACTGACTGGCACTGACTGGCACTGATATGCGGCACTGATTGGCAGCACTGATAGGTGGCACTGACTGGCATTGATAGGTTTTTCTGACTGGCAATGATAGGTGACACTGAAAGGCAGCTCAGATGAGCACTGATATGTAGCATTGATGCGCACTGGTAGGCACTGATATGTGGCATTGATGAGGCACTGATGGGCACTGGCAGGTGGCATTGATGAGCACTGACAGCTGGCATTGATGGGCACTGACAGGTGGCACTGCTGGGGCTACACTGAGCATCAGGGCACACTGATCAACAGTGCCCTGATGATCAGTGTACATGTCCCCTCTGATGAATGCCGATTACCGGCTCTCCTCTCCTCACGAGCTGTCAGTGTGACAGCTGGTGAGGAGAGAAATGCCAATTACCTGCATTTCCCTATTTACATGCGATCAGCTGTGATTGGACACAGCTGATCACATGACCAAGCCGACATCTTCGGCTTTTTCCGTTGATCGCTGATCCGCTGTGTCCGAGGGACACAGCACACAACCGATCGCCACGCTGCGCGCTCCCGGAGCAACGCATGCGCGGTTGGAGTGGGAGGATGTCATATGACATCCTCCCAGAACGAGAGAACCACCTTGCACCCGTCATTACCTTATATGGTGGGTGGGAGGCGGTTAAATAAATGCACATCAACCAGCCAGGTATCCAGGTCTCTCACTGCACTTGAGTCATTCACCTCAGGAGGGTACCCCCACATGACTATTTCTCCAACTGTTATACCATATGTGCATATATGTGCTAATAAAATAAGGACCACAGGCTCCACACCACCATTTTGAAAATTTGAGTCATGATTCTGTTATACTGCACATGTGTGAGATGAAGCACATTACATTACGCACCTCATTTCACACATGTGCCTCATCTTGCACAGACACTGTACAACATTACACGCATCTGTTGGAATAAAAGAAAAAGCTTCTCACAAGATCTAAGGTTTTTTTTTAAAGATTGCATTTCCATATGGTGCATGCTCAAGATGAGGTACATGACATAATGCACTTCACCTCACTCATTTGCAGTATGCATTGTTTCCGACAGTCATGCATGATGTTGCTTTGTGGAATAAGGAGGACCTACAGACATGTTTGCTTCATAAGGGTGAAAAGGCAGAAGACCCACTGCCAAAGGGAGTTTCCTTTCTATAGAGCCAAGCCTATGACAGTTCATGTGTATAACCTTTTTGTGAAGAATGAGGAGATCCGAGCATTCTTGTTGTAATGTTGCAATTTTATGTCTTCTGGTACAAAACTGACAAATGTACTTAGAACTTTTAATGGTCACAGTGGGTTTTTGGTGCAATTTAAGGTTGACCAGCATCCCCCACAGACACTCTCAATAAGAAGTAACCATGGTTACTTGTGGTATCCAAGTCAGCCTTTGTTTTGCAGATCCTGCTTTGGCCATGTGAAGAAGGATTATAATACCCAGCAAGCATGCCAAAACTGTTTCAAAACAGGGCATAAAATGCCAGAATGTCCCAAATGGTGGGAGTATCACATATGTGACAGTGGGGTCCACCTGGCATGACAGTGCCCAAAAAAGGCTCAAGAAAAGCCAGGTGGCTCTGGTGTTGATGAGGAGGGCAGTGTCAGCAAGACCTTTAAATTTCCTGGGTTTCATATGCTGACATAATGTGGGGTGTTATGCTCAGTGAGAGTGTCCCTGTAGTGGAAATTGCCTGTGGAAGCTCCCAGTGAAGCAACAGGGTAAGAGGGGGCTATCTCTCCTACAGAGGACTGTGTCACTGAAACCCTGGTTGTGGAGGGAAAGGAGAAGATGGAAGGCCGTCAGAGTGAGGTGGAGGTAGAGACGGACCAGAGCACATCCCTAAAGTGAATATTTCCTGAGTCTCCTTTTTTAAACATTGAGGAGGGCCTGAGTAGCATGGACCCCTGATGTGCCGAGCTGGAAGAGGTGTCAGAGTCTTCCATCTGATCAGTTGCCAGCTCTGGCCAAATTGAAAACATCCAAGAAATGATAGTATTCCGAAACCTACTAAAATTAAGCAGAGAAAGACTGGAGATGTACGAAAGGCATAAAGGTGAAGGAATCCCCAAGGACAAGCAAGAGGACAAAGTCGAAGGGGAAACTGCCTTGAGAGATGATCTGTTCCCTAATTTGCCCAGTTGAAATCCAGTAGTGAGGCTGAGAGTTTTAAAACCAAATGTGAGAAGCATCTTTTCTGTATATAGAAGGGCCACAGTGTTGAAACTTTTGGCTGCATCCCAGTGTGACATTCTGGTCTTGGAGGATTGAGCCTCTCAGTGGCCATATGGTGCTGCAATTTGAAAGCTTGAAAAAGAATGTAACGAAGGGGCTGACATTTTATTTAAGAGTAAGACATTAAAAATTAAAAATAAAAAAAAAATAATGTGAAGTCAGGGAGGTGTGTTTATTTTGAGTATAAGCGTGTGGTGTGGAAAGTTTTTGGGGTGTATGCAAATACGTACAACACATGTATGCAAATAAGCACAAGAGGATGGAGTTGTTTGAGAGGTTAGTTTACTTTTGGGGAGAGTGAACCTATGGTACTGGTGGGGAATTTCGTGATAGGTGTGGTGATGGTGGTGTGTGTTTGTGTGTGTGTGTGGGGGGGGGGGGGGACTATGCACTTAAATCAACATTGCACTTTAAAAAGCAAAAACTTTTACAGCTCAGAACCTCACTTGCAGGTGAAGGAACAGTATGTTTTCCTACCACACAACTTTAATCAGCACTCATGCTTGCAAACTGACAATGCACGGATACCAGCTATCTCCTTGTTGCGTTGTTAGCTAAATACCAGCTTCAGGCAGGAGCACATCTCAGCTGCAGGTGGAGGTATTTAAATGTGGGTGCACACTTGTTTTCATTTATTTTGAAAGGCACACAAATGCCCTGTTACAGCAATGTGAATTGCACTCAAGTTGCAGTGTACCACAAGGCACATGCTGTACATTGTGTTAAGGTATGGATCCCGTGCGGTTTTCCTGCCTATGGGCGCACTGCCAATTCAATTCTAAATTATGCGCTGGTTTAATGCTTACCACAAGACACATGCTATGCATTGTGTTGGAATGTGAAGTGCTAAAAAGAAAGGGTCAGGTGTGATCTTCAAAGCTCACTGCCAATCAATTCTAAATTATGTGCTGGTTTATTGCAATGCATTTTAATGCATTGTAACCTGCTGCAATAGTGTAATGCATAGCATGAGTGATGCCTAATGGAACTAAACAAACTACAACACTGCTCATCAGTCACTAAGTTTTGTTTGTGTGTACCTTTAGTTACACTTTTTTAGCAGCCTAAGTGCCCTCAATTATGGCCTCAGGGAAAGGTCATTTTCTTCCTGGCCAATTCTAACCTCCTATTGGCACATCATGATGACTTGCTGCATTACCTGCCATGTGGGTAGCAGCTGAATCAAGGCTGCTGAGTCAAAAAAGAAAGCAATTACTGCTGGGTTTTTCATGCTCAAGCCTGCTTGTTGTCCATTTTGGAGTGCTATAGCTTAGTAGGTAACCTTAGGTTACTGAAAGCACTACTTCCACTTAATTAATGCCTAGAACCTAGTGGAGAAGTACATGACTTCTAGGAAATTGTAAATTAAACATGCTAGTCTATAAATATTCTTTATTAACAAATAGATACAGTTGCACATAATAAACACAAAGGGAATATCTGCCTGGTATCCCTATAATTGTAAGAGTAGTTGAATTTAAAGCTAAGGATTCTGCTTCCATTCTATTGTTGAAATGCTTACTTAAATAATTTGAAAAAAAGGTAATTTTTGGCCAAAACTTTACCTTTTTGTTTTTGTTATTATTTGAATAGTCTTATCCATAGAAACATCCAATTTGCTGATGTATGGAGGTTAGGTAGTGCAAAGAATGCAAACTATATTTTAGAACTAAAGTCTATAATACCTCCTATTATAATCTATGATACATCTCTGTGTCAAATGTGTTGCACTTTAACTAATTAAGCCCATTACATTTTTTTTTTGTTATGTTTTGTGTTGATAATTATGCAAGACTGGAGTTGGATACACTCAGAAAATGGGTTTTCACTGCTTGGAGTAAAAGCAATTTATTTAATCTGTTTTATGCTTTTAATAATTACTATATTGTTGCCATTTCACTACTTAAAATTCATTCTTTTGATAAAACTATTATTTACTGCAGGAAACAAAATTATTTATGCATTGACAATGGCACTTCATCCCATCTTGCAGGCTTCTTCATTAAACACTGAAATGAACATTAACAATTTGTAGGAATATATTTATCATTGAGTTTTATATTTTTTGTGGTTATCCACAAGAAATAAGGTGATCAATATAATGCTTTAAAAATAGAAAAATGGAATAGGGACCCTAATACCAGTTGAAGTATTTATATTTTAAATCTAAAATGAAGCTTTAATTATTGTTGAGACCTTTATAATCAATTTTGAAATATATATATATAATTTTTGCCTAGATGCCTTAATTAGATAAACTTGTTTTTCTTTATTGAAAAACAGTATATTTATTCAGTTGCTTTAATTTTATATATATATTTTTAAATATTTTCTAATGAGGCTAGAAGTAAAGTATAAAATAAAGAGAGAGGAAAATTACATTCTATAAAAGCTTAAAATGTAATAATTATCTTTTTATTCTTGGGATCCAAAGTAATCACATAAATAGGGTTATAAAAACATCTATTTGGTGTAGGAAACTCATATGCTCTGGCCTTATTGCCCTATTGGCAATATTTGTGTTTCATTACCTTGCAGATTCATTCTCTGTAAAGGGAATGCATAGTGTTTTCTCATACCGTGTTTACTTTGTTTATTTTTAGGACTAATTTATTTTGTAAAATTAACATAAAATATTTAATATTATTATTATTTAACAATTACTAGTTAACAGTCATCAGGTGCTGCAAATAGGTAATTTCTCCATCCTTGCTAAGTCACTTACTTAAACACCTGTGCAGGTAAGCTAAATGACCTTATTTGGCCTGCTCGCCCACTCAGACCTCTAACTGCTGCTTTATCTGAAAGTAATTAATTCAGTGGTGGTATTAATACTGCTTCCCAGCATGCCCACCTGCTTATTTCACATAGTAAGTAAACTGGCTGCCATTTTCCGGGTGACATCTTTCTACTGGGAGTTTCCACTGGGAGTAGAATAGAATGTTGTGTTGTCATCAGTGAGTCACTGGGGTATTGCTCATCATGATTCATGATGGGTTTACAGTACATTGCTGTACTACCAGATTGATGATGGATTTACATCATGGGACATTTTCTTTTAATAAAGGACTGGGTATTTTTTAGTGAATTAGTAAAAGGTAATAATATGTATCCCTTACACATTCAACCAGGGTGCAGGGTAATCTGTCCTATTATGTTATACCCAGTACAGAGTTGGCATGGATTTCCACTTTTGTATGGGGGTCACCCTCCAAATTGTTACCAGGCCATTATCAAGAATATAGGTCTGATATGCATTTAGGGGGTACCCTATGTCATTTTTTTTTTTGCATACCTACCTAAGATGAGAGCCTGGTATGGATTTGTGGGGCACCACATTTTTTTCACATGCCCACCTCCTGGAACATACCAAGACACTTTCCCTGCAGAAGAAGAAAAAAAAAAAAACAATCCTAAATTGAGTCTAGTATGACATTTTAATGGGCACCATAAAAACAAAATGTAGGGTCCCCACTAAAATCCGTACCAGATCTTCTTTGGGTTTCCTCATCCTAAACCATAGGAGGTCACGTGCACTCAATAAGAGAGTGGATTTTGAAGGTGACTGCACATCATTTTTGTTTTTGTTCATTTGTGTGGAGTTCCTGCTTAAAATCCTTACTAGAACCTCATCAAGGATATGGGTCTGGTATGGATTTGGAGGGTGCATGCAGTTTTATATTTTGTTTATGTATGGAGTTTTCCTTGAAATCCGTACCTGACCTTCATTAAGGATAAGGGGCCTATATGAATGTTGAGGGGAATTCCCAGATGCTTCATTTAGTAACAGAATGAATTGTCAGTATGTTTTGTGTTTGAAGTGCCTTTAAAGTCCCTTCATTTTGTTGTGCATTGTTAGAGTGAATTATCAGAAAACCGTATGGTAAGGGTCCAACTAATGAGCTTAAGAAGTGTCACTAGAAGATGAAAAAAGCTTGTTAATTCCTCCAAATACACACACACCTTCCCCACATCCATAGCACTTGTCCATGGTAAAATATGTGGCTTAGTTGCTAAGAAGCATGGTTGGATAACTCACCCACCCCCCTACCACTTTCTGACCATACTGATGCAAACAGACAAATACTGTATATAATTAGTTCTGACTGACAGAGCAGGAAGATGGATGACGGTACACACAATGCACATAGAGCCCGCACAAACCCTGCTCCTCCTCCTATGCTGCCAGGATGTAACATCTGTAGCTCTGTCAAGAAGCCCTGTGAATTTTGATACTTTTCCTTGTAGGATTTGCTTCCACTGTCCTTTTGTAGATAAAAAGAGAATTCTGATATTATCCAGTGGTGAGAGGTTTGAACTGCAGTACTTCGCCAATTGTAATACAAAATCATATCTCTGACTCATTGCAGCATGCCATCTTAGTCATCTCTTCAAGAGTGAGCAAAATGGTGCTGGCATCCTAGATGATAAGCAACTGGTGTGAAAAACTCCCGAGAGCCTCTCCTCATTCTATAATTGCATAAAAAAAGAAAAAAGAGGTGAAAGAGGAGGGAAGGAGGAGCAGAAGGTGGAGAAGGGGAAGGAAAGAAAGAGGTTAAGGTGGTAATAAATCCAAAAGTTAATGAAATATATTGCAGCTTACTAGACCTTAGCTGTTGTGGCTGCATTAGTTTATTTTTTTGTAGACTTTTTCCCTTTTATTTTATCCTGAAGATCCAGCCAGTAACACACTTCTTGTCCTAGGGTGTCTCTACTCTAGATGGAAGAGCAAGAGAGACACCTGTTAAAAGTTTAATTCAGCCAACACTTTTTAAACAATTACAGCAACAGTTTTTTTTTTTTAATTTTGGTATAAAGGACTTGTATAAATTAATAAAAACTTAAATAAAGAATGGTAAGCACCCCTGTTAGTAAATGGTTTGTGCTAAGTCATATGATGTCCTCCCTGGATAATAGGGTTCCCACTCGACCATCATTTTGCAATAGGCAGGGCAGGAGGGAGTTAAGCAGGAATGGAAGAAAGAGTAAAGGGAGGATAAGGTGGAAGGGAAGGAGGCAAAAAGTCACATTGGCAATGCATGGTTCAGCACCTCATATCTTCACGTGGCAGCACCACTACATCCCTTTTAAATAGTTTTTTATTTTTTTTTATGGCCCTGATTTGGTGAAGCATAGACAACCTGGGGTTTATTTACTATAGCTGGAGAGTGCAAAATCAGACTCACTTCTGCATAGAAACCAATCAGCTTCCAGGTTTCATTGCCAAAGCTTCATTGAACAAGCTGAGGTTAGAAGCTGATTGGTTTCTATGCAGAAGGGAGTCTGATTTTGGACTCTCCAGCTTTAGTAAATAAACCCCCCTATGTCTGTAGGATTCTACACTTTATGTTTGCTACTGTCTGTCTTCTCCTGGTCATAGGATTCTACCCCTCCATTTTGCTGCCTGTCCATCCCCCTGCATTGAGGTAGGGTGGGTAGCTAATGGACAAATGTGTTTTCCCTGAAACACTGTGTGGCAGCTTCACAGTGCTGGAGCAGGCCAGGTATAAGCAAGCATTTTTACTGAATAAAACTAATTTATTCAGTAGTTTTTCTTGTGATTACCTGTGATTGGCCATAGTTGATCACATGCTACAGATGGGCTATGATTGGCCCAGTCTGTATATGTGATCACTGTGACCAATCACAGTGATATACTCTGTATATAGTATTAATGCAATTTATATAAAATATATTAAAAATGATAAATTATAAAAGAAATATGAAAAGGACTAAATAATTGAGTAGCTAGATGACTGTATTGACTTCTATAGCCTTGTTCATGCCAACTTGAGTAAGAGGGTTTAGGATAAAAATCAAGTATCACACTCACAATGTTTTAAATGTTTGGGCAAAGGGAGATAACTGAAAATATACTTGATTATCCAAACTCTCGAACCCTTGGATGATTTCCAATGTGATTCTGCAAAATGTCTAGGCGCACTATATTTGGAGTTACCACATTCTACAAACCTGTGGTGTTTTCAAAATCTTGCTTGCAGAGTCCTAATTGTTTTCCCTATGTACAAGAGACTGCATGGGCATGTGAGACAGTAATTAACATGCATTGCAACATTACAATGAGCAGTTTTGGAAAGAATTAATGGAGTAGGTTTTACTATTGCCAACAGAAGTTTTTTTACTGCGTGTGCATGTTTACAGATCAGGCATTTTTTGTAGTCAAATTTTAGATGACTTCAATGGTGGATCTTGTAACAAAAAGGGCAATGCTTAGAAAAACCCTCTCCATGCTATGATGCTGTCTATAGTATACAGTAGTGTAACAAGCCTGACTGTCAGATTGTTTTTATTTTTCTCTCTCCTTCTCTACCAGAAGACCTTCTTTACCAGTTCTAAGAAGTATCTCTTGTCTGCAAACTTATTTTTAATGATTACACTCTGCTGTATATAATCTTCATCACATGTACAGTTCTGTCTTAGCCTGCAAAATAGTTTTTTGAGAATATTCAATATTCTTCACCCATATAGGATGATGGCAGCAAACATAAGGTAAACAGGAATTACCAGCCATAGGCTTGAATTAATTCTTAGCCACAATATTGCATTCCCAGTAAAGTTCCAGATCTAAAAAGCCAATAATATAGTATCACTGACAAAAGTAAAAGACAACTCAAAATCATTCTGATTACAGAATGCCTCAAATTTGATTAAAGATAAGGAAGGCTCATCCCAGATAATTACAATGTTGTCTATATAGCAGACTTCATAGATGATATTGGCAGCAAAGGAGTTGGTATTCCAGATCTGCATAAGCTTCCAGGGGACCACCATGAGATTGGCGTATCTGAGAGTAAATTGGGATCCTGTAGCCTGTGTGTCTGTGCTTTGAATATAGTAACCCCCATCAATTTGGAAATAGCTGTGTTTCAAACAGAACTGGATAGTCACTAGAATGAAATTAGTTTGCTTATTATTCAGATCGAGGTCGGTAAAAAGAAAATAATTAACTGCTTGTAAACCTATTTCATGTGGGATACTAGGATAAAAAGAACTGACATCTACAAAATGCCACAGATATGCAGATTCCCAAGAATAAGGTCATCAGTTTACCCATAGGTGTGCTCCATCACACATATAGTGGGACAATGACAAAACCAGAGGCTATATGGATTGGTCCACATATAGGGTGAATACTCTCCATAAAGACCACTATGGGATGACCAGAAGGGTTAAGTGTGTCTTTTTGATATTGTCAAAGATGAAAAAAGTAAACTGTTTAAAAAAAATTTCTATCAAGAAAAACAGTCCCGTTTTTATTGATAACTCCTTCCTCTATAACAGGCATCACTAAATGGTGGACCATAGTCCGTATCCAGACTAAATCACTGTTGCATCCAGACCTGTGCTTGCACCATTTATGAGCCTTCCTTCCCCAAGGCCTCCACTGCTGTCATTCTCAAAGCAGCACAGAGAGTGGGAGGCAGGGTATAGCAATGAATGGAGAGCAGGAGGCACAGTCACACTGAATGGAAGGTGGGAGCTGCACAAGCTAACTTTCCAGATCAACTAGTAGGTGATTGATTTCTAGGACACCAGGCGGTCCTAGTAACCAATCACCAGCTTGTTAACAGAAAACGCTAACCTCGGCAGCTCCATGCTTCTGCCTCTATCCAGTACTCCCGGCCACTCGTGTAAGGTTGTCAAGAGGACGTGTGTGAGGAGGTGGCATAGGGTGACGTGAAGGGTGCAGAGCTGTGTGTGTTGGGGGGTGATTTGAAAGGCATGGCAGATGTGAATGGGGCAGAGCACAATATTGTGGTGGGAGGAGAGTATTGTGAAAGGGGTGCCATGCTGTGGGCGGAGGGTAATGTGAAAGGGGGCAAGTGGGTACAAGGGTAATGTGAAGGGGTAAAGTGGGGGAGATGTAAAGGTGGCAGCGCTCTGGGGGAGTGATGTGAAGGGGGGCAAGTGCTGGTGGGGAGGGGGATGATGTAAAGGGGGTCAGTGCTGTGTGTTGGAGATGTTAAGGTGGGCAAGTGCTGTGGGGGAGGAATGTAAAGGAAACAAGTGCTGTGGGGGGAGATGTAAAGGGTGGCAGTGCTGTGGGGGGAAATGTAAAGAGGGGCAGTTCTGTAGCAGAGGAGATGTAAAGGGGGGCAATGATGTGGGAGGGACATGTGATGTACAGGGGGGCAAGGGCTGTGTGGAGTGATGTAAAGGGAGGCAAATGCTGTGGTTAGAGGTGATGTGAAGGAGGGCAGTGTTGCGGGGGGTGATGTAAAGGGGGCTGTGCTATGGGGGGTGATGTAAGGGGGTAATTCTGTGGGGAATTCATGTAAAGGGGGACAGTGCTGTGGGGGGGTTGATGTAAAGGGGGACAGTGCTGTGGGGGGGTTGATGTGAAGGGGACAGTGTGATGTGTGGGGGGCTGAGGACACTGATGTCAGAACAGGATTATGATATAAAATGAGAGGCTGTGATGGTAAGGATCTGAGACATTGCACAAACATGCAATTCGTACCTCTGCTAGAAGTAAAATTTACAGATCGGACTTCCATTAATTTTAATTCAATACTCCTGCTTAATGGCCTTAGAAATCAAAGACTTAAGTTCCTTAGTATAGTAAGCTAATGGACCTTGTTGTAGTTTCTCAAAAGTATTGGTATCCAATATCAATTGATGTACCTCTTTAAGATATTTCGATCTATTCTGCATTGTTGTACCTCCTCCCTTATCTTTAGGTTTGATGACAATAAATTGATTAAATGAGTCAGGGACTGGAGCACCTTATATACCATCGTGCTCAGATTAGTATATTTATATCCATTTTTGGAAGTCATATGGATATATGGTTGCACATAGCCAAAATCTAAAAACATATACTAACTGACAGAAAGATTATAGATAAGCCCTTAACGTGATTGAAAATAGACCTAGGTCTAAACGATGTATGTTGCATGGGGGGGGGGGGGGGCACTGGGAGAAAATCTCTGGATCCATTCTATTAGATTCTGCCAATAATTCTTCTAAACTTATTATAGCACTAACAACATCTTCATCTAATTCTATTTCACCACTTTCAGTATTTTCTAGGGCCTGGTTAACATTATCATTAAGAATACGTTGGGAAGGCTTCATATAATAAAAACATTTTATGGTCAAATTTCTAATAAATATATTTATGTCCTTAAACCTAGTAAAATGATTTAATCTAACAGAAGGAGCAACATTAAAGCCTCTGCTAAGAAGAGATATCTCATGTTCAGTAAGTACATGGGTGGATACATTCAATATTTTTATGGTTTCAGGATTTTATTTCTTTTTGGGGGTTCTTATCTTTTCCACCTCTCCTCCCTCTACTACATACTTTCTTTTTAGGAGGTTGGAGAGGGGATATCCATAAATGATGATTGGAAGGGTTATATTTGTTCAGCATTATCACTGAATGACTGGAGATTACTGGAAATCACTGCTAACCCCTGAATCTATGGAAGATGATAATTTGAAAAAGGTTGTGGCAAGGGAATATTCATGAGGGGAGGTTTAAGTAAAACCACTTCTTCACGTACATCATCCATGAGATCAGAGTGTATTTCATGTCTCCTGGATTTATTATTGCTAGAATGTTTAATAACTGAACCATTGGAAACAGAAAGTTTTGGTGATAACACTCAAATTCACTTAGGGGATTTTGCAGACTGTTTTGGGGGACTTAATATTAACCTGAGATTTACTTTTGGGAACCTTAACAGAACCATAACATATGGGCGGCATATCTCTATATTTTTTCATGTGCCCATCAATCTGAAAATAAGGATTTGGGTTTTAATCACATCAGAGGAGGAATATTAGAATGTATACCTTTTTGCAGTCCAACATAAACTCTTTAAAATTATTGCCATACAGGTCCCTTCTGAATTTCCACAGTTTACTTCTGACTCTCCTCCCTCCTTTTCATGTTACATTTAAAAACTAATATCCATTTGGAAAAAAGACCATAGAGATTTTTACAGATTTCTCTGACCTGCATTGCTACTTTATTGTGATATGAATTGTATTTTCTTTCCCTCTGGATGATAAGATTAATCCATTTCTGTGTGCAAATATCAGCCAGTTGTTTCTATTATTTTTATGGTCACCATGAAGAAATTAAAAGTTTTTTAAATACATAAACCCTGAGGAGAAATTTTAGAATAAAGATATTATTTTAGGAAGAACATATCCCACATTGGGTGGCGATAACATTACTTTTGTGAAATTCTGAACACGTTGCATAAGACATCATCAGATAGCCTATCTTGTACTTCAGAATGATCACTTAGACTAGTGCACTCTGGTGTCTTTGTTTATAGCAATGAAAACAATCCTAACTTAGCCCAATCTTCTTCCCAAACCCTCATTTTAACCCAGTCCTAAAATCTATGGCCAGAGATGCATAGGCCAAGTATAATTTCTAAAAGCCCAAAACGTAAATTTTGTTGAAAGCATCCCTGCCAAAAGTTAACATTTCCCTGGTTAGCACAGTTACCTGCATTAAATAATTGCTCTGAAAATTAGTGATCCATCATCTAACATATATGTCAGGCATTTTTTCCTAAAAACTGGTATATAATATACAACATGGAGTTATGGACTTGTACGACAGTATTCTATTAAATATTTATTGTTAATATAGGCAAAAAGCTAAATGAACAATCACATAAGTACAGTATATGTGTTTTCTAATCCAAACACTCCTTCCCAGTGCTCAACATCATCCTGGCCTGGACTATACACTATACAATATTTTTGTACAGTGTTATACAATGTATGCAGCAAAGCTCACAATTCTGCATCTTGTCCAATTCTGAATGCCAGTGTGCAGGGAAGAACCTATTTCAAAGCAGACTAAAAATTTTAAGTATTTTTAATTAATACGTAAGTGGAGTATTCAATATACTGTATGCCTACTCTTACATATTAAAGTGACCTTGCCACTACAGAATTTAAAAGAGCTATTGCCTATAATAGAGAGGCTTACCAGTGTATCCCTTTTATATAGGCTTGAATTTATGCTACTCATCAAAAATTAGACGTGTGCATGTAAAACTTTGGGTTTTCACCTAGGCCCCATATACTCTAATACGGTATGTATTTCTTATTTTGACAATGGCTTTAGCCACATATGGCCACTTAAATACTCTGAATTGAACTGAAATGAGTGCACATTGTACATCGCAATTTGTTGAAGATGACATAGCACTCTGTGCTCCTTTTCAAGAAGGTGTGGACCATAGTACTGTAAAATGCTAAAAATGAATGAGTCAAGTAAACTGAGTCATCACAGGAGTGACTCACTGATTATCAGATGACTCAGTCTCAATACAGATTACGTTTGAAGACTATGCTGATCATTGCATGAGACTAGAAGGCATTGCAGCATGGTGCTTCAATATGCTGTGGTAGGACTGTACAAGTTGTCAACTCTTTAGTCTAGAAAAAGCCCCACATCTTCACATTCCCTTTTCTATTTTTTACAGTTTGGGGTTGATTAGCTAATACTGAAGCCAAAAGAATCCAGTGTAACTGGTTATAGTAACAAATCAGATTCTAAATTCAACTTGCTCAATTAAGCTTTGACAATAGCACCTAGTATTTGATTGGTTACTATGCACAGCTGCACCAGATTATCTGTGCTCCAGTTTTAGTAAATCTCCCCCACTGTGTGATTTTAGAGGAACAGAAGAGGGATTGCCTCACTAATCTCTGACTCATCGCAGCACACCATCTTAGTCATCTCTTCAAAAGTGAACAAAAGGGTACTGGTATCCTAGATGATGAACTACTGGTGTGAAAAACTCCCCAGAGCCTCTCCTCATGCCATAATTACATAAAAGAAGTAAAAAGAGGTGAAAGAGGAGGGAAGGAGGAGCAGAAGGTGGGGAAGGGGAAGGAAAGAAAGAGGTTAATGTGGTAATAAGTCCAAAAATGTATGTAAAATATTGCAGCTTACTAGACCTTAGATGTGTGGCTGCATTAGTTTCGTTCTTTGTAGACTTTTTTCCTTTTATTTTGTCCTGAAGATTCAGCCAGTAACACACTTCTTGTCTTAGGATGTCTCCACTCCTCACATAATGAGGAACCTTCTGTTCACCTACTCAACATCATATAACCTGTGTGATGAACCGATTTCAGAATTTGATTCACTGGTCAATAAGACATTGTTCTATGCTTCAATAGTCCGCTGGCAATGGTTTCAACAGTCAAAACTCCTGTTTTATTAATTTGACATGTTAGAAATGCATTTTAACAGACCTTCAATCTTTTAAACATGTATTTCAAAGTTTCTTTACAGTTAAATTCCAGATGTACTTACTTTAACCACTGTTGTGTTTTGAGTCTGCCAGACCTATTGGTGTAATTTCAAGATGCCTTTTGATGATGTAGAAAAGTGTACTAACTGATACTTGGGCACTCTTTACATCTTCTCTAAAGAAAATAAAGCTACACATTTAATGGTTATAATGTTCTGTCAATCTTCCATTATTAATTGCCTTTTTCTCATCATTATGAGAGCAGTATACTACGTCCTACTGTTGTTACACCTGTATGAATTGTATCAACTCTCAAGACCTAATTTTCTTCCATTGCTGCAGAAAAGCTATACATTGTTAATCCATTACTTGTATAAATAACATTTATATCATAATTTTTAACCACGGGTAACTTTGTACCAATTTAGGTTAGCAATAAACTGTCTAAGCTTCAATAAAAATTGGAATAATGGTTGTGTACTAAACCTGGAAACCTGTATTAAATATATTAGGTAAAACAGATAGAAGGCAACTATTTGAAAATTTGCACTTACAAAAAAATAAATACAATTAACCCCAAACCACTAGGTTTTGAATGTAAATAGATACATTCCAGAATACTCATTAAAAATTATTTGCAAATCCAAAACCATTATATTTTGAATTTAAATAGATACTTTCCAAAATACTCATTAAACTTGATTTGCAATGATGTAGAGGTGAAATATGAACTGAATCTGAAACTTATTTATTAAATACAAATTCCAAACATTCAATAGTGTCAATTGATTATTAACAGTTCCTTACACTGGAAAGATATCCTCTTATTTACTGTTGTGTCTGCAGAACAAGTTAAGGAACATTTCCCCAATGGATGAAAGGATCTTGTCCAAGCTTTACCCAAGCTTGAACAAACCATGGTATTTCATGGTATTTCATGCACGCAAATTATTATCTTACATTGTACATTTCTCATAAATAGTGTTTGTAGTAAAATATGTACAATATATTTTAAATTTGACAAAAGCCATAGTACTAATGTTCAATTTCGTATTTATGCTGAAACTTTCTTCTTATCATCTTTACCTGATACTCAATGGAAGTAAAAATGTTTATATAAAGAGTTTATACATTTTACATGTATATGACTTGCTTCTTACTTTTAAGACTATAATGATCTTTATCTCACAGTAGTTTGCTATCCTTTGAGAATTTGCATACAGTTGTTATACATGCAAAAAAGCTTAAATTATTGATTGTGATCCTTAAAATGTGTTCATGGACAATCCTTAGTAAATCTTTCTCTTTTTGGTTCCCTAAATGCAAAATTCTCAAAGTCATGTAGAAAATATTTTTTTTTTTGTCAAGACAACAATTTACTTGATTTCCCAATAAAAGTAATTACACATACAGCTAAAGCCAAAAATTAAATTAAAAAAATGTAATCTATTGTAGCTTATGAATCATTAGATGAGGTGGCTGCATTCATTTTCTTTTTTTTTAGGCTTTTCCCTTCTGTTTTCACCTGGTGATCTGGCCAGTTACACCCTTCCTGTAGTCAAATGTCTACACCTTAGATGAAGCGGCAACAGAAACACCTTTGGACAACAGCATTTTCTTGAGGAAGAGTAAACTTAGATGCACTAGCAAATTTAGATACACTAAACAAATTAAAGCCAAACTCCAGCTAAATCTTTTTAAGCAGTTTCAACAGTTTTGCTTTTGAGAGAAAGGTTTTACATAAATGAAAAACAAATATGATCATTGTAAGTACCCCTGTCAAGGGTAAATGGCTTGTCTTAAAGCTCTAAATTATACATCTGCAGAACAGCTTGTTCTATAGAAAAAAACAGACCTACTGGCTAGATCACCAAGAGAAAATACAAGAAAGGAAAGCTAAAACAAATACAAATGCAGCCATCCCAACTAAGCATTGTTGACCTGCAATATAATAATGTTCGCTTTTGGGTTTAATATCTCTTTAATAATATCTGCCTTTTTATTATTAGAAAACATTTAATATTTGATAAGAGAAAGCTATTATTGCAAGTATTAGACTGTGTGAGCATTATTACAGTGGTTAGTTTCTGTAGTTGAAGTGGAAGTCAAGGACATGTTGTTCCATTAATAAAATATCAATGTACTACAAAGCAAAGTTGTATTGTTATAGCCATAATAAAGTGGCAATAATCCTACTCTTTTCACCACCTTTGCTCTTCTGCTGTCCAGCAAGAAGTTTGGGCATGTGAAATTTGATGACTATGGGTTGCATATGAAATCCTCCAGTAACGGTTTCTCCTTTCTCTAGAGCTGGCTTAAAGCTAAAGGGTGAGCTGACGTTTTCACACAAGGTTCAATTCCAATCTATAATAACCCCCCCCCCTATTTTTTCCTACTTACTAACTTACTGAAAAGCTGAGAAAACCTGAGGTTTACTTGATGTCACCTTTTCTAACCTGCAATTATACCGACAGTATATCCAGTAGTAGGGAGAAGGAATGTGAGGTGATTTATGTCATGTTCCATAAATTCAAGGTGTGCCTCACAGAACTACATGCCCCATTATCTTTTGAGGCTTTTACCATAGAGATGGCCATAAACAAAGTGGGGGATCTACAGACCAAAGCCACCCCCTCTAGGCAGTGCTGTTGTAATAATATCAATGCTGCCTAGTTGGGACTACAAGGGGTGGTAACATAAATGTTCACCTTTTTTATGGGGAAAGAGCAACAATGACCAGTTATCCCAAGCAGAAATGGAATGTAAGTAGCACTATTTGAGAAACATTTCAGGTTGGATTTATGGTGAAAGGGGGCACTATTGTTGAATTCAAAGTATGTTTCACGTAAGCCATCAGATATCTATAGCACATATGGATTTATTATTTTGTGTGAAGTTTAGATTTAAAGTGGAACTAGTCAGAAAATTAAGTCCTGCTAAATCACTTCAGGCTGTTCCCTTTTGCAATTATAGCTAGGTAAAACATTACAAATTAGTGCCTATACTGTTTAAAATCCAGTAATACACTATCTCACCCTGCTCTGCACATGCTCAGTTGCTGTCTATGTTGGCACTGTGCCAGTAGAGGCCCATCTGCTGACAGTCTAAAGCTTTACTGTTGCTTAGGGGCTCTGGACTTCGGCAAAATGGGAGCTTCACTACATTTACTAAACTCTTCAATGCCTTGATCTACTAGAGTCCATGAGGGGGCTGCTAATCACCACACTTGAGGTGATGTTGGAAAGTGTTAATTTCCCCACAAAAGGCAAATTGAAAGCTTGGGTCCAGGAGGTAACACAAATGGAAAATATACCCAATGTGATCTTTATTTTCAACAATCAAAACGGTTAACGACCAACAGCATGAGCTACCCCAGTCTTGATTGTGGTGTTTTGGCCCCCATCTAAAGGACTTTCTGCTATGTCATTATAATCCTTTGGTCAATATATATCCTCTGCAGTCTGCCCTGCACAGCATTGGTGCTATTTCCCTGGGGATCCCTGGGATACGCTCTCCAGAAGCCCACCTTGGTACAACCTGTGGAGATTATCCTTCTTTTGTGAATGCTTCCTGAAGAAGCCATGACGGGGAAACATGTGGAGGATCACATTTTTATGAAACTTTGCAGAATGGTCCATGTATACTTTTCTTTTTTATATGGTTTAATTTTTTTGTAATATTAAAATGCTAACGTTTTACCTGGTAAATTTGGTTTTGATACAATTAGAGCCGTTAAAATCCCATTCCTACTTTCAACTCCATTTAGATCTACGAGTAATGAAACTGTCCACATCTCCACTACCTCTGGGTTTAATCGTGTGACATAGAAAGGTGTGATACCCCCCCCCCACCCCGCCATTCCACAATGCAGTTCTCTGTGCCTGAAAAATGAATCTCCATTCCTGAAAATGAAACATTTTCCCAAGGCCTTTTGGAACAGCACAGTGAGCAACAGAGCTACTAGCAAATAAAGGAATCAGAGGGTTCCTTGCATACAATATAAGCACTTCTTATCTTTCCCTTATCTTCCTCTCATCCTGTCATTCAAATTGCCTGTCAGGGTGATATGAAATATCTGTTACTTCCAGGTATGAAAGCTAATGTTTGCACATCTTTCTGTGATACAACCTTGAATGCCTAAGCAGCCAATCATCAAGCTTCACTTCTATCACATGAGTACAGGATTAGTCTCTGTCCTAAGTTACATATTTACGTAGTTACATAGTAAGCAACCACCACAGTGAGTTTGCGATAGCACAGGAGATTTATACAAGCAGGTTGGGGGGCATCAAATGAGTGCACCTTTTTGTATGCCTGGGCAAAGCACAGAATTACTTTAATTAAGTGAAAATGGGAAAATTACACCTCCTAGGGTATTCAGGTGTCCATGAAGCCCATCCACTAGCAAATAGGACATCTGACAAGTGTCCTAAAAGTATCTGTGCCCTTTTCACCTTGCTGTAGCAGTTCATTCCAGGAGCATGATCCTTTCCCCTTCTACATTCCAGCAGTTTATTGTTACTAGCACAAAAGCCAGAGTGCATTATGCAATCCTACTTCTGGCTTTTAATTGGCCATTTCAGCCAGTCAAAAGCTGGAGGTTTGATTTGCCAAGCTAGAAATTATACAGTGACTGATGGACTTTGCATATGGAATTGGCATATACAATTTGCTGTTAAGCTGCATTAAGAATATTGTACCCTGTCTTGTTGACAATGAAGGACTTCATTTGTGTTCATGGGAGCTGCAGGCATGCCCCATGGACACCTGCTCCTGCCTCATTTTCACACACTGAGCTAAGATATCTAATACAAACTAGAAGAACTATTTAACATTTTATACTTTGTTTCAATCTTGCCTAATAGACTGAAACTTTCCAAATACAAAGCAGGTCATTTGGGAAGCATGACCTGTTTTTCAATAACAAACTTTAGGTGTTATTAACCGCTTCCCCGCTGCCCCATAGGATATATACTGTTACAGGGCAGCAGGGGTGCGCAAAATCATGTGTATATATATATATATATATATATATATATATATATATATATAAGATTTTGCATTTCCGGGTAGGGGGCGCCCTATACGTGCCGACATTCACGGCCGCAGCTGTCAATCACCGGGTCCCAACTGGTGATTATCCACCGGCACCTGGTGATTACCAAGGATCTCCGATGGGGAGGAGGGCTGCTTTGTTTACTAACAGTCCTCCTCCCTGTTGGCTTGGGCACACTGCTCTGGATGGCTGTGCACAGCCACCCAGAGCAGTGTGCTTACAGTGAAGCACCAACACACCGCCCCCAGTAAAACACTCCCTACACACAGTTAACCCTTTGATCATCGCAGATGTTAACCCCTTCCTGCCCAGTTCCATTAGTGCAGTGTCAGTGGTTTTTAGCACTGATCACTGTATTGGTGTCACTGGGGTTGTTAGTGACACCAAGTCATTTCCCTCCAGTGTCAGAATGCAGTCCCGCTATAAGTCGCTGATCGCCGCTATTATTAGTATAAAAATTAAAAATTCCAGTATCTATACTAGCTATACTTTCATGTAGACCAATTAATTTACACGCATTGGTATTTTTTTTAGCAAAAACGTAGCAGAATACATTTTGGCCTAAATTTATGATGAAATTTGATTTTTTTAAATTTTTTACTGGACATGTTTAATAGGAAAAGGTAAAAAATATAGTTTTTTTCTCAAAATTGTCTGCCTTTTTCTTTACAGCACAAAAAATAAAAAAGAGCACAGGGGATCAAATACCACCAAAAGAAAGCTCAATCTGTGGGGAAAAAAATTACAAACATTTTGGGTGCAGTGTTGCATGACCGCGCAATTGTCAGCTAAACTAACGCAGCACCGTAACGCAAAAAATGGCCTGGTCAGGAAAGGGGGTAAATCCTCTGGAGGGCAAGTGGTTAAAAAAGTTTACATTTTTATGTGTTGGGTTCCATTCTTAAACAAAACATTTAATGAGTGCCATGACTTCCATTTTAACTACAGAAAAAAAAACTAAGTCGTTTCATAGACAGAATGAACCATGTTCCACAACAGGCAAGATGATACTTCAACTAATAATTAAAATTACATGAATGTGGTAAATAAAGAGCACAACATAAGCAGGAAAAAATAACAATTCTAAAATAATTTATATCAATACATTTTCCTAAAAACCTTGAATAACCACAGGACTTAGAAGAACACTCCAAAATAATATTTCAGAATAAAGGTATGGCAGGGTTAATTTACTAAACACAAATAGACTGTTCACATTGCAAGGGAAATTCCATTTTGAAAGGGAATATTCCCAAAAATGAGGTGAAGCTTTGTTGACTTCCATCATCCAATCATGCAAAAATGCATTTTTTTATTTGTCTTGCATATGATTGGGTATTATTTGCAAATTTTGAATTCTAAAATAATAGGTCTGATTTACGAAATAAAATGCATGTACATTGTCACTGTGATGCACTTACAAACCTGGTCAAATGAGATATGTAGGTGATGCACAGTGACACACAAATCTAAAATAGCATACCTATGGCTAATTCACTAGCAAATATGGTTTGATAAGCAGAACTAATTCAAAGGTATGCTAAGCTATGTGGTGACAAACCTAAAATTAAAAAAGAAAAAATCTGTCCTATATATGTTACCTACTTTGGTTTCACAATTAATGCATTAGCAACACCCTCTCTTTTAATGCCAAATTTTTACACTTCGAAGAGAACCACATAGGGTTTTTTTAGTTTCTTTGTTTGGCACGTGTCTTTCAACCTTATTGGGCAATCAAGGCTTTTGCACTACTTTAATTTCAAGGCATAGTCCTAACACCTGCATTACCTAGCTCACTTTATCTGCTTAAAATGCAGAAAATTAGCATGGATGTTTACTTCACACTGCCATCCAGGATTTCAACCTATGCATTGAGTAGGAGTGTACACATTGGCATATCCTCTTAGAAATATCATTTGCTGTGAGTGTGATATCCACACACTCATGTGAACCCACAATATTTAGTTGTTTGAGCTTTAGTAAATCCAGTTTATTACTGCATGTCCGAATTCTGGTATTTTACTTCAATTTTAATGCAATACAGTGTATCTAAAAGATAACAGCTTATGTGAATTAAAAACATGATTCTGTGATGGTAAAAACTTGCAAACAATGAACAGCAAAAATACTGCCTTTGCAATAATGGATGTGCTTTTTTGAATTGACCCTTATATCACCGTATATGAAAGGCTCACTTCATAAATCCTGTAAGCAGTACTGGCAGTGTCTAAAAATTAATTTCAAGGTCTGGGACAATTGGTAAAGCAATTACACAAGCAATTTGATGGCATTTGGGGAAAATTTAGTTTTTGTTAAGTTTTAGTTTAAAAAAATCAAAACTGATTTAATATTAAAATAGAAAGGCAGTCTTTATCAAAATTAAATTACAAAATGTGTGTGATCGATAACTGATTTTTTCCTTTAGAATTATTGTTTCTTTACCCCTTTCCATCTACAATCTGTAGATTAATTCTCCCCTGCATGCTCCTTCATGCAGAATGAATGTTAATCTACAATCCCCTATACAGCTGGCAATGTCAAAGACAATGTCACTGACAACTTTGGGTCTCCACTAAAAAGTAGGAATTAAATAGTGTTGCTAGTTGGTGATTATTTGTTTTTTTTTATAGTCAAGTTACTGTCACTGCTAATTTTGGTCTGAACACCTAGGTATCAAAGACTTATAACAATGAAAGGTTTAACATGTTCTTCTTGGCTGTTACCCATTTGGTTGAAAAAAAAAAACATCCTCTTAATATCATTAAATTATAAGATACCCATGTTGTGAGCAGAGCAATGGGATTTTGACCAGATTTGTATGTATGGACTATCATAAGTATGGGCTAAATAAAGAGTGCACTTTTTTTTTTTTAGCAGATCACTTTTCCACATTTGTTACATGTTTTAGTGTGGGAAAAAACTTGTGTCTGCTGCATTTGGGTTGCCATTAACAAAGAATGGCACAAAAAGTGAGACACATTGCTGCTAATTTCATAAAAGAACAAAGAAAATTGCACACATTTGCTCATGTTCACAAAAAGCTATAGTGTGAATGCAGCCTAAGGCTGCAAACATGACTTCCTCTCTTCATCTCCATTATGGGAGGGAGGTGAAGGAATTAGTAGTTTACTGAGATAGCTTGAAAGGAAGATTACAATGTGTCATTACAGGGACACTGCATTTCTGGCAAAATCAGAAGATGTTTTCTCTACTTGCTATATGCCACACATCTAAGGACTGGTAGTCATAGAATTTTGTTCTTAAGTTAGATATCCCTTTAGTAAAACATATAACTCAATTTGAATGTTTGATGCAGACTTTGTTTCCTTAGGCTAGCGAACCTGTAGTAAATTCTATGTATGTTAAAAAAATACAAACTGTCACCCTGAGTAGCAAATGAGAAAAAACTTTTGGAAGCATGTTAAAAACCAATAATAGGAGAAAAAAATTGCTTTCTTTTTCCAATAAAATGTTCAGAATTTATTTGAAAACCATTTGGTGGTCTTTCTTTTTAACTTTCAGTACTGCGCATTACGCATGTGACAGGTACATAATTATTAAAAAATATAAATAAATGGAAAACAAATGAAAACAATGTTAACCCACATTTTATATGACAAACATCAGATGCTGGGCATATTGGATAAAGCATTATATTATTTAAAAGAACACAATATTCATCAAATTGCAATAATTAAATTCTTATTTTCATATAATTGTTTTCATTTTAAACATTGTGTATCCTACAGTGTGGTTTGAGTTTATATTTAGCATTTTTTAAAAATAGGGCAATAAGAAAGAACAGCAATTTTAAACATTCTTAGATACATCTTTTGAATAGTGCTCATTATTCTTGAATATTACCCAGTGCTCCAGATATTCAAGAAACAATAGTAAAAATGTAAAACATTAAAAAAAAGAGAAAAAAAGGTAAAATTGCACATGCATTTGTGTAACCTCAAAGGGGAGTTTTGCAGTTAACATATCCAAAATGTCATCTTCAAGAGAACTTGCATTATTTCCTACAAATGAATAAGATTATAAAATTCCTTAACTCTTTCTTACATTATTAAGAAGAAAACTCTTTTCTTTTTCTGGAGGCAACAGAGATGGAATTTGACTAATGTATATACACATAGGTCACAACTAAAAGCACAATCTTTCTAAAAGTTCTTCTCTTAAACTTAAAACAACAATAAAAGATATTTTTTAAACTCACAGCTATTTACATTTTTACAAACTTTTTTCTTCTTTAAATACAGTTCATGATGGCATATACCTTCATTGCCAGAACTATACATTTAATTCTGCATAGTCAGTCCTCGGTTTTAAATAGAATTTCCATTGTGAATTACAGCTTTTTAAAAAGCTCAAGATACTAATGTATTTGACCAAGGGGCCCTTGTTCTGTATGGCACATAGAGAACTCAGAAAACAAAAACAAAGCAGTAAAGACATTTCGTGTTCCAGAGCAGCTTTCCTCATTATTTATAATAGAGAAAACATCCATTTTCTTCAAGGAGACTGTTCAAAATATTAAGTTTATCAAAATTTTGTCTAGCAGGGGTAAATTCATAAGCAATATCATAACAGCAATTTACACAATTCACATCTTGGGCTGATCGGTATGAATATTAGACAATTCCTCTAGACAGGAATGAGTAAGAAAATAATTCCTTCTTTTCTACTTCTTCACAAGTTTTCTGTTTGTTTTTGTTTTCTCCAAGAGGATGGAAAACATGGCAAAGCTATACTCGGGTGGTAGAATGGCCATGGGGTAAATTAGTACTATTTTGGCCTCCACTGAAAGTATTAAAGGTATGCAGTGGTTGCATACCCGTTAATGTGTTCGGAATCATTGTTATTGTATTTGGAGTCATTAGAGGGATATCATCAGGGGACCTCCTCAGTGTGAGGGTGTAGTCAGGTGGACAGGTCAGTCGGAGAGTGTCGTGTGCCTGAAGAGCTTCACATTCATGATCATGCTCCAACTGCTTCATTTGCAAGGACATTATTTCTTCATTTTGAATATGCGCTATATCATTTGTTGTGTTCCTCTGAGGACTAGGTCGTCTGTGTGTTTCATGGCGTCTCTTATCTTTTTTGTAGTACAAAGCAGCAAAGGCTAAAATATTAAGAAACAAAAGGGAAGCTCCTACAGCAATGGTGACACTTAGTTCTGTAGAGTAATCTCTTTTATCTTCTGCAATGATAGTGGTTTCACCCAAAACATTCTTTTGTGTTTCTTTTGGATTATTTGCTGGTGTCATTGCTGGACGCTTCGTAGTAGCCCTTGACTTTACAGCAGGAGAGCGTCGTGTAACATACGGGAATGATGTCATATCCGGTGGTGGTACCTTGGTTGTTGTAGAAACATACTGAAATATTTCATTAAGGTTGTGTAGATGTGGTACTAATTCTAACCAGAAAGCCACTTTGGTTGCTCTGTAGTGATCTCTTACTCTTGGCTTTAGACCAATATGTAGATATAGCTGGTCTTTTGGATCATATTTAGACCAAGCAACTTCTTCAAATCTATTTGGCTTTGTATGTATGAACTTTGTGTCTTGTGGAACCGGTTTGTTTGGATCCCTGCAAAGATTAAAAAAGTTTAGTTAAACATATTATACACAAAGGCAATTTAAGATGATTGAGCTGTGTTTTTGTAATCAATGTTTCATGGATCTCTGGTATTCAAGAAATAGACTGTAAATACAAATTTTAGGTCCAAAATATATTAAATCGCACTTATTTTGGATGTTACCTTCTATTATATAGCAATCTTAAATGTAAGTAAATATTTATCTCAAGATATATATAAGTGTATATATATATATATATATATATATATATATATATATATATATATATATATCCTAAGCCCAAACATAAGCCATTCTTTCTGTTAAAATCCATCACTTGTCCCTCTGACCTTCATTAAAAATAAAGCCAAAAGTCAGCTGGATCAGCAGGCACCTTCCGACTTTCAGAACATGTGTGTCACTGTCAGTTCAACAGAACAGACTAATGACTATGGTCTAATGACTGGCTTCTGTTGAACAGTCTTGCTGGAAAACCAGCAATCAGTGCTTGCAATCAATGGCTGCACCTGTCAGAATACAATAGAACAGTGGGAGAGATCCCCGCATCACACATCATTGTGTTGATGCGGGATCTGTCAGTTTTTTTTCATTCAGCTCGCTGAATGAATGAAAAAACGTGGACATGTATACCCAGCTTATGAGTCGAATGGCAGACAAAGGCATAACCCCCAGAAATCAGTTTCAGTTCCAAACGTTAAATAATGAAATATTGTTTGCTCCAATATTTGGTAGTGGTATTACATGTGCTGCCTGTTATTTGTGTACATATCTAGCATTTTAGTTAAACAATATTACTTCTATGTACATCAAATTCTGTCTAAGCATTTTGTTGTGTATGTGCTATTTGACACAACAATAACACACCCTGACTTTAAGGGGTTAATTTACTAAAGGCAAATAAGTGGGTCATTTTGCAAGGCAATTTTCCCTTAATGTAATGAATAAGGTGAAGTTCTTCTGTTTTCCATTGTCCAATCACGTTCCAGCACAAAGTAGTTTTTTTTTCTACATTGGTTAGGTATTCTCAAAGTGAATTTTCCCCACATTCACTAAGCTAAGGGGAAATTACACTGCAATGTAAACAGCCTATTTGCCTTTAGTGACTAAACCCATAAGGCATGGCTCTGATGCCTGACTGTATTGCATAACAATGACACCTAAGTCTGGTTCCCAACTAAGACATTTTGCTCTGATAATTGAAGCTAAATTCTGTTTTATGATGCTAATTTTGTAAATAGAGTTACCAAATGCCACTGTATTTTAGACCAATTCAATAATGCACAAAAACATTTAAACTACACTTTAAAACAATAAATACATTATTGACCTCTTCTTCATGATTTCTTGTGGAATGATTGCTAAATTAGGAATATTAAAAGAATTTCCTTGATCAGAACCCTCTTCAAGTGGGATTTGATCAGGTCTGACACCCGAGTCAGGCACATACATTTGATATTCAAGAATGGCATCTGACCTTACCACTGAGTCTGCCACTTGACTCTAAAGTTTGAGTTTGGTACCTGACTTTGATGCTTGACTAAAATTAATGGTTTGGAGGCCTGAATCTAATGCCTGAGTCTGGTGATGATATATGCCTTGATGGGGCTTAACCTCCCTGGCGGTATTCCCGAGTGTAGCTCGGGGTAACATTTCAGTACCAAAAGCGGTAACCCCGAGCTACACTCGGGAATACCCTGCGGCGCTGCTCCGGCATGTGTTCTTCACTTACCTTACCCTGCGCTCCCACGATGTGTCCCCTGCAGCGTCCCCGGCCATCTCCTCCGGCCGATGCCGGCATCCGGCTTCTGTGTCCTGTCCCTGTGACGTCGGGACGTACAGGCGCCGCCGCCGGCGGCGGCGGGAAATTTAAAAATTTTAAAAAATGTCATTTTTTTTTTTTTTCATTTTACACAGTAAAACATTGCTGTTTCAACCTATTTCACATACATTTTGTCCCTAGTGCTTTGTCCTGCGCCCTGCCTGCATTTTGTCTGTTCTTTCTGCCTGGAAACTGAGAAATGTCCATGGCGTCCAAAAAGTGTCCCTTTAGGTCAAAAGCGGTTTAGATCAGCTAGAGAACAGCGATAGTAAATCAGAACCACTTACAGAATTGAGTGATAATGATTCGTGGGGGAAATTCATCATCAGAAACTGAAAACGATTTTGCGACTGAGCTCAGCAATGTGCGAACTTGGCGCTCTATTTCACATTTCAGTGTTTTTGGTTTGATTATATTATTGAATTCAATTTTTTATTATTTTTATATTATTTTTATGATTATTTATTAAATTATAATTTATGATTTTGTGTTTCAAATTTTATCATACCCGGGATGTTTACTAGACTCTTGTTCGGACAGATTTCAGTGAGTTTTTCCTAAAAATTACAGCCTACAATAAAAAAAATACATATTTCCATGCAAAAAAATGGTACCGCTTTCAGCACCAAAAATCTGAAATAATCATACCGCCAGGGAGGTTAATACCATTTAGATTAAGACTAGACTTGGGAATAGGGATGTGCCAAACTGCCCTGGGTTTGGTCCAAGCCGAGTACAGTGAACTTTAAAGAAGTTGAACAGAAGTAGAAATACTACTTCTATAAATGATGCTCATCTCCACTAAACAGGGAGCTGAACTGGAAATAGTTTGGGCATTAAGATAAATGTCCACATAGCAGGTTCAGACAGAACCACTGGCTCATCCCTACTTGGGAAAGAAAGTGAGCAAACTCATATTTTGATGAAGATTGATTGAGATTTATAGTAAGATTGACAGAGCTTGGAAGTTTTAAAGGGGGTGATAATGGGCATGGGGGAATGTATCTTAAAATGGACACCACACAGTCAAAGTCACTTGATAGTTTATCATTATTACATACAGTGCTAATTGTTATATTGTTACAGAACAGATTTTCTATTAAGTACAGTCAAGCTTGTGTAAGAACCAAAGGATTTAGAAACTCACAGAATTATTACTATATGTTTTTCAGCCTTACATTGACTTTCTTAAGACTTCCAATTAGGTTAACAGGAAACAGAAATTCTTTTTCACCTGTCTAGTGAATAGTCAGAGATTTAAATAAAAATGCCAAAGCCTCTGTTTCTCTAGTGCTGATTACTTCACAATGGCAGCATGAAATTTAAAATTGAAATACATTTCAACAGAGTTGCAGTTTGTTCTATAATGTTATGATTATTGCCCACATGTGAAACATTTACTTTATAGAAAGCATTGCTATCATTATAACAACACTGAACAATTCAGTCCAAGACACAGAATCAAGTACTGGCTTCAGGCTACTTGTACAAATGAACACATATTAACTTTAGGCTCCAAGACTTGTTTTTAAAAAAATATTGTGACAATGTTTATGACTTTGTGCACATATTTTTTTCTTTTTACTTTAACAATAAGAAGAAATATTTTAAAAGGATACCAATTCATAAAATACACATTTAAAAAATACATTCCAGTAATGATCTACTTATAGAATCCTGATTAATTTTTAGGCATGCAAGCAAAAAATAAACAAATATTGCAAATGAGTACAGGTGTATTTGCTTAATGTGAACACACCCTGAAATACTTCCACTGAATTTGACCAAAAATTACTGCTATGTATTTGCAAAAATATATTAAGAAAATGTATAGTGACTTTGTATGTATTTTCTTTTTTCTTTAATATAATTACGGGTAAAAAAAACATTTGTTGATTGGCACCATTGATCCATCATTGTACAGAGTCACTAACCTGTGTCTATATATTGACACATTTTATGTATTTGTTTTGTGTATTTGTTTTTTGTGTTTCTCACTTTGTATATCCATTTGTAATTTGTTTATTTATTTGTTTAGTGCTACACGTTTATTTAGCATTTACAATATATCTGGTATAGTATAGTGTTGGCTGTTTTGTTTACAGAAAGGCACCCTCCCTGAGGATGAAGTTGGTGAAAAATGCATTGGACCCACCGGGTAGGACAAATAAAATTACCTTCTTGATCAGAAAGGTTTTTTTCTCATGCAAACATTGTTATACATGTAGAGAAACTAAAGGAAATAACCAAAAACGTAAGACATTTAAGGCTAATTATGATGATACAGAATTTACAATTAGAGATTTCATATCGTGTTGCACTGAAGGGGTTATTTATGGTTTGGAATGCGAGTGCGGACTCCAATATATAGGGAGGACCAAAAGGTCCCTATGGAAACGCATAAGGGAACATGTTCAAAATATAATGAAAGGGTTCCCGAAACACGGTGTTTCCAAACATTTTTTAAAAAAACATAATAAAGACCCCTCTGGTCTCAAATTCTGGGGCATAGAAAAATATGTCAAACACTGGAGAGGTAGCAACCTAATAAGATCCCTCAGCAAATTAGAATCGAGGTGGATATATATTATGTACACCCAGACACCTCATGGCCTCAACATGGAGTTCGACCTTAATTGTTTTATTAGTGATTTTTAATTTATAAGTGCTATGTTTTTATATTCAGATTTACAGTGTGTTTCTTAGGTTTACATATTTATTGCCATGTTTTAATGTGTAAGATTCATTGATTTATCCCGTATTTATAATGTAGTAGGGGGGTATATATATATATATATATATATATATATATATATACACATTTATCTTTCATACTTAATATTAATTGTTTTTTTATATGTGAACCCAAGCTATGGGTGTAGATGCATGGCATATTTATTTATTTATTTATTTATTCAGGCCCTTTTAAATCTCTGTCTAGGTTGGTATTTAACGTATTAATTTATTTTTTATGGGTATTGTAGTATATCTATCTATTATTTTTTTATTAAAACATATACTTATTTTTATTAATTTTCAGCCATATGGCAATTTTTATGGTATTTTTATGATCCTTCTCTTGTAATATGTCAGCTTTTGGAGCTATAAATTACTTTTTCTCTTTAAGAGTATTCAGGGGATTGTACATTAACTTTTCCCTATGATGTGGATGTCGGGCTCCAGTAAAATGGCTGCCGCCAGTCCGCCCCTTCATTAGAACATCCCCTGAGAGCTCCTATATATAAGTATCATGGCACCAGTGGGCGTTAACCCTGATGGAGTCACAAGGCATGTGACGCAACGCGTCAGCACGCCATTTCCGGTATGAGGTGACGCACTTCCGGCAGCGGCCATATTGCTACACCTAGAAAACCATGCAGTACACCCATAGGATGTGGTGACAGGCGATTGTTACTGGGGAATACATGTGAGTGCTTTACCAAGCTTTATCTACATTTTAAAAAAAGGATACTGCACTATGGAAGGTTTCTTGCTTTATATCCTATATATGTAACCTTGAGTGGAGGTCGAGTGAATAAGGTGCGCTGGGCAGAGGTCTTTATCCAATCCCATGGTCCCAGTGATGAGGAGTGGAGTGGACAGGATCTGATATTGTTAATTATAGCCTGCGTGGGTCAATGTGTGGAGGTGAGCAGGCATTGCTGTCATTTGAGGATTTCTGTTCGTTTTTCACTGGAGTGAAGATCACGTCAGAACAGTCTCACTTGCATGGACTTTATGTTCCAAAAAAACACAGATACGTTTTGATTTGTTTGTTGTTTGGTCATACATAGTGTGTTCCCAAAAGTTATTGTTAAACAGCACGGGATGCTTTTTTCCTTTTTAAAGAACCACTTCACAATTATTTGAATTTTGTCACAATTTTAAGATTATGTTTCACTTATATTTGCTGAATGAGATATTTATTTGTTTGCTATATTTTTTTCAGTGAGCACTATTGTGTTGGCACTTCTAGCACTATATAGCACCAATCTTTACTTATTAGATAGATTTGATTTATAGCGCTTCACTATTCACAGTTACATAGTGTTGGCTGTGTTTTAATCTTTTGACCCAAATTTAAATATAAACTGGTAAACATACAGTAAAAATAGAAATAAAATAGAAAATCATTATAGTTTCCTTTAAACCAAGAAATACATGTATTAAGCAGGAGAATATGTGATAAATATGTGATCATGTAAAAAATATGTGTGCATGGGTTGAGAAATTAGTACAGGTATTGATATTGTTCTCCTAAATACTACTAGACTTCTAACATATTTGAGGTCTAACCATCTTTTTTTTTTTTTTTATATTGTAAAATTAAAGAATTTTGAGCTTTTAATTTTACTTAAAGTGTTATTAAACCCACAACAGTAAAAATCAGTCTGTATATGCAGTAACGCATGCTTCTTATACTCACTGTGGAACCTAAGGGGTTAATCCTCTGTATTGTGTAAAAGGGCTGTTTGGTCCTGACTTCTCTGATCCTCCCCTTCTTCCAGTGTCCCCCTCTTATCTCCTGATAAGATATATCATGTGGAGTCACTCTGCACATGCTCAATTTGGTGTGTATTACTAGAAAGGTTTTTTTTTTTCATGGGTGAGTGCATGTATCAGCACAGAGCCAATCAGCGCTGTACAGACAGAGGTCAGGGGTTCTGCTTCCACCTAGAGTAAAATGAAAACTCCTCCTACATTCTTTAACCAGTGCTCAGCTGAACACTGATAGAAGTCACAAGACTGCCCTAACTGTCGATGAAAAGGTATTTAGCAGTTTATATTTACTACATAATTGCACTTCCATATTCTGTGTACTATGGGAAACTAGATATAGTGAATGCAGGGTCCTGAGTTTAGTAACACTTTAAAAAAGGTACACTTTTGCTAGCTGTCTGCACATACAGCATAGTGCATTTATACCACTGTCATGGTTTCTTATGGGATATCGAACATATTTATCAAACAGTGGTTTATGCTATTGTAATAAAATAACTAAACTTTACTACATGTCATTAGACCTGCAATATCATTACATACAGTAAATACTGTATTTGAGAGTCAACCTGGGTCTGAGTAAAGGGGAGGTTATTTTGGGAGAACAGATTGTCAGGGCAGGAGCTGAGGAACGGACAGGCAGGCCTAACAATGTAACGCACTGGCTGACGACAACCACCACCCACAGACCGAAGTCCCTCAGGGCGCGGAGTCTAAGTCCCAGGCTGCCCTTCACCAGGGCCCCTGATGGTGGGGATGGACTTGACGCAGCCAGGAACCAGGTCGCGGCCCCCGAGACACCTCAGCTGCGGTAATGGCCGCCGCCAATGGCGTGTAGCTGGTGGAAGAGACAAAAGAGTAGTCAGACAAGCCGGGGTCAACAACAACAGGACAGAACAGTACAGGACAGCAGACGAGAATCACAGGTCACGAGCCGGGTTCAGCAACAGAGGGTCAGATTAAAGGAGAATACAAAGAATAGTCAAGACAAGCCGAATCAGATACCAGGAGAGTCACGAGAGTCAGAACAGAGTAACAGCAACACAAAGACACAAGACACAAGTGCAAAGAGCATGTGCGGGCCACAGGCTTATATGTCATCAGCCACACCCCTCTGGAGGATGGACCACAGAAACCTGAAGGCATAAAAGGGCTCCCATCATGCACAGCAGAATCCAAGATGGACACCAGCACATGAAGTAACATAACCACAGGGAAAAGGTAGGACCTTGACAGTACCTCCCCCTCAAGGGCCCCTCCCCCTCCGCGGCTCAACAAAAGGTTTCTGAGGAAAGCGGGTATGAAAAGCGCGGAGGAGGGCAGGAGCATGGACATCCGCGGAAGGAACCCAGGAACGCTCCTCGGGACCATAACCGCGCCAATGAACCAGGAACTGTAATTGACCGCGCACCAATCGAGAGTCCAGGATCCGGCTCACCTCATACTCCTCATGACCGTCAACCCGGACAGGACGGGGCCGAGGAAGAGAGGTAGTGAAGCGATTGCAGATCAGAGGTTTCAACAGGGAAACATGAAAGATATTGGAGATCCGCATCCCAGACGGAAGGGCAAGTGCATAGGCCACCGGATTCACTTTGCGGAGAATGCGGAAAGGACCGACAAAACGGGGAGCCAGTTTGGGTGTGGGCACCCGAAGATTGAGGTTGCGAGTAGACAACCACACCCGATCGCCGACCTGGTATGAAGGAGCGGGCAACCGTCTGCGATCAGCCTGGAACTTCTGGCGCTGAGCTGAGTCCCTCAAGGCCCTCTGGATCTGCCCCCAAGAAGAACGCAGGGCAGCAAGATGGTTCTCCACAGCCGGAATGTCCTGTGGTGAGAACCTCTCAGGTAATACCGCGGGTTGAAACCCATAGTTGGCCATGAAGGGAGACATCCCGGTGGAGGAGTTGACCGCCGAGTTCCTGGCAAACTCTGCCCACGGCAGGAGATCGGCCCAATCATCCTGATGGTCTGAAATATAACACCGAAGGAATTGTTCTAAGGCCTGATTGGAACGCTCCGCAGCCCCATTGGACTGCGGGTGGTAGGCTGATGAAAAGGAGAGACTAATACCCAACTGGGAGCAGAAGGCACGCCAGAATCTGGACACGAACTGACTCCCGCGGTCTGAGACAATCACCTTAGGTAACCCATGCAGGCGAAAAATCTCCCTGGAAAAGACCGTGGCCAGTTCCTGCGCTGTGGGTAATTTCCTGAGTGGAATGCAATGGCACATCTTGGAAAACCGATCGACGATCATGAGGACGACCGTATGACCCCGAGACACCGGGAGGTCTACAATAAAGTCCATCCCTAGATGTGACCAAGGACGCTCCCCATTGGGAATGGGTTGCAGAAGACCCAAAGGGAGATGCCGTGGAGACTTATTCTGGGCACAGATAGAACATGCCGCTACATAAGAGGCAATGTCGGCACGGAGGGTTGGCCACCAGAATAAGCGAGAGACGACCCAACACAGCTGGTTCTTCCCTGGATGCCCGGCAGTTTTGGCGTTATGGTAGGTACGCAGCAGGCGGGTGCGCAATCCCTCGGGTACGAAACATCTACCCTCCGGCCTCCCGGGAGGAGCATCAGTTTGAGCCGCCAAAATCTGCTCCCCAAGGGGAGAGGTCAGACTGGTGCGAATGGCAGCCAGGATCTGATCTGGAGGTATAAGTGAGATTGGCTCAGAGTCCTCCCTGGACAACTCAGAGTATTGCCGTGATAACGCATCAGCCCTGACATTCTTGGAACCAGGCAAATATGAAACCACATAGTTGAAGCGTGACAAGAACAGAGCCCATCTGGCCTGGCGGGGTGTCAATCTCTTGGCCTCCGAAAGATAAGTCAGGTTCTTGTGATCGGTAAGAATGAGGACCGGAACCGCGGAACCCTCGAGCAGGTGCCTCCATTCCTTGAGAGCCAGAATGATGACCAACAACTCCCGATCTCCAATCTGGTAGTTGCACTCAGCCGAGGAAAGCTTCCTGGAGTAGAACCCGCAGGGAAGTAGGGGTCCATCGGGTGACCGACGCTGAGACAGGAGAGCCCCTACTCCCGTCTCGGAAGCATCAACTTCGAGGACGAAGGGCAACCCAGGATTGGGATGCGAAAGAATCGGAGCCGAAGCAAAGGCAGCTTTCAGAGCCTCGAAAGCTCTGATGGCCTCGGATGGCCACTCGTGAGGGTTACTCCCCTTCTTGGTTAGGTCAGAGAGAGGCTTTGCCAATGTGGAGAAGTTCCTGATGAACTTCCGATAGTAGTTGGCAAAACCCAGAAAGCGCTGAATGGGCCGAAGACCATTGGGACGAGGCCACTGCAGAACTGCCGCAACCTTCTGAGGGTCCATGGAAAATCCCTCCGCGGAAATTATGTAGCCCAAAAAGGCAACCTGGAATCGATGGAACTCGCACTTCTCGAGTTTACAAAAGAGTCCGTTCTCACGCAATCGTTGCAGCACCTGCTTAACATCCTGGACATGGGACTCCATGGAGGTAGAGTAAACCAAGATGTCATCCAGGTAAACCACTACGCATTGCTGCAACAAATCACGAAGGACATCGTTTATGAATTCCTGAAAGACCGCGGGCGCGTTACACAATCCGAAGGGCATCACCAGGTATTCGTAGTGCCCAGTTCTGGTGTTAAACGCGGTCTTCCACTCATCCCCCTGTCTGATCCGTACGAGGTTGTACGCCGCCCTAAGGTCGAGTTTGGTAAAGACCGTTGCTCCCTTAAGGCGGTCGAATAACTCAGACATCAAAGGAATTGGATATGCATTTTTAATGGTAATCCGATTGAGACCCCTATAATCGATGCAGGGCCTCAATTCCCCACCTTTCTTCTTTACGAAAAAAAACCCCGCTCCTGCTGGGGAAGTAGACTTACGAATGTGCCCCCGGGAAAGCGCATCCACCACGTACTCCTCCATGGCCTTATTCTCCGCAACCGAGAGAGGGTACACCCTGCCACGTGGAGGAGTGGCCCCGGGTTGCAGGGATATGGCGCAGTCGTAAGGACGATGTGGTGGTAAGGTACCAGCGCGTACCTTATCGAACACGTCCCGGTATTCCCCATAGTCGGTGGGCAACGCAGAGTCCGAGGAGGCACACAATACCTTAACCGGCCCCCGGATGCACCCGGCCCCACACTGTGGAGACCATGAGAGAATCTCGGCTGTTTGCCAATTGAAGGTTGGATTGTGCCTCTGGAGCCAGGGATACCCCAAAACCACCGAATAGTGTGGGGAAGAAATCACCTGAAAACAGGCCAACTCCCTGTGAACAGCCCCAATGGCTACCTCTATTGGCAGGGTCTCGTGGGTAACCTGCGGCGGCTGCAGGGGCCTGCCATCTATTGCTTCGAGAACCAATGGGGCAGCACGAGCCTGCAGGGGAATGGAGTGCTGCGCAGCAAACGAGCTGTCCAAGAACAACCCACCGGCCCCAGAGTCTACCAACGCCTGGGCCGTCACCGAGCCCCCTGTCCAAGAAAGGACCACGGTGATCAGTGGCTTATCCTTGCGGAACGCCGGGGACGAGGAAACTCCACCCAAGATCTGTCCCCGACATGATCTCAGGTGCGAGCGTTTCCCGGACGGACCGGACAAGACTGCCGAAAGTGCCCACCGAGGCCACAGTACAGGCAGCGACCCTCCCGACGCCGAGCGGCCCGCTCCCCCTCGGAAAGGCGAGCAAACCCCAGCTGCATGGGTTCCCCACCAGACAAGCTATCCCCAGGAGGCGTGGGAGGAGAGGGAGGAACGGGTGGGACAGAAAACGCAGGTACCAGACGATTGGAAGGCCTCCGCAGGCGTTCCTTGAGTGAAGGCCTCTCCCTGAGCCTGGTGTCAATCAGGATCAGGAAAGAGATGAGCTCCTCCAACACCACAGGCAGTTCCTTAGCTGCAATCTCATCCTTCAATGAGTCAGAAAGACCATGGGAAAACGCAGCCACCAGAGCCTCATTGTTCCAACCGACCTCTGCCGCCAGGGTACGAAACTCTATAGCGTACTCGGCCACGGTCCGTGAACCCTGATGCATGGTCATGAGCAGCTTGGCCGCCGAGGCGGAACGAGCCGGTACGTCGAATACCCTACGGAAGGCATCGACAAAACCAGAAAAATCTTGAATCACCGGGTCGTTCCTCTCCCATAAGGGATTTGCCCAGGCCAAGGCCTTGTCTGAGAGTAGTGAGATGAGGAACCCCACCTTTGACCTCTCAGACGGAAAGGCGTGGGGTATAAATTCAAAATAAATACCCACCTGGTTGAGGAACCCACGACACTGACTCGGCTCACCCCCAAAGCGCTGTGGAAGAGGGGCTGAACCGGTCATACCTCTGGACACCGCGGGTGCCGCATCAGCCGCGGCGGTAGGCACAGCAAGCGGAACAGCAGCGGAAGCGACCACCGGAGCGACAACCGGCCTAATAACACCAGGAGTAAGGTGCGCGGTGCGTGCAAGCAGAGTTTGCAATGCCTGAGCGAACTGATCCAACAGGTGATCCTGTTGATCGAGTCTGGCGACTAGCATTGGGAGCGAAGGCGTGCCTGCACCGTCAGGGTTCATGGCACTTGTGTAATGTCAGGGCAGGAGCTGAGGAACGGACAGGCAGGCCTAACAATGTAACGCACTGGCTGACGACAACCACCACCCACAGACCGAAGTCCCTCAGGGCGCGGAGTCTAAGTCCCAGGCTGCCCTTCACCAGGGCCCCTGATGGTGGGGATGGACTTGACGCAGCCAGGAACCAGGTCGCGGCCCCCGAGACACCTCAGCTGCGGTAATGGCCGCCGCCAATGGCGTGTAGCTGGTGGAAGAGACAAAAGAGTAGTCAGACAAGCCGGGGTCAACAACAACAGGACAGAACAGTACAGGACAGCAGACGAGAATCACAGGTCACGAGCCGGGTTCAGCAACAGAGGGTCAGATTAAAGGAGAATACAAAGAATAGTCAAGACAAGCCGAATCAGATACCAGGAGAGTCACGAGAGTCAGAACAGAGTAACAGCAACACAAAGACACAAGACACAAGTGCAAAGAGCATGTGCGGGCCACAGGCTTATATGTCATCAGCCACACCCCTCTGGAGGATGGACCACAGAAACCTGAAGGCATAAAAGGGCTCCCATCATGCACAGCAGAATCCAAGATGGACACCAGCACATGAAGTAACATAACCACAGGGAAAAGGTAGGACCTTGACACAGATACAGTACTTCCCCGGCAACCCTGCCTATTAAAAACAGATGAGCTTATTGAGACATTGTGGTGAGGTGTCTGAAGAGAGGAGAGCTATTTTGCAGCCCGGATCCTTGTGAAAGCTGACACAAGGACAATTAGTAGAGGATGCAGGCAGTTTTAGGGGTGCAAGCCAGTCCTATGTCATGGGCTAAATCTGCTTAGACTTTAAAAACTACAGAAAGAGCAATGGAATACATTGGTACTGGTTAATATACAAGCACACATCTGCTATGAACAGGCAATGACTATACACCAGCAGAACCTAGCACAAGTATAAAGCCCCCTGTGAGAAGGCAATGACTGCACAGCTGCTGGCCCTGATGCCGGCAGCTTCAGTTCAACAAGAGACTAACCATTTGTTGCATGAACAAATGGTGGTCCTGTCAAATGCAGTGACCCAGCAAGCTGAAAGGCTTCCAGAGGACTCCACTATATTGGTTGTCCTGCAGAAAGCAGTGCAGAGCACTCTGCAAATGATGACCACTGCAGACAATGTTAAGGCTTATCTGGCAGTTTTTGAGTGGATTTCTACAGAAAGGCTGTGATATTGGCCAGAATTGGGTTGACTCCTACCATGAGGGGAAGCCATGTCTATGCATGGTGCTTTTTTTAAGGCCAAACCTGTCCATGTGCTACAGTAAGACCCAATGCACCTGCTCCAATATTGGCTGCAAACTAAAGAGTGGGTCACTAAGAGTCACCCATTGGCTGCAAACTAAAGAGTGGGTCACTAAGAGTATTGGCTACACTAAGAGTGGGTCACTTAACATTTCAGAGGGGTTGTGGTGGTATGCCAGAATGCAATTTGGGTTGCATGGAGTCCCTGACACTTTTCAGAGATCAATGGATAAAGTACTGACTGTGACACTGTATCAGTGGAGCTTAAATTATGTTGGACCCTTGAATCATTGGGTATTCCTCCAGTAGTTAGCCATAACCCTATAGTCCTAGTACTCAAGTCAAATGGAACTTGGAGGTTTTGAAATGAAATTTAAATGAGGTCTCCAACCTTAGTGCATATCCCATGCCTCAGGTAGGTACATTAATTGATATAGTAGATTAAGCCCATCCCAATACATTACCACTCTTGATTTAACAAAGGGGTACTGACAGATTCCACTCTATGAAGAGTCTTAAAAAATGGCATTAGCCATGCCAGAGGGGTTGTGGTGGTATGCAAGAATGCAATTTAGATTGTATGGAGCTATGGCCACTTTTCAGACAGTCGTGGATGAAGTCCTGAGATCCCATAAGGAATTCACAGGAGCTCCCCTGGATGAAATTGCCATGTTTAGCCAGGACTTTGAAAGCCATCTAAAAAGGTCCAATTAGTACTGGATGGCAGGGTTTTGTTGAACACTTAGAAAAGGAAGATTGGGTTAGAGGAGGCCCGTTTTTGTGGTATGTTGTAGACAGAGAAACTCCAGCTGAACAAGGTGGATGCAATCCAAAAGTGGCCTGTCCCCTCACCAAAAAGTAGGCATATTCCATTCTCACCATTTTAAACATATTTGTTCCCAACTTTGTTAGCTTGGCCACACCTTTGACAGACCTTACAAAGGTGAAAGCCCCACTGTCAATCATGGGAATCCAGAGGCAGAGGCATCATTCCGCCACTTAAACCAGACATTGTGCCAGCAACCAGTCTTCAAAGACTTGGACATTCAGAAATAGTTCATTGTACAAAGAGTTGATTCAGACCTGGAAATTGGTGAAGTCTTGACCCAGCTAGCTGGGAGAGAATAGCATCCTGTCATGTACTTGAGCTGAAAGTTTACTCCAGCTGAGAAAAAAAATTCAAATGTTGAAATGGAGTGGATTCTTTTTTTGCTTTCAAATTATTAGTGGCGCATAAACTTGGGGAAAGCATCAGAATGAGGATGCCCTTTTTCAGGTCTATTGCTACTTTGGGTGAGGTGCCCAGACCACTGGCCTGGAATGGGGGGAGATACAGTATATATGTGGAGAATTAGCCTTAGACTGGGTAAAGAGGAGGTTAATTTGGGAGAGCAGATATTTTCTCTGCATTCCTACCTATTAAAAACAGTTTAGCTCAGAGAGAGTGTGGTGGAGGTGCCTATAGAGAGGAAAGTAATTTTTCATCATTCATGCCTGTGAAAGACTCTCATGTTTTGGATTTATCAGCGCTGTTATATTTTGAGTCTGTGCACATTTCTGCCCGCTGTTTAAAAGATGTGTATTGTGGTGACAAGAACCTGTTATTTGTTTGCTTGCAATGAAGCTAAATGAAAAGCCTGTATTTGTTCCACTGCGTGTTTGCTGAACACTAAAGAATATTTTAAGAATACAAACTGTCTGATGGATGCCTGTTTTCCCTCTGGACCTGATATATATATATATATATATATATATATATATATATATATATATATATATAGATAGATAGTTTAAAAACTGTAATTTATGTTTTCAATGATTTGTCAGGTACATTGAAGTTTAGCATATTTTATACTCAATTTTACAATTTTGCTTAACAGCATGTTCCTCTGTAAAGGAGAAACCTGGTTTTATATGAGATATTCTAGAACTTTATGTTCCTTATACTTCATCTAAATGCGAAGCACAAAATTTTGGCTGTATAGTAATTGCTCTTTTATTGCCATGAACATGATTCAGTTTTTATCTTTTACTCGCTATGCCTACAAATTACAAAACTAAAAGACCATGAATGCTGGGGAATTTAGAAACTTTGAAACTATTTTCACTGCTTGATCAAATTATAAAGCAACTTTTTAGCTAACAAAATAAAAAATACAATTGCTGTAATTTTATTTATTGATCGTAGATTATATATGTAAGTGAAACTGTATGACAGTATGACAGTATGACAGTCAGGTAATGAGGGCCCTCTAGTGTCTGATAAATGCACTAGTCCCAATTATAGAGCCCATGTCATACCGTGGGAAGCAGTGATATCTGGTTCACAACTAGTTTGACTTAACAGTGTATATAACTTTTTGTAAGAACACATCTCGCAACTATTGATGGTACATTTAACTCTGTTGCTGCCACTGATGTAAGACTTATGTTGGTAGTGGAAGTGATTTGGACAGCTGTAAAGCCACCTGATTCCTTTCACACGCACACAGTGAACATGCTTGCCACAGTGTCTATCCACCCAACCCTATATTCTGAGCTCATTACCCTGGAAAACAACACAGAAATTGCTTGAACTAGCAGAGCACTACAAATTTCTGTATACTGTAGTCTACAGCATAATTAGTTCAACATGACAATGTTGTCATGAAGTCAACTGATACATCTCTTTTCACATTTGAGTCATAGGACTGATTCAGGATTTTTTGTATGTGTAGGCTTTGGTGGCCTTAATTCACAATGACAACGACTTCAACTGCTTCTCCTTCATTCACAGAATACGATATAATGTGTGACAATATTCGTAGGAGTTCTATGAATGGTGGAGATAGCAGAAGTGGATGGGAGAGTGGTCCAACTTTTCTCTGTAGCATTGGTTTGTATTAATTCTCATAGTGATGGATGACATCCGTTCAGGGCAGTATCCAGTGACTCTGAAGTAGCAGGGATTTTTTTCAGCAGGAACATTGGGGAATGCAGTTCTGTCACCTCCAGCAATAAATATATGTAATAGCCAGGGGTGCTGGAGTGATGCTGGCTGCTGAGGATCTATTGCTGCTAGAGGGAATCTATTTTTACATGGGGGTCTATTGTTGCTGGGGAAGTCTATTGTTGCTGGTGGGAAATCTATTGTTGCTGGGAGGGATCTTTTGTTGAGGGAGAGGTCTGTTGATGCTGGCTGCTGGGGGATCTGTTGTTGCTGCAGGGGGTCCATTGCTGCTGGGGTAGCATTTTGTTGCAAGGGGTCCATTGTTGCTGGGGAGGGTCTATTGTTGTGGGGGATCTACTTTGGCTTGGGGGGGACCTGTTTTTTCTGGCTGCAAGGGACCTATTTTACTGATTTTTATGTTATCATGAACAAATTTCATACAAATTTTTTAGCATCAGAAAATGATACTTGGTTCTGTATTCTCTAAAAATGGGCGGTACTGGGAGGTAGGTAGGGGATGGAACCAAAGGACAGTGCTCGGAGGTGGGTAGGGGATGGAACCATGGGATGGTGCTCAGAGGTGGGTAAAGGGTGAATACAAGGGGTCACTCAGAAGGGGCGAGTTCCTGCACCTATTCTCTATGAAAAAAAGGCCTGTGAAGGAGACACAGTAGGGAAGATTTTTACGAGAAGCAACTCACTGCAGCTGGTTGGATATGCGCCATTGCACATAATTATTAAATATGCTGCTGTATCTCCCCAAAAATACTGAACTTCAGCTTCAAAGGATAGGATCACCATATATACCTACATAAATAGCCCATATAATGAACTTGGTTTTGAATCATTTGCTTCAAGGTCAATACAAAGGACAAGGGGACTCTTTCATACTGAAAAAAGGCTTAACCTTTGCATACAGAAAAGCTTCTTCATAGAAAGAGCAGTTGAAACAGGTTCCCTAAGGAAATAGTTCCAACCACCTCAGTTAATTGTTTTAAAAATGCTGGATGCATTTCTGAATGGACAGAATACAACTGTCTATAAATATTTACAAGTAATAACACCAGAGATTGTTGATCAAGGAAATATCCAATTGCTTTAGGGTACCAGGAAGGATATTTTCCCTTGGTGGAGCAAATGTGGGCATAGGAGTCTGTATATTGAAGTTTTTATTTTTTTATGGTTTAAACTAGGACTAGTGTCTTTTTTAACCTATGTAACTGGCTCTCAAAGTACTGCTAAAGGTGAATGAGGTGCTGTGTCCTAACGTTAATTAGCTTCCTGGCTTTTACAAAGTCTAGTGTAAGATTTCACAAACAGAGATATAATTTTTTTAACCAATATGTTTTGATACCAATGTTTACTCTTCATCCTACTGTAATATGAATGTGTATTAGTGGTATTAAACACTAGATGGTAATGTAGTATATTACATTGTTTTTGTTATAATAATGATAATAATAGGAAATCCTCTTTTACTTTTAGTTTAGTTACTTTTTTGATAACTTTTAGTAACACCAATAATAATAATAATAGTAATAATAATATAAATGATGTCACTTATTTCCTAGCCTAAAATATTAACTAAAAAAATCATAGGTTTCATCTTTATTGTCATCATCCATAGAGGTGTCATCACATTATTTTTCTAAATATTATACAGTGATACATGCTTCATTCAGTGAGAGATAGGATTTCTGATTTGGTAGACAATATACATTAAAAGGTGCACTAAACAGTACAAATTTTCATTTACTGCATTCTCTGAAAGCAGCTAAACTACTTTGTGCTTTCCCCTATTTAAGGTTTGAATTGAAATAGGTTTTACTTTTAAAGCTTGCTTTGCAAACAGAAAGTATGGCTTGCAATAACTTCATTTAAAGTTCCTCCATTCATTTCATTCCTCATGCTTGGATTTCTTTAGGTCTGCATTTGCTGCCACAAGGCAAATGTACAGATGTTATATTTTGAAAAGTAAGTAAACATGTTTTGTTTTATCTTCACCGAATTTTTTATCCAAGCAGTGGTTAGTAACATTTGAGGTGCAGGCATACAAATTTGATCATACATGGAGAGCCAAGCACTGATGATAGTAATAGAATTTACTATTTTCTATTAGTTGGTTTATGTAAATTTCACTCTCTTCTGGTACATCAGGCTAGTGCTATTGTAATGCAAGCCTGCATAGGTTAACAATGACACAACCAAAACTGAATTGCATGAAGCCAAACACATGTCATAGTCAAATGATTGCATGCTCTGATTTAACCGCTCTCCCACTGCCCTGCAGCAGAAATACTGCTACAGGGTGGCTCAAAATCATGTATGTATATATATATATATATATATATATATATGTGATTTTGCATTTCTGGGTAGGGGGCACGTGCTAGCCGAGAGCGCCCTACCAGCGCCTCACCTGTCTATCACCGGGTCCCGGCCGGTAATCCCCCACCAGCAACTCTCCCCTGTCAGCTCCTGCATAGCAGAGCAATACAAAGCAATATGCTTACACAGTAAAACACACACACCACATAGCAAAACACAACACAGCTCACAGTTAACCCTTTGATCGCCCCAGATGTAACCACTTCCTACCCTGTGTTATTACTACTCTTTCAGAGCTTTTTATTAGCACTGATTACTGTATTGGTGTCATTTGGGTTGTTAGTGACAGTTAGTCAGTTGCCCCCGAGTGTCAGAATGCCTGTCGCAGTCCCGTTATAAGTCGCTGATCACCGCCATTACTAGTATATATTAAAAAAAAATTCCAGTATCTATACCACCATTTGTAGACACTATAACTTTCACGTAAACCAATTAATTTACATGTATTGGGATTTTTTTTTAACAAAGACATGTAGCAGAATACATTTTGGCCTAAATTTATGACAAAATGTTATTTTTTAATTTTTTTACTGTACATGTTTAATAGCAAAAAGTCAAAAACATTGTTTTTTTTCTCAAAATTGTCGGTCTTTTTTTGTTTATAGCACAAAAAATAAAAAATGCAGAGACAATCAAATACCACCAAAAGAAAGCTCTATTTGTAGGAAAAAAGAACATACATTTTATTTGGGTGCAGCATTGCATGACCGCACAATTGTCAGTTAAAGTAATGCAGTGCCGTATTGCAAACAATTGCTTGGTCAGGAAGGGAAGTTAATCCTCTGGAGGGCGTGTGGTTAAAAAAATACATATTCAATCATAGCCACATATGCCTTAAAAAACATATATGTATATGCACTCAGTGCAAAGTCAGTTCCCACCAGGGGCGGACTGACCATTTGGAAACTCGGGCACTGCCCGAGGGCCCGGGGTCAGTAGGGGGCCCCATAAGATGCCCCTGGTACCTTTTTCATAGGCTTTTTTGAGTTTGGGCAAGGACACAGAGGCCCCATGATCCCCTATTGGCCGGGGGCCCCATGTGTTGTCAGTCCACCCCTGGTTCCCACATTTATACTAGAAAAATGAATCCCCCCCAACTTTCAAAGAGCAGTGTCTGCTGAGGTTTCATGTGGGTTAATTTAATAAATACCAACAGATTGTGAATGAGGTGAATATTTGTGACCTTCATCATTCAATCATGTGCTAGCAAAAATACAGGTTTTTTTTTCCTTGCACACGATTGGGTATTTTTCACAAAGTGAATTTTCAATGTATTTACTAAGATAAAGGAAAATTCTCTTGCAAAATATTAATGTGTGAATCAGCTCTTAATCTCTCCTTACTATTAGCACACACTCATCTTTCTTTGCTCTTCTACTACTCTGTTCAGCCACTAGGAGTAAGACAAGCCCCTTTGTAATCGATGAGTTGATCAAGTCATAGCTTAGAATGAACAATGGATTAATATCATGTAACAACACAGTGCTTTTTGATAGGTTCAATGTTATCACATGAAGTGAGTCACATGTTCCACCATTCCCAAAATTATTGAGTATTTTCTTGACTCCTGAAAACTAATGGAGATTGGGATAATGAAGGATAAGAGAGTATGTGCTGCTTGGGAGAAGATAATAAACTCCTGTTAATAGTTGAACTTGTCCCAGGAGGTGGCACTACCTAAGGAGACCATAAGTAATTCAGGCCTTTTAACATGTAATTTTATCTATTAAATGCGCTAATTGTTGCTATACTTTGAAAGAGTAAATTATATTTACACTCAGCTCTTGACTATCAAAGTGCATGCAGAATGAATTAGCAAGTAAAATAAGAGTGTTTACGTTTTCAATTTAATGTAAAACAAGATAATGTCTTGCTTGTTTATTAAGAATATTTTCACTGGTTATTGAACTTTATAGAAAATGAGAGACATGTTTAATAGTTTCCTTTTCCAGCCATGTAATTTAGAACATCACTAAAACCTTTTACATAATACTGCAGTCTACACACTGCACTGCAGAAAGGCTGTAGTTTGGAATGCTAAATCCTGTCATTAAAACCTTCATTGAAAATATTTACTGTTCCCTACTGCAGCATTGAGTGTATCTTTATTTTAATTCAATGCAAAAGAAAAAAGCCCTGCAAGGTTAAAGGAAAATATTATCCAGGCAGAAATGCAAAAATATGCTTGAGAAAAATTATGCAGGATGAAAGCTGTTGTCCTGGGATGGTTTTGGTTAATGGTCTTGGTGTTCTTCCATAAAATATCAGCATAAAAGTTTCTGTGTTTATTGATCAAGTATACGTCTTGCATTAATTATATTTACCCTATACAGCTTACAGCAGTAATTTTGCTAACGCTGATAGCTTGCACAATCAATAAATGTAAATTAGCTGGTTTACACTCAATGTAGAATAATTGCAGCATGTACGCTTATAGCACAAACTACATGGTAAAAATGGATCAGGGTATGAAGCTGAAAATAGGGAGTATTGACATCAAACCTCAGTAAGAACTGAAATACTGTGGGGGGAATTTATGAAGCTCTTTTTGTATTTAATTTGTTAATGCATTGCTTCTTTTATTTTAAATGCAAGTTGGGGACAGATATATGCGTACACATTTTGCATAATAAATTAGCCACTATGAAAACTAGCATTGTGAACTCCTCACTAAAACCCTATGAAATGTGCGTGTTTAAAAAACAGTAAGAAATGCATCTGTCTAAAAATAACACATACAACACAACATAATAAAATACAAAAAACACAAAATAGACAGCTCTACACACTGTGTAATGTAAAACAAAGAATACCGATGCTAAAAATGACCACAATCTTGGTATATATATATACTGTACATACATATAAATAAAAAGTATTAAAAATATGATGTCAAATTGTCCAATAACATCTGTGCTAGGATCCAAACAGTTTCTGTGAAATATCACCACCATCCATAATTGAAAAGCAAGTCACTGTAAAGATAATATCCCATGCCACTGGTAGGTCAATGCACTCAATTTGGTAAATGATGGCCAAACAATATTAAGGATTACCTTCCAGATGATCAGCAGATAAATCTCCTAATTCAGCAGAAACACTTAGTCTCACAGGGAAGAAACAAAAATCAGTTTCAGTTGTGAAATTCTGTTAAAATTTATGGTAGTTTAAAAGCAGATAAAAAGGCCACTCACATGGTAACAGTCCAAAAAAGCACTATGTATACGGCATATGTTAAATCTCTTAGCCAGAGCATGAAACTTGCCCTTCCCTTATGCTTACTGAGGATTATGATGACATGATTAGTCTCTACCCTACGCATTTCATCATCAAGGTGAACTCTGGGCTCCAGATGTAATTACCTTGTTGACAAAATATGTAGTTTGGAAACTGATTACATTTATTTTGTTACAGCGTATGGCAGCATGCACCTTGATCATAATAAGGGATGGAACTCTGTGTGAGTTTCATGCTCTGGCTGGGAGATTTCACATTTGCTTTTATTATCCTTGGTTGCACTGTTAATATGTGAGTGACCTTTCTATCCACTTTTAAACAGCAGTACATTTTAACAGAATTTTCACATTTGAAGTGCTTTTCGGAAGTTTTTTGTCCACTGGTGATTGATACTAAGCCCATATTGACCTATTAGAAGCATTGGGAGAAGGGGGGGGGGGTGTTAGTCTTCCAGTGGTCTGATTTCCAGTTATGGAGGCTAGTGGATAAAACATGACCAGCGTTACCCAGTCCTGAGCCCCTGTCAGGTGATGTGATGCAACGCATAGGCTGAAGCCACGTGACATCATCACTGGAGTTCCTGAAAGTGACCAGAGTTTACAAGGGAAAACACTGTATAGGCTGATTTTAATATTACCAAGTAGAATAAAAAGTGAATGTCTGTGTGCACTAAGGATTTAGTGCACGGAAAATTGTCAGTGTAAACTGTTGATTGCTTAATAAATGACTTTTATTTTATGGAAAGTACTATGAGAATGTTTATGTTTTACTCTGAATGTTAATACCTGGGAGGAGGATAGGAGGCACAGAGGATAGAAGAATGGATGGTGCTGTTTAAGCCCCATAAGGGGAAGGCTTTCTGTGACCCTATAACATCTACTGTAGGTCATTAAAACCAGGAGGGAGCGCAAGTATTGTGGAAAGGTAATTACAAGGTGAAGGTTATATGAATGTGGAGTTTGGGCAATATCACAGAGAGATGTTTAATTTCCATGACATGGGATAATTGAAGTGGCTGTTTTTTTGGACTTACACTTTTTAAGTTTTTAGATTGTGCAGAAGATTGTTATGGTGGATAGACATTTAAACACAGTATTTCAATATTGTTTTACAGAGGGGGATATATGCACTTATTTGTGTTTAAAGTTACACCTTTCTAGAGTGCCAAGGCTGTGCAGATGATGCTTGCCCTAAATTTTTTAAATAAACATATGCTCTACCCATGCAAGGCAAAACAGAAGGTTTGCCGTACTTCCTTCCTCTATAGTAGCACACACCCACCTCTCATCGATCACACTTTATTCCAATTGTCCACCAAGAGCAAATAAACCTACCCTGTTCTTGCAGGAGAATGTATAAATGGCTTCTTGTTCTTCTATATAACAGTTGTGCTGCTTGATGATAATCCTAGTGCTGTCATATGGGAGCAGGGAAAAACCCTATAAAAACTCCACAGTTTTTTAATGATATTATTCGCAAAGTACCCTTTAGTATTCATTACCCTATCTGAAAGCCAAACTGAACCTTTAGTTTAAATAAGTTAAACATATTACACGTGCATCAAAACACAGGGTGTTCAATATCTTAAGTTTGTTTTCTCTCTAAAGCAGCCACAGTCTGCTTGGCGCCAACCATTCTTCAGTTTTTGCGGAGGTTAGCCAGCTGCTTATGGGAACCATGATATATGAAAAGTTCATTTCTATACTGCGAAATATCTGAAAATTTGGGATCCTTGGATATCCTATAATGACCATTTCCATCTGGATCGCTCCTTACTCTCCATTTTATGGATTGGATGGCCCACTCTTATGCTGAGCCATAGCCTGAATCACGTGGGAACCCCCTGTTCCCCCCTTCCTTCCATAGCAAACCCTTCTTTCCTACTTCCTTCCATGTATTTTCTTTTTTGTTTCCTCATTGCTCTCTGAGGCCTTCAGACGGAGGCTTTCCATTCTTTCTCTCTTCTCATCTCACTCAGAGTTTTCATTTCAGCTCCACCCACTTTCCTTCTTTTCACCTAGTTGAGGCCATTATCCCCTTTCACTGCCCATGTTTACCCTTTTCCAATTTTAGGGAACTTTTGGGATTTTGTACAGTTGGCTACACTATTGTATGTACCATTCTCTTCACCTGATGACAATGTTCCCATATGTTCACCTTGGATTTTGTTTTTCTTTCACTAATGTTGCGTTCTTATGAACATTTAGAATTGCACATTTTTATTGTAATGTGAAAATTAATACAAATCTTTGTAAAATAAAGCAGCCACAGCCTGAGAAGGGAAGCCTATCACTTGCCAGCAGCTACAGAGTTGGGCCATAGCTTTCTTTGGGGAAACAGTACTCTCATTGCAAATGTCTGACATATCCTTTGCACTGAGACAACCATTTCACGGGTTCTACTCTGATATCATGGAAGCATGCAAAACACATTGACCATTTTGTAGTGTGAATAGAGCCAAAATGCTAATTGGTTTGGTGACTTATGGATCATCAATTTTGAATTTATTATATGCCCCACATCTACCTCAGTAATAGTGTATGTTTTAAGCTAGTAAAATACTGTACACAAATAAAACAAATGTTGTACTTTTGTAAAATTATCTGGTCTTATGTATATGTTCTAAAGTTATGTATTATAAATATCCTGTATATACTTTTGAATTGTTTTGAAAATGGAGGAGTACAGCACCTATAGTAGCAATATCAGTACTTCTTATATAATATTGTAAAAATATAACTTGTTGGAGAGATAGTAACTGAAAAAAAGAAAAAACTGTTGTATTTCTTCTATATCTCAATACTAAAATTGTAATGAATACTTCGACTAATAATACTAGTCATTTTTAAAGGAAGTAAAATATATCAAAACAGAACACATTTCTTAAATAATAATAGTAATAATAATAATAATAATAATAATAATAATGTGCTATATCGCTTATACTTACATACTGATTATATTATTTTCAAGTTTTCTTAAGTGTATCTTTAGGAAGTATAAATTCCTTTTCTTAAGGTAAACCCGTACTGAGACAAATATATGGGCTGCTAATTCATTCTGAGGCAAAACAAACATGCAACAAGGACTTTAACCTACTTTCTGCATGCTTGTTCCATAACAGTGCCTCAGAAAGTATTGAACCCATAGAAAGCCTAGTAACTAGTATTGACAGCAGGTGACCAGCAAGAGCAGCCTTCATAATGATCTTATGACATGTGTACTGAATATGATTAAAAAAAAAAATCAACTGAAATTACCTATATTAACTACTCCCCTATACAGGCCAATTCTGAGATTTCTCTCCTACATGCAAATATCATCCTTTTTTTTGTTAGAAAATTGATTAGAACCCCTAAATATTATAATATTTTTTTAGATGCCCCTAGAGAATAAAATGGTGTTTTTCCCTGATTTATTTATGTCACATTGGTATTTGTGCAGCGATTTTTCAAACACAAATCTTTTGGTAAAAATACAATTTACTGAATTTTAATGCACACAAGCACAATATATTACCCAGTTGTTTGGTAATATATAAAAAAGATGTTATACTGAGTAAGTAGATACCTAACATTTGCTTTAAAACTGCATACGCCCATAGAATGGTGCAAAACTATGATAGCTACAAATCTTTATAGGTGACATTTTAAAAGCCTTTACAGGTTACCAGTTTACAGTTCCTCAGAAGATCTGGTTCTAGAATTATTGCTTTCATTATAATGTTTGTGGCTATAACTCACATGTATGGTGCAAACACTGTTTTAATATATGCATGTGCAACCTAGATATGTGTGTTAGCCTTTGCACGCGAGCATGGGGGGATGGAGTTTTTAAAATGTTTTTAAATAATTTTTTATTTAATTGTTTTTTTAAATAATTTTTACACTGTCTCTTTATTAATTTATTTTGTACACATCCCTTGTGATAACAATAAGCAATGAGAGGTACTCTTTACTGAGAGATCTGGGGTCTATTAGACCCCTGGTCTCTCCTCTGCCCTTAAAAGCATCTGATCACACCAAGATTGGTATGATGATAAACTTTCCCAAGTCAAAAATGTCTGTGTTTACAATTGGCAAAATCGGAAGTAACAAAATACTTGGATACGTGGATCTTTCTATTTTTGCATATGTGGATGATTTGTATCGTATGCTTATCACTTGAATATATTTGTTTGTCCAGAATTTTCTTGTATACTATGTATCTGCTATTATAATGAATGTGTATTGTTTCACAGATATTATTATTTGCAGTTTAGACACACAGTTCACTAGAGTTTTAATAGGAGGCACCATTCTTGTGTTAGTAGGGTAGTGCTAAACTCTTTTTATGCAAGATACTCATCGATTACAGTTTCTGATACCAATAGAGATGATTGGGGACATTCCAGGTCCCCATTCAGCTCTAGGGTAAGCCGATGATAGTGCCATCTTCAGTCTCGGGTTCCTTGATCAGATGAGAGAGCCCAGGAAGGCACCAGAGAGCAGTAAGAGGGGGGCACACCTCCAGCCGCTTGTAAAAACAAGCCAGAGGCTAATCAGCTCCTAGGACTGCTTTTAGATTGCAGATCATCAATGGCTTGAAAAAAAACTGGGATGATGCCTGTAGCTGAAGGCATCATCCTGGTATCTCCACTCCAAGTCCAGGACATCATATGACATCCTACAGATGGGATGAGGTTAAAAAACACATCAACATTATTAGTAGATCCTAGAATTTAGATAGCTAAATGTATAGAGAAATCTTCACTCTTTTTATGTCAAGCTCATCCCCACTCATTTCTGGACCACACCTAATATGATGGATTTTCTCACTAGCCAAGAGGGAGGCTCATCAACAAAGAGCTGCAGTCTAAGGGAACACCTAGACTGGAATATACTGTATCTTCAGTTGCCTTTATCTCTGGAGCTACTGATTATGTTGACTGAATGTGACCTCCTAGACATCCATTCATATTATGCTCAGGTTGGCAACGTATATGGAAAGATTAGTTTAAGGCATACCTAAACCCAAAATAAAAAATGTAATACGTTGAAGTTTGCCAGTCCAATAATGTAGTGGCTGCATTAGCTTCCTAGTTTTTCAATTTTTACTGGTATTCCTGCCAAGGAAGGCACTTCCTGCCCTATAGCAGGTACAATCTCTCCTCCACTGATTCTATGTTTGCACCATGGCTGGACTTTAACCAAATCCAGTAGTTACATGTGGGGTGATGGCATTAGTAGTTTACTGAACGAATATAACATTGTTTTATGCTTTCAGTTCAGCACATAGGAAGTGAAAAAGACAATGCTTTTTTTGTCAGGTTCAACAAGAATTGTCTCCACATGCTGAATATATTCTTAGCCTGAAAAAATACTAACACAGCCACCACCACATAAGGACTAGCAAGCTGCAACATATCTAATTTTTGTTATTGCATTTAATTATCCATGAAGCCTGAAAAACAGAGGGGTTGATGTACTAAAACTGGAGATTGCAGCATCTGGTGCAGCTGTGCATGGTAGCCAATCAGATTCTAACTTCAGCTTGTTCAGTTAACCACTTGCCCTGCAGATGATTTACCCCTTCCTGACCAGGCCATTTTTTGGGATACGGTGCTGCGTTATTTTAACTGACAATTGCGTGGTCATGCCAAATTGCACGCAAATGAAATTCACATCCTTTTTTTTCCCCACAAAAGGAGCTTTCTTTTGGTGGTATTTGATTGCCTGTGCGTTTTAAATTTGTTGCGCTTTAAACAAAAAAAGACCGACAATTTTGAGAAAAAACAATATTTTTGACTTTTTGCTATTAAATATGTCCATTAAAAAAATCAAAAAAATCAAATTTAGGCCAAAATGTATTTTGCTACGTGTCTTTGCTAAAAAAAAAATCTTAATATGTGTAAATTAATTGGTTTACGTGAACGTTATAGCATCTACAAATGGTGGTATATATACTGGAATGGAATTTTTTTTTTATACTAGTAATGGCGGCGATAAGCAACTTATAGCAGGACTGCTGTGGGCATTCTGACACTGGGGGGGAACTAACTAACTGTCACTGACATCCCCAGTGACACTAATACAGCGATCAGTGATAATAAAAAGCACTGACACTGTACTAATGGCACTGGGCAGGAAGAGGTTAACATCTGGGACGATCAAAGGTTTAACTGTGTGCTGTTTTACTGTGTGCTGTGTGTGTCTTTCCCTGTGTCAGCACTTTGCTTTGCATTGCTCTGCTATGCAGAGCAATATAAAACAATGTGCAGGAGCTGACAGGGGAGAGATCTGTATTGTTTACATACAGGTCTATCCCCCTTCAGTGATACTTGGCGATTGTCGAGTGCCGGCGGGGAATCACCGGTCGAGACCCGGTGATCGAAAGCTGAGGCCACCAATGGTGGCACAGGTAGGGCACGCGCACCCCCTACCCGGAAATGCAAAATCACAGATATATACGTGATTTTGCGCAGCCCTACTGCTTTGTAACAGTATTTCTGCTAAAGAGCGGCGGGAAAGCAGTAAAGCATTGACAATAAAACCAGGAAGCTGAAAGGTTTATATGCAGAGCTGCACCAGATTTTGCACTCTCCTGTTTTAGTTAATCAGCCCCAGTATATACAGTAAATTATGCACACATTTTAGCATGTGTAAATTATAAAACATTGTTTTGATATTTGAACTCTTAATGATGCACTATTGCAGGACCTCGATAAAAATAAAGTTAAAAAGGTTGTAATAAAATTATAAAAGTATAGCCAATAAAAATAAATTATACTCCTAGTGAGAGAAACTGTCATTGATGAGCTAAAGGCATTTTTAAAATTCTGGCACATCTTGTTTCAGATAAATCATGGCAAGTTGTTTTTTTGTTCTATTACCTTCCTCTAACTCATATTTGCACAAATATGTATATTTGTACAGCCCCAATGTGCACTGGGTGCTCTATTTCATAATAAGAGCTTTTTAAGGATACAATCTGAATTCAACACTCTAAAGGTGAGTGGGTGATTTAGCCGTATATACTCCACATATAACTTAAATATTAGTTAAACATGGAGCCACCCTATAACGTCTGTCAGAAGATAGTGGCAATTTGCCAACTGAATTTTTTTATACAGTTAGAGGAGTGTGCCTTTTGATAGAAAGAAAGCTACATTTAATTAAATTATTTTTTTTAAGATCAAATACAGTATTTATAAAATTCAGAATTTCATATTTTTACCATTTAAAAAAAGACTGATCCTACTTAACATCTTTGAAACCATGCAATATTTTTTACCTATGTATTGAAAAGCTTCCAGTACGTTGTTTCCTAAAATAGAACTCTGTCCTGATTTCTGCACAAATAGCAAAGAACTCTACAACAAATATCATTATAGCATAAAAGAAAAAGGACTACATACCCAGTTTTGGCAAAGTTAGTCCAATATGTCATAACCACTGCACTGAGCATGACATCATTCTTTGAGAAATTGCAATTGAAGAGTTCAGTGGGTCCAATCATGGGAATACCGAAAACATAAGGAACTTCATCACCATGGGCAGAATCAGCCCAGCTTGGTTTCATTTCACTTTGGCAATGGTGATAAAATGCATAGAAATAGGTTGGAGAGCCATATCGAGCATGTAAATCAGCTGTTGCAACGGCAGGTGCCACCCACTGGTGATCTGTGAAAAGTGCAACCAAAGTTTTCCTTCTTGTTTCTGGATTCTCTTTATCTGCCCAGTCAGTATACATAAATTTAATTGTCTCTCGGAGTGTATCTTTCCCTTCTGGGTAACCATACAGGTTGTCTACAAAGTTAGAGACTGAAAAGTCAAAATCGCTTAGTGAAACACCATCTTCATTATCTACTATGCCATCCACAAATTTCAAGCCTTCTCCTTGATTAACTCCAAGCATAATATCATAGTTAAGGAACTCCCCTTGTTCCATGAGTATCTGTGGGTCATCTGGAATGACATCACCATCAATGACTGGTCCAAAGGCAATGTGGTATGTGGCTGGTGTGATGGACTGCTGAATGAGTTCTTTGTGGTTCTTCTCCCGAAGACATTCAACCAAGTCAATAGTATCCAGCATGTCACAACCCACTTTATCTGCCAAAATCCTCGTATATTTGGCAGGCTGGTAGTTCACTGCCCAGCTGGATAAGGCTGTTCCACTTTGTATGATTGCTTTTTGGAACAAACCTGCAGGTGCAAAATTTATAAATGCAAATGAAAAACTTAAAAATCATACAACAATGCAGCTTTTACCAAGCAAATAATCCATACATTGTTTCTGTGTTTTCTAAATCCTTGTCCTTAACACAATAACATTTATCAACAGAAGTGTGATTTCTTATTTAGTACATTCTACTTTTATTTCAGGAATAAAATTTAGCTGAACTGAAATTTTATTTAAACATGTCTTAATATTTATTCAAAAAGGCAGATAGAAACACAAATAAAATGCAAGTAGCTGAATACACATTTAAAAAATAATATCTCCTTAACTATTTAAAAACTTATATTCTGATCAAGTGAAAAGAAGAAAAATAAAGATAAGTGTAAATAAGAATAATACCTTATTTAGGCTTATGCAGTCTTGGGTATAATTAATTAAAGTGATTGTATGGCCAAAACATTTTTTGTTTTGAATGGAGCAAAAATGGGGTTAAAACTTGTCAGTTTATGCCTTACAGTCTATATTCTGTTGGGGAAATGTCCCTTCACTTCCTATCCTAGATATGCAACATAAATTGACTTCAGAATAGATGTTTCCATTGGAATATTGGTGACAAAATTTGACACAGGTTCTATTTCTTTACCACTCCATCCAAAACTAAAAAAGTGTTGGCCTACATATACTTTAGAAGTCTCCCAACATTTTTTGATGACTCTATTGGAAAGATTTCCTCTGACTCTCTGTTCTGATGACCACCTGGGAAATACATTAGAGGAAAATAAACACAAACTGCAATTAATCCCTTTTATTTTAGAAAGAGAAGAACATATATATGTATATATATATATATTCTCACTTTCAATGCATGTGTTTGGTGATTTGATTTAATACTGGGTTCATGTCTGGTTTCGGGCTTTTCTGTTTATCTGTATCTTTGGTGTAGCAGGCTTCTCTGCACTGCTTCCCTTTTTACTGCATATTGAACTGTCCACTATTTTCTCCTTTGCACTTTATCAGGTCATCACAGGTTTGTAGTAATGATGGGAGGGGTCTTTTAGAGTATATAGGTTGTTTTGTTTCACTTCACTGTTGTGATGAGGAAGACAAGATTCTGCCTCATCTAAACATCGAAATAAAACTTAATCAATATGTGTTCAAAATAAAACGTCATCACTGTGCATTCAACTTTCATGCCCCATTAGTGCTGTTTTACCTTTTGGATTATATGTAATATAATGTATAATACAGTAGTATCCAGTGATCACACAGACTAATGAAAACTTAACAGAGGTTATAACCCTGCTTTAATCTAAACTACTTCCTTAATATAAAGCTAAAAAATAAAAATGTGGGTAGAGTTACACTTTAGCCAAAGTATTTTTATCATGATGTCCATATTAAAACAACTAGTCCAGCACACCACAATGCAAAGTTACCTTTACAGTGAAACATCTTCCATACAATAGCATGTGATTAATGCCACTCCTTACTCTCAGTGGACTCTGATAATCCATTAAAACAGTGCATACTAGACTATGCTGCATCATGACAATCTGCCTTTTAATGCTCATTTTGTTTCCATAGTGATGTTAGCGTAGAAGCTGGCTGCTGTGTCTGTATATTTTGTATCAGATTTGTAAGAAAAACAATAAGGCCAGCATTTCCCCATTTATTACCTAGCATAGAGTGGAGTATGTGACATTTACTGCTCATTTACTGCACATTCACAGATGAGTAACTTATCATATTTAAAAATGGACTGCATGTTACAGCAATGCTACTTATGGTACCTCATCACGCTTTGCTAGTGCACTACAATGTACATATCTGATAGAACACCAAAATGCACATATGAAAACCATCTGCATATTGCGATAGCCTCCTGTTAAAAAATGGTGACAGGTGTATTAAAACCTGCATTTTGGTGCAAGGGTAGCCCATTCAAAACAAATGAGCTGCCATTCTACAATGCAAAATGCACTGTGGTAAATCACCACAATAGTCTGAATGAATCCTTATACAAAATTATATGTTTATAGAATTTAAAGCATATTCTACAGTGAGAAGTGAAATGTACTTTAGTGAGGCTCAGCAATAAACAGAAAAAGTCTGAATGATTTGGTTGGTTAACACATATGAAGAAACACTAAATAAAAGCTTAGTAAAGCAGAGTAGCAGCTCTCCTGTGGATTGTATCCAAATTAGACAGAGAACTATAGGCAAAAGGCCACAAGATGGTGCTATATAAATCAAAGTCCCACAATCAATCAGGTCGTAACAAACAGATGAGCTTGTAATCCAATAACGGGAATAGTTGATTAAGCCAGGGATAAAATATATACTATATTGCCAAAAGTATTGGGACGCCTGCCTTTACACGCACATGAACTTTAATGGCATCCCAGTTTTAGTCTGTAGGGTTCAATACTGAGTTTGCCCACCCTTTGCAGCTATGACAGCTTCAATTATTCTAGGAAGGCTGTTCAAAAGGTTTAGGAATGTGTCTACAGGAATGTTTGACCTATCAGTCTCACTTTCTCACAGTCTCCACTCTAATTAATCCCAAAGGTGTTCTATCGGGTTGAGGTCAGGACTCTTTGCAGGCCAGTCAAGTTCCTCCACCCCAAACTCACTCATCTATTTCTTTATGGACATTGCCTTGTGCACTGGTGTGCAGTCATGCTGGAACAGGAAGGGACCATCCCCAAACTGTTCCCACAAAGTTGGGAGCATGAAATTGTCCAAAATGTCTTGGTATGCTGATGCCTTAAGAGTTCCTTTCACTGGAACTAAGGGGCCAAGCTCAACCCCTGAATAACAAAACCCCACACCATAATCCCCCCTTCACCAAACTTTTTACTTAGCACAATGGAGTCAGGCAAGTATCATTCTCCTGGCAAGCTCCAAGCCCAGACATGTCCATTGGATTACCAGACAGAGAAGCCTGATTCGTCACTCCTTGGAACACATCTCCACTGCTCTAGAGTCCAGTGGTGGAGAGCTTTACATCACTGCATCCAATGCTTTGCATTGCACTTGGTGATGTAAGGCTTGGATACAGCTGCTTGGACTTGGAAACCCATTCCATGATGCTCTCTATGCATTGTTGTTTTGCTAATCTGAAAGCTACATGAAGTTTGGAGGTCTTTAGCTATTGACTCTGCAGACAGTTGGTGACTTCTGTGCACTGTGCACTTCAGCATGCACTGACCTGCTCTGCCATTTTACATGGCCTACCACTTCATGGCTGACTTGCTGTTGTTCCCAGTTGCTTCCACTTTGTTATAATACCATTGACAGTTGACTGTGGAATATTGAGTAACAAGGAAATTTCAAGGGTGGACTTATTGCACAGGTGGCAACCTATCACAGTGCAACACTTCACTTCACTGAGCTGCTGAGAACAACCTATTCTTTCACAAATGTTTGTAGAAGCAGTCTGCATGCCTAGGTACTTGATTTTACACACCTGTGGCATGGAAGTGATTGGAACACCTACATCCAATGATTTGGAGGGTTGTCCCAATACTTTTGGCAATATAGTGTACATTATGTATCAACTTTTAAGATAAAAGGATGTTACCAAATAACTCCTCAACTGTGCTGGTAGCAGGGATAAAAAAGTTGTTGCATAATGTCATCCATAAGTATAGATGTGTTCACTGAAAAGGCAGGAAGAATTTTCCAAAAATGGTATTACTGAGGTTAAGCGTAAAATGGACTACAGTATCCTATGACATAGGAGTTGTCAGCGGTGTGTTATGGATTTGCAAACCGTAAGTGAAATCCATGCACACTGGAAGTGACCTCAGAGAAACCGCAGGAATACCACAGCTAGACCAGGGAGCGAGGCTTGGTTCACACACATCCTGGGCACGTACATTCACTTCCAGCACACAAATCCAGCACACACCACTGACAGCTCCTACCAGATGAGAAATGGGGTCAGTAAACTGGCTACACAATTGCAAATTATATTGTTTTGATCCATTTTATCTGACTTTTTTACTTATGTGCCTCTTGCTCTCTTATCACCTTTTCTTTATCATAAGTTAGGCTAGCCATACACATGCAGATTTCTCCCATCTATGATAAAAATCTTCCTTGCTGACTATTGTACTCTGACTCTTATGGCAGAATACCAAATCAAAGACCACATCTGATTGGTTGCAGTCACTCTTGGCCAAGAACTTTCCATATGATTTTTTGGATTTTCAAATCAGAGGTTGTCAAGCTAGGAGTGCCAGCAGGATCAACCACAGCTCGCATTTTGATTCAGCAATGATCAGCTGAAATTAGTATGGCTAGAATTACCACAATTATACCTTCTCTGTTCTAAGCTGTTTTGTATTTATTCTCTGATATTTTCTCTGCCATGCCCTGCTGTGACCTTGCAGATTATTTGCACCTTGTTCCTTTCCACCCTCACTGGCCATTCATCTTTTAGAATCACATATTGTCCCTCCAAGTGTTACCTCTTGTAGCTCTTTTCTCTTACAATTTGTCATTTTATAGCCAACAGTTTTAGACACGCTTTCTTGCATCTCAGAGTAAGGACCAATACGTTATAATAATGTGCAGCCAATCAAAAAACCCTTGGATATAGAATACAATGAGAATGCCAAACAACTACCCAACAGTTTGAGGTTTTTAATGATAAAAAAGATTCATAGCAGAAAAAAAACAATGGGGGAAATTCAACAAAGCTGTTGTGCCACATTTTTGGTTCTGACAGGTAGTCATGCACCACATTCAGCTAGTTCTAAAATGCAGAACTTTTACATTGTGCTGCACCAAATGTGCCACTTTACATTGTGTCGCATTTAATGCACTAAAATGTAAAAGTAGAACTAATTAAGACCAACTCTCTATTGGCATTAAGAGAAAACTGTTTCAGAGAAATTTTGAGAAAGTGTCCCGAGTGCATTCTAAAAGTGGCCCAGCATAAGCCAAATTCAAGTAGGTTCTAGATGGATCGGGCACAATCTCGAGCATTCTCCACCACTTTTAGAATGCATAACAGATGCTTTAGCAAAATCTGTCTGCACCAGTCTTTATAAATTCCAGGGAATGTTTTTTCAGGAGCCAAACACACTTCCATTTTATCAGGCCTTAAGAACATTGATTTTGCTTAACGGGACTTTGGTGAGCAGATACCAAATGCAGTCCTTTGTGGCAATCACTAACACTGGCTCACCTTGCCAGCCTAAAACTGTTCCAAGCAGTACATCTCAGTGCAGATTCATTTGGTATCTGCTTGCCTGAGTACATTTAGGCACAGTCAAAATTCTTAAGCCCTGAGTAAGGGGGAGTTTGTTTGGCCTCTGAAGAGCATTTCCTTTTTTCTGCAACGAGTCAATTTTAATATTGAAAACTCTTGGATGTTAGTTTGGTGTTCTCATTAGAATGAATGTATGTGGATTCTCAACCCTGGGTCCTTTCCCTGTTCCTGAAGGGAGTCCATGTTTGGGGAGTGATGCAGAACCAGGAGCTAGTGTCCCTAATGAACATTTCACTGATTGTTGGAAAATCTAAATTAGTGCACCATTTGTACTGAATTAGTACACCATATTTAATCAGAAAATTCGGACACTATACTGTATTGGGCTCGCTATGAAATGTGAGGCTCTAAAAACACTTTAAGGTGGCACTTTTCAGAAAACATGGCATATACTATACAATATATATATATATATATATATATATATATTAGAGATGGACCATCACACATGCTTGTAGGGCTATTGTAGGGGTGCAAACCATGAAAAATAGTGCGAAGGCAGTAGGTGCAGTGGGACTTAAAGCAGGAGGAATTTTCTGACTTATTTTACTCAATGTCAATGTTTCAGTAGGGCACAACCCGCCTTTAAGAAAACTGGTGGGCCTGTATCCCACAGAAACAGGGGTAGAGCAGACATCAGTGACTGACAGTTACCAGCTCTCTGCTGACAGAGCACTGAGAACTGAGCAATCAGCGGTCTTTGCTTGCTCAGTTCTCAGTTTTATTGCCGGTGGGGGACAGATGCAGCATTGGATCAATTCTGCATTCACCTAGGTAAGTATGGATTCTAAAAAAAAAAAAAAACTATGCTTTTCTTTTAAGTAATGTCACATAAGAGCTTTTCTAGCAAATTATTTTCTTATAGAAATTCCATATAGAGATGACAATTTCTGCATGCTATTATTGTGAATTTCATCAGTAAAAGTTCTGACCCCTTCACATGAGTAGTGTTTTCTGGAAGCAGATTATGTCATCTGTCAGGGCAGCAGGCGTGAAATCACTGGCAGAAAAGTCTCTCATGTGGCACTGACCTGACATCCTGTTTTGTGTAGTTTCATGCTTTAACAGGCCGAAGCAACCACATTTAAATGTTCTTATATAAAACTGTAGTCATAAATTACTATGGCAACAGTGCATGTATGTATATGTATTATAATAATGTAATTTGATCTCCGTTCTCCTCCAGAAAATCCTTTGTATTCTCCTAAGCTTCCATGTGGGCCTTTTAAAAATCAATCAGAGAACACCTGCTATGACTATGCTGTGGGAATTATCTTTATCAGACAGAGGCAGCTGATTTTGTAAGTAAGACTGCAAGATATTGAAGTTTTTTTGACTAGCACAATATTTAAAAATCAGAATCTTTGAAGAACAAAAAAGACAGCAGCAAATAGATTTGACTACATTTAATTTCTTACATCGTCAACATGCATCATGCATGCAGCTGGTAAAAACAAACATAATAGTATCTGTTTATTATAGCAGGCCATCTTGAGCATCACACCGTCTGCTCAAAACAGGATGAGTAAGCATCATTCATGCATAAGAGATCAAACAAAGAGGCAACAAAGCAACAGGAGGAGGTAAAATTGGTCTGTCTAAAATGTTGTTGGAATATTATCAAGCAACAATAAAGCTGCAGCAAAGACAGGTTTTCTATAATGCCTTCATCCTACGCTATGTACTAGTAGGCTTCTTAAATAAACAGCACATGGAGAAATGTACAAAGTACAGTAACCTATCAGCACCAAAAAGGCACAATTTGTAGGCAGAAACCCCCCCCCCCCCCAACTCTTATAAAACTGCCAAAACTATCCTAAAGTTTTTAAGCAAAGGGATACACTTACGTTTAAAACCATTTATTGTCATAGTTTTCCATATTCGCAGTGGATATGACCCCACTGCTGGCTGGGGCTGCTGGCAAATGACAGCTTCTTTTTAAAAAAAACAGCGAACAGACCCAAGGGTCTACTATGCATTTAGGTGGACCTTTTAAGTGGTATGTGTGCTGTTTTTTTTTATTTTAAGAAACCAGAAATGAGATCATTTGTCAGCAATTTAAACTGTATCTTTTTTTTCTTTGTAACAGTTATTTTTGCTGTAGCACATGCTAAGAAAGAATTACAAAAAACATTGCAGAGTCCCCATAAAACGGCTGACCCTTCACATATGATACTGATTTTAAGGGGGACCTCACACAAAAAATGTATGGATCCACCTAGAAAATACATACCTGACTCTTAATGAGAGCATGCAGTCTGGCTGGCCAGGAAAGGGGGAAGTGCGCCCCTCTTCTGAACAATGCCAGGCCACATGCCCCTGGCAAAGCAGCTTTCACCATGCTCATGAGGACAAAGGTCTCTTCCCCACCATCCTGGCTGGTGGATGTGGAGGTTTGCAGGCAGGGGGCTGAAAGCCCCTTTTAACAACAAGAGGGCACCGCTCTCTAAGTGAATATGTATAGAGTACATGGTACCCCTATTAATTCACAAAACAATATAACCAAGAAATAAAAAACCCAAATGTGTGACAAGTCCTTTTTAAACCCCCCCAAAAAGTTCCATATATGGTCAGTAACATTTCCCTAGAGACCTTTGTAATTTACTTGACTTGTCAACTGAATGCATAGGTTTAATCTCGGTGGCTGTGTTTTTTCTTTTACTTTTGGTGGGTCACCATTGGGCATTCTTACTGATGTGGATCTGTATCACTGGATGATGTGTTTGATAATGGGGTTATGAGTAACATTTTTAATAAAGTACTTGTCAAATGTTTGGGTATCTTAATTTCTAAGTTACTTTTTTTTTTTGGGAAAGAGTAGGGAGACTATTTACCTCATACTCATTTACATAGGGGGAGTCAATATCCAAGTGCCCCAATATTGTTAAACAGTGCTTCCAGATTATGATAAGCCCCCCACCCGCTGACCCCCACAACCATCAGACATGGTTGTGGGGAAGGGCCTCTTGTCCTCATTAACATGAAAACAAAGCACTTTGCCATGGGGCTCTCCCATGTTGGGGGCATATGGCCTAATATGGTTCAGGAGGGTAGGGGTATACACCCTTTCCTAGCAAGCCAGGCAGCATGTTTGAATTAAGGGTCTGGTATAGGGGGATATTTGTTTTGTGTCTGAGGTCCCCCTTAAAGTGTTACTAAACCCACAACAGTAAAATCAGTCTTTACTGTTGAACCTAAGTGGTTAATCCTCCACGTTGTGTAAAAAGGATGTTTGATCTTGTCTTCTCTGATCTTCGCCTTCTTCCAGTGTCTCCTAAATATCTCCTGATAGAACGGAGGCTTGAAGGGGAGGCAAGCTGCACATGCTCAGTTTGGTGTGTATTGCTAGAGAGTTTTTTAATTTTCCTGGGGGAGTGCAAAAGGTCAGGGGTTCTGCATCCTCCTAGAGCAGAAAGAAAACTCCTCCTACAAGCTGTAACCAGTGCTTTGCTGGACACTGATAGAAGTCACAATACTGCTCTAACTGGTATTAAGCAGTTTATATTTATTGAAATAATTGTATTTTCACGTTCTGAGTACTGTGGAAGACCAGATATAGTGAATGCAGAGTCCTGGGTTTAGTAACACTTTAAATCCTGTATTAGATCCAAAGAGTCTGGTAAAGATTTCCATAGGAAACTCACACTTTTTGTTTTGCATGGGGTACAATCTCCCACATTTGTGAAACAGGTAAATGTTTGGGTGTTTGTCTAAATGCCTGATCATCCAAAGTTCATACTAAACCTTGAGCTCATCCCTAATAGAGGGGTGCATTCAATGTGAGAGATACAATGTGAAGTTGTTTAGTTTAGTTGTTTAAGGATCTGGGTCATCCAAAAGCCCTTCTATTTATGCCCTAAGCATGCTAACCATAGATCAAAGGCTATGGAATGAATTATGGTTTTATAAAAAAATTCTTCTCTATCAACTTATGCAGGACTGAAATATTTTGAACCTGCAGGATTCCCTTTAAACCCATGCCTGTATGTCTTATGAGTACTATAAGAGTGATACCACCCAAAATTAAAACAAAGCACAGATAATATGCAACTCTTTCTTTTGAACAGGAATTTTTTGACCCTTTTTATACAGTCAAAAAAATTATTTGAAAAATATTAATAAATTACATTTTAGTTTTTAATAAAAACAATTTTATGGCATCTTTTTTCTTTGGTTCAGCATTAACCTTTTACAGTGGTCGGGCAGGAGCAGCACCGATGCAGGTGGGCAGTCCCGTACCCCCACATCTGCTGCTTATGTGTGCTTCCTGGGTAAGAGAACTCTCACTGTGAGATTACATGGTACCATGTGATCACTGTAGCCAATCAGCTTTCGCATGGACAGTAGTAAACAATGGGGTAAATTTTCTAAAACGAGTACACAGAATCTAGTACAGTTATACATAGGTTCCAATTAGCTTCTAAGTTCAGCTTGTTTAATTAAGCTTTAACAATAAAAACCTAGTAGCTGATTGGTTACTATGCACAGCTGCACCTGGTTGTGCACCAGTTTTAGTCATATTGTCCCTGATCATTGCCACACCAGTGACATTGCCCCCAATTACCGCCACACAATTCATATTGTCCCTGAACACTGCCACACCAGTTACAGTGTCCATGATCACCACCACACTGGCCCAAGTGTCCCTGACCACCGCCACACCAGTTACAGTGCAACTGATCACCGTCACCATGTTGTCCTTCACTGCTGCCTGCTTCCTATATTAATCCTGGCCTGTTTATTGACCACATTTTTACTTGCTGCTTGGACCGATCCTTTGCCTGTTTGCTTACCATGTCAGAACTGACCCATCTGCATAGCCTACTGTACTTCCTGGCCAGTGCACACAGCATTCCTGGAGGCAACAATGTAACAGTAGGTTGAGCTTGCTTGGCTTATAGGAAATGGGACTACTATAGGTGATGCTACACTAGGCTATATTCATTAATTCCTCGTACAGAAGCGACCTTTACAGTACATTCGTTTTGACACAATTGGTTGATATGCATGATACACAAGATACAATATCTGGTAAATAATCAGTCCAGAAAGTAAAAAGGTTTCACTCATGTGCAAGTTGTTATTTAAGTATGCCCATGCTATGTGTGAGAAATACACTATATTGCCAAAATTTTTGGAACGCCTGCTTTTACATGCACATGAACTTAAATGGCATCCCAGTCTTAGTCCATAAGGTTCAATATTGAGTTAGCCCACCCTTTGCAGCTTTAACAGCTTCAACTCTTCTGGGAAGGCTGTCCACAAGGCTTAGGAGTGTGTCTATAGGAATGAGAAGGCCTGGCTCGCAGTCTACATTCTAATTCATCCCAATGATGTTCTACCCGGTTGAAGCCAGAACTCTGTGCAGGTCAGTCAAGTTCCACCACTTCAAATTCACTCATCCATGTCTTTATGGACCTTGCTATGTGCACTGGTGCGCAGTCATGTTAGAACAGGAAGGGGCCATCCCCAAACTGTTCCCACAAAGTTGGGAGCATGACATTATCCAGAATGTCTTGGTATGCAGACACCTTAAGAGTTAATTTCACTGGAACTAAGGGGCCAAGCCCAATCTCTGAAAAACAACCCTATACCATAATCCCCCCTCCACCAAACCTTACACTTGACACAATGCAGTCAGGCAAATACCATTCTCCTGGCAACCACCAAACCCAGACACGCCCATCAGATTGCCAGTCATAGAAGAATGATTTGTCACTCCAGAGAACATGTCTCCACTGCTCTAGAGTCTAGTGGCAGTGCTATATACCAAGGCTTGGATGCAGCTGCTTGGCCATGGAAACCCATTTCATGAAGCTATCTACGCCCTGATGTTGTGCTAATCTGAAGGCCACATGAAGTCTAGAGGACTTTAGCTATCGACTCTGCAGACAGTTGGCGACTTCTGTGTCCTTCAGTATGTGCTCTTCTGCATGTGCTGATCCTGTTCTGTCATTTTACATGCCCTACCACTTCATGGCTGAATTGCTGTTGTTCCCAGTTATTTGCACTTTGTTACAATACCACTAACAGTTGACCGTGGAATATTTAGTAGCAAGGAAATTTTACTGATGGACTTATTGCACAGGTGACAATCTATCACGGTGCCACACTTGAATTCATTGAGCTCCTGAGAGCGACCCATTCTTTCACAAATGTTTGTAAAAACAGTCTGCATGCCTAGGTGTTTGATTTTATACACCTGTTTCTAATGTTTTGGAGGGGTTTCCTAATACTTTTGGCAATATAGTGTATATATATATATATATATATATATATATATATATATGGAAAAATCTCCATTTAATCAATAGCAAATCTGTTCCTGGTGACCACGGATTGACCAAATCTTGCAATGCAACAGATTCAAGCATCCTTTTTATCATCTGGGCATAACATAAGTTAAGTTGAGATAGACAACAAGGACTTCCTGGCAATATAGTTTTTTATTATCAAGGCATCAACTTTACTCTTCCCTAATAGAAAAAGCCACTACCCCTTGTAGTTGACCAAGCGTTTGAGGAAATTGAGATGTGCTTACCTCTCATTCCTCCGTATTGGTGTCTTTCTGTCAATGGCCTTTTTTCTATTAGAAATATCTATATATTAAATAATATGCAGTATATTGTGTATTTTATTATTTGTAAATCTGTATACAATTTAATAGCTTTAGATGAGCCAATATAGTTGAAATGCCCAAATAAGTCTTTATAAAATTCATGTATAAGAAAAGCTACTCATCAGGTCATAAGTTAATGAAATAGAACAACATACATAAAATATAGTACTACGATTAATGAGCACAGAAATAGCTTGCAAGGAAAGTAAGATCTTTGCAGTCTGTACAGGAATCTTTTTACCTAATTATTATTTTTTTTAATTAACAACATTGGTATGATAACAACATTAGACCTTTTTACTGTTTTTTAGTAGTAAGTGCTTATCTGAATAAGTAAAGCTGATTATTTCTTGTCTATTAAGCATGCTTCTGAATATGAACTATTGGATTCATTAGTTAGGTTACGAAAACCACAGAGAATAGGTAAAATAATGTGAGGACTAGTAATGAATGAGTCTTTCCAAAACCACTCTGGCAATGTTTCAGAGAAAGTAGAGGTGACTATTAGTCTTAATGGGTGGTTATATATAATTCACTTGTCCCTAAAACAGACTCCCTCGGGGCTCATATCACTGTGCTCCCTATGCAAGGAAATGATCTCACACAATTTATCAGCTACCAGTCAATCATCCTACTTAACATGGATCTCAAACTTTTCTCAGAGATCCTTACTAACAGACTTCTTCCCCACCTAGCTTGAATAAACAGATCCGGTGGGCTTTATTCCCCAACATGAGGCACGAGACAATACTACCAGGGTGACTGACCTCATTAATTTGGCCAGGATAAAAGCTTCTCTGCTTATGTTTTTTCTACTGATGCGAAGAAGGTCTTTGACCATGCTGATTGGTAATTTCTGCAATACAGACTTTTGTATTGAGGATTGAGTGCCCATATGCTGTCCTGAGTTTCATCGAATTATTCTTCCCTACAGGTTGTGGTGCAAATTAACGAAACGACAACGAAAGACATTCTCCATACTTTGAGTTGTCCAAGGACACTAGACAAGGCTGTCCCCTATCATCCTTGATCTTTGTGTTGACATTGGAACCATTACTGTGTTCTATCAGGCAAACCTAGACATCACAGGGCTACACAACAGGTCTGGTCATCATAAAGTTATGGCATACGTGGACAATCTCCCCTTTGTAATCTTAAATCCTGAGGTGACCCTGCAAAACGTGATGTCTCATTTCCATCAATATGGCATTTTATCAAGCTTTCAGATAAATTACACTAAATGTGAAGCCACAACATCAGCAATGGACACGGCTGTTAGGGTGAGACAATCTTTCCTCTTTCCTTGGGCCTCCCATATTGTTAAGTACTTGGGAGTCCAGATAACCCCTAAACTGGACCAGCTTTTTGAGGCCAACTTTCACCCCTTATAATCTAAAATATGCTTGTACATACAAAAAAAGGGCTTTAAATCTTTAGTTTGGGATATTATACCTGATCCAGACACTCTGTATAGTGATCCCTACTTCATTTTTGTAAGGTTTGTACTCACTACTTCTTAAATTCATATGGGGGGACAAACAACTGCGTATACATATCACCCTCTTCACCCTCACTTCATAGAAGAGGGACAATGTCCTACCTGATATCCTACTATACTACGTGGCCCTACATCTAGCACGAGTGGTAAGCTGATGCACTTAAGCCACATTAAAACCCTACTTTGGGATCATTCTCTCCTTATCTTGTATCCCCTGGCTCCTGTCAGTATGATTGCAATCTCTCAAAACACCCAATCATTGGATCAAAGTGGTATTATCCAATTTGCCCTTACCAGAGATCTTCCTGCATCCATTTCCTTTGATCCCTATACTGAGAGACTTAAAGTTTGTTTCTGGTAACACTATTAAACATGTTTATCATCTTTTCCACATGGGCAAATCCTGACTTGTCTGGTGCTGTCAGCCATCCAACACTTATTGGATTCACCTATTGACGTTTGGTATGCATACCAAATTCACCATTTCTTAAAGACTACTATGATTTGAAATGGTAGCTTGCGCTAAACTATTCCATTTGAAAATTTATGCTCAATACAAATTGCTAATCAGCCAATCACATGGCAGCAACTCAATGCATTTAGGCATCTAGACGTGGTGAAAATGACTTGCTGAAGTTCAAACTGAGCATCACAATGGGGAAGGAAGGGGATTTAAGTGACTTTGAATATGGCACGGTTGTTGATGTCAGATGGGCTGGCCTGAGTATTATAAATTGCTGATCTACTAGGATTTTCATGCACAACCATCTCTAGGGTTTACAGAGAATGATCCAAAAAAAAAAAAATATCCAGTGAGCTGCAATTGTGTGGATTAAAATGCCTTGTTGATGTCAGAGGTCAGGGGAGAATGGGCAGATTGGTTGCTGTGACATTCAGATGGTAGGGTCAGAAGTTTGGCGTAAACAACATGAAAGTATGGATACATCCTGACTTGTACCAAGGCGTACCTAATAAAGTGGCTTGTGAGTGTATAATGTGTGCTCCATCTCCTATCACAGCTTTACAAACGTCTGGTATGCTCCTCTATCGAATACATTCCTCCTTACATTCCTAAGTGGAAAGAAGACCGGCAAATGACTTTCTCTCCAGCTTAGATTGAAAGTGCTATATTGTTTGCAAATGTTTTATTGTTTGCATAAGTCTTCCATTGCCAACAAATTTCAGGAACAGGGATACAAGATAATATCATGGAGGTACAGGGCCCCGACGATGCTGCATTAATGTTTCCCGCAAACATCCAACTTATGTTGGTGTTGTCATTTGGAAGAGGGCTCTTTGATAAATATTTTTTTTGAGTTGCCAAAAAAATACATCTGTTCTGGGAACAAGTGAAACAGCTAATACTTAAGTTTACTGCAGTGAAGCTGGGCAGTCATATTATGAGTTATTTACTTCACACTAATAGCGTGCTACTTACCCATTACAAATCCTTACTCACAGTTTACCTGCTGAATATTGCCAGGGCATACACTCCAGATTTATGGAAGCTGCCTATCACCCCTTCAATCTCTCACTGGCTGGCCAAAGTTAATGATGTTGAAAACATGGAAAGCCTTATGGCCTCCATATATCAGAGAGGAAAAGTTATGTGACACATAGTATCCATGGACCATCTTCACTTGCTCATCTGCATATAAGGAGCTTCTCTATCCCCCTGCTCCCAGACACTCACCAATCAGTCCTGGATTGCCCCATGGTTATGTGTGACTGGCTAGATACCATTGTGATATTGCTGGCCCATTAATCCCCACTTTGAATAAGCATTTACAGCTTCCTGTCCTCCCCCTTGGCGCACTCCCCACCTCCCTTTTTTCCCCTCCTTTTCTTTTTTATTTTTCTTCACCATCCCTGTAAATAGTTTCATTTTTTTTCATTTGGAAGGTATTGTAAAACAAACTTAAGGTAGTTGGAGTTGGCCTTGGTGCATTATCACCTTTCTGATCACAAGGTTTTTTTCTTGCTGTTATGTGTTTACATATGTCCAAGTAACTGCATCAAGAGGCAGGTGATCTCACAATACTATAATAAGTGGTCATGTTTATTTGTAATTATCTAACTCAGCTGCTCCTGAGATGTCTTGGTAGGAGACATTGTTTGTCAACCATGGCCTTTATTTAAATAAAGAATTTGAAAACAAAATGTATTCACTTGTCATTTATTGAACAATAAAAAGGGTTTAGCATCCAAGGGGACTGGGACTCAAAAGCGATGATGTACTTATTTTTAACCGGAGTCACAGGGGATTATGAGGAGAACTACCCTTCCCCTATAATGTAGGCCTAATAAGAAATTTTTAGGTGCTACCTCTCATCCCATAATCCTCTTCACCCACTGTCAAAATAAATTAAGAATTTCACTGGCTTCTACAATGTATCAAATGTGGGTGGCATTACCATTGGGTCCTACCCAGGGGCGGACTGACAACTTATGGGGCCCCTGGGCAATAGGGGATCATGGGGCCCCTGTGACCTTGCCCAAACTCAAAAAAGCCTATTAAAAAGGTACCAGGGGCATCTCATGGGGCCCCCTACTAACCCTGGGCCCTCGGGCAGTGCCCGAGTTTCCAAATGGTCAGTCCGACCCTGGTTCTACCTCTTTCTCACCTCTGCCTGAATGCTTATTGGACCCTACAACTTACTGACCTCTTTTCAGAGAAACAAAAGAAGGACTGACTGTAAATGGCAGCCAGAAACTAAACTGGTAAAGGTTGTAAATTACCATTTTTTCTGCTATAAAAAGGAGATCACATGTTGATCAATAATCTGTGATGAACATCAATGTTCTGTATAAAAACCCATTCTAGGAAGCTGATCCATTTTTCACTAGTCAGGATCAATGCACACAAAAATTAGTCTTCAACTGATGTTCATGTTCCTTTGTGAGCAGGCAGTTAAAATGTCTGTATCTTTTAGCAAGCATCATTGGGATTAAAACACTAAAATATAAAAAAATCTCCAGTTCCTAAATAAATAATTTGAAGTGATGTGAATATTTTAGCTTAAATGTTTGTCTATTCAAAAAGTATAAGAACAGATAGAATAAAATATAATAACCAATTGGAATCACACTTGTTTCTTCATTGCTGTACAGCAATACAAAACCTGACTGGTAGCTATGTAATTGTAAAGTTTGAAAAATATTGTTACCTTTTGCAATTTTTGTTTTATTGAAAAAGCTCATGTATCAGACATAAAAATTAGGTAATTTAAATAATGCTGTTCAATAAATAGTCTTGAATTCATTTTACTGACTATAGTGAGCTGAAATCTGATATTCTTTCTAATAACCTTGCCTATTTTACTACATAAGTAAAAGCTTATTAGAGAAATGATTGAGTTGTGAAACAACAGAATGATGGATACTGATTCAGTTGTGTGCAATGAACTCATCAATGATAGAGAGAAGGCAGCACGTACAAGCAGTGTATATAGATCTTGGACCAGTGATTCTGCATTCTGATCATGACCTTGCATGCATATACATCGTATTCTGATTATAACTTATTTCTTCTTTAATTCTTTTAAACGTTTTCCTGAAAATACTACCTCAAATTATATAGGCTGTTTATTAGAACTAAATACTTGGATGCCAGCAATTTTACTTTTTGTTGCAGACAGATAGGTATAACATAACACTATTACCTTCAGAATAGTGGGATAAGGTTAATAGGCTTACACAGGATGCTCCAGCCCCAGATCCAAAAATGGTAACTCTTTTTGGGTCTCCACCAAAAGCTCCTATGTTTTCTTCAATCCATCGCAAAGCTTGTATTTGGTCAAGTAATCCATAGTTTCCCTTAGCTGCTTGATCCCCTGTGCTCAGAAACCCTGAAATAATAAAAAAATAGACTATTATTATACATATTTGATATTCCCTGTATAATACCAATTAGTGTACTCTTTTATTTGGTCTATTTAACAGCAGTTTAGAATTATGGTATTATTATTTCCAAATAAATCAACTATTTACTTATATTGTTTATAGGTAGAAACTCAGAGCAAAGTGCCCTTTGAATAGCCCAGATTTTACTACCTTCATCCTATGGGTTTAATTCACTAAAGTAGTAGAGACTGTCCAGTTAAATGAATGTTTACTTTAAAAATCTTTCAGTAATTGACAGTGGGCTTGGTGTCCTGATACAGTCTAAATGAAATGAATCTAAATGTGCGGCTTGGAATCATGATTAGGCCTTAAAGTGAAAATATTTTGTATTTTACTTGTTTAAAGGACACCTGTACTTTTGTACAATAATCCTTTAAATGACTATCACTACCATCATGCCTTATTCTTACCTGTCTACAGTTTTATTCATTCCCATGGACATTTAACCTATTGATACATGTCCTTTCTTTTGGAAAGAATGGAATTTGTTCACACATTTGCAGAACACTTTGGGAGCAAAAAGAGGGTTTCAGGCAGGTATAAGCCCTTAGCTGGGAAGGAAGGAGGATAACATTTCAAGTATAGACTTTTGTTATCATTTACTGTACCTGTTTAGTTTATTTTCATTATTATTGTAGTGTTAGTAAAAGTATAAGTTCACCTTTTTTAGAAAAAATTATAAATGTGCAGATTTTTGCAGAAAAAGTGTATTTATTATTTTTTCCTGCAGAAGCCTGGAAAACATTGCACCCATGATTAGTGCATCAGGGATACAATGTCAGGCCTCTGAATAAACTATTAGGGCACTTATCAGCACCCTCAGAGTTCATTCAGAACTACAAGCCATCTGCTGTGGTGGCTGAGGATACTTGTAGTTCATTAACTCACAGGAAACTGAATGAATGATGCAGCCATGTGGGTGGAGCCACACACCTGCTTTCACTATTCAAAAACAGCATGGCCATGTGGAGTTCCACCCACTTGGCCACATATTTCATTCAGAAGATTCTCCTGCCCTCTGTCACACAGAGGTGGGGAACGGGGGAGAAAGGCAGCTGGAGCTGGAACATGTTACCACTAAGCATGGAACCTCTAAGCAACTTATTCACTCCCTTGTCATATCACGCCTCGACTATTGGAACTCCCTCCTCATTGGCCTACCTCATCGCAGGCTATCCCTTCTTCAGTCTATCATGAACGCTGCTGCCAGACTCATCCACCTCACTAACCGCTCTGTATCTGCCACCTCTCTCTGCCAATCCCTCCACTGGCTCCCAGTTGCCCAACGGATAAACTTCAAAACACTAACTATGACATAAAAAGCCATCCACAACACTGCCCCAATTTACATATCCAATCTAATCTCTAAATATCACCCAAACCGTACACTCCGCTCCTTGCAAGACCTCCTACTCTCTAGCTCCCTTATCAAGACTTCTCCAGGGCGTCACCCATCCTCTGGAACTCCCTGCCCCAATCTATCAGACTATCACCTACTCTACTTACCTTTAGGCGACCATTGAAAACCTATCTCTTCAGGGAAGCCTATCCTGCCCTCTGCTAATACTGGAATCCTCTACTCTTCCAACCACTCCATCCCCCACAGTTTTACCTATTGTACCACTCACCCCTCCCTCCTAGATTGTAAGTTCCAAGGAGCAGGGTCCTCAATTCCCTCTTGTATTGAACTGTATTGTTACTGTACTGTCTCCCACCATAATGTAAAGCGCTAAGCAAACCGTTGGTGCTATATAAATCCTGTATAATAATAATAATACTACTAATTCCTTTCCAAACACAGGTGGAACATGTAAACTGTTCCAAAAAGTGAATGTATTTAAAGTCATGCTCAAGTGGTTTTTACATTTTTACTTTACTGTATTTTTACTGTATTTGTGTTATAGTATTAAATATAAATATTTGTTGATTAGTCACTAAAATAGCTCAATGCAAATCATGTGCCTCTCTAAGGGTTCACATCTGATGAAGGGGTCCTGCGAGACTCCGAAATGTTATCTTGCTGTAACTATGTGATCGTTCATTAAAACATTTGGACCCATATTGGTGATCCTCGGTGTGCTGGTGACATTCTCCCTTGCTGATTCTGTTCGGTTCCAGCCGACGGTCACTGCAGCACCCACTTATACACACAGCCATTTTTAATGCAGGAACATGTGCGTTTGGATTGTACACTTGCTCTCTTAGGGTTCTTTCACACTGATTTGCTGAAAAATGACAGCAGAAATGCATATGCATGCATATGCCACTTTTTTACTGTGTTTTCAGTGCATTTTTTACATGACATGTGACTCAAAAACCACGGCAAAAACCAACGCGAGTGTGTTTTTGATGTGTTTTTGCCAAATTTCCATTGATTTAAATGTAGAGGTGTGTTTTTGGTGCAGTTTTTTTACTGCACCAAACCTGCACCAAAAATGCAGCAAGCAGGACTTTTAAAAACCCACCTCGGATCAGTGTGAGGAATTCCATAGGAATCCATGGTCACTCATGTTTCTCCACATTTTGAATGCAAAAATGGATTAAAAACTGATCTGTGTGAAAAGCAGCATTAACAACTGTTAAAATAAGTCATCAGCCTGGGCAAAAATGATGAGGACACAAGGTACAAGGTAGGCACTCCAATCCTTAATGTCCAATTCCCTACCATTCATTCCACTTTGAAACCTGGCCAAAAACGCACTTGTCAAAATTATTGTTGATATAATAAATTACAACTCTAATTTACATAAATGGTACTCTAGAGGTGCTTGTACATTATCTGATTTATACAGAAACAGCTCTTTAAAAAAGTGCAATGGAAAGGATGATAGCCTTGAAAAGTAATTCCTTGGCCCTTCTGCACTGCCAAATTTTGGGTCTGTCTAGATCTCAGCAGAAATTGGCATCCTACCTATTTATTTCAGCCAAACCTGCCATAGCTCAAGCTTAGAAAACCCCTTCGGTTGTCTTCCAAGGGGTGAAGATCCAGATGAATGATATGTTGATCAATGAACAGATGTCTAGCATTCCTCATGATTCTCATCCGAGATCCCTTAAGGTTTGGGAACCTTGGATACGATATTCCTTGCCATTCCTATCCCCTACTAGTTATGGCCTCTTGTAGTTGCTGCCTGTGCTAGCCCTGGATCCGTGATTCTCCTAGTCTCCCTTTCCTCTATGTTTTTTTTCTGATTTCTTTTTTTTTGTCATTTTTATTTTCTTTTTCCTTTCTTCTAACCTTTTTTCTTTCCTCTTCTCTTTATGGTATTATGTTGGACTACTGCTGATAATATTTGGTTCGGCTTTTTGCCGTCCTCCCTTGCTGTCATTGGACATTTTGTTATTTGGCTAATACAAGTCAGCAGGATGTATCTGTTTCTGTGTTATTGTTATGCTCGGCCCCTGCGTGGGCGTATATTGAGCTTGTTGTGTTCCTAAAACAAAACTTTCTTAATAAAAATATTGAAACAGAAAAGTAGTTCCTATCACAAATTCATCAAACTTTGGCATAGGTGTTTAGTTCATCCCAAATGCATGATTTGACTGCACTTTTTTTCTTATCGAATGCCAAAGCAACAAAAACTAGTTATTGTTTGTGTTTATATTTTCACAAATTATGACTTTATCCTATTTTCCTCTCTTACCTTTTGTCAATTCCTGTCTCACTCTTGACCCCTTTCCCTCCTTCCCCTTTGTTTGCTAAAAAAAAGCATACATCATTGGAAGTGTAAAGCTGAGTAAAAGAGTGCAACTGCATGTGCAGAGTGCACAGTCTATTTGCCTTTAGTAAATCAACCTGGGACTTGGTTTTGTTTCCTGGATTTGTTTCTTTTTATAGTTTATCAAATGCAATATAGTAACATGTTTATTATGGCCTCCAGTTGAAGGATAACACAAACTACTGAAGAAAAATCTACAAAAGATACAAATAACCATTAGTTGATTCTATAACCCAACAATATTTAATTATTTAACATTTCTAAATAAAAGCTTTATATTTTATTTAGCTAGAAACTAATTCTTTGAGCAGTTGAACAAACAGTGCCACAATGTGACCTTTGTCATGCTATGTCTAACAAAGAAGAAATTTTTATAGCTATATAATTAACAGTGTGAACAACTACTGAGAGAAAGAAGTTTAAAAAATTTGTTTTTTTATATGTTCTTGTAATTTATTTTATAACTATCAACTAGTATTTATGTTATCGTTGTTAAAATTTTAGACTAAAAATAATTGAATTATATGCTAATAAATGAAAAAGGTGGTCATGCTTGAAGAACTATGAATTAACATCTTGCAAACAATGAAGAATCACAAACCACTCTTTGGTCATAGATCATGCAGGTAAAAACATAAAATAATAGCTAGGATAAGCATCCTCCATTCTAAGCACAATAAAGCAATTAATGTTTTCTCTTTCAGGTTACAGTATAAGCACAAACATGGCATAGTATTACGGTGTGCATTTATTGCACTTTTTATGATTTTTTTTTTTTTGCTGACAGAGCAGCTAAAAATATTTGAGCTCCTTCTTTTTTATTTCCTATTTGGTTCATGCTGACATTCTATCTACAGAACACTATGTATTTTTAGAGTTTCATAACCTACATTATTCAAAGCAATAGAACGTTTGAAAAAAGATGCAAGTAATATGGTAATGCAGGACATCTACTACCGTGTTTTTTTTAGACATTTGGAAAAAGTAGCCACTGTGTTTGCACAGCTTTAACAAATCATAGTTCACATTTTTCTCCAGTCATAATGGAAATATTTTGAGAACTGCAGTGTTGGCAGTATAAGTTATACAATGGAAAATAAACGGGAAGCACTCAAAATATTAGTATTTCTTATAGCATTACTAACATCACAACAGTAAATCAGTCTGTATATGCAGCAAAGCATGCTTGTTATACTCACCGTTGAAGCTAAGGAGTTAATCCTCTGCATTGTGTAAAAAGGCTGTTTGATACTGTCTTCTCTGATCCTCCCCTTTTTCCACAGTCCCCAATCCATCTGCTGATAGTACAGAGCCCTAGCAGATATTTCCCACTTGCTCAGTTTGTCATGTATTGCTAGAGAGGTTTTGTTTTCATTGGGAGAGTGCATGTGATCAGCACTTTCCAAACAGAGGGTCAGGGGTCATGCAGCCTCATAGGACAGTCACAGGAGAATGAAAACTCCTACCAGCTGTAACCAGTTCTTGGACACTGATAGAGGTCACAAAGCTACTATATACTGCTGATGAGAAAAGGTATTAAGCAGTTTATATTTACTAAAGTAATGCATTTCCATGTTCTGTGTACGGAGTGAGACCAGATATAGTGAATGCAGGGTCATGGGTTTAGTAATGCTTTAGGGCTCATGTACACTGTAGCTGATAAACTCATGTTCATGAGCTGTTCAGCGTATTTTTCAGCAGCCCCTGAACTCTCCCTAATGTTTTCCTATGTGTTCATGTACACATCTTCGTTTACAGGCATTTGAGTTTACAGACTTTTTTTGAACGCAGAAAACTTGCGTTCAGCAGTCTATTTTATCAGCGTTTCAAATGCAAAATGCTTGTAAACGTGGCTAAACGCGGCAAATCACGTTTATAAGCGTTTGAAATTTTTTTTTAACTCTTCCAGTTCAGGATGCTGTCCAGAGCCTTTTTTCATCATGAAAAATGCATGCAAAGCGTTTTCAAGGTACTCAGATGGACAAAACACTGAACACAGGATGGACAAAACACTGACCAAGTTTGTCACACATTGTAATGACCAATTCACACCTCAGACCTTTCCCACTCTTGGAAACAAAAGATATGTTAATGACCATTCACACCTCAAATTTCTCATGAAGACTTTCTGTCAGGTGACCTTAATGACTCACTCCACCAGACACCTTTCCCACCCTTGGAAACAAAAGAAATGTTAATGAGAAACTCCCACCTAAGCTAATCTCAACACATACTGCTGTGTCTGCTTCTACTATCTGTATTTCTCTGAAACAGTCTGAAATATTAATAATTTAAAACTTTTCAGTGCATTCTGGGAATTTGGGAGGTTCTCCTGTGCTTATATTTAACCACTAGCCTAGAGGGCACTTATACCCCCTTCCTGCCCAGGCCAATTTCCAGCTTTCAGCACTGTCACACTTTGAATGACAATTGCACGGTCATGCAAGATTGTACCCATATGAAATTTTTATAATTTTTTTTAGACAGATAGAGCTTTTTTTTGGTGGTATTTAATCACCTCTGGGGTTTTTCTTTTTTCTTAAACAAACCAACAACCACTGAAAATTTAAAAAAAAAAAATTTTTCTTAGTTTTTGTTATACAATTTTGTAAATAAGTGATTTTTCTCCTTCACTGATGTGCGCTAATGAGGCTGCAGTGATGGGCACTGATAGGCTGCACTGATTGGCATTGATAGGTGGCACTGACTGGCACTGATGGGTGACATTGAAAGGCAGCTCAGATGGGCACTGATATGTGGCATTGATGTGCACTGGTATGCACTGATATGTGGCATTGATGTGGCACTGATGGGCACTGGCACATGGCACTGATGGGCACTGGCACGTGGCACTGATGAGCACTGACAGGTGGCACTTCTGGGGCCACACTGATCATCAGCGCACACTGACCATCAGTGCCCTGATGATCAGTGTACATGTCCCCTCCATGGAAAGCCGATTACCGCCATTTCCGTGTTTGCATGTGATCAGCTGTGATTGGACACAGCTGATCACATGACTGAGCCGACATCTTTGGCTCTTTCTGTGATCCGCTGTGCCTGAGGGACACAGCGGACCGGCGATCGCCATGCTGCGCGCTCCCTGAGCCGCGCATGCGCAGTGAGAATGGTAGGACGTCATATGACGTCCTATCAGAACGAGAGAACCACCTTGCGCCTGTCATTGTACTATAGAATGTACTATAAAAATATGGGTCCCCCAAAAATATACATCAGAAACTTCAGATTTGGCATGGGGTTTAAGGCAGCACCCCCATAAAAAACAGAAAAAGTGTAGGTCCCCCTTGAATCCATATCAAACCCCCTTAAGATAAGGTGTCTTCCCTATGTTGAGGATTTGTGGCCTGATATGGTTCAGGAGGGGGGCACACACTGTATGCTCAGATAAGGGTGTGGTGCGGGGTTTAGGGGAACCTCACACTTTTTTTTATTAAGGTCTTGCTTAATATGCATACCATATCTTAATAAGGAGAGGGTTTTGAAATGTAATTTTATTCTGAGCCCTCACGTGTTTCTTTTTGTGGGTGGGGGGGATTCCCCATTAACATTAACCCCCATCTAGGATATGGTTCTGCTGTAAAGGAAAGGAATTCCCAGCTACTTTCTTTACAAACAGAAAAAGCAGCTGGGAAAAGTAATTTACATTTTATTGTCAAATGTCATTTACAATCTAAATGATATTTGTTTCTTTGTAATTTACATTGTTGGATTGTTTACATCCTTCAGATGTGCCACTTCAGGTGTTGGTTTAAGGTAACCCTCAAGTATGTCAGTTAAAGGAATTTAGCATTTTGAATGTTGCCTTTTAAGCAATATTTTAAAAAACTGCTTCAGCTGAAAGGAAGTTCTCATCCCCCAGGACAATTCGCAACTACATTTGCCCTTTGTTTGATTTAGAGTGGTCCCCATGCTGTTTTTTACAACAAAAAATAATCCAATAGGGAAACAGCATTTAATGGCAAACAGTATTTTTAATTTCTTTGTCACTTTTGCTGTAGTTAAATAAAAACACAAAGGTGTAAAAACACCTTTCTGTGAAGGTTTGGTAAGCACATTTATTTAACTAAAGTATAATAATGTCCAAAGTAATAAAATGTAAAAAATAAAAAATAAATATATAATACCTAAACATGACAGAAAAACATATTTGTACCTACATTCCTTTAGTTTTCTTCTGTAATAATAAATAATAAAATATTTCCATCTTTCCAATCATCCCAAGACCTCCTGCTTTCTAGCTCCATTGTCACCTCCTCCCATGCTCACTCTCAGGACGTCTAGCCAATCTCTCCCACTCTATGGAACTCCTTACCCCAATCTGTCCAACTATCTTCTACTCTGTCCACTTTTAGACAATCCCATATTCTCTTCAGAGAAGCCTATCCTGCCTCCACCTAACAACCGTACTTTTATTTCCTCCATCAGCTCCTCCCCCCACAGTTATAACCTTTTGTATCTCTTGACCATCCCCTTTAGATTGTAAACTCTAATGAGCAGGGCCCTCTGATTTGATTCTGAATTGTATTGTAACTGTACTGTGCATGCTGTAAAGCACTGTGCAAACTGTTGGTGCTATATAAATGTATAATAATAATTATAATTTGCACCCTTAGGCTCCATGTACACTGCAGCTGATAAACTCACATTTAGGAGCTTTTCTGCATATTTTTCAGCAGCCCCTGAACTCTCCCTAATGTTTTCCTAGGTGTCTATGTACACTATGTCATTTACAGTCGTTTACAGGCAGTTGAGTTTAGTCTTTTTTTAATGCACCAAACTTGCGTTCAGGAGTAGATTTTATCAGCGTTTCAAACGCCAAACACTTGTAGACGCGGCTAACCGTGTTTATAAGCATTTACGCTTTGAAAGGTTTTTTAACTCTTCCATTTCCAGATGCTGTCCAGAGCCTTTTTTCATCATGTAAAATGCATGCAAAGCGTTTTCCTGGTACTCAAATAGACCTAGTACACCACATACTTTGAGGTTTTGCATGAAAAAAAATATATTAGACACTGCTGCAATAATTTCTGCACAGAAATGAGCTGGAACACATCCAAGCACTACAGAAAAAAACAAAAAACAGACAGCTAATCTCAACAGATACTGCTCTCTCTGCTTCTGCTCTCTCTATTTCTCTCAAAATGTCTGAAAAAGTAAATTTTTTACTATTTTTCAGTGCATTCTGGGCATTTTTGAAGGTCTCCTGAGGTTATCTTTAAAAAACGCTTCTAAGCGCAAATGCTCATAAATGCACATAAACGCGGTATGCAAATGAGGCTATACAGACATTTTTTTAACCTACATTTTCCAGCAGTCAGTTTCCATCATTCACAAGTTTTTTCCAAACATCTCATGTACATGGAGCCTTAGTAATTTCAGAACGTCAGTTTGGGAAACATTAAGGCTGGGTTCACACATATGCACTGTGGTATATTGCATATGGTTTGCACAGGAACTGCACCGCATTCCTGTGAAAACCACATGCAAATTGTGTGCAGTGTGATTAGAGCCACATATTTTGTGTGGCTCCAATTGCACCGCATCCGCACCAAAAAGATGCAGGACTTTTTTTTTGGTCCTCACTAGAATCGGATCACATGGGTATTTATACCCATGCAATTTTATTCTGCACATCGCACTGCATTTTGCAGAATGATTTCGGGGTGTTGTTAACTTAATGTACACACCCACAGCGGTTTGCATGAATGGGGTGTGATTCTGATGCGGTGCAGAATTCACACAGAAAATGCTGCGAATTGCGCACCGCATCAGTGTGAACCAAGGCTTAAGCAGCGGAGAATTCAGTGGTCTAGCAACAAAGCTTTTAGCTCTGCAGCCCAACTTTAACCTTGACTAATTGCAGCTTGCATATTTCCCTCTCACTCTTTCAACAGGATCATCACTGTTATCAGTTAAAAAATGTGATTTAGTTTAAGGACCCTTTCACACTTACAAGTGCAGATGGAGCTGTACTTTTAGACAATTTGTTGCAGAATTATAGAGTTGCCTAAGTGATATCCTCCTAACTTCCCAGCTAAGGCCTTATACCTGTCTGAACCCCTTTTGTTTGGTCCCAAAGTGTTCTGCAAATCTGTGAATAAATTCCATTCTTTCCAAAAGAAAGGACATGTATCATTAGGTTAAATGCCCATTGGAATGAATGAAATTGTAGAAAGGTAAGGATAAGACATGAAGATAGTGGTAGCCATTTAAATAATTATTGTACAAAAGTACAGTGGTCCTTTAAACAAAGTAAAATACAAAATATTTTAACTTTACGGCCAAATCATGATATACTAAGTCCAAGCCACACGTTTAGGTACATTACTCTGACTTTGAAAGACAGTATCAGGACTCCAAGCCCACTGTCGTTTACTAAATCTGAAAGATTTTCAAGTAAACATTCCCTTAATTGGACAGTCTCTACTACTTTAGTGAATTAAAGCTGTAGGATGAAGATAGTAAAATCTGGGCTATTCAAAGGGCACTTTGCTCTGAGTTTCTACCTATATATAATGTAATTAAATTGTTGATTTGGGACTGGGTGATTGACAGCTGAGGCCCCGAATGGCAGCGAGGGTAGGGCCCCCTAGCAGAAACTGCAAAATCATGTATATATACGTGATTCTGCGATCCCATGCCGCCCCGTAGCAATATTTCTGCTATAGGGCAGTGCGGAAATAGCTAAACATTCTTTCCACCGACTTCTGTAATGCTTACGGTCAGTATAAAATCATATGCTGCTGTGATTGTACTGTGAAGTTTCATTGCAGCACTGTATGATTATTGCAACATGTGGTCATCTGTAACTTCTTTCTCAGAAAATAGGTGCAGGAACCAAACCACGACCCCCCAAAATCCACCCCCTCCAAACTGCAGAAAATAGTGGGTGTGGTCAAATTTCCCTAACAGTGGGAGGGTCATAAATAGGGCATTAAATACCAAAAGAGCATTGCGTAAACAGTGTAGAGTTTTTGGGGGGTTACACATAGAATGCAGTTCAGAAATACACACTAAACATAGTTTGACGTTCTTCCACAGCTGCTTACCTCTGCATCACCCATCAACATCTCACTTTAACCCCTTTTCAGGTCTGACCTCTGCATGCAACCCCCCTCCACTGCCCCCATCTCCCCCCTCCACCATTTTCAACATGTCTTACTTTTGTTGCTGTATTAAGCTTAGGAATCCAACTCTAGTACTTCCACACTCACTGTATGTGACTCCACCTCTCTCACTCGCAGAGAGATCATCCAGTGGGGGTATCAGCATCCGCACTGCATCCCGGGCACCTTCATCTCCCTTGTCCTATCCTGCACTTAGTGGGAGCCTCTCAGGAGATCAGATGTGTGGGAGCCATTGGGAGACATGCTGTCACTTGTAAACACAGAAGCTGGACTTCTGTGTTTACAAGTGATAGTGGTGAGCAAGGAGCAGCGGACCTGAGTTCTACCAAGTTCCAGCTGAAAAAAGCCCTGTCTATAACTCACAAAAGGTTAACCAAAGGAAAGCTTGTACACTGATCTCTAATACCTACAACCAAATAAATGTGATTTTGGGTGCATGGATTGAGGAACTAGGCATTAGGTACTAAAAAATCTAGGAACAGTTAATGTGATATTATAAAAGGATGTCCTCCTGCGCTCCACAGAGTACCTAATGCTAATGCTAGCTGCTAACACCTATACCACAGGACAATGAAATATATAACAAAATTGGACGAAGCGCTCAGCATGAAAATAAATCTACACTAAAATACCCCTTAAAATAGTAAATAATCAATAAAAAAAAATACAATATATAAGGCCAAACTAATATTGTGAAAAAGCAATATTCAAAGTGACTAAGTGCTCATATATAATGACCAAAATAAATGGAATATCATAAATGTGAAGGACAAGCTCCTGATCTGCCATCCAATGGCAAACCAGATAGGTGAAAAATGATAAGTAATATCACTCAAGGCAATTCAAAGTGACAAGTGCTCAAATACATATATAGATAAATACTATATCATAAATACATACATGTGAGAAAACAAACTCCTGGTCTGCCCCCCAGTGGCTAACCAGATAAATAATAAGTGATACCACTCCAAACAATTCAAAGTGGCAAGTGCTCAAATATATATTTAATATATATATATATATATATATATATATATATATATATATATATATAAAAAATTGAGTAATATCCCTCTAGAGAATTCAAAGTGACATGTGCTCAAATATATATATATAGAAAATGTATATACAAAATATAAATAAATAAATAAAACAATAATAGTCCACAATGATGTGACAATCATTTGTGCTCAAATCAACACACAGTGCTTAAGAAAATTCATTCCATGCTGAATGGGTGTTCCTGGTGACACTCTATCGTGACCTACCTGGAATGGCTAAAGTGCCTCCTCACCTCCTACATTCGACCCCTAAGGGCCACAAAGCTTTCTGGTATATTAATCCTGGGAGAGATCTCAACCTGGCTCCAATCACTTCACTGGATCCACCGACTCTATCAGGGTCCCCCTCGTGGGTAATTATTCTCTCAGACCACTCTCCTCGCAATATGGACTCAGGATTACGGGGCATGTATAAACAAAAAACAGACCTCCATAGTGCAACAACGCCAAAGATGGACACTCACATGCTTTCCAGTACACAATAGCAGTTTCCCATATGCTATGGGTGTACTAGGGGATAAGGTATACCAAGATGGCTTCAAACCGGAACCAGAAATACGTCACCGCTTGATACCGGAAATGCGTCTATTAAAGCTGTAAAAAACGGTGTTGTGCTATGGAGATCTGTTTTTCGTTTATACATGCCCTGTACACCTGAGTCCATATTGCGAGGAGAGTGGTCTGAGAGAATAATTACCCACGAGGGGGACCCTGATAGAGTCGGTGGATCCAGTGAAGTGATTGGAGCCAGGTTGAGATCTCTCCCAGGATCAGATTGTCACATCATTGTGGACTATTATTGTTTTATTTACTTATTTATATTTTGTATATACATTTTCTATATATATATTTGAGCACTTGTCACTTTGAATTCCCTAGAGGGATACCACTCAATTTTTTACATATATATATATATTTTAAATATATATTTGAGCACTTGCCACTTTGAATTGTTTGGAGTGGCATCACTTATTATTTATCTGGTTAGCCACTGGGGGGCAGACCAGGAGTTTGTTTTCTCACATGTATGTATTTATGATATATTTATCTATATATGTATTTGAGCACTTGTCACTTTGAATTGCCTTGAGTGATATTACTTATCATTTTTCACCTATCTGGTTTGCCACTGGGTGGCAGATCAGGAGCTTGTCCTTCACATTTATGATATTCCATTTATTTTGGTCATTATATATGAGCACTTTGTCACTTTGAATATTGCTTTTTTCACAATATCAGTTTGGCCTTATATATTGTATTCTTTATTATTAATTATTTACTATTTTAAGGGGTATTTTAGTGTAGATTTATTTTCATGCTGAGCGCTTCATCCAATTTTGTTATATAGTTAATGTGATATTAAACCCTTACTTTTTTAAGCACTTTTAGCTTACCAAGTAGACAGCTTCTACATCTTTTAATCATTGTATATGTCTCAGTTTAGGCTGGTGCCATGATTACTGTCTCAAGTTTTCTTTTTCAAGGTGGTTCCTCTTTATTGCAGTATATCATGGAGTCACCTTTGCACACAGGGATCAGAGTTGTGTTTCCTTACACTGTGTGCATTAATAGAAACACACAGACCCCTAGCCTGGGGTGGCAAGTCACCTCCTGCTCCTCCCTCCTCCATTTTCTCCATTTTACAAGCTAACAGACTGGTTGTAGACTGGAATGTCCATTGTCTATATCCTGTAAAGGCCAGAAGTTCAGGGGAGCAGCACCGACAGAACAATACATTTGTAAACTGTAAGTGCTGGGATAAGAAGTTTATCAAATAATTTACTGGAGAGTGCTTAATTTATTTTGCTAAAAAAGAGTGAAGGTTTACCCTCTTCCCAACCACGCTATAGCAGAAAGACAGCTACAGTGCGATTGTCCAGTTCTGGAAGGGCGTCCATAGATGTCCTCCCAGAACGCGCCCCCCTGCGTGCCCCCAGTGGCACACATCCGGCACTGTCGGTGATTGCTGTGTCCTACGGACACAGCTGACCAAGTGATTAGGTAAAAGGCCAATCACAGCAGCCTTTTACCACGTGATCAGCTGTGTCCAATGACACAGCAGATCACAATGTAAATACAGTTGCTGGTTATCAGCAGCACTTTCCTCAAGCTGTCAGAGCATGAGGAAAGTACTGCCTATAACCGGCAAATGTGACAGGGGAGATCTGCACTGATATGCAGTGCACTGATTATCAATGACCTGATTATCAAGACCGCCCAGCAGTGCCCAGCAATGCCACTCAGCAATGCCCAACAGTGTCACCCAGCAGTGCCACCCATCAGTGCCCAGCAGTGCCTCCAGTCAGTGCCGCCCATCAGTGCCACCCATCACCGCTGCCTAACAGTGCCCATCAGTACCGCTCACCAGTGCACATCAGTGCTGCCTATCAGTGCTCATCAGTGCTGCATATCAGTGCATCATCAGTGCCTGATCATCAATGCCCACCATTTCCTGCTCATCAGCACCGCTTCATCAGTGCCCATCAGTGCTACCTCTCAGTGATGCCTCATCAGTGTCCATCAGTACTGCCTATAAGTGCAGCCTCATCAATGCACAGCAGTGAAGGATAGAAATTACCTGTTTGCAAAATTTTATAATAGAAATAAAGAAATTTTTTTTTTACAATTTTTTTTATTTTTTTGTTTATAGTGCAATAAATAAAAACCCCAGTGGCGAGCAAATACCACCAAAAGAAAGCTCTGTTTGTGTGGAAAAAAATGCTAAAAAATTCATATGGGTACAGTGTTGCATGACTGCGAAATTGTCATTCAAAGTGCAACAGCACTGACAGCTGAAAATTGCCCTGGGCAGCAAGGCAGTGGAAGTGCCGGTAGGTAAGTGGTTAATACAAATTTAATAATTTATAAAAATAAAAAGACATTACACATTGACAAAGTCCTTTATTAAAAAAAAGTCTCACTGTGTAAATTAATCTTGAATAACATCGGCAGCAATTCTTGTCATTCATGAGGAATGATGCCTGCTAAAACAAAATTCGGTGACTGCCGTCAGGATACGCTCCCAATGAACTTGTGCCACACATTATTTCTTTGCTAGTTCTGTGCAAAAAATGAAGCAGTGTCTTATGGTGTATTTCCACAAATTGTATTTCCTTATTTTTATGTGCTCAGAAACATAATATTAGCATTATACTGTATACAGTAAAGCTGCCTATGGTTTTATCTTAACAATATTGCAATATGTTTACATAATGTTTCTACAAATAGCATTTTTGAAATGAAGCATTCTTTACAATTAGATACATTAAAAAGAATGAAAAGGACAATGCAATTACTTAAGTAAGTGGATTTGTGGTAATAAAAATGTTATGCCATTAATGTCTTCTGATACATAAGAATACCTAATTATTTATGTTAGTTTTTGCATTTTAAAGTCAGGCAGTAGCATACTTTGTAAATTACTCTTTTCATTAAATTTCAGCCATACTTGCTGACTACAGATTAAATGCTATAACCTTTCAAAATCCAGGATGATTAATACACAAAGAAATAAATACAGTTTTTAATTAGTGGAAAAATCATAATGGAGCCGATTCATTTAAACTAACAAAAAGGGAACAAAAGTAAAGTTGTTTGCCTTGGTGACCATTTAGAATTGTTTAAAGTTTCCAGAAAATATCAGTTGATACAGCTTGGCTAGTACTGGCAACAACTCTACTTCAATTCTCATTTTTCCAGTTTGATCAGATCAGCCCCACTGATTTTATTTTATTTGCTTAACCACTTCAAGTCCGGACACTTTCACCCCTTTCCTGTCCAGGCCAATTTGCGCAGTCATGCAACACTGTACCCATATGAATTTTTTTAGCATTTTTTTTGAGACAGATACAATGTTATTTTGGTGGTATTTATTCACCACTGGGATTTCTATTTTTTTGCTATATAAATGAAAAAAAAAGTGTTTTTCTTATACAATTTTGCGAATTAATAATCTTTCTTCATAAATCTTGGCCAAAATGTATTCAGCTTTTTAGTAAAAAAAAATAACCCAAATTAGTTTATAACCAAAAATTATAATTTTTCAAAAACATTTTTTTTATTTTTATATTATTATTTATGTTTTGTTTTTATTTACCTACAGTCACCCTAGCAGTACAGTGTCACCATAATGACACTGTACTACTTGTGGGGGGTGATGAAGATTTATTTTTCTTTTTTTACACTGATTGCTTTTATACCCATAAAGGCTGTAAAAGCAATCATTTCTCCTTCTCTCTTGCTGCATTCTTGCATCCATTGAGAAATAATGTGCGAGCTGTGATTGGTCACAGCTTGTCACATGGTACAAGGCTGTTGCGAATAGTCTTGTACCATGTGACCTCTGTGATCATTCACAGATTTCACAAGTAGTTAGCAATGATGTCAGGAAGTGACATCTTGTTTACTACTATTCATGTGATCACTGATTGGCCAGACACAGTGGGCACCGGATCGTAGTGCCGCACACTCCCGGGGAGTGCGCACAGGCAGTGAATGCGAGGGCCGTTTATAAACGACCACCCGCTTCGGCACTGCTCCCGATGGTTGTTTCTGTACATGGGCATATGGGAAGTGGTTAAAGTTTATTATTTTTTTATTTTTGGATGGAGTGGAGAGGCAATAGAACACCTTTCAGATTTTTACTGATATATGGGGCCATTAGGGAGATTCAACCTCTCTATGTGTAATTATCACCAAAAGTCAAAGAAAATTCCAAATTTGGGTTGTTCCCCAGAACAGTAATAGGAGTTAAATCTTCCAATAAGGACACTAATCCTAGTGATCCTGTTGATAACCAGGGATTTCGACATTTTGTAGCTATGTTCTCTCACTTTCAATGACAATGAGACAGGAAGTGAAAAGAAATCTCCCCACTGGCCCAGAGATGACAAAAATGAAGGGAGTATGAATGAAAAAAGAGTTTTTCCTTTAGTTCATCAAGTTCATCAAGTCTGAATTCCTTTTATCACAACGCTAAAGACATGTATTTAGGGGGGTTTTACATTTATAAAGAAAAAGAGGTAAAAACCTCTGTGTGTTGTAGGGTCCCCATGCTCATATTGCTGACAAAAAAACTGTTCCCAGTTTCTTAATAATCAATAAGCATGATGCAGCTTCATTCTAGAAACATGGTTTATGTAAAGATAGTTCACATTATGTTAAGCTAAAAGAAATGGCAAAACATCTCTAATCATTAAAGACGCTGCCAGGATGAGCCCCCAATCATGTGACCACTGTGAGAGCCAATCTCTGTGATCGAGAAGTCTGTCCCACCTCCTGGCACCCAGTTAACCACTTTAAGACCGCCCGCCTGCAACGTACTGCAGGCGGACAGCAGCTACAGGTAAAGCGACACACCGTTACGTTGCTTTGCCTCTCCTTACACAAGGGGGCACAGTGCACCCCCCCCCACACTTCTGCTGACGGACACAATGGAATGAAGATCCTGGTAAATGGGAGCCGGTGATCATGTGATCATTATGAAATCCCATGATCACAATGCTAGCAAAGCTGTTATGAATCAATCTGATTCACAACAGCTTCGCTTCTCTTCCTGGTGAGCTTTGATTGGCCCACAGCTCTCATATGGTACATGGGGCCAATCACAGCACCCTATACCATGTGACCAGCTGGAGTCAATCACAGATCACTGTATTTTTGTACTCTCATGAACAGAACCCATTCATGACAGTTGAAAGCAAGCTCTGCATTGCAGAGCAATGATTTTCATTGTTTCTTGAATGCAAACTGTAAAAAAATACCTGATCACCCCCCCCCCCCCCTTCACCCAGAGTAGTACAATATTACTAGGCCAACATTTCACAACTCTGATAAAAGTATTTTATTACAAAAATAGTAAAATAATAATAATGTTGAAAAAATAAATAAAGAGAAAATACTGTGTTGAGAATTTTTTTTTTTTAGTTTTTTTTTTTTTTAAACTACTTGCCAGCAGCCCACCTACAATGTGACAGCTCTGAGCAAAGCAACATACCCTTACATTGCTTTCTATTTCCTTCACTGCTCCCCCTGTCAGTCCAGGGACAGAATTGAGAACACCACAGTAAGTGAAAGCACTACATTTTGCATACATTAGATTAGCACATTTACCCTTTGATCGCCCCTTTTAACCCTTTGATCACCCTGTCACCCACCCAATGCCATTAGTACAGTGCCAGTATATAGATTTTTTCACTGATCACTGTACTACTGCCAGTAGTGACACCAGATAGCATCTGGGTCTGTAAGCTCCCCTCCCAGCCAGGGTCAGCTAGCGTTAGATTGTCTGCACAATATCGCACTCATGCTATAGGTTGCTGATCACTACCATTACTAGTATATTGTTTGTACAGATGAATATATTCATCAAGAACAGAGCTATACTAGTGCCTCCTTAGTATAGTGCTCCCAAAAATGCAGTGTTAGCAGGATCAGCCCTGTTTGCTGCCAGCACTAGCATTTAGCCACTGTTTTTCACAGAATTGATTGTGCGCCAAAGCAATTTATATGCACAACATTACATGGCCGCCCATCACATGGAAACCTATCATGGTTTTGGAATTTAAAACTTTTTTGGGCCTAACCCTCAACATGGGCACTAAAAAAAGAATGAATTGCAGTCATATTGGTCCACAGACCTGATTTATCATATGCTTATATTCTCTACTGTTACACATATGCCAAGCAAGGACCAACAACATACTGGTACATCGCTGGACTTTGAGTGGTCATACTGGGATGATTCCAGCAGCTACAGGCGTCATTCTGGTATCTATTTTTTCAGTTGGGGTCATATAAAAGCAATCCTAGCAGCTAATTAGCTGCTGAATCATTTTACAAGCAGTGGGAAGAGACGTCCCCCCCTGTCACCTTCCATGGCTTTCTCGGACTCTCCCTTCCCACAGGGAATTCTGAGAATGCAGCCGGCAGTTCCACCGACTGACCATAGTTCTCTATGGTCTAAGAAACCATCTTAAAGTGGTTAGAAGAGTGGGTGGTATGTGGTATAAGCTTCTAATGTTGGCCCTGAAATGCCAGGATAGTAGAAGCACCCCCCCTCCATATGACCCTTAAAAATTTAATTTTTCTTTTCTTTGTTTTTCTTTTTCAAAACCCTGTGACAAAAATTAAATCTGCAAAATACTCACCATGCCTCTGATCAAATTCCTTTGGGATGACTACTTTTCAAAAAGAGGTCATTTGGGAAGGGGGGGGTGCTTTTACTATCCTGTCATTTTAGGGCCTCCAAAACTGTGATAGGTAGTGAGGAAGTGATATGAAGAAATATACAATATACTTGCACAGTGCATACAATCCACCACCCACTCCGACGGAAATATCCTGGACCTTGTCTTCTCCAACCGCTGCGCTCCCCACAACCTCACTAACACCCCCTTCCCTCTCTCTGACCACAACCTGATCACCTTCTCTATCTCCTCGTCCTCCAACGCCTACCCCTCCAAATGTCACACTACTACCAGCCGTAACCTCCGCAACCTTAACCCTGCCTCCCTCCACTCTGCAGCTGATCAACTCCACGACCGCATCCTCTCCCTGTCCTGCCCCGACTTGGCTTTGAACGCCTACAACAATGCGCTCTCAACAGCCCTTGACTCACTAGCGCCTTTAACCACACGCAACATCAGACCCCGACCGCTCCAGCCCTGGCAGACTGATCACACCAAAACCCTCAAACGACAAAGTCGTGCCCTGGAGCGACTATGGCGCAAAACCAAATCCCAACAAGCCTTCACCCGCTATAAATCTGCCTTCCGCACCTACACCTCCTCCCTCCATGCTGCCAAACAGGCCTACTTCTTGACCCTCATCAAGGCCCTCTCCTCCAATCCTCGCCGACTCTTCTCTGCCTTCAACTCTCTACTCTCTCCACCCCCACCTCCACCCAGCACCTCACTCACTGCCCTTGAGATTGCCAATCACTTCAAAAACAAGATTGACACAATTGACACAAGGACATTGCCGCAACTCACACACCCTCTCAACCCATCCCCTCTCACACAGCTACCCCCTTATCCCCCCTCCCCCTCGACATAACCCGCAGGGACTTCGTCGCTGCTCAAACTCTCTCCAACCCCCTTCACCCTCACTCAGCTACCCCCTCATCACCCCTCTCCCACGGCCCCACCACTGCTCTGACCTCCTCTTCCACCCCACCCTACATTCCTCATACTGAAGCTCCCCCCACACTCCGCACCTTTGACCTTACTACCATCGAGGAAGTCTCCAAGATCCTCTCTGATGCCCACCTCACCACCTGCCCCCTCGACCCTATCCCCTCACAACTCCTACGACCTTCCTCCTCCTCCATCCTACGCTCCCTCACCCACATCTTCAATCTCTCCCTCTCCTCAGGCACTTTCCCCTCCCCTCTGAAACATGCACACATCACCCCATACTTAAAAAGCCCTCCCTGGACCCCAATGACCCAAACAACCTCAGACCCATCTCCCTGCTCCCATTTACATCTAAACTCCTCGAGCGCCTAGTCTACACCCGCCTATGCTCTCACCTCAACGACAACAACCTCCTCGATCCCCTACAGTCCGGCTTCCGTCCCCTACACTCCACCGAAACTGCCTTACTCAAACTCTCCAACGACCTGCTAACCGCCAAAGCTAATGGCCACTATTCAGTGCTCCTACTCCTTGACCTCTCTGCGGCCTTCGACACAGTCGACCACCCCCTCCTCCTCAAAAAACTACACTCCCTCGGCCTCAGAGATTCTGCTCTCTCCTGGCTCTCATCCTACCTGTCACAACGCTCCTTCAGCGTTACCTATAATGCTACCACCTCCCCCTCACTCCCCCTCTCTGTTGGGGTCCCTCAAGGCTCTGTCCTCGGGCCCCTTCTCTTCTCCATCTATACCTCCTCCCTTGGCCAACTCATACACTCTCACGGCTTCAACTACCACCTCTATGCCGACGACACACAAATCTATCTCTCAACCCCCTACCTCACCCCCTTGGTCTCAGCCCGAATCACACACCTACTGAGCGACATATCAGACTGGATGTCGCTCCACTTCCTTAAATTGAACCTCTCCAAAACCGAGTTTCTTGTCTTCCCCCCAGCCCGGACACCACCCCCCATTGATTTCTCCATCACATCCAACAACGCTACCATCAAACCCGCCCTGCAGGCCGGAGTACTGGGTGTCATTCTGGACTCCAACCTATCCCTCCAGCCCCAAGTCCAATCTTTAACAAACTCGTGCAGACTCCACCTCCGCAACATCGCCAAAATCCGCACGTTCCTAACCCCAGAAACCACTAAACAGCTCATCCACTCCCTCATCATATCACGACTCGACTACTGCAACTCCCTCCTCACTGGCCTGCCTCGCCGCTGGCTATCCCCGCTTCAGTCAATCCTGAATACGGCTGCCAGACTCATTCACCTTTCCAACCGCTCTGTCTCCGCCACCCCCCTCTGCCAATCCCTCCACTGGCTTCCGATTGCGCAACGGATCAAATTCAAAATCCTAACGCTGACGTACAAAGCTGTCCACCATACTGCCCCGAACTACATCACTGACCTAATATCCAAGTACCGCCCAGCACGCACACTCCGCTCCTCACAAGACCTCCTTCTCTCTAGTTCCCTGGTCTCCTCCTCCCATGCCCGCCTCCAGGACTTCTCCAGGGTGTCACCCATCCTCTGGAACTCCCTGCCCCAACCCATCAGATTATCACCTACTCTCCTCTCCTTTAGGTGCACCCTGAAAACCCATCTCTTCAGGGAAGCCTACCCCACCCCCTGCTAACTTGCCGAACTCCTCCACTCTTCCTACCACTCCATCCCCCACAGCTATCTCCTCCTGTGCCACCACCCCCTCCCTCCTAGATTGTAAGCTCGAAAGAGCAGGGCCCTCGATCCCCTCATGTTTTGCATTGTATTGGTATTGTTCTGTCACATGTTCTGTCCCCCTTTGTAATGTACAGTGCTGAGCGAACTATTGGCGCTTTATAAATACTGTATAATAATAATAATAATAATATACCCTTTAAAAATCTTGAAGGTGGTCATTGGGTTTTGGGGGCCTGTATGTGCCTAGGCTGGCAAAAAGTCTCTCATACATGGTATCCCCATACTCGAGAGAAGTAGCAGAATGTATTTTGGGGTGTTATGACACATGTGCCCTTGGCAGGCATGAGCTATATATCATTTAAGTGACAACTTTGTGTTAAAGAAAATGTAAATTTCCATAAATTTGTGGCTAAAAATAAAATGTTCCATGGGCTTAAAATGCCGCTCAAATTCATTGGCATGTCCACTTTCCAAAAAGTGGTAATTTGGGGTGATTTTGTACTGCCCTGGCATTTTAGCACCTCAAAAAATATGATAGGCAGTAAAAAAATAAAATTTGCATAAATTCCAAAATATATACCATAGTTTGTAGACTCTATAGCTTTCACACAAACCAAGTAATATACACGTATTGAGATTTTTTATTTTACCAAAGACATGTAACAGAATACATTTGGCCTAAATTTATGACTAACTTTGAGTTTATTGGATATTTTTTGTAACTGAAAATAGAAAATATTGGTCGTTTTTTTAATTTACATTTATTTTTCATTTATATCAAAACAAAAAAAAACAGTGGTGACAAAATACCACCAAAAGAAAACTCTATTTGTGTGAAAAAAAGGACATAAATTTTGTTTGGGTGCAGTGTTCCATGACCGCATAATTACCAGTTGAAATTGCGCAGCGCAGAATAGCAAAAAATAGCTTGGTCATGAAGGGGGGTAAATCTTCCGGAGCTGATGTGGTTAAATATCCATTGGGTGAGGGCAGTAGGGGTTAAACTGTATTCAAAATAGGACTCTTATTTCTGATACAACAGCTAAATACCCATACCATTATCTTGATAGCAATCAACAAGTTTTAGATATGTTCTGATTTAAGATGAGAACATATCTCTGACACTTCAGCCCTTGCTAGCTCATAGTTAGGTTGCTCAGATAGCTCACGCTAGAACTTTGAAAGCAGTATTATTCCACTGTGGGTCAATTAACCATGGAATTAAGTAACATATTCTTTGACAAGCTAATGTTCCTGCAGAAGACTACATACACCAGTGCCTATACTGTGGAGAATTGGGTGTAGGTTCAGACTAATGACTCTGCAATGGTCAATTAGTCACTGTATTGTTGCAGAAATCCAAAAGCCTAAGTTGAGCATTCTCCTTTGCATTAACATATGTTAAATCCAATGTTTATCTTTTTTTTACAATATTTGGAGCTAACTGAAGATTTAAAAAGATCGAGCACTGAAAAATTGAACTGAAATTAGCTCCCAGAGAAGTTATCAAAAATGGGCACATTGGATTTAGGTGTTGGCAATTGGACAAAGGATGCAGTAGAGAATGATAATCATAGTTTGCCCTTTTTGGGGAATGGATACCCTGCCCAGGCTCTATAAACTCCAGGAGAACCTAGTGTACCAGTTCCTGCATATAAATAATTCTTTAAACCTGGCTGGTGAAGGTTACAAGTAGCTCAGCAGGGTATAGAGCCTACTCTAGGATTGATACTTTGCAACATGTTATTATAAGAGAAGCATGCATTTAGAGTAAAAGCAATGTTTCCTATTGTATACCTAAAACATGCCTCTGGGCACTTGGCTGTTTAACTTCTAACCCTAAAGGGTGTTTTATTTATTTCAAGGTACTGTGTGCCACTATCAATAAAACACCTAGACTAAAATATTCCTGTACAATAAAATATTTCATAAAGCAATACATTGTTATGGAAGGTATGCATCTACCAATCATTCCTATTTAGGCATACAGTAAATTGATTGAGATGTTCTGTATCAGAATACCAGTTGCAGTAGGAATTCTTTATAAGAAGTCAAAAACTATGATTGTAGTCTTAATTTCAGTCTTAATTTCTCATATACCTGTATGTAGGGATGAACAAATAATATGTGTATATTTGTACTTATTTACTATGTAAAATAGTTGGAAATAAAATAGAAAAAGATGTCTTTTTGCCAATAATGTATTTAGTGATTTAACTAGACAAGTGTAATGAGCCTCAGAAATCCAATTAAAATGTGATCATTAAGTACTTGTCATGCAGTTTGCACTGCACTACATTTCTTTAGGTGTTCATTTATAATTAGTTATTGATTTGTGCTCAAGCTAACCTATAGCAACATGTAAGAGGAATATTTTAACTGAAAAATGGAAGATACCAGTAGACCATAGAAAATGGCTCTTTAATATATAGAATATTTGTTTAGATAAATGTCCTACATTAATACTAAAGCTATTCATTAGTTTCCTGTATATTTTCCTCATGTTTCATGAGGTTTGGCTTTATCATTTCACAAGGATATTGGTGAACTGTTTGCCAATAAACTGTAATTGACGATAAAATGTATTTTTGTTTCTTTTTTCAATAATTGACAGAACAAATATAAACACAATTATTTTTATTTTAATTATAGCATATTCTGGAAATGTTTGTTATCAAGACAAATCGGAACAGAAAATTCAGTATGTGCTAGAAAGGTTGATGAGCCAGTGTCTGGTTTAATCCCAGATGATTGATATGGTCTCAACAATGCTTGCCATTACATTTGATTATCAATACTGAATTGTATGTCAGCACAAAATGCACTTACCCTGGGAATGCTGGAACATTATTATTAGAAAAACATTGGTAAGGTACATTGTTTAGGGCATCTTTTATTCTGCACTCTGCACTTTTAGAGATGGATTAAGGCAGAATGGGGCCCTAGGCAATTTAGCAGCTTTTCCTCCCATCAATTTAATTGCTATCAATAATGACTACAAAAGGCATACAGAAACAGCCTTATAAGAACTGTCTGTACTGGCTTGCCCCCCGTAGACAACAAGTACAGCATCTCTTGATCTTTCCTTGTGAAATAACAGGCAAGTTCACAGCTTTGACCAACTGTCCTATCCCCCTAGTTTACTGTGGGAGCATAAATATTGTAGCTGGGTTGGAAATCCACCAGGTTGGACATCCACCAGGTCCTGGTTCCCTGCTTAGCTTGCCTGTTGTATAATGTGGATTTGGTAATTGCATACAGTATATGATTATTTAAAGCTTAACCACTTGAACTCCAGAGGATTTACCCCCTTTTCTGACCAGGCCATTTTTTTGTGTTACGGCGCTGCATTATGTTAACTGACAATTGCGTGGTCATGCAACACTGCAACCAAATTAAAATTATGTCCTTTTTTTCCCATGAATTGAGCTTTCTTTTGGTGGTATTTGATTGCCTGTGCAGTTTTTATTTTTGCACTATAATAAAAAAAAGTCTGAGAAAAAAACAATATTTTTGACTTTTTGCTATTAAACATGTCCAGTAAAAAAATAAAAAAAAATCGAATTTCATCTTAAATTTAGGCCAAAATGTATTCTGCTACATGTCTTTGCTAGAAAAAAATCCCAATAAGTGTAAATTATTTGGTTTAGCACTTGCAAATGGGGGTATATATACTGGGATTTATTTTTTTCACTAGCAATGGCAGTGATCAGCAACTTATAGTAAGACTGCAGGACTGTGGTGGGCATTTTGACACTGGGGGAGAACTGTCTTGGTGTCAGTGACACCAATACAGTGATCAGTGCTAATAAAAAGCACTGACACGCTGTTTTACTAGGGGCTGTTAGTGCTTCACTGTAAGCACACTGCTTTGCATGGCTGTGCAGTGCACAGTCATGCAAAGCAGTGTGCACGAGCTGACGGAGGAGAACTGTTTTGTTTACTAACAGTTCTCCCCCCCCCATCAAAGATGCTCGGCAACTACCAGGTGCCGGTGAGTAATCACCAGCCGAGACCCAGTGATTGACAGCCACGGCCTCAAATAGACAGGCGGGTAGGGCGAGCGCCCCCTACCCAGAAATGCAAAATCAAGTATAAATACGTGATTTTGTACACCCGTGCCACCTTGTAGCGGTACTTCTGCTATAGGGTGGATGGGAAGCAGTTAAACAAATATTTTGAAACTGACTACACTCATTGGCATGTTTTTTAAATTTTGATTTTTTTTTGCACAATTTTTGTAACTCTGTATACACATAAACACCTTCCTCAATATCTTAACTCCCTAGATGATAGTAAGTTAAATAAAGCACCTGTGTCATATATCTCTCAGAAACATTGAAAATCAATTCCTGCACCTAAGGCATCAAGAGCTAATATTTCTGTTTAGATGTCTAATATGTTCACAAAGTCCCCTGTTAAACATAAATAATTACATAAATACAGTAAACACACATAATGTGCACTACACACATTGTAGCAATGCACACTAAGTGTTACATATACTGTAGTTACAAAATGTTTAAGGTTGAAAAAAGGTGCAAGTCCATTCAGTTCAGCCTATGTATGTATATGTGTGTATGATTTCTATGTTCTAACATTTCCTATAGCCCTGTATATTCTGCTTCCTCAAGGAGACTTCTAAAAGTTTTTTTTTAAGTTGTTGACACTCTCAGCTAGTGCCACTTTTTTAACTGCTCTAACAGTCAATAGCCCTTTCTGCAATCTAAGGTTAAACCTTCTTTCTTGTAACCTCTAGTCATGGCTGTTTAACCTCTTCAGGGACCTTACAGTAAACAGTTTATCACAGTTACTGGAGTCATCTTTGATATACAGTATTATAATCATATCCCCTCTTCTTCTTTTGAGGGAATAACTGTAATCAATGTAATGGATCCTCATAGATGAGTTCCTCCATTCCCCTATTAATTTTGTTGCCCTTTGCGGAACTCTTTCTAACTCAACAATATTCTTCCTGAGGATTGGAGACTAATACTGAACTGTAAATTCAAGTTGTGATGCACCAACACACTAAAGGACCATTCATACCAGCATGATCTATGTTGTGCATAATGCATGCACACTGGTGTTCATTGTGCACTGCTTTGCATTGCTACAATTGATTGCAGCCTAATTAAAAAATAATATAATAACCCCTTCCTTCGCACTCTTGGCACGTCTTTAACATCAGGAGGTGGGATAGACTTCCCAATCAAGTGATCACTTAAATAGAAAATGGAGAGCTGTCTGTGACAGATTAGTTGCTGTGCTAGGAGCATGAGGCACAGAAATGTAAGTCCCCATGGATGCATATATGTGACTTGTGGGTATTAATTTTCTCCCTCCCTGCTGAAGCACATATGCATTTTGTGGTTGGTAAAAGGTTATGTATATGGTAGAGGTTAAATTATATTCAATCAACTCATGGACAACCACCACATTTTAAGCTAAAGTTGCTTATTTACAGTTTTGCATGCATTAAATGTTCATTGTTTCACATTGAAAACAATTGAGTATTGTCAATGGTACTTTTTAAAATCTATTTTTACTATTATTTATTTTCAGGAAAAACATCTGGGGTGTACCCCCTTCTTCAAGTTCCAAGCAGTACTAATACACAATGTTTTAGCAGTATGCTAAGTAAGACCATCTCTGAGGGAAAAAGAAAAAATAATACAAACATACAAAGCAATAATAAAAATAATTAAACTCAGGTAATTCTTGAGATAAGAGAAAGAGTGGGCTATGGACAGGGAAGGGCAACAAGTCACATCAATCCCAGCATTAACAAGGCCCTGAAAACTCAAGGAGAAAAATTTTCTAAATACAAGGAGAAAACAAAAACATAGTAACCACATGCATGCCAGCACTAGATGGGATAAGAAAGATAATCAAAGATTTGAAACCCATCATAACAGATGATCAGCAGATAAAACACTAAAATAAATATTTCAACAACTCCAAATGCTAGCTTTCAGGCAACCAGCCTACCTCAGACATAAATGAATCAGAAGGACTCTTAACTCTAAATATGAAGTCACAAATACATTAATCAACTTGCAACAAAAAGCATGGTAAACTGTGCAGCCAAATCAATCCATTAAAAAGTGTCACACACACAAAAGAGATCTTCAGTATTACAGGATCAGACAGTAATGTTGTGTACCTCATCCAATGCAAAAAATGCAACCAAGGATCGTTTGTTAGCAAAACAGGACAGAAATTACAACCAAGAATCCATTTACACAGACACACTATTAAAGAGCACAAGGATGTGGATTTTTGCATGCCTGTGGGACATAATTTTTCCCAATTGGACCACACTCTGGAAGACATGAATGTTTTGTATTTTTAAAGGGAACTTCAAAACTACTCAGGAAAGGAAAGCTTTGGAACTAAAAATGATAATTCTATTTGACACAAAGGATAATGGGCTAAATGTGGGCCTCCATTTTCTAAATCACTATCCAACTATTTTGTGGCTCTCACCTCTGTGATTTTTCTCCCCTCCCAGTCCAAAACCCACCAATTTCTCTATCTCATTGACTATCAAAATTTAATTATCATTGCTGTGCTTGTATCTTTTATTTCTTGTATTTCCTTCAGAGATTGTCTAACTTTACTTTCTGCTCAAACTTTGTGTACTAGTACTGCTTAGGCCTTGAAAACACCCCAAAAGCTTGTCCTGAAAATTTGGATGTCAGTGAAAATTAAAAAAGTATTACGAACAGTACTTTATTTATTTATTTATTTAGTTTGCAAGTTCACTAATACAGCTACAATCACCTCAAGTACAGTTTTGCAAAAAGGCAAAATTTAACAATTAAATTATTTCTTATTTTCAACTCAATACAGTTCTATCTTTTAGCTTCAGTGGGAATCTGGTAAGTTATGATGTGTTTGTGTGCACTCATAATGATTATCTGTAAGTGTATTTTTATAGGTAATATCGTTTGTTAAACATTTGAGCTAACTATCATGGGGTGTACACAATCAACAGCACTATTTTTTTATTCTATCCGTCCTATGCTTTCAGAAAATGTATAATCATGGATGTAAACTGTTAGCAAAAAATGGTGAAACACTAAGAAAAAAAGAAAAATAGCAAAACTGGTCTAGCCACCTGAGGTTAAAAGTGGAGAGCAGACCTTTGCAGTGAAAGGGTTATTATTGGCCTTGAAAAACATTAGAAAAAAGCTAAATTTGCTGCCCATAGAGTTTAATAGGGTTTTGTGCTGTGTTCAGGGTTCACAGACTTCCCACTGGATTCACCAAACCTCCTTCAAACTGAAATTTGAACAGTTTGTGCAATCCTAATAATGATTGTTCTCTTATTCTGTTCTCATGCAGCATTCTCATAATAAGGCTGATTTATTAGGTAGTGAACAGGGTACCATTATGTTTTATTGCAGAGGAGGTCAAGATGACATCCTCTCAAAGGACATGAGAACACAATTTAAGGTTGATCCTTACTAGTGAATGGTGGGTCAAGACCTGTATACCATTGGCCAAGATCACATTTTGATGATCTGGTAAGCTTACAACAGCCATTAAGTAACAGTACAAGAGAAGTAGGCTTCCTTTGGGCTTCTTTGATGGAATGTTAATGTGTTATTAAGTTAATATCCTTTTATGACCTTGGGGTGAGTCCCTGGCCTCTTTGGATGCTCCTGTACCTTCCACTGCTAGGACATAATGGGCCTTAACAGTTGTGTAGGGCTTGTTGGACAGACCGCTATTGTACATATTATAATTATGTGATCTTACCTACAATGAAACTTCTACTGAACCAGTAGTAATAGATCATGAAAAGTGTAGATTCAAACTGACTCCATCTCACTCTGGAACCAGCATTAGTATGAGTTTTTAAGCATACAGTATATATATATATATATATATATATATATATATATAAAATAGCAGTTGTAAAGTGCTATGATAGCAGTACAGTGATCAAGGGGATGCTTAATGTATTGAGAAGTCTTGCTGTTGTAATATTCATGCTAAACACAAATACTGTATATCCCATGATTTTATATGGGTATTTTAACGATGATTAGCTATTTTAAAGGATTTATATCTCATTAAAAACAGTGCTCAGTATTAAAAAATAACATTAAAAAATCACCCCTAAATAAAACCATTCCTATTTGTAAAAATATCATGTTCATCTATTCATCTGTGCACAAAACAGCAAAATTATGCAAACATGCAAAAATCTGTGCAAATACAATACACAATATATACTGTATGTGCAATAACATCAATTGTTTAGTGCAATAATAGTGAAAAAACACTGTAATGCAAATTCCAAAATCCTTTTCTCTCCCAGAATGAAAACAAGCAGGTGTCCAAATCAAGCCCTTAGTAGTGCATCCATGTACCTTTGAAAACCACACTTACTCCTTTAAATGGTACAAAACTCTTCCATAACCAACAGGTGCAACCCAAATGAGATGTTATTTTTTATCTCGAGGTCCTAACATGCCATATATATATATTAACAAACCCTGAGGGAACATACATTATGTGGCAAAGAAAGGGGAAATCATAGTGCAGTGTCAACAGTGCGTTCCTAGCTGTAAGGGCTAAATTGCTTAACTACTTGCCTGGGCACTTATACCTCCTTCCTGCCCAGACCAATTTTCAGCTTTTCAGTGCAGTCTCACATTTTGAATTACAATTACTCAGTCATACAACACTCTACCCATATGAAATTTGTATTTAATCAGCATTTTTTATGCGCTGTAAATGAAAAACACTTTGAAAAAATGCATGTTTCTTTGTTTCTTTTATAACATTTTGCAAATAAGTAATTTTTCTTCTTACATTTTGGCCAGATTTTATACAGCTACATTGCTTTGGTAAAAAATAACCCAAATTAGTGTATATTATTTGGTTTGTGTGAATGTTTTACAGTCTACAAGCTATGGTACCAATCATTGAGAATTGATCACACCTGATCATACCTCATGTACTGATGGCCTATCTCATTTCCCGAGGTCCTAACATGCCATAACAGTACAAAAAAACCTAAATGACCCCTTTTTGGAAAATAGACATTCTAAGGTATTTAGTAAGAGGCATGGTGAGTTTTTTGAAGTTGTAATTTTTTCCCACAATTCTTCAAAAATAGAATTTTTGTTTTTTCACAAATTGTCATATTAACAAGTTATTTCTCTCACTGCATAGGCATACTTGCAACTACACCCCAAAACACATTCTGATACTCCTTCTGAGTATGGGGATACCACACATGTAAGACTTTTTTGTTTTTTCACAAATTGTCATATTAACAAGTTATTTCTCTCACTGCATAGGCATACTTGCAACTACACCCCAAAACACATTCTGATACTCCTTCTGAGTATGGGGATACCACACATGTAAGACTTTTTAACAGCCTAGTCACATACAAAGTCCTGACATCCAAGTAGCACCTCCACGCATTCGAGGGACATAATGTACACTTCTAATCTCCTGACTACCTATCACATTTTTGAAGGTCCTGGAGCACCAGAAAAATGGAAACACCCACAAAATTACCCCATTTTGGAATGCAAACACCCCAACGTATATTCTCTGAAGAATGGTGAGTCTTTTGAACATGCCATTTTTTTCCACATGGTTTTGGAAAATGTGGAAAGAAAAATTATCATTTATTTTGTTTTACACAAATGTGTCCATTTATAAGATATTTCTAACACATAGCATTTACATACCTAGAATTATACCCCAAAACACATTCTGTTACTCTGCCTGAGTATGGAGATACCACATGTGTGAGACTTTTCCACAGCCTGGCCACATACAAAGGCACAACATCCAAGTAGCACCTTCAGGAGTTCTAGGGGCATAAATTATACATTTAATTTCCAGACTACCTATTACAATTTTGAAGGCCCTGGAGCACCAGGACAGTGGAATTACCCACAAAATGCCCCAATTTTGGAAAGAAAACACCCTAACACATATTTTATGAGGCCTAATGAGTCTTTTGAACTTTTAATTTTTTTGTCACAAGTTTTGGGAAAATGTGGGAAGAAAATGTAAATGTATTTTTTAACACAAGTTTGTCAATCTGTAAGCTATTTCTAACAAACAGAATGGATATACTAAGAATTACACCCCAAAATACATTCTGAACTCATATTTATGGGGATACCACATGTGTAAGACCTTTTCAAGGCCTGAGCAGATTATGTACCCACCATTGCAACCAGCGTAACACAAAAATCAACACACTTTATAGAAAACAATGTGAACAAAAGATTACCTGTGGTTTGAGGAGAGCATTGTCCAGGAAGCAGGCTGAGACATGGTCAGCAACAACCAAAGGAATCATCCTGGCAGCAGGAGGCAGCAGGCAGGAATATGCTCCATAAACATACCAGAATAAGTACAGGCAGCAGGCTGACATCCAGGCAGCAGGAAGGAACATGGTCCATAAAAAGTCCTGGGTCAGTACAGGCAGCAGGCAGAGATATGGTAATCACAGCCAAAGTATTTGTCCAGGCAGCAGACAGGAACATGGCCCATAAAAGGTCAGTACAGAGAGTAGGCAGAAATATGATCAGAACAACCAAAATATTGGTCCAGACAGCAGGCAGGATCATCAGGCTTAAGGCCTTGGCCAGGTAAGACCTGGCATTGGATAAAGGCTTTGTCCCACCCAATTTCTTAGAAGCCTCCAGACTAACAAACCCTGTTGTGGTAATTACAATATCTGGAGAAAACCAAAAACTGGTTTCCTCTACTCAGAACTCTACTATGGAGTCCCTCACATATGTGAGACCCCTTCGTTATCTTAAATACCCCTACTACAGTAACAGGGCAAAAGCTCAATCCAAGCGGCAGGCAAAAATACATGGTCGATTAACAGGCCGAGATCAGTGCAGGTAGAAGGCAGTAATGTAGCTGATAAACAATCCAGAGGGCAGGCAGAAGCATAGTCGATAAACAGGCAAGGGTCAGTTAAGGTGGAGACAGAAATGTGGTGGTCATACAATGCTAATGGCAGGCAGAGGCAAAGTTGACAAACAGGTCAGGGTCAAGTGAAAGGCAGTGGCATGGTTGAGGCAGCAGGCAAATGATCAGCACATATATTGAAAAAGGGGAAATGGCAGGCTGTTAGAAATATGGGCTAATATTTTAGTAACATGTGAAAATGTCAGAAGCAGTCTCCGATGCATAGGCCCGTGTGGGAGAGACACTGGGAACAATGAAAACTGGTGTCTCTTCTAACTCCCCCTCTGCTGCACACCTGATATCTTATTTGGTATCTTCAGCCTGCTTCTGCTGGTGAAATGCTCTCAGGGAAATGGTGCTCATGAAGTCTGCTCACAGAATCAGAGTGAATGTTTTCTGAGCGGGGTCCTTGCTGGTAGATCAGGGATGTGATGAATTCTTCTATAAATTTAAGGAATGTGGTGGGTCTTTCTGTGGCTTTGGTGTAAGTGGCATATGCATTATAAATAGCCAAATTAATAAGATAAATTGCAACTTTCTTATACCAGAAAAGGGACCTTCTTGTTGATAAATAGAGCTGGAGCATCTGATCATTCAAATTCACCTCCCCCATGTAGAGATTATAATCTTGGTTTCATGCAGGCTTTTGGATGGGACTTTGTCTTTCAGGTATTTCCACCGAGGTGTCATTGTGGATGGAGGACAGGACATACACCTCTCTCTTATCCTTCCACTTCATGGCCAACACTTTGTTGTTTCTCAGACTTGCTGATTCCCCATTTGTAGCCTTGTGTTCACTAAATGTTGTGGGAAGCCCTTCCTGTGTTTTTGAGTGGTAAAGCAGACCCAGGTTTTCTCATAGTAAAGGTGGTGGAAAAGAGGCTGCCTGGTGTAGAAACTGTCTAGGTTAGGGGTATCAAACTGCCTGCCCTCCAGTTGTTGCGAAACTTAAAGTCCCATCATGTCTCTACCTTTGGGAGTCATGTTTGTAACTGGTAATCTTGCAATGCCTCATGGGACTTGTAGTTTGGCAACAGCTGGAGGGCTGCCAGTTTGACACTCATTGTCTAAGTAGATTTGATAACCTTTTTGGAAAAGTGGAAAAGCCAGGTCACAGATGTTTTTTCATCTTGTGCCCATGTAGGTTGGGCACTCAGAGTGCAGCAGCTGGGAATATTTGCCTTCATACACGCAGAATGCATACAAATATCCCATGGCTCTTTCACAAAGCTTGTAGAGCTTTAGTCCATATCTGGCCCTTTTGTATGAAATATATTGCTTGATTTCCAGCCACCCAGTGAGGTGGACATTGGACTCATCCACCCCGAGGAAGTCACGAGGTTTGTGACGTAACGCGTAGGTACACCGTGACACAGCTTCCATAGAGTGGTGACGCACTTCCGGCATCGGACGCCATTTTGAGGAACCTGAAAGTCCCCTATTTCATGCAGTATACTTAGGCATGAAGGATTTGCTGCTGCTGTTGCTGATACATTCTTAAGTGAGTGGGCATATTTATTTGTTATAAATAAAACCTTTGTTATCACCTACTACACTATGGGAGACTTCTTTCTCTCACCCTGTAGGGTGTGAGATATTTTTAACAGAAAACCTTCCTGTAAAGCCTGTTTTTATCTAGAGAGGAACCAGAGGTCCCAGAATCACCTGCCATTGTTGGAGTAGAATCTTGGGAGATCCTGAAAGTGAAGTGGCCCGTTGGGTCGCAAAAGGGAGGTGAGGAGGCAATTTAGCCATGCGATGATCTGAGTGTGCTGACACATTCACAGCCACTTTTTACCACATCATGTTGCATGGTTTTTGAAGCACAAGTTTATGGACATTTTTGGATTAGTGCTGTGTTTGATCACATTTGTTCACTTTATCACCTAATACCCCTATAGGGGTTCTTCCTTATTTATTTGATAATTGTCACAAGTGTTTCAGTTGGTGCATTATTCACTGTATATTGAACACTAAGATATTGGTCACGTGATTTATCTATTATTGTTTTGTGGCATGTTTTTTTTATATAATATTGTTTTGTGGCACATTTTATATTTTATATTTTATATTTTACATTGGTTGGGGGGTTGCAGTACTAGAGCGCTGCACTATAGTTGTTTTTTATGGTTTATCACTGTTTAGGTATCAGTTTGAGTGTCAGCTGCTGTATTCTGTAGTTTGCTTCCATAAGAGCAGGAGGATTGTTCATCATCCACACATATGTTTTGGACATAAAGTTTAACAAATCTTTTGGGGAAAAAATTAAGAAGTGGGCAAATTTGGCATAATTTGTCATAGTTGGGATGATCTCGGGGAGAGCACTGGATATTGTCACTGATATTAAGGAAACATATGATCATCTCATAGTGTGACTTGGGCATTACAGCAGAATAAATGGATATGTGATGGATGGGGTGGGTGGACCAGTAAGCATGTCCTTCATTTTTTTTTAAGCCCCATATTAAGGGTAAGGCCCAAAAATAACTTGAACGCCTCCAATATAAGATGTCTCCATTTAAACAGACAGTCATAGGATGAACTAGGGTTGTTAACAATATATTGTTGGGTAAAGAGATTGGTCTGGTCCACAATAAACTGAAATAATTTCTTGGATAAAAATAAGTTTTAAAAAAATCAATTTCTGAAAAATTTGCAGTGTTGGCCTGCACACATGGCTGTGCAGTAAAAGGGGTAATACTTACTGATCCCGAGTTGGAGGGCAGCCATCATGGGTTGGCAAGAGTGTCTGAGAAGTTTGTTTGGGCCCTGATCCTTGGGGTCTGATGTGATATTCCAATGCTTGTACTGGGCCTTTCATCCTGGGGTCTAGCATCATTGGCATTTGCTGATTGACCATTGGGGTGTATGGTGCTGCTGGTGGCTGCCTGGTTTTCAGAGCACCGTAACCTTTTAGGAGGGACCCTTTCCTCCTCCAATTCAGTCACCAGTCCACTACTTTCGATGGGTTCATACTCCGGCGTACTGTGTTGTGCAGGCACTGTACTGTGTTGAGATTGGTAACTCACTGTTTGCAGACTCTCCTCTCCTTACACAGGATCTGTGTGTGAAGAGAGGAAGTGGGCAGCAGTGAGTTACAGGTCTTTGTTTACATTTGTGATCGGCTGTGATTGGACATGGCGGCCTCCCGGAAAGCTAGTACATTTTTCAGGATGCCATACGGCTATTGGCCGGGCGTCAAATGGTTAAACACACACTGAATACAGTATACATTATGTGACTGGTGACTACCTAACTGAGCAATGAAAAACGCATGCACTAATCTGAAAGGCATAAAAAAAATTGTTGTAGGAAATAACCAATGGGGTTGACTTACTAAAGGCAAAAAGAACTCAGTTGCACTAATTTTAACCCAGAGTTTAGTGAATGCGGTGAAGCTTCGCTTTGTAAAGAATACTCAATCAGGTGCAAGAAAAAACAGCATTTATGCTTGCACACAATTGGATGATGGAAATCAGCAGGGCTTTACAGTGTGCAGTCTACTTGCCTTTAGCAGATCAACCCCAGTCTGGCTCGTTCACTTGTGTGTAAACTTTACCTTCAGCTACTGAGCTTTATAAACAGCAGCTTTTTTTCTTACACAAAACAGAAAAGGAAAGCAGTAAAATTAGGGAGATGCTGAGAGCTTTAGTATGTTGGCTGCACTGAAATACACATAATAAATATTTCATTTTTACATGACTAAAAAATAGAAGTAGCATACACTCCATCTGCCAGGCATAGATAGAACATCACAGCAAGTGTACAGCATTGTATTTTTATCTGAGTGTTGTCTTTAGGATTTGTGTAACTGTTCTGTTTGATACATAGATGTAGAAGACATTCATTTTCAGAATTGCCAATGCTGAAATTGCATTTTTCAGTGACAGCTCAACTTATTTCATCTCTTTTGGTAGCTTTATTTTAATGTTTGGTCATATTGCTTAGTCAGAGTTTAGGCCCATAACCTATGTTTAACAACTGCTTGTAATTTTTTTCCAGTAAAAAAAAAAAATAAGAACGAAAGCACAATTTCTTCCTGACAATGCCCTCATTTCAGCAGGAAACTCTAGCTGAGAGATTGTTCTAGATTAGTTTTGTGCATCACAGATCCCTCATGAGTCATATGAGTGAATCTGAATTATGCGCTTCAGCATTTTTTAGTGTTGATTTGGATCACTAAAAAAAAAAACCTGTTCAAGTCTCTTGGACATCCAAGCATAAAATGTTGTGTATTATTGTGTTCCTTAAACATTTGATTTTCAGAGGGATTTTTAAAATGACTGTGGAATTACTTTTGCTTGCTTTTATACTATCACATCCAGCAGAGAAATAAACATCTCCCGTACAGTTTATTGTTGCATAAATGAATAAAGCTTGTTTACATGTAAAGAGATTAAATAGTGAAAATTGCCTTGCCAAGCAACTGTGAAAAAAAATTAAAATCCAAAGCACTTATGTTGGTTCTGTTTGCTTTTAGATATTTGTTTCTCATTGTAATTTTATTTTAGTAGCATTATTGTGCTAGATTAACTTCAGGTTAACCTATTCCCCATGTAGACAGGAAACTGTGGAAGGTTTCCAATTTTAGAAGGTGCTGCATGCCAGTTTTCCTCTAGGGGCCTAATACACAGACTAAGCATATGTCAAGCAAAATGAAAACTCCAACAATAAGTGCTATCAACAACTAAAATGTGTTCAACCTTAAGGAAAGATACTATTTATCCAAATGCCACTACCTTCTGAAAAGGCTTGGATATTAACTCCAACAGAATTAGAGATTATATGCATTTTTACTTACCGTATTTTTCGCTCCATAAGACGCACCTAGGTTTTAGAGGCAGAAAACTGGAAAAAAAATATTCTGAACCAATGGACTGCAGACATAGTACAGAAAATGACCAGAGACTGAAGACACAGTACAGGAGATGACCAGAGACTGCGGACACAGTACAGGAGATGACCAGAGACTGCGGACACAGTACAGGAGATGGCCAGAGACTGCGGACACAGTACAGGAGATGACCAGAGACTGCGGACACAGTACAGGGGATGACCAGAGACTGCGGACACAGTACAGGGGATGACCAGAGACTGCGGACACAGTACAGGGGATGACCAGAGACTGCGGACACAGTACAGGGGATGACCAGAGACTGCGGACACAGTACAGGGGATGACCAGAGACTGCGGACACAGTACAGGGGATGACCAGAGACTGCGGACACAGTACAGGGGATGACCAGAGACTGCGGACACAGTACAGGGGATGACCAGAGACTGCGGACACAGTACAGGGGATGACCAGAGACTGCGGACACAGTACAGGGGATGACCAGAGACTGCGGACACAGTACAGGGGATGACCAGAGACTGCGGACACAGTACAGGGGATGACCAGAGACTGCGGGCACAGTACAGGAGATGACCAGAGACTGCGGACACAGTACAGGAGATGACCAGAGACTGCGGACAAAGAACAGGGGATGACCAGAGACTGCGGACATAGTACAGGAGATGACCAGAGACTGCGGACATACTACATCATATAAAGTCCCAACAGGGCCCCTCCACCCAGAATATCAAATGATCTGACACCATACATCAAGGAAAAGGACTACAACTCCCAGCATCTTTAACTTACAGAAGGCAGGCTATAGAAGGCAGGGGGCGCACTGAGCTCCGAGGACAGGCCACACCAGCAGATAGGACCGGACTGTAGAGCAGGGAGCACACTATGGACACATGCCAGGAAAGGGGAGGCGCTGTAAGGACAGGCCACACCCGCAGACCGGACTGCAGAGCTCGGAGCTCAGTGCATAGACATGCCAGGAGCGGGGAGGAGCTCCGAGGACAGGCCACGCCTGCAGGGTGGACCGGACTGCAGAGCAAGCTGGCTGGGTTCGGCGAGGGGACTGCCTGCTATGAAGAGCTGCGGGAACAGCCCGCTGAGAGAGGGCAGGGTGAACTTCGGTGACAGGCTGCACTGGGATGGGACAGCCGCTGGCACTAACACGGCGGCGGTGACAGGTGGAGGACTGGTCAGTATTCGCTCCATAAGACGCAGTGACATTTTCCCCCATATTTTTTGGGGAAAAAAGTGCGTCTTATGGAGCGAAAAATACGGTACCCTTTAAGCAACTATACTCAGACTATGGACTTTAAAGTATTACCATATACTGTATGTATAACTGTGAATCCACACAAAGTTCATACTGTTCTCTCCTAGGTGATGCACTATGTATCCAGTCCAGGTGTGGACTGACAACTCATGGGGCCCCCTGGGCAATAGGGGATCATGGGGCCCCTGTGTCCTTGCCCAAACTCAAAAAAGCCTATGAAAAAGGTACCAGTGGCATCTCATGGGGCCCCCTACTGACCCCAGGCCCTCAGGCAGTGCCCGAGTTTCCAAATGGTCAGTCCACCCCTGATCCAGTCATATGCCAATGGCAAACCTTTTGAAATCAGACTTCTGGTAAGGATGCTAGACTTATTTTGTCATGTGTCATATCTTGTACAGTGTGTAAAAAACAATATGCAGGTTGAAACTGCAGGATATTATGTGATTGGGTACATGATAGCTTTTCAAATATTTGGCTAATAAGAAAAAAAATATAGCAATCCACTTTGTGGAATAACATGCATTACAAGTGGATACCTTTTGAGTCCAGATGATAGGAAAGATAACGCTACAAGAGGAGATGATCAATTCTTTTTGTTAGCTAAACAAGAAGTATTTTGGTTATTTAACCACTTCAAGTCCGGACACTTTTACCCCCTTTCCTGCCTAGACCAATTTTCAGCTTTCAGTGCTGTAACACTTTGACTGACAATTACGCGGTCATGCACCACTGTACCAATATTAGTTTTTTAGCATTTTTTTGAGACAGATAAAACTTTATTTTGGTGGTATTTATTCACTACTGGGATTTTTATTTTTTTGCTACATAAATGAAAAAGTCCAAACATTTTGAAAAAAAAGTGCTTTTCTTATAAAATTTTGCAAATAAATAATTTTTCTTCATAAATCTTGGCCAAAATGTATTCAGCTATCTTTTTAGTAAAAAAAATATAACCCAAATTAGTTTATAACCAAAAATTATAGTAAAAAAAAAATTAAATTTTTTTTTTTTTTATATTATTTGTTTTTTTAACGTACTGTCACTCTAGCAGTGACACTGTACTACTTGTGGGGGGTGATGAAGATTTTTTTTTTATGACACTGATTGCTTTTACACCCATAAAGGCTGTAAAAGCAATAATGACTCCTTCTCTCTGGCTGCATTTTTGCAGCCATTGAGAAATACTGTGCGTTCTGCGATTGGTCACAGCTTGTCACATGGTACAAGGCTGTTGTGAATAGAATTTGATTGATAGCAGTGGGAGCCAATGGCTACTCTTAATCTGCCCATGGAGGAGGAGACAGTGGCAAGAGCCGCTGCTCTCGTGCAAATCGCTGGATCAGATCAGGCTCAAGTAAGAATAAGATAGGCTGGGGGGGATTGTGCAGCACAGAATGTTTTTCACCTTAATGCATAGCATGCATTAAAGGTGAAAAACCGTAAGGCTTTAGAACCACTTTAACCTGTAGTATTAGGTAATTTTCCTTATTGGTTACATGTCCTTAATGCTTTTTTTCTCTTAGGAGCAACTATTAGAAAATTTTACATTCACCCTGCCAAAAGCAATAGAAACTGACATTTCACACATATTAAAAAAGATTGTGGTTATAATTTGTGACATTTGTGTGAATGCTGAGACATTCAATAAGTACATTTTTTTTCCTTTTCTTATTCTTATTATTTATAAACCCCTAAGTTCTTTTATAAAGTATTTAAACATTTCTGTTTTTAAAATATAAGGTTTTTGTATCCAGATCCTTTACCAATTCAAATGTTATCATATTTGGGTCCTTGTATCCAAAATAGTTTTATAACTTTACATTTGAGACAACAGGTGTTAGAAAACAATTGTAGCAAAACAATTTAGCTAGTAAATCTAGAAAAGTTAAATATTTAGTTGGTTCAGCCACTACTGTGTGAGATAACTGTTATGTAATGTGGAAAAAAGTTTAAAGGTGTGTACTGTTGGAAAGCTTCTTTATTAAAAGGGTATTGAACCCAAAATAATATATATATATATATATATATATATATATATATATATATACAGTCAGGTCCATAAATATTGGGACATGGACACAATTCTAACATTTTTGGCTCTATACACCACCACAATGGATTTGAAATGAAACAAACAAGATGTGCTTTAACTGCAGACTGTCAGCTTTAATTTGAGGGTATTTACATCCAAATCAGGTGAACGGTGTAGGAATTACAACAGTTTGCATATGTGCCTCCCACTTGATAAGGGACCAAAAGTAATGGGACAGAATAATAATCATAAATCAAACTTTCACTTTTAATACTTGGTTGCAAATCCTTTGCAGTCAATGACAGCCTGAAGTCTGGAATGCATAGACATCACCAGACGCTGGGTTTCATCCCTGGTGATGCTCTGCCAAGCCTCTACTGCAACTGTCTTCAGTTCCTGTTTGTTTTTGGGGCATTTTCCCTTCAGTTTTGTCTTCAGCAAGTGAAATGCATGCTTAATCGGATTCAGGTCAGGTGATTGACTTGGCCATTGCATAACATTCCACTTCTTTCCCTTAAAAAACTCTTTGGTTGCTTTTGCAGTATGCTTTGGGTCATTGTCCATCTGCACTGTGAAGCGGCGTCCAATGAGTTGTGAAGCATTTGGCTGAATATGAGCAGATAATATTGCCCGAAACACTTGAGAATTCATCCTGCTGCTTTTGTCAGCAGTCACAACATCAATAAATACAAGAGAAGCAGTTCCATTGGCAGCCATACATGCCCACGCCATGACACTACCACCACCATGCTTCACTGATGAGGTGGTATGCTTAGGATCATGAGCAGTTCCTTTCCTTCTCCATACTCTTCTCTTCCCATCACTCTGGTACAAGTTGATCTTGGTCTCATCTATCCATAGGATGTTGTTCCAGAACTGTGAAGGCTTTTTTAGATGTCGTTTGGAAAACTCTAATCTGGCCTTCCTGTTTTTGAGGCTCACCAATGGTTTCCATCTTGTGGTGAACCCTCTGTATTCACTCTGGTGAAGTCTTCTCTTGATTGTTGACTTTGACACACATACACCTACCTCCTGGAGAGTGTTCTTGATCTGCCCAACTGTTGTGAAGGGTGTTTTCTTCACCAGGGAAAGAATTCTTCGGTCATCCACCACAGTTGTTTTCTGTGGTCTTCCGGGTCTTTTGGTGTTGCTGAGCTCACCTGTGCGTTCTTTCTTTTTAAGAATGTTCCAAACAGTTGTTTTGGCCACGCCTAATGTTTTTGCTATCTCTCTGATGGGGGTGTTTTGTTTTTTCAGCCTAATGATGGCTTGCTTCACTTATAGTGACAGCTCTTTGGATCTCATCTTGAGAGTTGACAGCAACAGATTCCAAATGCAAATAGCACACTTGAAATGAACTCTGGACCTTTTATCTGCTCATTGTAATTGGGATAATGAGGGAATAACACGCACCTGGCCATGGAACAGCTGGGAAGTCAATTGTCCCATTACTTTTGGTCCCTTAACAAGTGGGAGGCACATATGCAAACTGTTGTATTTCCTACATCGTTCACCTGATTTGGATGTAAATACCCTCAAATTAAGGCTGACAGTCTGCAGTTAAAGCACATCTTGTTCGTTTCATTTCAAATCCATTGTGGTGGTGTATAGAGCCAAAAATGTTAGAATTGTGTCGATGTCCCAATATTTATGGGCCTGACTGTATATATATATATCAGCTCTACTGTATTATACAGACACCACTCTAGATGAAGAAGCACAGGGGGCAGATCTCAACAGCAGCATTGTCAGGGTTGGGGTGTTAGCTTAGCTCCAGCTCACACTTTATAAGCATTTACAGCAAACAGTTTTTTTTTTTTTTATCCTTTAGGGATAAATGTTTTACATAAAGGAATAAAAGCTTATCATTGTCAGCACCCCTGCCAGTATTCAATAGTCTGTCTTATCCCTTGAATTGCAAGAGAGCATTTCTATTGAAATACAACAGACTTATTGGCTGGATTGCCAAATGAAAATAGAAAAACAAAGCCTAAAAAAAAGAAAACTATTGCATCCATCACATTTGAGAATCACATCTGAGATGCAATGTAATAAATGCTTGCTTTTGGGTTTAACACTGTTTTAAGATTCTTTTAGTGATCAGAAAATCTGCAAAGAATCATGTAATTTTTTTCTTAAATAATTGATTTAAAAAGTGTATGCCTTTTCACAGACTAGAAAAATATGTGTGCATAATGTCTCAGCAAACCCCCCCCCCCCCCCCAAAAAAAAACACAATTTTTCAGATTTTAGAGTTAGTACAATCATCAAAATCTTCCATTGCACATAGCAGTTAAGTTTCTAAGTCAATTAGGTAACAAATGCCATTTCTGAATCTAGTAAATGGCACATGTCAAGACCTGCAGAGGCAGATATGTACATACATACAGTACAAACGTACATATACATAATAATTAAAAAAATACTAATTTATATTGTTTTAAGCACCAATTAAATGCACATTAATGTAGCAGTCTGAAATGTCCTGGCCATTTCAGTGGTTTCTTTTGCTTGTTAAAAGAAAACTGCATTCTCTATGACAAATTGTCACTTTTAATAGATGGTGTATGGAGGAAAATAACAGGACATAGTTTGTCTTCTGTTCTCATTACTTAGGCTAACATAAAATTGTAGATACTAAATTGTCATAGTTAAACTAAGGAGATGATTTAAATAAAAAAAAAAGTTGAATCATAAAAGTATGATTCATATATTCATCATCAATTATGGTTAGCAAAGCCCAGATGACCCACTGACCCTAATGCATTGACCTGTTCAACAAAGTGGAGGTAGAGACAAGGCCTGTAAGTGTTATTAACTTCTTCCCACCAGTCGCACGCATATATTCAGCCTCTCGGTGGGTGGGCCTTAATGCCAAGAGGCTGCACTTATGCGTACCGAAAGAAAAAAAGTACACTCTCCCAGCACTCTCCCGGTGGCTAACGGAAAGCGCCCAATCTCTACTTGCAATCGGGAGCTTTCCGATCATGTGACTGCTGTGACAGCCAATCATGGCAGTCACAAAATCACAAAGCCTGCCCAGCCTCCTGGCATTTAAAACCCCTTAAAGGCTGGCACCAAGGGGTTAAACTGCAAAAGAGAAAAATTAGGTCTAATGCTGTGCTAGATGGGACTGTGCTGTGTGTTAATCTGAGGACTGTATGGGCAGATATAAAAATCCTTTTGGCAGGTGAAACAGCTTATATGTAAGTTATCTGGGTGTTTATTTGCTTGCATGGTCAGCTTTAATATCTATTCCATTGTGAAATGCATGAAGAGCAGTGCAAACATTTTGTATGCATTTGCACCAGTGCAACCACTATTTTTTGAAAGGTAGTGAAATGTAATTTTGTTAAGAAAAGCAAAACTTTAACAAAACACATAAGAGGGTGCAATTAATAATTTTTTAAATGCATGTTTAGTGCAACTTCTTTGCCAAAACACAGCATTTCACCAGCAGGTATTTTTGTTAGCAACAGCTTGAAATCTCTATATATGCATACATGTCCTAAATCACATGTAAACAAAATAGGAATGATTGGAATGTCAAAGGGTTGACAAATGTATTGTGTTTTGTACAGACTAAAAAATATAATTTTCTTTCAAGTACAGTATAGGTGAAATATAACATTAATAATGAGGGTGGAGCTTAAGTTTCTTTATTACATTATTGTAATGACTACTTTACTGAAAGAAGGCCATTGTTACATAACCTAAATGAGTCATCAGTGTGGTGACTCCGATCTCTGAGTCCAAGCTTTCTAACGCACAACACTCCAAAGCAAGCTTAGCTTAGCTGTTACCTAATCCATAGCGCTCTGTTAACATCATTTTTTGTGTATTAAATGTTTATATTTATTTTATGGAAAAGAAAGATTATATATAGATAATGAAAAACACATAAACTTACAATAACCCCCAGAACATTATATATTTTCTGTAGAATAAAAATATTATACTTGCAATTTTCAGGAAAAAATAGAACAAAATGAATTTTAGTGCACACACAGTATAATATCACATTTTTTACAAAATATAAAATATGATGCTGCTTTACTTAAATAGATATCAAACATGTCAAGTCTTAAAATTGTGTGTGCCCCTGATATAGTAAAAAAACTATGGTACTCAAAAAATTTCCATGGGTGAAAATTTTAAAGCCTTTACAGCTCATAAGTGTACAATTAACAGGAGCTCTTACGCTAGAATTATTGCTTCCACTCTGATGTTTGAGGTGATACCTTATATGTGGGGTGTGACTGCAGTTTACATACACCCCTGAGGTGCAATTGTGTTTGTGGGCCTGTGCGGGGCAAAACAGGAGTTACGGTTATTTATTTTTATTTTGATTATTTATTATGATTACTTTAAATCAATTTATATTTATTTATCTTGCTTCAGGTAATTTTTATTGAAATTACAATATTTTGTTAAGTTTACAATACCATACAAAAAAAAGACAACAGTGCCCAGAGGGTACAAAAAAACAAAAACCAAAAGCACATAACATCGTGCTATCCAGTTTAGCACCATAAACAGTTACAATAGTCATTAGATATTGCACCATGAGATATCAAATTATTTTGGTCTGGCATTTAAACAGTACGTGTCCCCTAAACAGGGGATGTATCTGAAGGGACTAACATATATTCTGTAGATGATGTCCATGGTTCCCATATTTTAAAAAATTTTTAGGACACCCCCTATGCGTATACATTAATTCTTCCCTCCTCAACATAGAATTAAAAGCACCTCTCCATTGTAACAATGTTGGAGGGAAAGCAATTTTAATTTATGCGCTGAATATAAAGTACTCGTTCACAATAGACTAAAGTCAACTGGAAGAACGTCTTCTGGGATAATAGCCAGAATAGCAAGTTTGGGGTCTACAGGGACTTGGGTAGAGAAAATACTATTAAACATTTGAAAAATGATGGATCAATAGCAATGCAGTTTAGGTCATCACCATAAAATGTGAGTAAGGGTGCCTGTATTCATGGTACAACATGGACATCAAGGTGTTTCAGACTTTCAACAGGAATGTAGTCACAGCGACATATATGTACTATAAACAACTGAGTCAGATGTTGAGTCCATGATAAACGGTATGGTTTCTAAAGCCTGGAGCCACTGATCATCCTCTAACAGACTTAAGTCCCTCCCCATTGGCAACCACATTTCAGATGTACTTGGGCACTAATAACTGTTTGTAATGCAAAATACACATCCCCTGTCAGACCCTTTTTAGAGCAGGAGGTGGAGACTACCATCATAAGGAAAGAGGAAGGGTTATATTTTAGGGAAAAAAAGCTGACTGACATCGTAATGCATGATGGCGCTAAAGGTATTGGAAAACCAATTTATGTGACATAATATTTCTCCATCAAGACATTAAAAACAATATTATATCCTTCTCATAAAATTGATACAGATACAGTATTCCAGCCTTCTTAAAAACCTTTAAAGTTTAGCACGTTTTGGCAAATTTTGGTTATTCCAGATAGGCAATGTATTGTGTATATCCCTCATGAGAAGAAACAACCATAACAGATTCCCAAAGATGGTGAAATAAGCTAAATCTAGGAAAATGTTTACCGTGTAAGTGTCCCACTGCCAGCAATACTACCAGAGGAGTCTCTGGGAATGGTAAAAGAATTATATGTTGTGTGGTATCACACAAGTCAATGTTTTACCATGCATAAAGATGCTGTAACTGGGGGCTAAATAGTATACCTTGGCTTTAGGAACAGCTAGGCAGGTCCCATTGTGATGGATTTGGTAAAATGCCTATTTCGTTTCCTATTGAATATATATATATATACGCTATTTCTATAAGTTTTATAAATATTTACTTTTATACTTTAATACATATGTTGTGTGAATATTTTCTGCCTGCTGGGCTTTGTGGTACTATAAGAAATCCTTGCTTAAGAAATGTCTACTCACACACACTGCCCCCCCTCCCACCGTGTGATTTGGAAGACAAAAGAATGTTTTCCTATGAGATAAGGCCTGGAAGAAGATCACACCTATACCATGACAGAGATTGTTTTCGTGTGGAAATGACCAATCAAAGACTAATATAATGCTTATGCTGTTCTCACATGACTCTTGCATCATTTTGCATATATAAGCTCACTTTATCATTATAATAAACTAGAAGTATTCATAGACTGAACTTGTGTGTCAGCGTGAGTTTCTTCCAGTGTGCGCACATTCCAAAGCTAGCATCATAAATTAGGACAGGAACAGATAAGCACTGGACATTTTTAGTCCTTGACTAAAACACCATCTTTGGGGACCTGGAGCGTGGTATGTTTAATTTTTGAATAGCCAATCTTCAAGATCAATTCCCTAAAAAAGGGAATTTATTTTACATTTATTGCTATCACAAAAGTTAAATAAACCGCTACATGATAGCATTGCACAGGTGACAGGTATGCTTTTTGGAGACATTAGGGGTCTAATAGACCCCAATGTCTCCCTGATCTCCAATGCATATAAACAAACACAGATCCACTCGGTTACACATGTCCCCTGGTTTTACCAGGCAAGAAATGGTGGATATGAAACAAGAAGTGACACAATTATTGTCACTTCCGGTTTCTTTGTTTTTAGGGGAGATTGAGGAATAACTTTCTGTCTCCTCCCGCTCTCCATTCTGAAGAAATTTGTGGTAGTCCTGGGCTCCCGGATAAGAGCAGGAGAGCTTAGGAACCACATGGAGCTGTGCTGGTGGGGGGAGGGGGGACTGCGCAGCCCACTCTGTGAAAGTGATTGGTGGCTATACAGCCATGAGATCACTTTCTCACTTTCAAGCCGGGAGCCAGTCTTACAAAAGGGGCACAAGCTGATGACTGCTATTGCAGCCATTAGCTTGTGATTATTCATTCACTCTTTGGACATACATAGTATGTCCAGAAAGCTTGAGTGAGTAAAAAAAATAATGGATTAAAAATGGGATTTGAAATGCTAATGCATATGCAATTCCATTTAGAGGAGATGCTGTAATAAATGAGGACAGTTTTCTTAATAAAAAAACAAATGCTGCAGTGTGCATTAAAGTGAATTCCCAGCTGGAAGTTTTCCTTTATTTAACTTGATAAAATGGGCACTGCAACAAATGCCTCCATTGGGAAATATTCTCTTACCTTTGTTCAGATGACAACTGTCACCCATTACTTTTTTTTTCTGTAAAAAATGTTCACTGTCCAGTGAAGTAATAGTCAATCTCTCCAATGGGGCTCAGACAGCAATAAACACCTGCCATCTGGTGTGCTAGGAGACACAGCAAACCTTCTGGCAATGGCACGTATTGATGTGCCATCCTGGAGGAGTTGAACTGCCTGTGCAACCTCTGTAGGGTCCATGTATCACCTCATGCCACCAGTAGTGACACTGACCCTAGCCAAATGCAAAACTAGTGAAAAACAGTCAGCAAAGATGAGTAGGGAAAAAAATATCAGTGGCCACCACCTGTAAAACCATTCCTGTTTTGGGGATTGTCTCATTGTTGCCCATCTAGTGCACCTGTTGTTAATTTCATTAACACCAAAGCAGCTGAATCTGATTAACATCCCCCTCTGCAACTTAACCGACCAGATCAATATCCCAGGAGTTTAATTGGCTTGATGCTATACTCTGATTAAAAAGTGTTCCTTTAATTTTTTTGAGCAGTGTATGCTATCACAACACGTTATAAAATACTACTATTCTACTATAACAAGTAGAATATGCATACAACAAACACTGTTTCACTTGCCAAAGGATGTGTTGTTTTCTGTCTATGCATGCCCAAAACTTAAGCTGCTTTGCCATACAGCATATAAAGGTCATGAACACCACTTTCTCTGTTACATTTGTAGAATCACAACATTCTGAGTGTACAGTAAAACAGCATCAGTGTAGTGAGGAGATAATCGTTCTACTCACTCTGATCTCTCCTCCTATCATCATATCTCTTGTCAACATATTTGCCTACAGTCCACCTGGATTCCTATCCCATCCCTCCCTATTCAATTATTAGTGCTGCTGTGGAGGAGATGACGAAGACAAGAAGCTGATATCATTTGTAATAAAATGGGTAATCTTCTGAATTATCAAGCAGAGAGCAACTGTAATTTTGTGTTTACTAAGCATGTTCCAATTTAAAATCAATAATACAAAACAGGGCTAGAATGGCAAAAAGCATGCATAATGCAGAATAATGTAAATCAAACATGAAAGCTACAAAACACATGCACTCTTCATAACATTGTCTCTGTGGAGCAATCAAGGTAACAACATGGCTGCATATCATAGACTCTATAACACTAAATATCAGAATCAAGAGTTAAGCTGAGAATCACTACTACACATAGTTGTAAAGGCAGGTTTGTTTTTTTTTTTTTTGTACTGTCATGCATTCTATGCATGAAGATGAAAAACCTTCTGCAAGCAGTTTTCCCGAAGGATCATGGGTATAATGCTCCGCAGTCCCTTAAATAATAGATAATAAATGCACATTTTTTAACTTAGCCTTTAAGAAGCAACTATGAAACTTTCTGAATCAAGGATTTTAAAAACCTGAACCATAAGGCTTCAAATATTCAATGGTGAATCAGCAATGATTGAATAATGAAATCTCTTAGCAGACACACCAGATAAAAACTGTAAAGATGCTAAGGCATGCCATAGGGAAGGCAAATTTCTTTCCTGTAACCAGGATGTATGATTCCCCCATCAACACAGACAGTGCTAACAGGGGAATCCCTTCTGGGCATTGTAAGCCGCCTCTGCCGGGAGAAGACAGTGATTATTGCTAGCTGCTAACGACAATCACAAGTGAATCCAGCAGGCAGGTTGTACCCAAGCTGATTGATCTTTCAACTTGGTACATTCAGCCTGCCCACACATGGTTCAAATCTCGGCTGGTTCCTGCAGAACTGTCTGTAATAGGGTTACAGAACAAATTTAGCAGTCTGTAACAGGGGCATCTGACAGGCAAACAAATATTGAATTAAATTACATTCATCCACAGTTTTAGATTACAAAACAAACAGACACAAATATATATTATATTGTATATATCACTACAAAAATTATATTTTCTAGTTTTGATGAAAATAGTGATGCTTGAATTGATATACTGTGTATATAGATTTTTTTTTTTTTGCTTGAATATTTGCATGCATCCATGCCTAATATATGCAAGATCATGTGATCCAGGTAATCATGATGTATGGGTTGTGTGACTCTTTGCAGATTGGACAGGTCTGCATACTTACATTAAACGAAAAATGTAATTATGCTGATTCACCTAATTTGAGAAACAGATTACTCATCCCCAATTATTAACATTCTAAATGCTGATGTATTTAAAATTGTATATTTTTCCTCATTATTCCTGTCATTTTGGATTTCTAAAGTTATAAATAATCTTTATAAATTATTTTTTAAGCATGCAGACTCCAGGGTGCAATAAGCATTTTCCCATTCAGAAAACATATTAAATGTGGGCAGCACAGTGGCTAAATGGTTAGCACTTCTGCCTGGCAGTAATAGGGTCATGGGTTTGTTTCCCAACCATGGCACCACCTGCCTGGAGTTTGCATGTTCTCTCTGTGCCTGCGTGGGTTTCCTCCAGGTACTCCAGTTTCCTCCCACACTCCAAAGACATGCTGGTAGGTGAATTGACTCCTGTCTAAATTGGGCCTAGAATATGTATGTATGAATGTGAGTCAGGAACCTTAGATTGTAAGCCCCTTGAGGGTTAGGGACTGATGTGAATGTACAATATATATGTAAAGTGCTGCGTAAATTGACGGCACTATATAAGTACCTGAAATAAATAAATAAAATACATTGATGTTAGAATGGTGAGGGCAGAAGTGCACATCTGTGCAGTGGCAGCAAGTGCAGAAATGTACTTTATGTTAGCGCAGTAGTGTTGAATGGCGAAGAGCTAATAGATGCAGTAGTGGTGAGTGGAGACATGCACTTTGCTGCAGTGGTGGCAAGTGGAGAAGTGCTTTTCAATTCAATAAGTGATCTGCAAATGCCAAAACATTTTAATTGCACAAATGTTTGCAAATTCACTTACAGGATAAGTTCACCTTTCGTAACATCTTACATGTTACACCTATATTCAAGGTGTAACATGTAACATGTTAGAAAAGGACTGGTCCCTGATTCCCCCCAATCCCCTGTTTTGACATCTAGCGGAGGATCTTCTCCCCCCCTCTAATTTTTTTGAAAAGTCACCCATTCACACTATTCTGTAAATGGGAAAACAATAAGTTCCAACAGCCTCTCAATGAGTGCTGTGTTAATTAATTAACCTCCTCTAACCTTCATTATTGTTCACTCATTACTATGGAGTGGTGTGTAGCAGGACTGCAAGCCCAGGGACTGGTCAGCTCCCAAGATTAGTACTAGACTCCATCTGACACTGACAGCTGGCAGTACCAATGCTGAAGCTGGTCATGGCCCACAAGAAACACTGACTCCTAGTGCCTTTTTAAAACAGAGCTGGGAAAATAGGCATTTTCCCAGCACCATTTTACAATGGCACCTGGAAATCAATGGTTAAAAATAAAGCAATAAAACTGGATTTTTGAGTAAAATCACTATATATTTTACATCAGTTATAGCTACATCATCTCAAACATATGTAAAACAACTAAACATTTAATTTTTTAGTATCTTCCTTCACAATTAGGAAGCTGTAGCAGTAACCATTTATCTCTTGTTTTGGTTTACATCATTTGATTTCTGTTGTCCTTTATAATATTACAATATATTCTTTATGTAGACACCATGCTGTGTGGTTTTCTTATTCTTGCCTGCCTCTTCCTAAAATGCTGTTAACAGCTTAGATCAATGAACACATCGGAACTAAACCCCAGTGTATTTTTGTTTAATATTTGATGTTACATTGTATGTTTAGCCTAACACACAACCAAAAAGAATGGTTTATCATTTATACAGTGCTGTGTGTTTACATCCCTGTGGGAGTATTAAATTGCAGACCCAGCAAGTATTCCATTTCAAGCACAGCAAGCTATCCAAATCCAAATTGGCCCTCATAAGGCTTTCCCTTCTTTTCTTCTTTTATAAATGTGATATGAGCCTACTCATTAAAGTGTCTTCCAATCAATGCTCTGCGTCATGCGCAGTCCTATTACAGAAACAATCTCACTGTGAAAAATTACTTAACAATAAGAGTTTCCTTGGCTATAGATGAAAATCATTAGTTTCGATTAAGGAACACAATAGAGAGGATAGAAACTGATCATTTTTCCCAGCGCTAACCTTTACCTGTAGGCATCTACTAGAGAATCCAGAACATCCATCAACTGACAATGCATTGCTCATAATATGCCTTGGTTGTCGCAAATGACACCCAACATTAATAATATAGTTATACCAATATTACTATGTTGATAACATATGCTGTGTTACATCCTAACCATATACAGTATGTGTATTTAAGTACAAAATAACAATTGCAAATGTCAAAACATGACTATGACGTTTCAATTATGAAAAAAAAAAAGTAGGTATAACCTTTGTTTCCCATGGGAATATATTTACATTAGAACAAACACCTTTATATTACCTTGCCAGTCACCTTTCATCACTGTTCCAAAAAGCAGATCTGCCCAAATCTTTGCGTTCATCACCTGTCCCCTCCAGATTATTATACATCCTTTATGACTTACAATCAGATGCTTATCATCATTATATTTGTTGTGTGTAGTCAATTTCCTTATAATCTTGGAAATAAAAAAGTGAGTACATGTTCCATAACACCTATAATCAAAATGTTGCTTAACCACTTCCTGACTGTCCACCTGCAATATACAATGGATGGACAGCCACTATAGGCAAAGCGATGTACCCGTAAGACGTTGCCTACTTTTGGGAGCGTGCATTTGTGCCCCCTGGCTGGCACCCACTGCAATTCTACACAGTGGGAGCCTGTCAGAAGGTCCAGGCCAATGATTAATGGCCAGTACCTGCTGACTGGCTGTGACAATCAATACAAACTCTGTATAGAGATAACAATCTCTCTGTTTCTCATCTCTGTAAAACAGGGTTCAGAAACTTAGGGATCTAGTAGTAAAACAGCACACTTCACACATATTTACCCTTTGATAACCCTAGATATTATCCCTTTCCCAGGCAGCATGTCAGAAACTGGATTTGAACCCAGGACCTCCGGTGTGTCAGGCAATGTCTCTCCTTGTTGAGAGAACTGGAATTCTGGACAGTTCCATGAGAAAATCATTGGATGATTTTATCTTGAACCTTGTTTTGTCTTGAACCTTGAACTCTTTGCTGCTCCGATGCACTTCCTGATTTAAGCCATGCCTCTGCACTTCCTGTTGCCAGATTATTGTGCTCCTTTCAGAATTTCTATCTGCAGTCTACCACTATTACTACTTGGAATCAACCTTGAATTGTGACCCCAACAACAAAACTCTTTTTCTGCATCGACCTTGGCTTGCAACCACGACTGCAAAACACTATTCCTGCATCAACTTTGGCTTGTGACCCTGACTATGAAACTCTTCTCCTGCTTTGACCTTGGCTAGTGACTCCAACACCGATCATCTGTACAGCGGTTCAGACAATTCAACCTCTTAAGAACTGTGAATGGTGCTTAGCTAGATGTTTTGGCCATTGGTCTCCATTCTCTACAGGTATTTTCCTAACACAGCATCATAAGTACAATGAAAGTGTAGAGTATAAGGGGTGTTCAAGTCAAACCAGGACTTTAATTTTTACAGGTATAAAAATGGATGCTAGCATAGCAGTACTGCATGCAGTAGTAAGTGGCAAGTGTGTTATATTACTGATAGGCAGTGCGTGATGATGGTGATGATGTTTTTTTTTTGTGAATGAAGGCATAAAACCCGTGGATATCTACAGAAGACTTCAAGCACAGTACGGTGATGAGACACTCAGCCTCAATAAAACATTTTAATAGTGTAAACGTTTCAAAGATGGCCATACATCCGTCAGTGACAATTCTGGCCATGGTGGTTCCCTGCCCACAGCAGTCATTCCTGGGAACATTTAGGCAAACACCTGATCGTGGGCAATCGATGTACAACCTGCAGTGAAATTGCACAATAGATGAATCTTTCTGTGGGAACAGTGAACACAATGATGACAAAGTGAAGTAGGTCATCCTACGATGGTTCAGACATACTGAAAATATTTCTAAGCCGAAGCTTTCCAGGCATTAGTTAAATGCTGGGATAAGTGTATAAATGTAGCAGGGAAGTATAATGAAAAAAAATGCAGTTTCCACTCCTGGAAATTTGTTCTTTTAATATATAAACTCAAAAGTCTAGGTTTGACTTGCACAGCCCTCCTATTATAACTGAACATTGTTTTAATGTCACTGGTGATGTCAGTGACAGTTAGTCAGTTACCCCCAGCATTAGTTAGTGTTGGATTTCCCACCACAATATGGCAGTCCCAAGTCACTGATCATCACCATTAGTAGTGTAAAAAAAAAACAATTCCAGGATATAAACCATAGTTTGGTTTTCTATAATTTCACTCAAATGAATGTATACTTATTGGGTTTTTTTTCATTAAAGACATGTAGCAGAATACATTTTGGCCAAAATGTAGTAAATTAGATTTTTTTTGAATTTTTTTTTATTGGATATGTTTTCAAGTAGAAAGTAAAAATTTTTTTTTTTTTAAATGTTTGGTCTTTTATTGTTTATATTGCAAAAATACCACCAAAAGAAAGCACCATTTGTGTGAAAAAAAATTTGCATTTTGTTTGAGTACAGCATTACACTGCCAGTTAATGTAGGGCAGTGTCAAAGTGCATAAAATGGCCTGGACATGAGGGGCGTAAAATCTTCTGGAGCTCAAGTGGTTAAAAGAAAGACCTCATTATGCACTCATGAACACTGTATCATGGTTTTATGTTACTTAATATTATTGACATGTTCCTCAGCAAAGAGCTCCCTTATTCCCTGCTTGCAAACGTAGCTCACAGTTTAATAACCCTACAGCTGTAATACATCCACATGAGCACTCTAAGACCAATTTTGGTAGTAGGCAATTAAACCATTAACATATGTATATGATAAAACACCTGCTACTAATTTGTCCAACCAGGCTCATTCTGAGGCGTGAAAACACTTACATAAATAAAAAGGGATGATCACATACTTAGTGTCTATCTAAAACATATTTTTTTATTTCACATTAGCACAAGACACAAGATAGAGCTTTGATGTATTTGCTCTGCACTTTGTAAAAAACACACTAAATAATACTGCCATCATGAATACAAAAAGAAACTAGTTCACCAGCAGGAAGTACACAGAAATACAGACAGGGCATATTTACTCCCATGCAAAAAGTATCCATGTAGGGGTGTAGCTACAAATCATGGGTGCCCCAAAACCAATTTTTTTATTAGGTCCTCCCTGCAAACTTTATAAGCAGCAGTTGGCAGTGTCACCTGTGACAATACATATCATTGTTCTTAAAGCGGAACTATGTACACTGTATCTGAGCACCACAAACAGAAAATGCAATTTAATTCAATTGTAAATGTAAAAGTAAACTCACCCAGTCATCCATGTCTCCATATTTTGTTTTGTGTTTCTTTAACTTAGAAATCACTTTAACCACTTGCCCTCCAGAGGGTTACCCCCCTTCCTGACCAGGCCATTTTTTGCATTACAGTGCTACGTTACTTTAGCTGACAATTGCGTGGTCATACAACGCTGCACCCAAATTAAATTTAAGACCTTTTTTCCACCAAATTGAGCTTTCTTTTGGGGGTGTTTGATCGCATGTGTGTTTTTATTTTTTGCGCTATAAAAAAAAGAAATACATTTGACTTTTTGCTATTAAACATGTCCAGTAAAAAAACTGTTAAAATCAAATGTTGTCATAAATTTAGGCCAAAATGTATTCTGCTCCATGTCTTTGCTAAAAAAAAAATCCCAATACATGTAAATCAATTGGTTTATGTGAAAGTTATAGCACCTACAAATGGCAGTATATATACTGGGATTTTGTTTTTTAATTTTATTTTTATTAGTAATGGCGGCAATCAGCGACTTATAGAGGGACTGCAGCGGGCATTCTGACACTGGGGGGAACTGACTTGGTGTCACTGACATCCCCAGTGACACCAATACAGTGATCAGTGCTAAAAAAAAAGCACTGACACTGTAATAATGGCACTAGGCAGGAAGGGGTTAACATGTGGGGCAGGAAGGGGTTAACTGTGTGCTCTTTTACTATAAGCTGTGTCCATGTGCTTCACTGTAAGCACACTGCTTTGCATGGCTGTACTGTGCACAGCAGTAAGCACGAGCTGACAGGGAGAATTACTGTTTTGTTTCTCCTCCCCATCAGAGATGCTTGGCAATCACTGGGTACCGGCAAGTAATCACCTGCTGGGACACGGTGATTGACAGCCAAGGCAGCAAATGGCGGCGTGGGTAGGGCATGCATGCCTTGTGCATGCCCCCTACCTGGAAATGCAAAATCACATGTATATATATATAAATATATTTTTATATATATATTTATATATATATATATATATATAAGTTTGCACATCTGTGTCACCCTGTAGCAGTATTTCTGCCTTAGGGTGGTCGGGAAACGGTTAGAAACCCACCCTAGGATTTCCAGCCATGGTCATCTCGAGTAAAGGTAGATGACCCATGTAGCATTTACTTCCTGGAATCCATTTGTCCTTAGCTCAGGCGTGCATGCAGGAGGGTGTGCTTAGCTGAGAAAACCCCTCCTCTTCCTCTCTATGACATCATTAGGAACCAGAGCTTTGGATACAAGGAATAGTTTTGTTAGAAATAAAAAGAATAAAAATCATAATGATATTTTATATTATGACATTATTATAAAATAATATAATTAAGTTGGATATTGCATGGAATACAATGACACAACAGCAAGCCAAGTGTTTGAGTCATGGTAACGGTGCAGTCCAATTTACTTCAATAGGTGAGTTTTACAGGTGGTGCTGCCTGTCAATTTCAGATTCCTGAGTTAAAATGGCCATACTGCCATGTGAGGCATGACTGACATGGAAAAGTGGATGGTCCTGAGAGACCACCATATCTGCTTGTAGATGGTCATTGGAGGGGGGGGGGGCACAGTAAAAAGACATTAACTAACCATTTTTACCACCCACTGGCTGCCCATAAGAGCCTATAAATATTTTTGTAGAATTACTTACTTCAGCTGTCCTATTATTAGCAGAGGAAAAAGTCTAAGCTTTTTGAATGCATTAGGTTAATTTGAATGTTTCTTTTTTTTCTTGTCTTTTTTCACAGTTGAAGCTGGATTTTTGCAAGGGAATATCATGTGACAACTGAAAGCCAATAGTGTGGCTTGTGTGCAGTCTTATTGACTTCAAACTGGTAAGTTTGGCAGGCAAAACCGCCTGTGAAACCTGGCATGCTAAATTAAAATCGCCAGGCATTGACACAAAGCACCATGACCATGGCAATGTGGACAGTCCTGAGCAACACCCTCTTTTAAGATCAACTGCCTGTTTTTATTGCCCCTTGTGTCTTTAAACATTTTTGTAGAATTACAAACCTCATCTGTCCTGTACAGTTTTAGTAGAAGGCAATCATAGAAGATTAATTTCATTTTGAAGCAGAACGTCAAGAGGCAAAAAAAATTCACAGAGCTAAGGCATATAAGCAAATTCTTCCTGACCTAAGAGCTGCAAGGGCAAATTGCTGACCATTGCACCAATGTACTACTTGCTGTGGTTTTGGAAACATTGTCTTAAAAAATTAATTGTATCAAAACTAGAAGTGGCCAACACCTCCAGGAATTTAATGATATAAATAGAATAGTGAAGATGTGAGGATCAGGGGAGCTAGTAAAACTGGAGATACAGAGGATAGTGTATGCAAAAAAAAGCTATTGTGTCTTCGGAGATCCAAACACCATTGTAGTTTAGACAAGTTTCTATGCCTCTGGGAGCAAATGAATATATCAGCATGTCTTCCTATATGTTACTGTATGTCAAAAAATTTTAAGAGTCAAAGAGTAACTTTGTCATAATCAAAAGACTTTATGTCTTCAGATCCAGAAGAATTTTGTTACTGTATTCATATCTTTAGCTTCTGTTAAATCTGTCAGTAACAGTAAATGTGATAACAACAGCTAACACATTTCCAAATATCATGAATATTGGATTCTACACCAGAGTAAGACCTATTTTCTGTAACGGTACTATTAAAACATTTCAGTTTTAAAAAGAAATACAATATTTACAATGCCTTTGTTGTAGATGCATTCATATTTTCATTAATCTACGACTGACTGTAAATTAATTAATTTAATGTATTGTGTAGCATGATTTGTTTTTCTTTTTCTAAACATAGCATATAATATTTAAGCACACAGCATAGAATATTTAAAGTCCAATGTATAATTTCTCTCTCTTTTTTAATTATTTTACAGAAATAGCTTTTAAACCTTTGCATGTGCAGATATGCTGCTAGACAAACTATGGATGCCAGTTATAGATTTCTAGCACTTTCCAGTCAAAGTGTTAATTATAAATGTCTTTTTAGTATTCAGTACATCAAGATGTCATGCTCATAAATGTAGTGATTATGCTGAACCAAAAGGAAGGAGATTTCAGCAAAGTAGTGAAAATTAGTAAGCTTTAGGAGATAAATGTATTTGATACCAATATTTATAGCAAGGATTTAAGGATGATGACGTCATTAAGTAAAAAAAAAATCATACAGTTATATAATATGCTGTTAAAATTGTATCAGCTGTGCCGGGCTAGGCTGTTCAAGTTTAATCATTACAACTAATGTATTCACTGATAGCCCTTACTACCTACTGAGCATCACATGTGTTGCTGCTAAAACTGCAGTATGAAACCCAAAAGCAAACATTTATTAAATTGCTGCTTACCAATTTTTAGCTGTGATGGCTGCATTAGGTTAAGGCTTTCTTTCCTTTATTTTTACTTGGTGATCCTGCTACTAAGTATGTTGTTTTTCAACAAAATAAGCTCTCCCACAAATCAGTTTGAGCATTGAGACAAACCATGTACCACTGCCAGGTGTGCTTACAATGATCACCATTTATATATTTTTCCCTAAAGGGAAAACATGTTTGCTGTAACTGCTTGTGTGACTGCAGTGTAAACTGGAGTTTGACTTCAATTTGTTAGTGATTTTAAATCTGCTAGTGCATCTAACATTCCTGTTCCCCCCAAACTGACAATGGTGCTGTCCAAAGGTGCCCCCTGTGCTCCTTCATCCAAAGTGGGGGCGCTTTAATACAGGAGATGTGTTACTGGCCATATCACCAGTGAAAACAGAGGGAAAAAAGAAAACAAATGCAGCCACCACATCCAGTAATTAGTAAGCTGCAATATACTACATTTTTGGTTTAATATTTTAATCTGCCTTGACTCCTTTACCCCTCAGTGACAGCATTTTCTGAGACTGGTCACTTAAGCCACCTAGCTGTGTACTGCATGTCTCCTAAGCCACCGTTCCGGCCATGCTCTAATGTGTTTTGACCCACCCTCCAGGGCTTGATCACAAAAAATGGCAGCACAAGAGACTCTCTCAGGCACCATAGGAAGCAATGTTATTTCACACATCATGAGGATTGGATGCGGTTCAAACCACATCCAATCCACTTATATGTGAACCTGCAATGAATGTTAAAAAAACAATCATTTCCATTTATTAAGTTAAATTGTCAAACAAATGGCATGAAGAGCTGGGCACTTCCCAAGTGAACATGTATAAAAAAAAATTCAGTTTGGCAGGAAACAGCAATTTTAGTAATGCAACATTAAAGATAAGTTCACTTTTAAAAAAAATTAAAAATAAATGCACATTTTTTTGTCAGGTAAAAAAATGGGCATTTAAAATTTGTGGTTGTAGGAGCCAGGAAAGCATTGCACCCATGATCAGCATGTCGCCGGTGCAGTGCAGGACTTCTACAGGCTGTCAGTGTAAGCTGTCTGCCATCATCGTATGGGTAGGCAGTTTCACATAAGATAGGATAAGATAGGAAGAATCATTGTACTTCCTAGTATGCTCAGCGTTGCCCTGGTAGTTTATTAAGAACTACAAGATGACAGCCTTAAAGGGTGTACTTGCAGTTCATACAAAGAACTCTGCTGCACTGTTTTCAAATAGCGACAGCAGGTACTAGGCGAAAAGATCCCCTACCTACTGTCACAGAGAGGGCTTGGATCAGGAAGTGGCTTCAGGAATGGGAACATGTTACATGTTCCACCCTAAAAATGGGTGGAACATGGAACATGTTTCCAAGGTGAACTCATCTTTTAAAAATGCAAAATTCATTTAAATAAAATGCCTGGGGATGCCCTTAACCTACCTGTGAACTAACACATCTTTATAATCTATACCAGTCTTTCTCAACCAGGGTGCCTTGAGGTTTCTTCAAGGGTGCCTTGGCAAAATGTCTAAAAATTGGCCAAAACTTGTATACAAGCCAGCAGATGGAACAAGCCTGCCTTTTAGTTACACAAAGCCACAGGTTTTCATTGTGCACCATTACGACCTTCTAGCCGCCAGCATCCTGACAACCAATGACATCATCAGTTGATAAGGAGGATGTCAGCTGTCTGCACAGCATCCTAGTTTGACCCTCCCCTGTCCCTCTCCATCAGTGCTGGGGTCACATTAGCTCAGTGATGGAGAAAAACTGACGGAGAAGAGAAACACTGGAATACTACTCATTACCAGTGTGCAAAAGTGTATTTGCTTTGGAAGAATAAATCTCCTCTAATATTGGGTGTCTTACATGTGTGGATGTTGCTGAGTTATATAAAACTATTAGAATAGTTTTTAACATTTTAGAATGGAGTGCCTTTTTAAAATTATGGACAGTCTTGAGGGACCTCATTTTAAAATGGGGTGCCTCAAGACTGTCCATAATTTTAAAGGGTGCCTCGGGACTGTCCATAAATTTAAAGGGTGTCTTGACTGAAAAAACTGAGAAACAGGGATCTATAAACCTACCAGCTGAACCAACATTTACAAAGAAAATAAATGCCACTTAAATTGCTGATAAATGACAGCTTTGTCTGCTTAACTTCTGTTTGTAAACAAAAGTTAAATAGGGACGCTCGCACAAAATGAATGGCATGGTGCCCCCCTAAAAATTCATACTAGACACTTATTCTTGATGAGTATCTGGTATGGATGCCAAGGGGAACCCCATGCCATTTTTTGTAGTGTGTCGGTCCCCCATTAGCTCCTGCAGTGTACTGTACCATCATCTTGGAAAAGTGTCTGGTATAGATGAAGGGAATGCTCTGCAATTTGCCATGGGGTCCCCCCCAAATTCAGCACCAGGTCCTTGGGTCCCTTAAATAGATTTTAGGAAGGGAACTCTGTCAAAATAAAGAAGAAAACAAAAGCAAAAAAAATACCAGAGCTTTATCTTAACATGCATCCTGGCAGGCCAGGAAAGAGAAGGCAAGCATACATCTTCTCCTAAACTATACTAGGCCACATGCCCTCAACATGGAAGATATCTTGTCAGAGAGGACCCTCCTGGCAAAGAATCTTGGTTCTATGCTGATGAGATCAAGGGCCTCTTCTCCACAACTCTGGCCCAATGGTTGTGGTAATCTGTGGGAAAATAGCTTACTGAAATCTGGAAACCTTCTTTAACAATAATTGGCCCCCAGATACTGTCCTTTATATGAATACGTAAGCTACTCATTCACACAAAAAAGTGAACAAAGGGACTTTGTCTCCTGAGGGACATCATTGACCAAATATGGCCATGGCCTTGACTGGTCAATGTCTTTGCTGAAATATGGTCATGTAACCATATTTGACCAGTGATTTCATGCTAACCCTGCTCCTTTGTTTCCATGGCATTATCCACCCAGTAAATGAATGGGAACAAGCAACATTACTGGTTTTCAAGGATGTGCCAGGTGCTGGCATCTGCTGCTTTCTTAGCAACCACTGTGTAAGGGAATTCCTGTGAGACGGCTGGCTAATAGAAATGCGCATGCGCACAGCAATTTCCGCAAAATAGCGACCAAATGTGCACATGTGCACCGCAATGTGCAATCGCGCACAGGCATGAGCACACGCACACGTACAGTGAATATTGGCACCAGGTGGGCTATTTAAAGGATGCTTCTGCCTGTGCTTAGTGCTGACTGGTTTTCAGCTGTTTCCCTGTGTCCTGCTGTATTCTTGAATGATCCCCTTGTTGCTGGCCTGGCTTGTCCCTGACCTGACTTCGGATTCCACTCCTGCCTTGTTGCTAGTTCCTGTTCCCGGCTCTGTTCTTGACTTCGGCTTGTTTATGATTTGGTACCTTGCTGTCCACCCATTGATGACCTTGGGTATTCCTGTGACCTTGCTCCTGTCTCCGATCCCAGTTTCCTGTCCTGCTCGAGTGCCCACCTGGCTGTCTACTATACCAGCTCTGCACAGCATAAACTGAGCCTGCTTCAAGTCGGCTGGGAGATCTGATACATCACTTATCCTGAACCTGTTGTGCAAGCAGAGTGCCCGTTTAACCCAGGTGGGATTCCGGAACATCGCTACCGTTCCTGAACTGGTGGTTCGGCAGTCTCTTCAGGACTCCAACTGCAAGCTCTTCAGGCAACACCTTCTGGCATTCTTGTTACCCTGGTCCCTTGGCACCCTCTGTGCCACTTCCAGTGGGGTCAGGGCTAGTTACACAAGTGAGGCCGATATCGCCATTTCATTCTCCTATCAGGTACGTGACACACTGACAGCAAGGAAGCTGTCATATACCGCAGTGATTTTTCTGCCCTAATAAGCAATGAAGTTCAGCTCCCACTGATAAAGAAAATAGTCTGGAATTCAGACAAATTTCTAAGCAGCAAAGATCGGTCTCAATTAGTGTTAGAAAATAACTTGGATCTTATACCTAGTAGGCAACCTTGGCATTCCAGCTGTGGTGAAACTATAAATCTTATGAGACATTGCAAGCCTCTGACAGCCACTAGGAGGCAGAGGAATGATGGGATTTGTAGTCTCACCACACCTTGAGTGCTAAGAGTGCCTAGTACTGCTGTAGGGTCTTGTTGAGTGACAACTCTGAGTCTGCTGGGCTGAAAATCCAGAAGCAGCCTCAGAGCTTTTTCATGTCCACAAAAGGGAGAATTTTACAGAAAAAATAACATACATAAAATATGGTAACTGTACATATAGTCTTATGAAAAAATTTTTGCCGAAATTATTGGTCTGCTGAAAGGATCTCTTTAATGAAACCAATACTGTACAAAATACATAGGCTGTCATTGCTGATCCATATTTATGGAAATGTCAGTTGCCAGACTGGAATGCTAATCCTAAGACTTTAAATTTTTTTTAATCACTATCCAGAAACAGAAATGTAGAAGTCCTGATCTCCCTCTGAATACATTGGCTGCAAGCTCGTTCCAAATTTGTGACTCAAAATACTAAAACCAAAAAAAAAAAATGCAGGTAGCATTTTATTAAGGAGGGCATCAATAACAGTTTACAGAGTTCTCTCAATAAACGGTTTTCTTTAACAGTCCCAGTCCCAGGAAGTAAGCTACAATATGCTCTCATACAAGGGCATTAGGACATTGGTTCCTCATAAATGCCATCTAATTAAAGTGCCTCATGCTGATATCCCTCATAAATTATTTCTGAAAGGATTCCAGTGCAATAGTAGTACTAGCAATCATGCATTCCATTTGTTTTTACAGTTTATATATGGCTTCTCATTTATTCCACCTTACACAAAATGTATTTAATAGTTATTAAAAGCTGTTTTAAATATCTTCCTAAATGTTGTAACAAGTAATTCTTTATATATATATATATATATATATATATATATATATATATATACACACATACACAGTTGTGTTCAAAATAATAGCAGTCAGAAATAAATCACTAACCTGATTAATCACTGTTTTTGGTAGAAATGATATTTCTACATGGCAAATAATTTACTAGCAGGTGTAGTAGAGTAATAGAAATCCAACAGACCCAACAGTCATGACATGCATGCTGCTGATTCTGTGTAATTGAATCACTATTTGAAAGGGGCATGTTCAAAATAATAGCAGTGTGGAGTTCTATTAGTGAGGTCATTCATTCTTTGAAAAACAGGTGGCAATTATTGCCCTTATTTAAGGAAGGAAGGCAGCAAATGTTGTACATGCTGGTTACAGTGCATTTCTCTCTGAAATTCTGAGGAAAATGGGTAGTTCCAGACATTGTTCAGAAGAACAGCGTACCTTGATTAAAAAGTTGATTGGAGAGGGGAAAACATATAAAGAAGTGCAGAAAATGATAGGCTGCTCAGCTAAAATGATTGCAAATGCTTTAAAATGGCAACCAAAACCTGAAAAACGTGGAAGAAAGCGAAAAACTACCATTCGAATGGATAGAAGAATAGCCAAAATGGCAAGAACTCAGCCAACAATCAGCTCCAGGAAGATCAAAGAAGGTCTAAAGTTACCTGTGACTACGGTTACAATTAGACACCTATGTGAAGCCAAGCTATCTGCAAGAAGCCCCCGCAAAGTCCCACTGTTGAAAAAAAGACATGTACTGAAGAGGTTACAATTTGCCAAAGAGCATATTGACTGGCCTAAAGAGAAATGGCGCAACATTTTGTGGACTGATGAAAGTAAGATTGTTCTATTTGGGTCTAGTGGCCGGAGACAGTTTGTCAGAGGACCCCCAAACACTGAATTCAAGCCACAGTACACTGTGAAGGCAGTGAAGCATGGTTGCGCAAGCATCATGATATGGGGATGTTTCTCATACTACGGTGTTGGGCCTATTTATCGCATACCAGGGATCATGGATCAGTTTGAATACATCAGAATACTTGAAGAGGTCATGCTGCCTTATGCTGAAGAGGAAATGCCCTTGAAATGGGTGTTCCAACAAGACAACGATCCCGAACACATCAGTAAACGTGCAACATCTTGGTTCCAGACCAACAAGATTGACGTTATGGAGTGGCCAGCCCAATCTTTCTCCAAAAGAAAACTTGTGGGGTGACATCAAAAATACAGTTTCTGAGGCAAAACCAAGAAATAGAGAAGAATGTGGAATGTAGTCCAATCATCCTGGGCTGGAATACCTGTTCACAGGTGCCAGAAGTTGGTTGACTCCATGCAACACAGATGTACAGCAGTTCTCAGAAACAGTGCTTATACAACTAAATATTAATTTAATGATTCAAAGGAAAGCAAAATCTTCAAACATTTTTCAGTTTATATAGTGTATGTTTGAGTTTGTAAAGAAGAATACAAACACTGCTATTTTTTTGAACAGTCTAATATTCACTTTTCTGCAATTTATTTGGAGGAATGACACAAATTTGATATATTATTCTTCATGTTTTGATTTGGAATAGAATGTGTAGTGTTCCCAATGCATTTGTGTGTATGGAAATAAAAGCTATTAGAAGGATTTTGAGCTTTATTCACTTTTTTCAACACACTGCTATTATTTTGAACACAACTGTATATATATATATATATATATATATATATATATACACATACATATACCTAGATTGTGTTGCAGTCACCAATATCTCTTGGCATTTGCCCCTTGTCTTGTGCTACAGTTTGCAATGATGTATACAAGGTGCAAATGTCAGCATATGCAAACAGGAATATAAGTATAAACTAATGTATGTAGAGCTTTGAATATGTGGCAGACACAGACCCAGACAACAAAGCATGATCAAAGCAGATCTCCATAAGAATTAAGGTCAATTCATTGATAAAATCAATAGGCTGCCTTTAAAAAGGAAGTTATTTGTGCTTTTGAATGTATACAGGTCACATAATAAATGCAGTCAATTTTACTGATACTTGGTTTCCCAGTTGAAGAAAGGGCAATCCAGAATGTGTGACCCAAACGGGAAAAAATGAGGGAAGATAGCAAATATGGTTTGTAAATTAGACAAACCTTTTGATGACAGAAAGACAGTGAGTAAATGGTGAATCAATCATATGCCGTTTCATCAGTACATCCCAATTTTTTTATTGACTCAAAATTTTAACTTGAAACCATAAACCTTTTTTAAAAGTATCACAAAGAAAATTACATTTGATTCATATTGTAGATATTCATTGTACTGTGGAAAAACTTTTAGTTTCCATAGTTTTTGGTATAGCTTAAAGCGGTAGTGAACTGCAAAGAAAAAAATTCCCCTGCAAAATAATGTCATAATGAAAGACTTACCTTAGAATGAAGCTCTCCAGTGGCATGCTGTCACTGCTGACAGGGCTTCCAATTTCACCATGTCTTCCTTCAGGGTTCACAGGCTCTGGCCGTTTGACTGGCCGTGTCACGATGATGTCTCTCCCACGCATACATGCTGGAGTCTTGGGTGTGGCACAGAGCTCCAAAGGAACGGCACGGGTATGCCTTTCCTTCAGAGCGCATGTGCTGGTGATGTCATTGGCAGCAGGGACACTGAATATCTCCTAAATGATGCATGTTTAGGAGATACTTCTTGTACCTACAGGTAAACTTAATCATAAGCTTACCTGGAGGTATAAGTGTCCAGTCGGAGTTTACTACCACTTTAATAGGTTAAATTGAAAAGGTTTAAATTTTCCTTAAAGTAGAGCTTTGGCCAGGTTATGGAGTTCAACAAGCAATAAAATATGTTTCATGTCCTCTATAACATCTCTAGCTGCAAGAGCCGTTAGGTAATTCAGGAGTTCAGAAAAAAATATTTTCACTTTTGTTTTCTATTAGTGTATCCTTTTGTTTCCTCCTGCCAGCAGTGAGTTGGCTACAGGGGCGGACTGACCATTTGGAAACTTGGGCACTGCCCGAAGGCCCGGGGTCAGTAGGGGGCCCCATGAGATGCCCCTGGTACCTTTTTCATAGGCTTTTTTGAGTTTGGGCAAGGACACAGGGCCCCATGATCTCCTATTGCCCGGGGGCCCCATGAGTTGTCAGTCCGCCCCTGGTTGGCTACCTTCTAAGCTGAAAAGTAAAGACAGATCAGGTGCTCTGGGATGTGGTTACCATTAGTTCCTGTTTGCTGGGACATCCCCATTCAGAGGGGTTTGTCCCACAAAACAAACATCATTAGCAATGTCCCCACCACTGCCTATCAGACTTGTACAACAGAGCCAAAGAGAAGTTTCAGAGCACTTCCCTTGTCTCTGTGCTACAGGTCTGACAAGATGCAATTGGGGATGGAAGCTGGCAGTGTCATGCTAAACAAAAAAAAAAAATAGGCAGTGCTGGCTTGACCTTCTTATTTCAGTGCAAACCCCCTTTGCCCCAAAGATTGCTGGTGCTGGGGGTGGAGTCCAGTTTGTCCCACAAAGCTATATTGTTCAGCCTGACTTTTCCACCTTCTTTTGCCTGCTGGTGCTTACTGCCCACATATGCAAACAAGAAAGTACAAGGGTGTAGTAACTGCAGGTGGCAGTTTTCTTCCTGAAGGTAAGTAATATGGCTGTAGGGGAAAAGGCATGCTGTGGTTACAGATGGGGAGGGGTAAGAACTTGCTGCATGGAGGTAGGCAAATGACTACAGTGTGTATATTGTGGTCACAAATGGGAATCTCTGACAGGCATGATATATATATATATATATATATATATATATATATATATATATATATATATATATATACTGTATATCCTGAAAATAGTGTGGTTATACTGCCAATGACTGTGATGATTCACTGTGTGTTCACCTCTGTCCTCTGTGTGTTACTTACTCCTGAGTGCACTCAGTGTGCTACACACTCCTGATACCTTTATTCTGTACATTACACACTCCTGAACCCTACACTCTATGCTTTATTTAATCTGGGCTGAAAGAAGAGTAAACACATGGTTTTATTTCACCACACCTCTTTAGGTCTCTCCTATTGTTACAACAGTTTGGTCACACCCACAGCTGAGCATGGCATGTGTAGTATTCCATATAATATTTCCAGTCATATTGCCCAATGAATTTTGTCCAAATACCTTCAAAGTCTGTCCTTTCTTCCACACATCCATGACTAATTGTTTACAGGCATGTCTAAAATTGGAGCATGATTTTATGGTGGTGACTAAGAATGGGGGTGTGGTTAAAAATTTGCTTGGTCATCAGGGCTTCCCTGGATTTAGTTTTTGAAAATCTGGTAACCTTACTCTAGAAGAAGGTAAAGCATAATGCAGAGATTGGACATGAATTTTACTGGATATCTGGTGTTTGAATGTGTAATATAGTTAAATGTCAATAGTCAGTACACAGTTGTAGCTAAACACTCACTAAAGAATACCCTGTTTTGAAGAGCACTGTGGGTTTAGGGTTTTAGGGTAGGTGAAAAAAAGGTTTTTTTGTGTGTCAGTGTTAGTGTAAGCATGTTTAGGTAGAATAAAAAAGTAAAATGTGCACTATTGTTTCTTACTATGGATACAAGCAACAAACAATATATGAATATGTGGAATTGCTGCAAATGTCAGAAGTAGAATTTATTTCAAGGGGTTTTTTTTGGTGACAGCTAAATTAAAAAAATAAAATTCTACATTGACAACAAAAAACAAGGTATAATTCACAAGGATACACTAAGTAGTTGCAATGATATGTACAATTTTACTAATAAATGCGAAAGTTGCAAAATTGGGTTGAAAATTGGGCTGAAAATCCAGAAGCAGCCTCAGAGCTTTTTCATGTCCACAAAAGGGAGGATTTTACAGAAAAAATAACATACATAAAATATGGTAACTGTACATATAGTCTTATGCAAAAATTTTCAGGTATCAAGATTTGTTAATAATTACATCAAAGGTAATGTGTGAGTTGAAAACAGTTGTGGACTTACCTAAGACACCAAGCCTGTAGTTGACAGTAACAACAATGACGTTCCCATGACTTGCAAGAATACTTCCATCAATCATGTTTCCAGTGCCTTCCATGTAGGACCCTCCGTGTATGTATACCATCACTGGTTTCTTATTGTTTGGATCATGCATATCTGTAAGAACAGAAAAAAATGGTCAGGCAATAGCATTATTATTATTATTATTCAGTATTTATATAGTGCCAACAGTTTCACAGGGCTTTACAACATGAAGGCAGACAGTACAGTACAACACACTTCAATAAAGGAGAAATTAGAGGACCCTGCTAACAATATAAAAGGGAGCATGAAGTGATACAAAAGGTAATAACTATGGGGGGATGAGCTGATGGAGAAAATAAAAGTACAGTTGTTAGGTGAAGGCTGGATATGCTTCTCTGAGAAGAAAGGTTTTCAGGGATAGTCTAAAAGTGGACAGAGTAGGAGAGAGTCAGACAGATTGGGGCAGGGAATTCCAAAGAATGGAAGAGGTTTAGGATAAGTCCTAGAGGCAAGTGTGAGAGGAGGTGACAAGGGAACTAGAGAGCAGGAGGTCTTGGGAGGAACAAAGACAATGATTAGTGATTAGCTGGGGGCAGAGTTGTGGATGGATTTGTAAGTTATTGTAAGTATTTTTAATTTAATTCATTAGGTGAGTGGCAGCCAATGGAAGGATTGTTAGAGAGGGTTGGCATACACTGAATAGTTGTTAAGGTGGACTGATGATGGACTGGAGGAGGACTAGCCTACGTAAAGGTAAGCCAATGGGGAGGGAGTTGCAGTAGTCGAGGCGAGAGAGAGAGAGATAACAAGGGAGTGATTTAGAAGCCATGTTGTGTTTATGATTAGGAAGGGGTGTATTTTGGAGATGTTGCAAAAGTTGAGGCTGAAAGCTTTGGAGAGTGATTGGATATGAGATCAAAAGAAGAGTTCAGAGTCCAGAATTACACCTAGCATCCTGGCATGCGGAGACGGGTTTTTGGTTGAGCCATTGATCTTGACAGAGAAGTCAGGGAAAAAGGCACAGGGGGAGGAAATATTATGAGCTTGGTTTTGGATAGAATGAGTTTGAGGAACTGGTGTGATATCTAGACTGATATGTTGGTCAGCAAACTAGTGATGCTTGAGGAGACTGATGTTTTGAGCTGAGGAGTAGAGAGATAGATTTGGGTGTCAACAGCATAGAAATGAAAATGAAAGCTATAGAAGGCTGACCCAGGGAGGAGGCATACATTGAGAATAGGAGAGGTCCAAGAACAGAATCTTTGGGGACCCCAATGGAGAAAGAAGAGGAAAGGAGGAAGTAGAATAGTAAGTGATACTGAAAGTGTGTTGACATATGTAGGATGAGAACCAACAAAGAGTAGTCACAGAGACCAAAGGAATAAAGTATTTTAAGGAGGAAAGGGTGGACAACCATACCAAATGCAGCCGGAAGGTCCAGAAGTAGAAGTACAGAATAGTTTCCATTGGTTTTAGCTGTTAGTAAACCTTTTCTGAGTTTTAGAAGACCGGTTTTCTGTGGAATGTTGAGGGTGAAATCCAGACTGAAGAAGATCAAGAAGGTTATTCTCAGTGAGGGGGTCACTCAGTCAGATGTAGACCAGGTGTTCAAGGAGTTTGGATGAAAATAAGAGCAAGGAGATGGGGCATAGGTTGCTAAGATTGGTGGGGTCCAATGAAGGATTTTTAAGTAAGGGTGTGAGTAGTTTATATTTTAGAGTTGGGGAAGATTCCGGAAGAGAGGGAGAGAGGGAAGATGTGAGTCAGAGACTGTAAGATAGAGCCAGAGTATTTGAGGGGGAATAGGGTCCAGGGGACAGGTGATTAAATGGGCAGTAGAAAAATGTTTAGCAACCTCATCTATAGTAGCTGGGTGGAATAAGGGAAGTGCTGAGTGTACCTGTGTACATGGGGTGTTAAGGGGGGGGGGTATCTGTAGAGTGGAGATTTCATCACAAATTGTGTCAGTCTTATTTTTGAAGTGATTGGCGATCTCCTGGGCAGTGAGAGAGTTAGTGGGTGGAGGCAGTAGAGGACAAAGTAGAGCGTTGAAGGTAGAGAAGAGTTGATGGGGACTGGATGAGAAGATGTTAATGAGAGTGATAAAATAGGTATGCTTGGCAGTGTAGAGGTAAGAATTGTATTTTTGGAGGGCAGTTTTATATTGGTTGAAGGCTTTCTGAGACTTAGTCTTATGCTACAGACACAAAAGAACGTAGCTAGGTTTTTTGAGACTTCTGGTGTCATTTGTTTGCCAGAGTTGTAGGGGTCAGGGCCTGATTCAGTGTGTAGTGAAGGAGACAAGTTTGTTCAAGGCGGAGGAAAGAGGTCTATTGTAGACAGATGTGGTTACATTGGGGCAGGACAGAGGTGAGAGTTTGCCATAAAGGTGGCCAGTAGCAGAATAGAGAGGAGAAGGGTTAAAATAACAAAGGTTTCTATAGGTAATTCCTAGGCAGTAGGAGGGAGAGAAGGTGGAAGACAGGGAGAGAATGAAATTCATAAGGTGGTCATCAAAGAGAGGAATAGGATTGTTGGAGAGGTTCCACAGAGTGCATAGGTAGGAGAATAATGAAATATAGTTGACTATTTTGATTGTTTGGTACAAAAGTGCCCATGTGGTATTTGCTTTCATCCATGGTATTTTCTATAAATAAAACATTTGAATAATTCACTTGCTGGCATTTTATATCTGTTGCAGACTCCCTACTGGTCTGTTGAAGACTTCCTACCATAGTTTCCATCCATCAAAGAATGTTCCCGCTTGCATATTCAGTTTTAAAAATACATATAATTCCAACAAGTGTAGGGGCACCTTGTAATAGTCCAAGTTTGCAAAGAGATCGTTTCACACTACCAATATGTGAAATGTAAGTTTTGGGTGAAGTAACCATTTAAAAAAAAGATTAGGAATAAACTGATTAACAAAATAATATTAGAATATCCTGTAACTATGACAGTATATACATACCTGGGAACTTACTGACCTTTTGTGTATTACCAGCTCTCAGGATCTTAACTAAAAGTCCTGCCGCATGTCCTGCCAGATGTTTATTTATTTATTTCAGGTACTTATATAGCGCCATCAATTTATGCAGCTCATCTATCCATCCATCTGCTTTACAGATACAGTCTGGAAAATACTTATGAGTCCATTTACAGGACACAAGCTGTTTTGACCTGACTTAACGGTTTGGTCAAAACATTAAGGTGAGCACATAAAGGAGAAGGATTATTGGATTTTTTCAACACCATCACAAAGTGGACCTATGTGCATATAATTTTATATAAAAATGTTTTTCACATTTTGCAATTTTATATTGCCTTTTTTTTATTATCACATTTGAATAACAATTAAAATGTTTTTGTCATTATAAGCACTGGTTTAATATTTCATTATTAATTTATGATTAGAATAATTATAATTATTTATATTCAGATTATTTTATTCACATACCATAATTGGGAATATCAATGGAGCGCTACACATTTTTCTATAATTTATGCAGTGCTTTACATATGTATTGTACATTCACATAAATCCCTAACTCTTAAGGGGCATACAATCTAAGGTCCCTAACTTACATTCATAAATACACATACTAGGGCCAATTTGGACAGGATCCAATTCACCTACCAACATGTCTTTGGAGTGCGGGAGGAAACCGGAGTACCTGGAGGAAACCCACGTAGGCACAGGGAGAACATGCAACCTTCAGGCACGTGGTGCCATGGCCGGGATTCGGACCAACAACTCTAGTACTGCCAGGCGGAAGTGCTAACCATTTGTTTGTAAACATTACATAAAGTCACTCAGGTGAGTCACGCTGCTTATTCGCTGACAACTGTATATTACTGTGGAGATAAGGGAGGGGACACCTATGCTACCCAGGACAGCTGCATAAAAAAGAAGGTTTTGTGAACAGAGAGCTGGACATGTGACCTGGCTGTTGGGGTATTGCAGCTTGTGGATGAACTAGAAGGGGGGAGGGGCAGAGGACAGTCAAAGACAGAGGGAGGGGACCTGAACTGCTGTTTGTGAGTGTTACAATCACACTCTGACAGACTGAGTGCAATGCAGTTGTGCGTGAGTGTAAGTGTTGCTGTGACAGACTCAAAGAAGATTGTTGAGGAATGGAGTGATGTGTGACTTGAGGCTGCAGTGCACAGTGGTGGATGGTGGTGGTAGTGGTTAGCAGGGCATGTAGCAATTGTGCACACAGAGATAAATGCGAACCTCCATTTTGGCAAAGGCCTCCGTCTTCTATCATTTTCTACTCCCAAATCAGCTTCCCTCATCCCCCCTCCCTCTCTGTTGAGTGACATGTGGTCTGTATGATGCAGAGGTCACAAGCAATCAGGCTCAGTGGGAGAGCCCAAGGGCTATAAAATACCAACCTAGCTGGTGCCAAGATGTCTGTTAGCTTCTCAATCTGGGATATCGTAAAGCCATAAAACCAAGTCCTTCACTGAGCTCAAAGACATTCCAGGTAGTCGTAAACCAGACATCACATTCAACATCCATTTTCCCCTATGATTATATATCTTGGAATATGAAAGACTTACATAAAAACCAGGCATATATTCAGACCGGTAACTTCAATACAATAAAATTAGTGAAGCGCTTGATACAAGCGCTTCACTAATTTTATGTTTATTTCTTGCACTTATTGGTATTAGTTAAGTGACAGCAGCTGTATCCTGTTAGTTACTTCCCATGAGCGCAGGAGGATCCCATACCATTTAACTTCAATACAAGTCATCTGATATATTACACCCCCTAGCTGACACAAACAGGAGAGCAGAAAATGATATCTCCTTAACCATCCCAGCAGGTATGTCATATTTCATATCTAGACGTTCAGCAGATGATTCTGCGTATGAATCTACCCATGGATAGAATGTTACATGTACCTAGGAAAAGTTATTGACCATAGTATAATTTGCAAGGGATTTGGTCATAGCCTGAGCTCCCCGCCTACAACACCCCTCCCCAAATGAGGCGATTGGTTCTCTGCTTCAAGGAGACACCCTGCTGAGTTCCTAGAAAAAGCTGTTATGCTTGGAGCAAAAAGTTAAGCTAAGCTCAGTTGAGCTAAGTTGAAGATTCTCCCTTTTAACATCGGAACCAACTTTGGGAGACAGCCATTTTGCTCTGAAATTTGAACGCTGCTTAAACCAGGACTTTTGGCAAGTACTTTATCTCTCTAAATGCCTTTCTGTTATCTCTTTGCCATGTTATTGCTCTCTGTATATTTATATATATATATATATATAGGCTACATCTTTTTCTGTAAATATTTTTATTGCACCCTTTCGACCTTTTAGTAATAAATCTTACTTTCTGAAAGTGTTGAACTGTTTCTAAAGCTCTTTAATGCAAACTAAGAATCCCTGCCTCTGAAGAGCGCTACTGTGTGTTTTAAAATGTCTGCATACATCTGTCTGCGGTGACATTGTGTATACAAACGACTATTCAAACATCATAGTGTATTTGCTAATATTGCCGAGTTTCCTCTTTCTCTGTACAAAAAGGAGGTGGTGGCAGTGTGAAGGGTTAATTGCGTAATTAACCTGACCCAGTAACAATCGCTCTCAGGCTGTGGCACATAGGTTGTGGTCCATTAGCTGGAAAATCTTTGTGCAGGGTGCAGCTGGGCGTGGCATTGTTACACACGTGTCAGTGCGGTTTTAGATTAGCTAGTCCTTCAGTCACGAGTTTGGTGAGAAGGGCTGGGGTCTGACGCCGCGATCGTCACAGGGCGGACTGACCAATCAGGCACTCAGACACTGCCCGAGTTGTCCTGTTTTGATTTACTATTTGAAAAGGAAAGGAGAGGAAAGGAAAGGGAAAAAGTAGCTCTGCCACATATATTAGGATTTTAGAGGTTTTTTTGTTTTTTGTCTTTTAAGTGCAAAACACTAAATTCTGTCTTCCTTCTTCAAGATTTTGCTCATGCTCAGACCTGTCATCAACATCACCTGATGAATATTCCTTTGTCATTGTCCCTATTGATTACAGGTACTTATATAGCGCCATCAATTTACGCAACTCTTTACATATATATTGTACATTCACATCCTTCTCTAACCCTCAAGGGGCGTACAATCTAATGGTGATTCACATTTGCTCTTTGTGTTGAGGTTTCCTTTTTCTGGCAACAGATATTCCAGTCATCCTAGTTACATTTATCTCCTCCTGGGAGCTTACAGTGTCATCCAAGAGACTATTGCTGCACCCTGTGACCATATTCATGTCTGCATCTGCCTCCTGCAAGAGTCTGCCTAAAGTTGAACCTGTCACCAACAGAACATGGTGAGTTCTTGTTTGCCCTCTTCCTTAAAGGAGAAGTATGGCCAAAGTTCTTTTGGCCCTACCTCTCCTGAGAGTTACAGAATTGCACTTAGTTCTGCACTCCTGTGATCCAAATTCAGCTGACAGCAGGCTAACATCAGCTGATGTCACTCAGTCAGTCCAGACTCTGGAGGGATCCTTATTTTTCTGGCAGCTGGGTCAGTCTCTCAGTGCACTACTGAGAACCTGATCCAACCACATCCACCCTGGCCTGGAACTCCAGTGAGCATTGAAGGGGCAGAGCAGATAACGGTGACTGACAGTCACTAATTTGATCTCTCAGTTCTCTGTGTAGAGGCAGCAAGGGACAAATGCAGCACTGAACCAATGCTGCATTCACCTAGGTTAGTATGCATGTTTATTATTTTAAAATCCCACACTTCTTTTGTAAAGGTCATCCTTGTATGCCCATTGAGCTGAGGTTTTCCAATTTCTCTTGTGGTTATCCAAAAAAATGCCGTCTCCACGAATCCACATATTTTCATCCGCTGAACCAAGAGTAATCAAATCATCTTTATATCTTCTGCCAAGCCCACAGACATCTACCTCAAAGACAAGGTTTTTCATCACTTGGACTGGATAGAACTGACACCTGGTAATTGGTATTGGATATATTTCTCCTAGTCCTTGTGACACTGTTTTGTTTAGCGAAATTGATGGTTCTGATTTTTAGATGAGTTATTACTTTTTTTTCTTATTTATATATTTTTTCCAGGACAGATAACAACAATAAAAAGGCAAAACCAAGATGTTTAATGGAAAATATACTGTACCTTCTCATACAAATAAAAGTTATACTATATCATTCCAGCTTCTTAAAAAGTCAAGAAAAGGAATATGATACATTTAATGCTTGGTATGCTGCTCTGATATTTTGATATTTGATATTTTGCCCATAAATGTCTTAGTGATTGCAAAAAGCAAATGCTGTAGGAGTAGAGCCCATAAAGAGAAAGCGTCTATGTGAGAGGATAGAGCTCAGCAAAGAGTACATTTTTTCAGTCTAAAAAGATATTTCTTTTACACAACTATTGAAGCTGAAACATTTTTTACATGGTTTTTGAATCAACATAACCTACCCTTTGCTGCATTTGACCAAATCAATTTTCTCAGACTCTGTAATTGCAAAATAATTCATATGGATGTTGTATGTGGACATCCCAAACCAATAATGCACTGGCACAAAACTCTCACTCTCACTGCTCTCACTGATACTGTTAAAAGGGAACCATTTACCTTGTGTCTGGCTTGAAGCAATGATGTCTACAGTGAAAAAGTTTTCCATTTGCTAGTTTGTTTTCTTGAACCCTCTTCTAGCCAAATACAGCTATCAATGCTGGAGAATCTAATGTGCACAGTTCCGCAAATGCTATAAAATCCATCCAGCAGATACAGTACCTTTTTCAGAAAATATATAATGTCTTGGAAAAAATATTTGGGCTTGTCAGTAGAGATTGCAAATGTTAATATGGAAACACCTAATGGTCTACAGAAGTTGGTTAGTAACTGTAGCAAGAATGTCTATAGCCTGGTTATGTCCCCTTCCACAATTAAGCATTGCATATGGAGTTTCTATTTTGTGGGTGGATGCAGGCAACATTGTAACTGTGAGTTCCCCGTCCATATGAATGGCACAGTTGAAGAGTTTTGGGAAATTCTGCAATGTAGTAAACCACAGGATACTAAAATACTGAAAATCAGTAATTCAGAGATGTGGATGTCTTCACTGAAGGTGTTTGTGACAGTTTGATGCTATTTTAAGAAGCAAATCTCATCACATGATTCAGATCTCAGTCTTGCAATTCCTATACTCAATGTTCCAAAGCGCTTACAGTTGTTTCAGTGATAATCTCAATGACTTTATATATGTATTTGTTATAGTTATTTCCTCAAAAGAACATTAATGAGGAAGTTTCAAGAGTTCAAAACACTAGAAGACAACAAATTGGAAAAGTCTAATGATATTGAAACACTGGTTCCACATTTCAAAAATAAAGTCAGCTTCTATGTGACCTGTATGCTTTTCTTTTCTTTGGCAGGAGTTGAAACACGCTTTACTTCTACCAAACAGCAATCTGCCATTGAGAGCATCTTTCCTAAGATAAAATATCAAACAGAATATAGAACATCACTATTATCAAAAACTCTCTGGTCACTTTGATGAATTAAAAAATTAATATAACTATAGAAGAAACCTGTCACTCCACAAAATATGAAAACACTGTCTTGAGTCAAGTTAAACAAGCTACCTAGATGGCCCCCAAAATAACTACTACATGAATAACAATGTTTAGCTCTTAAGAAACTTTCCAAGTTGAAACATCATGGAAGGATCTTTTAAATGTTAACAAGTATACAATATTTACAGTGTTTAACAAGTATACAGTAGTTTATAATGTGTCTTATGACAACCAATTTCACATTTAGTATTGAAACACAAATAACAAATATTCACAAACTGAAAGTGTTTTATTTATTTTTTACTCTTAAAATACAATTTTCTTCATCTCGTATGCAAAATACAATATTGACTGCTGAGATAGAAAGCTGAGCTGATAAGGGTGCAGTTTTTTTTCTTTTTTCCTGAGACTATCTTTACATAATATGTGTTGCACCATGGAGTAGCTATTGCCTCCATAATACATTATATTGGCATTGCATTATCAAAGTTATGTAGGTGCATAGATATCATGTCAACAACATTATAAAAACCATCTTGTGAGAGAGTCCACTAAGTATTCTTAGAAAGCAGTGTGCACATTTGGCTGCTTTTTTGATATAATATATCCGAAGCTGTGTTTTTACACCGAAGTGTTATTTTAGGTACTGTCTTCCAAATGGAATCCTTATCCTCCTTGTTGTGACAATCAAAATCTCTTGTCACTCTTTTTTCAATGACTTAATTCATATCTGTATGGTCACAAATTGGACTTAAAAAGTAGCTAATAAACTCACCTTTGGCGGCAGTCTCCTGTCTTCCTTTTATTCGAGTGAAGCAGCTTCCTTGACATTTAGAGAAATGTCTGATGTCTGTGCCCCAAAAACTAATAGTCTTATATAATCTACTGCACCTCAAGCTCCCCCCCCTCCATAAACTGGTAAGTCAGCCAGGTGAAATTGTGCACATGTCATGGCTGCTGTGCTCCATGGCATGACAATAAGTACCCCCTTTTCATATTAGGTGGGCAGTACTGCTGCCGAACATGACCCATTCTGCCGAACATGACCCATTCAAGTGAATTAGGGTTTGCTACGACCCTGAGTTTGCAGCACAGAATTCTAATTGAAAAATCCTTTTCAACTGTTAAAAAAAAAAAAGGCATTCAGGAGGCAGCAATATCTCCTTCTGAAAGCCTATCAGCTGCACCTGACCACAGATCACTCTTCAGACAGTAACACAGGTGCCATTAGTTGTTATATAAGCTGTACGCTAGTATGATTTAATAGGTGGGGCATTTAATTTGTCAACTAGTGATTCCATAAGCACTTTGAAATGACAAATGACACATTTATGAGAAACAGTTCCTGTGGTCACTTACAAGGCTTGTGTATACAGGAACATAAAATACACAGTTAATGAATTCTGGTACAGTGTTACATAATGCTTGACATGCTGCAAACGCTTTATTTTTGTAGGTTTTTTTCCCATTTAAATTTTTGTGATGTCTTGGGAAAGTCACTTTCACCAGGTGCTTCAAAAATGGCAGTTCTTTTAAGCTAGTTTATTACAATACTGCTTAGCCAATACAGCCTGTAAAGGGCAAGGAATTGTGTCACATTTTGAAACAATGGTGATGGTTATCTGGGTGGTTTCATTTTGTTTGTCAATTGTTACATTGTTGAGAGTATGCAGTGAGAAATAATTCAAGGATAAGTTCATATTTAGGGTGTAACAAGTAACAGCCTCAAACCCCTCTCCCCCTGATCCCCCCTCCTTGTGGCAGCAATCCGGGATACTCACTCCATACTCGCTGCCACAATTCAAAGAGAGCGTGGCTGTGCGGGTCTCTGCCCAGTGTAATTTTCACTCACATGAAAGGAAACAAATCCAAGCATAAAAAGCCAGACTGGAAGTGATATGATCACCATGCACCACAGGCTCTAACCTCTGAAGACACCCAGTCCTATCATAGACATCATATCTGGCCAGTGGAACGCATGGTGGTACATCAGTTCTGATACGGTTTTTTAAAGTCTGGATTTGTTTCCTTTTATGTGAGTGAAACTTACACTGTTTGTTTTTTAATCAAAATACTGAATTACACAATATATGGCCCCCATCCTTTATTCCCCACACATGAGCATCCATTAACTGTGATTGTACAACTGGGACATTCTGGTATATGATGAGATCATCTAAATTGAGGAGGACTACAAGCTCCAGCAGAGCGAGAATTTTCCATTAAGCACTATAGACTCTTATTTAATTTTAAGAGTCCACTGAAGTCGGTGAGTGAGTGGGACCACTGGGAGCACAGAATGTGAAGTGACACTAATTGTATAAAGAGTAGCACACTGGCACTTATAAGAGACTATATTGATGCACCAAGAATGATGAACTTTTTATAATGATAAGGTTTACACAATTGTGTTGCACTTATGCTTTTGAATATCTAATAAGGCAGAGCTTATTTACCTGTATTTGCATATATGACACACAATCTATTTTGTAATTGAATGTTTTTTTAATCAATCCTTCCATTTCCATCCGCTGCCATCTGATTGAGTAATGCTATAAACAAATTCAACTAGCTCTAACTAAGGAGCTCAATTTATTTTTAATTCACTGAATGCAGCAACTAAAGGGCCAGTTTTCCTGCCTGACTGCCCGAACCTCTGACTACTGCAGTCGTAAATCATTTAGTTAGTGGCTGTATCACTAGCCACCTCTAAGTTACAGCTTCCTGCAGATTTGTTTCACATTGTAAACAATCCGAAATATGGCAGGGATCCCAGGTGACGTCATTGACCAAATTAAGTCATGACAGTCATTTCTCATGCTTCTTTTCCTGCTGCCACAGGCTGTCAAAGGAACAGGAAAAGAGAGGTGAATCTTAGAAAATGAGACACAATAATTCACAGTTTATATATAAAGACTTGAGAAGTACTCTATGGCTTCCATTGAAGGCATTCTTCTGAAAATGCAAGATGGCTGGCTGTGTCTGACTTCAGGATTTGGGGTCATCATAGACCCAAAAGAAGCATACTGTAAATGTAGTGTCAGAAGAGTGTGAGAATTCCTTATCTCCATATTTGTTCTTGGTCAGCGATTAGGGAACATTGAATACGAAGCATCCACATGCCTTATAAGAAACTAGCATTCTACAAAAAAAAATAAAAATAGACAGTTTCTACTATTAACATGGTTCATTTAAAATGTCTACAAATACTTGCATTTAAGTCTAAGTTTTTTTCCATATTGAAACTAAAATCCTCTGACTATACTACCAGAGAGGCATTATATTTGTCTGGTATTGGCTTCAACAGATGCTTATACAATATTCATACTAAATGCTCAAAGACATTTGACATCACCAGAACCTGATGAAAAAAGACATCTATAGGATCCAGTCTTTGTACTAGAATTAATAATGCTTGCTTGTAGCAAACCAGGCTCCAATGCTTTTATTTCATGGGTGCATTTAGCAGTGTAAAAGATTGTTCCACTTTTAGGACTGAAAGATAGTAAACATCCTGTTCAGACACCTCCCAACAGCCTGTCATGACAAAAGAGGCAGTACACCTGTAAGAAGTTACAAAATGGCTTATTTTCCGGAGGTCTCAATTACACCTTTGTCTGCAATGCATGGCCTTCATCTGCTCAGGATAGCTTGTGTGCCAGTGACTCAGTAGCCTTCCAATCTCTAATATAAACAATTATGTGATCTGGGAGAAAGGAACAGATTAAGCTGAGTTTCTAGAATGACTTCAGTGCTTCTGCAATCAACATTAAGGTTGAATTGATTCGCAGTGCCTGCAGCTACACTGGTCAATGAGAACATGTTTTAAGCATATTTAATGCTTATTAAGAATATGTACTAGACATATCCTTTATTTCAAGGTTTGGATGAATCCGAATCTCCGAAACACAATAGTGATGAATTTCAGTGAATCCAAAATAAATAATAATGAAAACAACAAGTTCATTTGTAGTCATTTGTTTCACCCTGATGACATATTGCAATAGTTTGGGCCTATTGTTAATGTTTGAAGCATCCAAAATAACATAACAACATAAACAATGATCCAAATTGACTTGGAACCTTACATTTCATTCAGATGAGAGCAGTACGGTAGCCTTTGACTCTTGGATAATCAGCTGATTCTCTTTGCATTAACATTTTTTATTATTATAAAAATGCACTATATATGAAATGGAAACATATTGCAATAAATACAGTAAGGTATAAGAGTGTAACAAGAAGCTTCCTATATATTCTGTGTGGCTTGGATGGAGCTGGATCCATCATAATCTCTGAATTATAACATAACAAATGAATCTGAAATTCATTTTGTTCCATTCATTACGTTCGGATGCACAGAACTCCAGTCAATATCATCCAATCAGCTGATTCCATTTCTCTTTGTTGGTTGAACTAAAAGGGATGATTTAGAGTGCATAAGTAATCTCCCAAAATAACAAATTAACAATGAATATATCCAATCATCCAAAATAACTTCCAAAAATATGAATTGATTTGGAACAACTAATATATGAAACAAATCCAAATATATGAAACAAATTCAAAAAACGAGACAATATTACATAACATACAGTATATGCTGAAATGAAATTATTTGCTTAAAAAATAATTCTGAAATTAAACAAATTTTTTCATCATGCACATCGTTATAAATGTCCAAGCCCTGGACACAGGTTCACTTTGACAGCTCTTCTGTAGTTACCTAAACAATGAAACTATCATCTGAAGACTGCTTTGCATTGTGGTGCAGTAAAAAAAAAAATGCTAATTGTTTTTAACCTGCTATATGACAGGTCCCCCAAAACCCCTCCATGTGGGCGGTCAGAAGACCACCTCCTCTCAGACACCACCACGTAAAAAACATGGTAAGAGCTCTAAGATAAGTAGTGAGCTCATTCAAGCCCCTGAACAAGCAATATATTCCATATATGCAGAGTTGGGGCAACCATTATTGGTACTAGCTCAAATCGTGGCTTCATTAGAGCATATGGATGGATTTTTAATGGATTTTGTAATGACTTTAATGACAGGAGGTAGGAATGACAGTTCCTAAATTTGGTCAATTTTTGTCCTGCTTGTATATTGTTATATATGTATATTTATGTATATTTGTCCTGCTTGTATATTGTTTTAGATTAGCCAATATGTTTTAAAACAAAACATGAGCACGGATCAGGTCTGTGACAATTATAACAGGGCACCACAGAGATGCTGACATATATTAATTGTGAAATCTACACAGAGATGCTTAAAATAGGTTGAAACAAAAGATCTCAAAATCATGTGTGGAATACAAATACACCTGCAACCTATTTACATACAAAGAAGGTACTGCCAATTAAGGACCTATACTTAGAAATCCCATTTACTAGTGAAACATCAAGTGTGACCTGAAAACACTTTACAAATGCAATCCCAATTTACTTAGAATAGCTAGGTTTGTGTTTATAATAGAGCATACAGTATGCCGTTCTATATTTTTATTTCTATCTGTCTATATGCCTAGTTACTGATTGTATGATAGCTTAATCTAAAATCAAAATCATATATAGCCTAATAGTTGCAGTTAAGTAGAAGATCCAGCTACAGTTTGAAATAATCAGACCATATAAGAGTTCATATATGCAATACGTGCAAAAAAAGCACCAGAAGTAAATATGTTCAAACATAGTAACAATTTTTTAAATCCAAGTGCCAATCATTTCCTTCCCAAAGTCAAAGAATATTTTGCCATGTGCTGCATTGTTTCATTGGTCTGTTTATAGAGAGGATTACTGCAGATTCTGGAAGTTGAGCGATCTATGAAAGGATGAGCATATCTCTCAGCAAATGCTTTTACTGCTGAAAAATCTGTCCATCTATTGTGAATTTAAAGGGTAACTACACTTTTGTGGGGAAAAAATTGTAACAAAAAAAAAATTATATAGTATACACAATTAAGACACAAGTCATATTGCAATATTGTAATGTTATTAAAAATTACCAGTTCTTTTTACTCTACAGAGCTGTAATTTTCTGTAAAATGCAATGCAATATGGCAACCTGGAGGTGTTCCGTACACAGATGGTGTACAGAACATCCCCCAGAATTGTAATTTCCTGCTTGTGTGATTGACTTACTGATGTTCCCAGAAGTCTGAACTAGGATACGAGTCAGAATTTTGTCATCCCCTGCAACAAAAATGTCATTTTTGGTGAGATAATCCCAAAGGGAAATTGCGTCTAAAGAATAACAGAAGGTAGAAATCTGAAACAAAGTTTGTTTAAATCTTTGCAATATACATAGACCAATCAGAGTGGAATTTTTTTTTTCATTTCTCTTTCTGGTATACAATACAAAGTCCATGTATTAGGTTTGGGACCCACCCCCTAAAACAAATAGCTTCCTCATTGCACTTGAAAAAGTTGGGTTATAATGTATTCTCTTTTTTCGCCTGTTGTGCCTAAGTGAGGGGGACATTGCACTCCTATTGTTAAGATCCTGGGGAATACAGAAGCTTCTAAAAGATGCCCTGTGGAAGCGAAAAATGCATTAGGTGGAGTCAACCGAAAATGTCACTTCTTGCTTCCGCGGATTTATCGATCCATTATACCTTTTAGGTGAGTGTAACCAATTTCCGTGTGTATTTTAATAAAGTGTATTTCCCATATCTGTCCTTTCATATGAGGAATAAATATGTTTGACATGTCTATGATCTCCTGCAGTTGTGAATGAACACAAAAGAGCTCAGTACCGAATACTTTTGTGTTTATTGTAAATGTAGAGCAACAAGAAAGAAAGACACTGAAAACTTAATTTCATTCTTCACCTTTAAGGGAAAACATCAAGGGTCTGTTTGGACTCCTGATATTTTTCCAAAGAGAACCTGTCAAAATTGGAGTAAATACTGTCACCCAGGTACTTGTTATCCCCTGGTGACAGCACTTAAAGAGGTTCTAAAGGCAAGATATTGTTTTACATTAATACATTCCTTTCATTATTGCAGTAGTTGTATCACTCCCCCCCCACCATATATTTACCTGAGTCCTATCTCAATCCAGTTATGCACCTGACTGCAGCACCACTAGTCTCTGCTCCTCTCATCACAGGACACAGGGCAGCAGTAGAAGCCATTGCATCCTTCTGCTGTCAGTCAATTCCTGTAAGGAGGAAGCAGAGGGTGGGGCCGAGCCACACTGTGTGTGTGTATGGATGCACACAGCCGACTCGGAAGCATGCCAGCATGAGTGCCGCCACAGAAATGTGCTATGGGACCACTCAAAGAAGACAAGGAGCAGAGATCACCAGCGGAGAACCCCAGAAAAGGAGGTTAGGGGCTGCTCTGTGCAATACCATTGCACAGAGCAGGTAAGTAGTAAGTATAACATTTTTATTATTTTAGGAAAACAAAATTAAGCCTTTACAACTCTTTAATGGGAAAATATAAAAATAAAAATTAACAAAAAATGCAAAACCCCCCACATGCACACAGACAATTTAAAATGTACCTATATTTGTTATTTATGAACTAAATAAAGTTATATACTCTATATTTAGGAATTTTATAAGTTATGATGTTTTTATGTGAGCCAATAATGATTGCTGTGTATTTATTAAATATACAGTTTGGATAAACATTTATGCAACTATCACAAGACTTACAAAATCAGTACCACCTTTTTTTAATAGTGGCCCAGTGCTGTCAGAAAATCAATGGTTTGGGTGGTCTTTTACAAACTCTTAAAGCTGTACATGAAAAATGAAATGTGGAAAAACTGCAGAAATGGTCTAGCTATCTGAGGTAAAAAATGAAGAACAGAACCTGACAGTAAAAGAGTTATTGTGACATTATAAAACCTTAAGTACAAGTTAATGAGGTCAAGGGCAGCAACATTGCATTTATAGTGTCTAGTGTGGTTTCTATTATAGTCACTTCTAATTTAAAAATATCTCTCAGCTATTAACTACCACACATAATAAGAATGTACATTATTTATTTCAATAGCCCTTGAGATTGTGATAATTCATTAAAAAAAATCAGTAGCCGATTTGGAACCGCTTTGCTGCCATATCTAAACTTATTTTACATCACAGATTTCTGTTAGTTGGGAATCCTGTAAGGCTTCACTGCATAGATTATCTTCAGTAATTTGCAGGCTTCAGTTTAAAATATTGGGAGTTATTTATAATTTTCAGGTTGTTATGGGTATTCTGGGAAGAGAATATCCTCCCTTGCGATGACAATGCCCATGCATTGCAAAGGTTAAATGCTTGTTTATGTTTGGGGAACCTGAAAAGCACTTTTGCATACCTGATCCCCTCTTCCCCTTCCATTCGGTGCTCCCCTACTCTTTGGTGAGGGAATGTCTTTCAGTATCCTCGTCTCCAGTGCAGGGCTATGGGCAATGCATTGTGCTTGATGTCAGAGCACCTATGACTACTGGAGCACAAGGGAGAAGAGACTGTGGGTATCAGTCTAGCAGAGTGGAAGGAGCCTGTGGGAGCAGAGGACTAAGTAAGTAAATGTGCTTATTTTATTTTGCTTCCCTAGATCTAAATGAACATTTATCCCTTGCAGTCCAGGGGCAGCCCTACTGCAAGGAAGGTTTTTTTCTTCCCTGGTCTTCTTTAAAACTGAATTCCAAGCAAACTGTCAAAAGCAGATATGAAATACATATATGGGAGTTGTTTCCACCTGTCCTAGAATTTGCATTTCTTTCTCGTCCTGAGATTACATAGTTTTGACACACAACACAGCCTATCCTGACAGGAATAGGAGAATGATTGTTCCCTGCTGCAGTTAAAGTGATACTAAAGGTATTTAAATTTAATAACAAACATGTCATGTTTAACTGCACTGTGAACCTCCTCTTCTCGGGTCCCCTGCCGCCGATCCTCGCTCCTCCCCCCTGCTGAGTGCACTGGTGCGTACTCCCTCCTGTGTCTTGCTCTGTGTGTTCATAGACACATGGAGCGTGGCTTGGCCCCAGCCCCCCACTCCCCCCCACTGGCTGTGATTGACAGCAGCAGGAGCCAAAGGCTTTTTACCTTCATGCAGACAGAAGGTTTTTTACCTTCATGCAGATAATGCTTAAAGGTAAAAAAAAACTTCAACCTTTACAACCACTTTAAGTAACACTTAAATGGTATTGTCCCTCTCCCAGTCTGTGACAGGACAGTACAAGGAAAATCAGCACACAGATGAGCTCATCTGTATGTTGCTATGCTCTCTCCTCCTATCAGAATGTTCTTTGTTAGTACATGGGCAATATAGCAAGAGGCTGATTCTAAGCCTCTAAGTTCATTGAATATCTTTGTAACAGCTACTTTCCCTCCTTGTTCCATCACCACAGCTCCTAAGGCTCACAGCCACGCTCACTTCTGGGTTTTATCCTGGTGTCACAATTGCAGCCATTCAGGAACAGCAGTGTCATTAGGCCAAATCTTTAAAGCCCATGGTTGCCCTGTGAACACATGGGCAAACACTGTTTTTCCACTTGACACCAAGCCCCGTCAAGCTTGCCTACCCTGTACCTCTTCAGTTATCAGTCTCTTTATAATTTCCCTTTGGGATGATTAAATAATTTCTCTTTGCAATTAATAAAGTATTCTAAATTCTGAATTCTAATGACTCTTCTGCTGACTCCAGGTTCACACAGCTGCTACTCTGGGTATGTTCCTTCTCTCATTTCTAGCTGTTGACATTGCTACAGATATGTTCCATATGTTGCTCCTGTTCACTGCTATCACTACAAGTATTCTCTGTCCTGACATAATTTCTGATGCATTCCATCTGTTACCCTTGATCACTGGCATCTCTCCAGATACACATTACTTCTGTCACTTTTCACCACTGGCTTGGTTCCTGGTACCTTCTATGTGACACATTCTGCTTCTTCATTCCTTGGAATGTGCCATTTGCCAAACTTTACTGCTTAGAGTTCTTGAAGCTGGGCACACCTAAATTTCTCCCTGTTGTACTCCTGCCAGCTCTCCTTTTCCTCACTGTCTTTTAGCACTAATTGTAGTATCACATCCAAACACCCTTGGGGTAGTCCCTGGTGAATACTGCATATTATGGCTCGGCTCTTTGGTGGACCCAGTAATGGTCAAAGTTGGGTCCAGTTCTACATGTTTTGTTTGACTTGTTACCGTTTGCACAGACCATGACACATTTTATGAACCCTATTAATTTGCCTCTAGCTGAAGAAGACTTCACATTTTGGCCCTTGACTGGACTCTCAAGAGTCAAACCAAGCCAAAATAATGACTTTCCTGCAGAGTCTTTCTTCCCACCTCAACCATTTGCAACAGAATCCCACCTTCGGCTTCATCAGCTACTGTTCCTAGGCCAGCTCTTTGGTCTGCCTTTGCCACTCTCCACATGCCATCTCCACCATGCTACTCTGGTGATCCATCTGTCATCAGAGTGTTCCTGCACCAAAGCAGCAAAAAATTCCAGCTGCAACTGTAAACAGGTAGAACTACAGTGGCCCATTTTAGTTCACTATTATTCAGTGACACTCTTGCCTAGGCTTCAACCCCCTGGGCTCATGGAGACCCCCTCACCTCAGTCAATAACCATTTCTTGATGGTTTTCAGGAACACTTTTGATGAGTCTGAACCTCCTCTGCTGCTTCTACTCTTCTCCATTTCCTCCAGGGCTCCACTAAAGCTGGCCAGTATGTGGTATATTTATGCATCCTCTCCTTTTGGCAGGCCTTGAATGACAGGATAAGGATGAATTGGCTGAAAGACCCTTGATTCCTAATCTGGATGCCTATTATTTAAGAGAACCTCCAAACAGAAACTATGCAGGATATTATTCTCATCTGTCCTGTGTGCACTGAAATTAAAGTTTTCCATATTGCTCCCTCCATTACTATGGACTTTATCATGGACCTTCCACCTTCAAAGCTTACACCACCATCTGCGGGATTGGAGACAGATTTTTGAAAATGGCACAATTCACTCCTTTTATGTTCCTTCCTTATGTCCTTGTGTTTGTCAAGGAGATTCCCCATCTTTATGGTTTGCTCACTCATATTACTTCAGATAGCAAAATCCAATTCATCTACAGATTTTGAAAAGCCTTATGCAAAACTTTTGTCAACACTCTGAAATTCTCAACTTCATACCATCTTCAGTTGAAGACTGAGTCCAAGTTTGAAGACCAGTTTGTCTTTAGAACAGTTCCTGTGTGCATTTGTCAATTCTTATATATAAAAGGTGAGGTAAAGACACCACCAATATTGCATCCATTTTTAGCATAAATACTTTATTGTATTTGTCAAAAAAGTATAAAATAAACACATCACCTTCGCACCCAGTCTATTAATACTGACAAAGTTGTCACAAAATCCCATTTGCACTAAAGCCCCTACTAAGACTAATCAAGCTACATAGGCACGGTAAAGAAAATGTAATTCACCAAATCCAATAACTGTGTATACAGAATACCATATATCAGTTATCAAAATGTCCAAAACCAAGATTATGAAAGTAGTTATATTACAAACATCCTGAAGCTGCTGTAAAAATAGTCCAGGTACATACAGTATATACACTATATTGCCAAAAGTATTGGGACAAATTACAAGCACATAAACTTTAATGGAATACCAGTCTTAGTCCATAGGGTTCAATATTGAGTTGGCCCACCCTTTGCAGCTATAACAGCTTCAACTCTTCTGGGAAGGCTGTCCACAAGGTTTAGGGGTGTGTCTATGGGAATGTTTGACCATTCTTCCAGAAGATGTCTGATGAGGCCTGGCTTGCAGACTTCGCTCTAATTCATTGTATCCTATTGGGTTGAGGACTCTGTGCAGGCCAGTCAAGTTTCTCCACCCCAAACTCATTCATCCATGTCTTTATGGAGCTTGATTTGTGCACTGGTGCACAGTCATGTTGGAACAGGAAGGGGCCATCCCCAAACTGTTCCCACAAAATTGGGAGCACCAAATTGTCCAAAATGTCTTGGTATGCTAATGCCTTAAGAGTTCTCTTCACTGGATCTGAGCAGTCAAGTCCAACCCCTGAAAAACAACCCCTCACCATAATCCCCCCCCCCCCCACCAAACTTTACATTTGGCAGAATGCAGTCAAGAAAGTACCGTTCTCCTGGCAACCACTAAACCCAGACACTTCCATCAGATTGCCAGACATAGAAGTGTGATTAGTCACTTCAAAGAACATGTCTCCGCTGCTCTAGAGTCCAGTGGCGATGTGCTTTATACCACTGTACACACTGCACTTTATGATGTAAGGCTTGGATGCAGCTGCTTGGCCAATGCTCTCTATGCACTGTTGTTGTGCAAATATGAAGGCCACATGAAGTTTGGAGGTCTTTAGCTATTGACTTTGCAGTCAGTTGGCAACTTCTGCACACTATGTGCTTTAGCATGCATTGACCCCGCTCTATCATTTTACATGGCCTACCACTTCATGGCTGAGTTGCTGTTGTTCCCAGTTACTTCCACTTTGTTATAATACCAATAACAGTTGACCGTGGAATATTAAGTAGCAAGGAAATTTTATGGATTAACTTATTGCACAGGTGGCAACCTATCCCGGTACCATGCTAGAATTCACTGAGCTCCTGAGAGCGACCCGTTCTTTCACAAATGTTTTAGCAATTGTCCCATACGTAGGTAATAGGATAAGGCTCCCTGTTCACTCAATCACCCCCTTTAGGTGTTCCTGTAACCAGTGTGGGAAAGATACTGAGAGATCATTCTCCATCTTGCTTTGGGGGCATTTGAGCAGGCTCGCTCCTACTTTAGGTGTTCCTGTAACCAATGTGATATAGATACTGAGAAATCTTTTTCCATCTTCCTATGGGGACACTCAAGCCGGCTCGATCCCGAGCAGTGCTCCAGTCCATTCTCACACAGAGAGTGGTTGTGCACTGCCCCCCCACTCTCTCCTTATTGGCTCACTAGCTGAGAGCCAAAGAGGAGAGAGATTCCTGAGACAGCTGAGGTTTCCAAGCAAATTGCTGAGTCGAGATAAGGATCAGATAAGTATAAGGGGGGACTGCAGAGGGAGCTGCACCCAGAAGGGTTTTTACCTTCGTGCATTGTATGCAAGAAGGTAAAAAAAACTGCCTTTAGAGCCACTTTAATTTTAAAAATTACACATAAAACTACCAGTCAGTGGTGATATGCTGACCTGTTCCTTAGCATCAAAACTTCAATTTAATACTTTGTGGTATCACAAAGGGGTTTTTTGTTTAATTGCTATTTGTTTAAGATTTGAAGATTAATTTTTCAGGATTTCTGCTTATATATACTTTGTACTTGAATCTACAGCCTGTACACAATGTACACAAAGTGTAATAAAATGTCTTACTAGGGAAAAAAATTAAATATACACACTCATGGTAATGTATATTGTAACAATGCCGTCCACACATGAAAACACAGAAAACGGAATGTGTCTCTTTTCATCATGGCAACCAATAAAATAACTTTTGTTTTGTACCCTACTCAAAAATAAAATGACTGGTAGAATCATATGATGGCTTTGGGCAAAACATTTAGGCTCAATTCACAAAGCTTGTGTACCAGAATACGTGTCCTTATTTTCAATAAAGGGACAGTTATTTTCACTTGAGTCCAATTATATTTGAAAATTACAGTCACATGACTAAAATAGGCTGGAGGGAATTGAGCTATTTTTCCAGATTTCTTACATGAGCCCCTGTTGTTTGCAATCATATCATAAGTCTTTTTTCCTATAATTCCATTGTTCTGTATACTTGTACTATCTTGCATTTAGTCATTCAAAATAATGAATTTGAACTTTATTCATGTTTATTTTGTTGGTGTTCCTTTTAAATTTAAAAATATATTATATCAGCACTAATATCAAGTTCTGAAAAGAGAAATATTGTGTAATATTTAAGAACTTTAGTGTGTGCAAAGAAGTAGAACTAGAAACGCATTCACTTTTATACACAAAATTAAACTATGTCAAAAGGCAATAAAGTTAATCTACTTTCACAGCAGTTTTCTTTGCTGCCATAGTATTAAAGCTACATATTACATTAGCTCTAGAGTACGGCTTGAATAAATTACATTCTAATGCAACACTAAAATGAAAAGGGTTATGCCTGTGACATTTTGAATATGTAACTAACCCGGTTTACATAGGAAAGCATAATAGCTGTGCTTAAAACCTTATAGATTAAACACATTGTAAAAACCTATTGAACATGCATTACATTGCAAACGCACTAAAATTATGATTTTTAAAACTGTTTCAATCAGCAAATATATTTTAAGGTGGTGCATTGTTGCACAGTCATATATTAAAGTAGGTCTACATTTAAAGCTGAGCAAAGCATTTTGGGATTTGCATAATCTTAAAGTATTAAAACTACTTAAAGATTCCCCATAGAAAAAGTTCTCTGCTGTTAAGGTGGTTTTGGGAAAATATATAGTATTTTACATTAACTGCATAATGTCTTGGTTTATTATTTAGAAATAAGTTAAAGTATTAGTTTATACAAAGGAAATAGCAGAAAAATACATCTAATAGATGCAGACATTCCAAAAAATTACAATGTAGAGTAATTACAAATGTTACCGCATTACTCCAGGGGCAAAAGGACTCATCCATGGTCTTTCACAATAAGAAACCCAGTGACAGACCAATGCAGAATCTAATCCATAAGTAAGGCTTTAAGAGAACTCTCTTGATTTTTGTAATAGTCTTGAATGGACAAATATAATTTAAAAGAAAATCCTTTCTTTAATTTAGTTACAACATAATCTTTAAAATTTGAACTTTCTTAAAAATGAATCTATGAATCTATTTGTGCTAACTCGAAACAAAGCATTACATTTATATATTGAAAATTTCACCATCAAACTAGAGATCCGAAAAAAGCAACTTTGCTCATCAGAGTACTTTAGTGAGGGGACAGAACTTTCATCTTAAGAAGGTGAAAAATCTAGACAGGACAAATCATGATAAGGTGTTCCAATGGCACATTATTTGAGCTGCAACTGACATTGCTAGATATAACAGGCAGTGAACGGACCTACATAGCACTGAGTAAAAGCAATGTGGAGAGCTGGGTACATTACTAGATTAGTGAATAATTTTCATGATAAAGTGATATAAAAACCTAACTATATGTATTCTTAACCCCTTCACACTGGCGCCTCCCGGCCCTTTAAGAGTTTCAGAAGACGGGAGGTGGGGCGGCATTTAGAGTCATGTGACCAATGTGGCGTGCCATCACGGTGGTCACATGATTGGAAAAGGTCCCGATCAAAAGAGGAGATCGGGACCTTTCCGTGAGTACCGGGCATGTGTGCAGGGAGCGCACAGGGCACGCGCTCTCAGCACATATGTTCTTTGTTAATGGAACACAAATGTGCGGCCGCTCAGCGTAGGCCCAGACGCCGGGAGGCCGCACATTTCCGTTTGGCCAGCGTGAAGAGGTTAAAAATGTTTCCTTCCCCCTCCTCCTAACTATCTTGCCTAACTTGTATACAAACATCTGTATACTTGCCTATTTTTAATCTGCTCCTGTCTAGTCATGTGATCCCGCAGCTCCAGCTCCCCGGATCACATGACTGAATCAAAGAAGATTAAAACTAGGTAAGTACACAGATCTTTTTTTTATACATTTTAGGCAGGACAGGTAGGAGGATGGTGGAGGTAACATTTTGAAGAATACTTATAGTTTGGCTTTTTCTCAACATTTAAGTATTAGCAAGGACTGCAATAAAGCCAAGGATATAATTCACAGATCAACACTGCAACAAAATTAACAAAAGACGCTTTTACTAATCAATTCAGTAATATATTATGCTTTTGGATTGCCTCCCAATTTTGGAAAACTGTAAGAAAGATGTTGTGATCAGTTTTGTAGATTTAACCAGTTAACACCCTGCCTGGAATGGAATGGATGGGCTGTAAGACCAGTTAAACTCATCCACCTTCAATAAAGTTTACAGGTTTGGATTTCTTGCTGAGATGGACACAACCTGACAGTGAGACTTGAGACTGCTATTTCTGTAATTTGTAATCTATTGTCATTTAAGTAAATGTTATTTTTATTCCTTTTTTTTATTTTGTGTGTGTGCGTTATTTCACTGGTACTATGTTAAGAAACTTAAATGACATTCATGATCAGTTTTCTTGGGGTTTTTCATATATATTTATGATGAATAGTGGCAGACAAGTCTAAGCACCATAGCACCACCTTGGGCCATAAAGCACTCTGAGAATATGAAATCAGTCAAGAGAACAAGTAACGGTAAATGAATGAATGGGCATTAAATTGGTGTCCAGTAAATTTTCCTGCATATAGCCTCCTGGAGTCCTGGACATTCTATAGGTAATATTGCTGTTGTATGCCTGTTTCTATGGTTTCATTAAAAATGCCAATGCTGAAATTGTGGCATATTGCTGAAGCACAACTAATGAAGCTGCCTGGCCTAAACTCTGAAGCACTGAATAGCCAGGGTGTGCTCCCTATGTGATTCTCAGTGTTTTAATTATAATTTTGGCTAAAGTGTACCTTTAGTTTAACAGGAAATTCCCTTCCCTACCTGTTAGTAGTGTACTTTGGACTACACATACAGTGGTTTGATTAATGCTGCAGTATTATCTGTGGAGAAACAATATACCGACTGAACTATTACAGACATAATAGAATTGTGACCATAAAACAGTAATTAAATGTATTGCTGCTTGGCTGCAATGTATTTCATAAACAAAATATATTTAGCATTAATGCATTGTAATATGAATAAGGTCAAGGTCACACAAGCCATACATGACATTTGAAATTATTTTTATTTCTCAAAGAATGGATCTTATTTGTAAATTTCACCACTTAAACACAAATTAGACTTTCTAAACCAAACAGGCCTGTACAGGTAAAGCACAATCTTTTTAAAAGATGTGAACAAGCAGTGCTTATAGGACACATATTATAACAATCCCTGCTACATATTCTCTAACAAAGCATTGATAACAGAGCTTTCTATAAGTGCTACTTGTGAGTGTATCTCTATGTGTAATGTGATGGCTTTAGGGCAGCTCATACATTTATCATTTTTTCTGTTCAACCAGCGGGTTGAATGTAAAAAATGTTTTAAAAATTACCCAATTCCCCCATCCACACATTAGATCCTCCTTGCTGTGCTATTGTGTTCTGGCAGCATGGAGCCTTCCCCACAGTCAGAATATAATGAGTAGTGCTGCTTGCTATAGCTGATGGCATTGACCAATAAGGAGTAAAAAAAAAAACAGAATGGTTGTACAGAACTCATTCGGTAGATTGAGTTCTGTACAACCAGGGTTGCCATATACGTATCGAAATGTGGCTTAAATCCCTGCTAAAGCAGCCGAATTTTGATTCATGTATGGCTGGCTTAGGACACAAAGGGTTGAGTTACTAAGGGCAAATAGACTGTTATTCACTTTGCAAGTAAAGTTGCACTTTCCAAGATAATTTTTCCCAGAGATTAGTGAATGAGGTGACATTCTGCAGACTTTCATCATTCAGACATGTGCAATCCAAAATTCTTTTTTTTTTCTTTGAAAAGTGCAATTGCACCACGTTCACTAAACTTAGGGGAAGAGTCTCCAAATCTTGCAAAGTATACAGCCTATTTGCTTTTAGTAAATCAACCCCAAAAACAGTGGCATATTCTGACCATTTTTTTGGCATGGGAAACAATCTATGGGCAGGTTAGGTAATCTTAATCAATCAGTCTCTGGGGAGAAAGTGATGAGACAAGTCTGTCCAATCACAATTATGTCTCCCAGCATAATATGGCAGCTCCCCTCAGCATAAGATATAGTGGAAAGGTAGGGTTACTCAAGCATCTCTGCTTTTGTCTAAAGCTGGGTCAAAAGACATCTGCATGATCATGCCTACACGTTCAACAGTCCTTGACAGCTCCGTTTTTGAGCACATCTTCAGTAAACTGGCTCATTCTAATAATTTCCTATCAATGAAGTTGTCAATGGCAATTCTGCTTTGTTTGCAAAGATGTGACAACTCTGTTTTCATTATCATTTTTTCAATGGGAAAGAATAAAAAAAATGTACATAAATAGTTTTAGTTTACTGACTTTGTAAGACATTTGACTTGTTGCTCTCTTTTAGGGATTTCTTGATCCACAACCTCCATTTATCAATTGCCTGTTTTCTGTATAAAAGCAAGTCTGAGGATGCATAAAACAAGCAATCCAACTCCATCTTACACACCCATTAAAACATGGCTGAAAAAGGTGGAGTAACTCCACATAATTCAGAAGCAAAGTAACTGATGTGTTGCATTATTCCGTGTTGCCATATTTTTATATAAAATACTTTTTTTCAGACAGCTTTGGAATTATCTCAGACCCAAGGATAATTGCTCACAAATCAGTGGCAATATATATAATTCTCCCCTTTCCACTTGTGTCCTGCCTACAGACATCGTTTCCTTTTGTATGGAGGACTGATTTTGTCCATATTTAGGCTTTTGTCTTGCATGCTTCCATGCACAGCACAAACTACTATAAGAAACTGGAGGAGGCCCTACGAGAGTGTGTGATTCATCCTGGTTGACCATTCATTCCAACAAGATGACCCTATTGCAGTGTTTAATGTATTACTTTCACTCCTTCCCCATAATGATAGTTCGATCAGATTTGTTAAAATTTAAATCCATGATTATTCGCTATATATGGGGAAGTAAACTAAAAGGAGCCTTGGACTTCCACTTTTACAGCTGTAAATATCAGGCCACCCAGGTGGCTCAATTCCAGGCAGTCTACCCCGCATTGAAAAAACTGAATGGATAGCTACAGTATGGAGAGATGTGCTTTACACTTGGTCCCTCTGTACTTTATAAAATGGTAGCCTGTGAAACGACAGTCATCTATTTTAGCTCATATTTTGTCCAATTTTCTAGCCGTCTAGGACAGGGTGTGGAACAGTCCAAATCCCATCACACCCTTTCACTCATTGGTTCACCTTTTTAACTACACCACTTTCTAGTTTGGTCAGGATCCAAAGGCCTTCCGATGGTGGTTAAATAAAGGTCTCCACAGAATCCGTCACTTTTTGACACCTAGGGGCTCATTTACTTTACAACATTGTCACTCATAATTTAAAATGCCTGCCTCAAAGACCTTCTGATTCTACAAAATATCACACCTTGGGACCTGAGGTAAACATGAATCCCAAGGTGATCCCCTATGAGAGATGGCGCATGCAGGATGTGGGTCAGAGAGGGGAGATCTCCACCATTTACAAGCTATTGCTTGACACCACAGATTAACTTCCTTATATGAGGGTGTGGGACTTGGATCCAGCCTCTGAGAAAGAACCTGCATATTGGTATGATTTTTTTCCACTTGGCATTTAAGAGTATACTAAATGTAGACGCAAATGTAAAGGTTATGACCAGATGATATATGGTTCCTCTTCATCTTTCGAAACTAATCCGACCTCCTCACCACTGTGTTTTCAAGGCTGTCATTCGTACGGTACTATGTATCATGTGTGATGGGAATGTGCTAAATTATAAGGCTTCTGTAACAATGTCTTTGCCTTAATAAGAAGAGTCACAGGGGCACCGGTACCACAGTTACCTTGTATTGCTTTACTGAATGAACCAATGGAGAAATTTTCCTGCTACATGCAGAAAATAATCTTATTTATGGTATTGGCAGCTAAGCTCACTATAGGTAGCTTGTGGAAGAAGGCCACAGTACCTATCTGTATATTTAAGCACAATGTGTCTTAGATTATGCTCAAAAAAAGAATTACCAGCATAATTAATGATAATACCAAATGGTTTGAGAAGGTCTGGAGTCCACAGGCCAGCTAAGTTCATACAGAGCTTTAGTGGCCAAGGCCGCTTTCTGCGAAGGCTGCTCTGATCAACACGACTTGATCCACATCCTCTGCATTTGCCTGCACTATTACTTACTCTCCTTCTCATCTCTCCTGCCCTCTTGTTCTTTATTCCCTTGACTTTCTGTACTTTTTTCTTCCTCTACTTTGTGTTCGATGCCCTGAAATTTTTTCCCTGGGTGACTTATGGAACTCTTTTTTTATGTTATTAGGTACATTATTTAAATGACTGTGGTAACCCTCCAATGGCAAATAAGGTGTTGAAACCATATGATGTTTTGAATTGGGTTGGTTCTGTTTACTGCAAACAGTTGATGTTAAAGTATTCCATTATTCTGATATTCCTGTTGTGCTCTTTACCCATGACTTACCAGTAGCCTGTCTACATCATTGTTTGTTGTTTCACACCTCACATTTATTAATAAAACAGGCTGAAAGAAAAAATACTTGTTTTCACTGTTCTTTATCCCTTTTGAATATCAAAACTAAGCCTACTGTTTGATGATTATTGTTAATATTTACTGAAACACAGCATGCTATAGTTTCAACCTTCTATTAAGAATATAGTGACTGGTTTGTTAAAGTAGCTGAGAATCCTTAAGATTGGGCAAGGTGGAGAGCGTTATATCACTGCCCAGCCTCCCTAACTCATCCAGTTACTGCCCTGCCTCCTCACCTTGTCCAATAAGAGAGTGCTTTACATTAATTCAGAAAATGCAGAGGATTCTCTGAAAGGCACCCATGGTGAGCAGAAGTGCATCCTCTCAGCATGAGATCTGGAAGCATGTGGAGATCCTGTGCACTTCTGCATGAAAACCATTCAGCTTCCAGGTTTTATTGCTAAAGCTTAATTGAACAAGCTGAGGTTAGAAGCTGATTGGTTGCCATGCAAAGCTGCACAAGATTATGAATGAAACAGCTTTAGTAAATCTCCCCATAGTGTCAACTTGTGATTTCCATTCTAAGAGGATCAGTCTAGTATAGTAGATGCATAGTTACATTGGTCCAAACTGAGCCAATATAACTATGTATAAAATACCCATACCTGGAATTGTTCTTTAACACAATAAATTGTGTTAAGAATCACTTAAAGTTTCAAGAAAAGCAATGTATTGTGTAAAGATTCCCAACTCCTTTAGTAAATCAGCACAATAATAGTGCAGTCCAGTGATGCTACTAGTTAGGTTGGTATGTGATCATACTCTGAAGTTAACGCAAGGGGAGGCAGTTTCTATAAAAAAGAATGCAATATTGATTTGGTATCATACTATTCTTGGTCAGTTCTTCACAGCCAGTTCAAACAATCCCAAAATATTTTATGGTTTATAGAGTTCAATTTTGCCATATACAACCCAAGATAGATGATACCACAATTTCTTTTATCATGCATTTCAAAAGAAAAAAAATGTAAATGCAATTAAAGATTGAATACAAAATAATTATTTCCAAATAAAAAGGAAAATATTTCTTGCCAAAGGAAAAATAAGTAAAAATCAAGAAAATTAGGGACAGGAGAAAAAAATCTAAGATTAGAATTAAAAAAAAAACATGCATCACATTGAGTGTGAATATAAAAAAATACCTTCATCTTCACCACGATCATTATTGGCTATATCATCAGCTTGTTTCTTTGTGTTGGCTCCTAAAGGTTATAGTAAGAAGAATAAAAAAAGGAAAAAAGATAATTCAAATACAGTACTTGGTTTAAAAAGAATGGAAAAAAGTGCTTAAAAAAAAATTGGGATACAAAATGTAACAACATGTTACATTGTATGTAAAATTATCAAAACAAATAATGAATAAAAACGATTGATGTGAAAAATGTATTTTAATTATCAAGAAGAGAAAGTGAAATGATCATTTGCTCTTTGGTAGCTTAATTTAAATGTTCTGTTATAAAAAAAAATAAAGTATCAAAAATGACAAAGTTGTTTAAGAAAATATAGATTTTTTTTATGAACAAAAGAAAAATGTTCACAAGAGAAAATGATTCAAGGCACACTGTAAAAGATGTCATAAAAAGATTTAGACACGTTAGCCATCTGTACAGTGTTTTTTCCATAGTATAAGGAGAATAAAAGAAGAGGGAAAGTATATTCAACCTAAAATTGCTCTGTACACATGCAATTAGCAAGGCGTAACAAGTGCACCACTCGTAAATGAAAAAGCAATATCTGAATCCAAAAAAGGAGGTCACAATCATTGTTAAATATGTTATTTTATTCTTAAAAGTGTACAGAAAGCCAGCACATTTCAGGCATATGCATCCTTTTACTGTTTATCAGAGCATTGTCCCTCATTTACATGTGCTGCATTCAAAAACTTTGGTAAATCCATGGGTAGTCTTAGAGAGGACTGCAGTTTTTATGTTTGGAAGTGAGCAGCCTAGTTGGTTTGAGCTCATAGTAAAATTGATGTCTATTATTGTTAATGTCCATTTTAACATCACAGCAGTTCTTTACAGTGTATTTGATGTTTTAATGTTTCTTTAATAATAATAATAATAATAATAATAATTCTAATAATAATATAAGAATCAGAAAGACAAACCCGCCCATTGTTTTAAAAAGAATCTGTTGGCAACAAAGCAACAATTGGAAATTTGCAGCATTTTACTTGATTCTGTTTTGTCAATGCATAGTTAATCATACACTGCACTTGAAAGCCAACTTCAAGAGCCACCATGTTGAATAATCTTGATTGTCCAGGCACGTACAGGCAGTACTTCTAACTGTATTCAGCTTTTATGCTGCTTTCTGCAAAAGTGTCAGACAGGTAAAGCGGTGGTAAACTTAACTAAAAAAAAAAACAATCTTCTCCCTGCAAGGTAAAGGCATAATGTGCTAGTATGCATTGCATACTAGAACATTATGAAGGACTAACCTTGAAACAAAGCCCTGCTGTGATGCGCTGTTACTGCTGACAGGGCTTCCATCTTCACCCAGTCATCCTTCCAGGTTTGTGGGCTACGTCTACTTGAATGACTGAGCCGCAATTGTGTACCTCCCACGCGTATGCACTCAGGAGTCTCAGCAGCGGCACAAAGCTCTGAAGGAACGGCCCAAGTATGTCTTTCCTTCAGAGCACATGTTACGGTGATGTCACTGGCTCTAGAGACACTGAATATCTCCTGCATATTTAGGAGATACTCCTTGTACCTACAGGTACGCTTTATTATATGCTTACCTGTAGGTACAAGTGTCCAGTGGGAGTTCACTACCACTTTAAATAAAAGGTGCCTAAAACACAGATTTTTCACTGATGATTACTTGTCAGCGGCCATGCATTGGGCAAGCAGTTAAAATTTTTTATTCTGGATCTCTTTGCAACAGAGCACTGTACAAGCAGAGCATTTTACATATTTAAGAAAAGATCCAGTATGATATTCTTAAGTGTCTTTTCAGCCCAAGCTATCCCAATGTGCATAACTCTCACTTATCCAGTCCATGGCAGCTTTGAATCTGCACCTATCAGTTCAAAATGTAAAAAAAAATGCATTCTGAGCCCTACAGCATCATGTGACAATCCAGGAAACTTTAAGTTCCATCGTGCACTGCCCTACTTCATCACAGAATAAGGTGTGCTTACCACTCTGGAACACAGCTATCTCATCCTTATATCACCTCTTTTTTATTTCCACCCACTTTCCCCTGTCTTCCTTCAGGGTGGCCATACACTGTACAATCGAATTGTACAATGTCCTTTAGATCTATCTGACCAGAACCTGCCTGATTTGATACAAATCAAATGGATTGTTCAGTTGGGTTCTCCTACTCCAAGATGTTGGTAAATCTAAATTAAATTATACATAGATTGTAAAATCAGATTGCATAATGTATGGTTAGCTTTATACAAGAACATAGGATGGAGTTGGCGGAAACACTCAGCAGGCATTGTTCTTCTGTAAATACACCAATTTCACTTTCAAGCTCCATTCACATCCAGTGTAGTAGGAGCGCATGTTTTTGGGTGCATTTTTCCCCTGACACACATAGGGAGCCCAATAATTTCAACAAATGTGGCAAAGTCGCTCATAGGGCATTTTTTGCATTGCAGTTTGTATGTTTTTTTGTGTGATTTACTGTGTTTTTCCGAGTTTATAGCAGATGTTTTGTATTGGAAAAATGTGAGTTTGCTTCTGTGTTTGGGGTGCCATTAACAATTACTGGCACCAAAAGCACAACTAGTTAATTTTATATGTATAAAAGTGGCCTTATCAATACAATCTGAATGTTCTATCTCTGTACAACCTCCTTTAGATTTACCCAATATATATATATATATATATATATATATATATAAAAAGCCTACTGTTTCTATCCAATCACTCTGTATCCAATCAGGCAAGCCTTTGCACTATGTAGATGATGGTAGATCTAAAGGAGATTGTACAATGACATTGTATAGTGTATGGTGAGCTTTACAGACTTCCAATGACACACTTTCAATACTAAAGCTCTGTTCCGCATAGGTGATTATGTGAACGCTCAACTCCTGCATACTCTGCCAAATAAACATTTTATGGAAGAAGAAAGTAAGGTATAAAACAATCAGTCGATAGAGAAGACACTGGCTGTGTATTCAGGGAGAACGGGTGCTCATTGACAATGAGTGCATGTAACTGGGGGGGACTAGGGTTGCCACCTCATCCCTTTAAAACCGAACAATCGAACACATATTAATTACACAGTTTCTGAGGCTAATAATGCACATAAGGCATTAAGTGAGTTTAATTACCACCTTAATCAGAACTTCTGTAATTAATATGTGTTCAGTTTAAGAGGGATGAGGTGGCAACCCTGGTGCGGAATGTGTGTTAATGAGGTTAGCTGCTGAACTACTTCCTTCTAAAGGGTTTCCTAATAAGCCGGACAAATACCAGGAAGTAATGGAGGGGTTTTCTATAGAATAACCTGGAGGCTGAGGTAAAGCCTGCTCTAGAATATAGAGAGACAGCTTTTTCTTTCTGCAGCAGAGGTACATTAACGGTATCTTGGTATATAGTAGTATAGAAGTAAAACTATAGCCTACCAGTATAAAAATATATATATATGTACTGCAGCACCTAATTGTAAGTGCACGTGCACTTACGCTGTTGTCATATTTTCCATGTAAGGTTTTACAAATGCCTGTTGAGTCGGCCAGTCAAATCCACCTATTATAGAATCCTATAGTGGTGAGCCAACAATCCAGTTCTACTCCTGAATTTGGAGCAAAATTGCCACTCTGATGTAGGCTGTGCCTGCTTGTAATAAAATGGGATGCAAAAATATTTCAGAGGACATTGAGACATATTGTGATATACAAGCATTATTTGACTGTGAGTTTTAGTGTCTGGTAGGGAGAGCAGGTGAGACAGAATTGAAGAAGTTGGCTCAATCACGGAACATAAAAAAGTTTTTTTCTTTACAATATGAGGATCGTACATCACATAGTAGCTGGATTTAGAATTTGTTTATAATATCATACAAGAGCCTTTAGCTATATGTTAAGGGCACCTTGAGCTATTGAGCTCTGTATTTTTTGCAAAAAGCAGATAAGAAAATAGAGGAAACATAGTTAAAGAAGCCTATACCATAAATATTTTTATTTATTGTTCTATTTATTAATGTATTTGTTATTTATACATTAATTAATTTTGCCTTGAAAATATGTTCAAATATATGCAAACTGCTTTGAAAGTATAAGTAGTTTTTGCAAATATATCTTTGCAATAGTTAATTTTGTTTTCAAATACCCTTCCATTTTCAAAAACTAATAGGGTTGTTTTAAAACACTGGAAAAAAAAAACAAAAAAACAAATGTGCCGAAATGCAAACTCCTGTGGCCAGTAAACATAAATGTGGTCACTGAGTCGCTCTTAAAGAAACCTTGTCACAAACAATATAAAATGCAGGTAAAAGTGAAGATAATTAGATATTTTAAATGCTTACTTGCAACGTTTTACCTTCTATACATTATTTTTATTCACTCGCAATGTGCCTCTGAGCTCACTGAAACATTTGACAACACCAGAAAGTGTCAATTACCTAGCACGTTCTCCCTCCCTCTTTTCATATCATGGCCATTTCCTCTTTTGAGAGTACCTAATTACTCTCTGCACTGGTCAAGATATCCTCCCCATCCTTCAATTTCCTACCTATCCTTTTATATTGCTGCCAAGGGAGGAGCAATGGCATATCCTAGAGAATGTCCCTTAGCACTGAGTCTGCGGGGGATGCTGACATTTCATTCAAGACGGCAGTGACTAGCAGTAGTCTCAGAGATTTTAGATGTCTACACAAAGGAGCTTTTTACAGGTAACATTGCATGTACAAACTATGATAAATGCACATACTGTATATCCTTATGGGAAGATTTTTGATGAGATGAATGGTCTGGCAACAGGCTAACTTTAAAGTGTAGCATCAATAGCACTGTCCATAACAGGAAAGTATTTTACAAGGAAATAAATAATTTATATTTGCTTACTTTATGAAATCTGTGCATCATCATGCAACCAAATTAGCAAACTGCAAATTCTGTCTGATTTTCCATCGTTTTCTCTGATGTCAAATATAAACCAGTGGAAGGTAAATCTGGTCAAGCCCAGTGCAATATTTTACTAGTTTAAAGGATAAGTTCACCTTTGGAACATGTTACACGTTCCACCTATTTGTAGAGTGGAACATGTAACATGTTCCCATTGCAGCAGTCACCTCCTTCCATCCCCCCTCCCTCTGACAGATAATATGGGGAGAGATTCCCCCATACAATCTGTCAGATTTGAAACTCAGCATGGCTGTGCTGGGCTCCGCCCAAAATGCTGTGTCACTTATTCACAGAGTTCTGTGAATGAGTGCCTACAAGTCCCGGCATCCTCAGTGGCTGTCGGCTTGTAGTTTTCAATGAACTACCACAGTGCTCCACAGTTCCTTGAAGCTTCCAGTCAGAATATCTGCTTGGCTATACATTCTGACAGGTCTGCAGGAGACCTGCATGGCATCAGTGATCTACTGATCGCTGGTGCAATGCTTTCCAGGCTCCTTTGGACAAAAATAATAAATGCACATTTTTTTACCTGCAGAAAAATGTGCATTTATTTTTTTTGTCCAATAGGTGACTTATCCTTTAACACATTTAGAAAACTTTGTGACTCTGATGGAGAGATTACACTACACTTTCTGTCCCAGTGGAACCAGAACAATAAATATAGAAAGCTCTAGAGGTCCTTATGAACCTGTTTGATTTCTGCTATTTATAAAATTCTCCTTGAGGTTAAACCCATATCTCAGGATAGTCATTCTTATATGAGTAAATGGGTGCACACTTTAAATCAAATTACAACTGTCCCACAGTGGACTAAAATTTGGGAAGCAACTTCCAAGGTGTCCCGGAGTGTTGTCCAGATAGACCACCTATAAAATTCTTTTGTTTTGGTACAAACCTTTCTGGATTTATGTTTAGTCTCTCCTGCAAACCTTACTGGATATAGTAATTCCTTTAAATCCTATGCATTACCTGTTAAATTTATCCAATCCACGGATCCCTAAACATGCTAGGAGACTGATGACTTTCGTTCAATTAGCAGCCAAAAGAGCTATACTATCCTGCTGGCTTTCAGCTTCTCCTCCCACACATTTACAACGTCTGTCAAATATAGCTGAGACCCACAGAATGGAATATCTTACAGCAATGGTAGAAGGCTCATTGCCCAGATTCTCTAAAATATGGGATTAAGTTAAATGAGTCAGAATTTTGCCTTGAACATATTTCACCAGACCTTCAGTAAGCCACCTCTTGTGTTTTTCTACTTTGATTACTTATTAATGGAGCTTCCTGATTCTTGAGATCCATGGTATACCACTTTGTTATTTTTTTGGATGATTAACCTGTTAATTGGCTAATTATGTACGCCTATGCATTCTTATAAATTCTAATTTGGTTGTTGATGCAGTTTGATGATATACGCTCCTTCCCCTCTATGGAACTCACTTCATTTGATTTGATTTAACTTTCTTCTGTTATATTGAGAGTTGATGAAGCTATATATCCTCTTTATCTTGTGTATATTACCTACTTTGTAAATTTATTTGGAAAATCTTAATAAAGAAAAGTGCAAGGGTCACCAGGACAGGAAGGCTCATACACCAATAAAAATCTTATAATGTTCTAGTGTTTTCCAACTGTACTAAAGTAAAAAAACTTTACTATCTCTATTCCCAAGTGATTTTTCTAACCTTCTGTCACCAGGGATAGTAACTGAAGGGACATATTAACCTCTTCACGCCGGCTGCACACAAATGTGCGGCCTCTCGGCATCTGGGCCTAGACGCCGATCGTCTGCAAATTTGTGTGCAATTAAGCACACTTCTGGTACTCATGGAAAGGTCCCGATCGAAAGTGGATAATTTCCCAATAATGTAACCGCTGTGACAGCGAATCACGGCGGTCACATGACCCTAAAACCCTGCTCTGCCTCCCGGCTTCTGAAACCCTTAAAGGGCCGGGAGGCGCTGGCGCCAAGGGGTTAAATAATTAATTAATTCACTCATTAATTAAAACCTTGACTGCATCCTGATATATGAAAAACTAAAAATGATGTTGTGGCTGGAGGTGGTATTTATATGAAAGACAGACTTGTTTGTAATAATAAAATGCTTTACAGGTAACATACAGACATTCACAATAAACATCCCTGAATCCCTTTGTATTTTATGTTACATATCTGTCAGCCATATTAATCCAACAAGAAATATTAATTTTCTACCTGGGAACTCTCAACTAAGGATGCCTCTGACATCACCCAAGACATCAAGGTCATTGTGCAGTGCAGAAAATTTATGCAGGTCTGCCAAAATTAATCTGTGGTATCTTAAATAATGGTTTTCACTCATTTGTAGAATAAAAATTCAGTAAGTTATTTTAGTTATGCTTTACCAGGTTTAAACAGCTATTTACCATGTACATCACCCACAAAATTAATGCTGTTAGTTGGTGCATATTTTTAACTTATTATTAATCTTGCTTATTGCAGCAGTGTAAATCTACCTACTTATAGCAGAGAGCAGTCAATGGTGCAGGCTTATGCCGACCATAGAGAGTTCAAACCATATGTGCACAGGCTGAAAAATCTAAGTTGATTGATTGACCAACCTGGGTATAAACAGCCTGTTGAATTGTACATGCAATTATCCCGAGCGGCTGTTACACCCACTAGCAATAATTCTAGTGTTTTCCAACTGTACTAAACTAAAAAAACTTTACTATCACTACTCCCAAGTGATTTTTCTAACCTTTTGTCACCAGGGATAGTAACTGAAGGGGAAATCTCTTCAAAAAGGGACATATTAACCTCTTCACGCTGGCTGCACACAAATGTGCAGCCTCCCAGCGTCTGGGCCTAGAAGCCAAAAAGGCCACATAATTGTGTGCAATTAAATCTACCTACTTATAGTAGAGAGCAGTCAATGATGCAGGCTTATGCCGGCCATAGAGGGTTCAAACCATATGTGCACAGGCTGAATGTATCTAAGTTGATCGATTGACCAACCTGGCTATAAACAGCCCCCCCACCCCACCTGGAGATCACAATATGGCTCTGCGGGAGGGATTCCCCTGTCACCACTGTCTGTGTTGATGGGGGAATAAAGGTGGGAATAAAGGTTGCAGGAAAGACATTTGCTTCATGTATGGCCTCCAATAGTCCAAGCACCCTTAGGGCATTAATTTGCAAGAGTACAGCAGAGGGTTCTATGCACTTGTAAGCTAAGCTTTCTTCCCTCTAATAGTTTCAACCTTTTTGTCATTCATCTTTTAAATCAATTTGGGTGTGGGACATTACATTCTCTTGCATAAAAAGGTGTTATGCTTTCTGTGAGTGAAAACAGAGAACAAATTAATTTGCATGGTATTTATCTGTTAGAAAATGCACAGCAGCTAAAATACCTGTAACTGAAAGTAAGAAAACACTGATACTTAAAAAAATAACCAAGTTATCAGCTACCAGATATGAACCGGGTCTGTCCTTTAGTGTAATGGTGAGACATCAGCTTAGGCCACATTCTCAAGTGTTAGAGGATTTTTCTTTTGGGAACATGAGATATGCTCCTACTAAATAGCCTGCCACCCAGCCACTTGCAGCCCTGTCTGGCAACAGATGTAATTTCCCATCCATTCCCATTATCTGGTGACAGCACAACCTTATTAAAGTTTGCTCATTGCTAGTCAGTGGGTCCGCTCTATCTACCTAATCTCCTGTACATTGATTGGCCTACAGCCACAGATCTTCCTGTCCCAAGATTCCTTTCCTGATTGGATACAATGCTGTGGCACCTTTTTTAAGATTCACAATACCTGGTCTCTCATGAGGGAGTTACGTACATGGCCATGCCATCCGACATATGTAATGCACCAGATATCTCCCAGAAACATGTCAATGACATTTTCCATCAGTTTTCGGTTGTCCCATTCTAGTCTACTTGGATGATATCTTGCCAAGTTTGCAATCCATGCTTCAAAAGTCCACTTTTTTGGGGCTTTGCTATTTTCTACAGGAGGTTCATTAGAAACTTTTTCCACCATGTTGCACCACTGCCCTGCCCTTACTAAAAAGAGAGATAATCCAGAGGGAATCTCTGCCTTCCACAAACTCCAATCAGCTTTTGTGTCAGCACCTGTCACAGGCCCCTTGCCTGCCATTCATTGTGAAGGTTGATGCTTCCGATGTTGGTCTTGATGCAGTCCTCTCTACATTCTCTCCATCATCTAATCAGCTGCATCTTTGTGTCTACTTTTTCAGAAAATTTCTAGTGCAAAATGCAATTATTGCATTGGAAACAACAAACTTTTACCTGTCAAGTGAGCTTTGGAAGAGTGGTGCCATTTGTTGCAGGAGGCTCATCATCCATTTGGGGTTTATACTAATCACAAAAATTCTGAATACAACCCTGCAAAATATCTTAACTCCTGACAGGAATGCTGGTCCTTAATTTTTCTTTACTTTAATGTTAACACCACCTTCTGCCCAGTCTCCAAAAGTGCTAAAGCAGATGTTCTTTCCCACAGCTTCCAAAGATTCCTCAAAGACCCACAGCCATTTTTCCTCCTGATCAGATTTTAGCCATCATTTCCCCTGATCTACCAACTTTAATATTAGTCTGATGCCCTAACCAACTTACTTTTAGGAAAATTATTTGTTCCACTATATCTCATGATATCAAGTTGGCTGGACATCCAAGTATCATTAAGACACTTTCTCTGATATCTCCTCCTCCAGTCACTGAGTATCCCTGGACTCACTTGGCTATCGGCTTCATTGTAGACCTTCTTCCCCAAAATAGGTACATGGATATTTGGCTCACGGTGGATTGTTTCAGTAAAATAGCCATCCTAGCTCCACTGCCAGAATGTCCCTCTTCTAAGTGTCTGGTTGGGGGTTTAAAATGACTGCCAAATGATTTGCAATGAATCATTTTACAGTATGGAAACATGGCATATATATATATATATATATATATATATATATATATATATATAAAACAATTGCTAATTTGTCCAGGACTAGCTGGCTTGGCAAATTCAGTACCAGAGCTGACAAATTGATGTCAAAAGATGTCTGCCAGAAGACCAAAATTTTATTTTAGGTTTTTCAGCTAACTCTTGCAATAGTTATGGTCAAAATGCACACTTTTACAATCAGGAAGAGACTGCACCAATTTAATATGCATTGAGAGGTATGCCAGCAAAAAAATATTTTCTGTTTAAAAAAGAATAACTACAGCAAGACTGCGTTTGACATTTAACATATAATAAAAGACCAGGCCTTCTGGTACAATGTATTGAAGACTCATTCATCAAAGATAGAGTTGTTTGGTCATATTAACAATAAACATATCTGACACAAACCAAAGGCAGCATTTTCTTGTTTAAAAATATGAGGACAACATTTTACATCATCATAACCACTGCGAAGCTTCCTAAGAACCATGTTCTCTGCCATCACCATCAGACAGTTTAAAGTGTCATTAAACCCAAAACTTATTTAAATGTGTTTACATGTAATATTGCATTATATACATATTGCCTGAAACTGTATGTAATTAGTTTAATACAGAGTAACACAAACCTGGCTGATCCTGCAATTTACTTGAACTTCCCTGTTGCCCTTGCCACCCCAACAGCATTGGATCCTGTGGATTGTCACCTGCACCATGCATGCTCCTCTTTTAGTGTACAGAGTAGCTGTTCGCTTCCTCCCTTGTCTGAGCAGCCCACATGACCATTGAGTCAAGTCAACCAAAACTCAATCTCCCATATGTTGTTCACATTATTCAACAAAAATAATACTCAAATCTTTTTAAATAATGACATAATAATGTTTAAACACTTTATTGAGATGTATTGTGTTTTTCTTTGCCATTAAGTTTTGTTTTACTTGTTCTGTGACTGCTACAGAGCAAATCAGTGCTGTGCTGGTACAGGAAGCTAATAAGGCTTTCTGATAATCAGTTAAGTAGCATAGGTCATAAGATTACTCCATGCTCCTCCTCCTGATCTTTCACTGTGACCAGGAACAAGCAGGGAATCGTCATATGACTGCTTCAGAACCAATCTAAAAAAGTTATTTAGAAAATTTATTTTGACAAATAAGCAGAACAATACACCTTTAGAATACTTAATGACAGATAATTAATGAGAGTACTTTAAGAACTCGCTTCACCTGCGCTGAAAAATCTTGCATCCTGGTTACCACCTGGGCTCTAACAAGTCTTAGACCTCTTTCACATGGATGTCATCCTTTCACGCATGTTTTATCAAAGAAAAAACAGATTCAGTTTACGTCAGTTTGCACATTTGTCTTCAGTTCAGTTCAGTTTAGTTTCCATTAGTATGCACTTCGGTTCAGTTTTTATTAGTTCAATTCAGTTCAATTTACATCGGTTTATATCAGTCCAATTCTATTCAGTTTACATCAGTCTACATGGGTGTTGGCTATTCCGTTTAAAAAAAAAAAAATAGAACTGAAATTACATAAATGTAGGCAGATGTAAACTGATGATCACCACTTTACATCTGCCCACCCACAGACATACATTGTGGTTCAGTCTGGATTTGTCTAAAAGACTGACAGACAAATCTAGACTGAATGCTCGTGTAAAAGGGGCCTTTATATCAGTTTGCACATCCGTCTTCAGTTCAGCTCAGTTCAATTTACATCAGTTTGCACTTCAATTCAGATCAGTTTATATTAGTTTAATTCAGTTCAATTTGCATTGGTTTATATCAGTTCAGTTCAGTTTACATCAGTTTACATCGGTCTACATCAGTCTACATCCATTCCGTTTCAACGGATCTGGATGCTGGCATTGAAAGCTATATATTTCCAAAGTCCAATTAAACTTTTAGTTTAAATTAGCTAAATAATCCCAGGTGTATGAAAACAAAAAAAAGTGGAGCAACCATATCCGACTTAATTTATACAAGACTTGGTCTTACATGCCTGCTGGTTACCCTGTTAGCCAATGTGATCTGGTGAGTGCATAACTTAGCCACACATGTTGGTGAAACACAGTTGAAGTTATAGTAACTCCACTTTTTTTTTTTGGAAAATTGTGTTTTGGGGACTTTACAGTTCTTGCTTGGATTTTCTAGTCTAATCACTGTTTATATATTTATTATGTTATTGCACTATATGTTCTAAATACCAGTTTGTACTTTCACACATTGGGTCAGCTCCCACTTTCATTTTTTTATATTTAAACTGTGGTACAAACTTAAAGGGGCAGCAATTTATTTTCGGTTTTATTGTTATATTTATATATTGTTTACCTCATTGTTTGGAGAAGGTGCTTTTACACTTATATTTGCCTAAAAACAAAATGTTTGCAAAGTCTTACAGCTCATTTTTTTTTAAAGTAACCTGCACTTATGCTATAGTGGAGGGTCCTTTCTTTCTGTGTGGAAACACTGTTCACTCTTCAAATGTCTGATGCACCCTCTGCTCAGTCAGAGAGAATCAACAAACCTCATGCTCCATGCTTATTGGAATGTTCTGTCTGCTCAGCAATGGGTATGTTGAACCTCTACAGAGACACCAGAGCTCACAACCCTCACAGAGAGCAAGGATACCAGACTGGAAGGGTTCAGGTTTTTCTACTTAGACTGTGTTATTTTTCTCAGGAAAATTAATTGTAAGAATGAGTATATCTTTTGTTTGACTCTAAAAGTTCAGATGGGCTTAAGAACTACAATACACTGATATCTGTTCTATGTTTTTTTCAAGGTAACAATTTTCAAATGTGTTGCAGTGTACACTACTTAGGTGTGAACCAACAAAGGGACTCGAAGCCAACGGTGGGATGGGTTTTCCTCTTTTCTTTAAGAAGTAATGGCCACAGTGCTGTAAAATTCCCCATACACTTTATTTTTCTTCAATGCCTAAAACATTTTGTTCTCAGCTTCCTAAACTAAAAATGAAACATATTTGCCAGCCACCTGTAGTCTGCTCAATTCAATTTAATAGCTGAGGGTATTTTGCAATTGAAAAATGTACTGATGCAAATTCCTTTGAAAACAATGCAGTCATCCACAACTAATTGAAATAGAACTGTTATCTCATATCCCCTTCTGTGTGACTGCTTTACATATTAAACAGGGACTGAAGTTGTTTGTCTTTTTTTAACTTTGTAAGATGTCAGTTTAGACATTGCTCAATGCACTTTCGACTGTTAAAATATTGTTTGCCAAACTAACAATTAGGAAATTGTAAAAATGGTCTATTTCACAGCTCTGCCTGTATGCATTGCTTTCTGAAAAAATATATATTTTCAAATCTCCAGATTTTCCTGAGCTGCTAAATATGCCATACTAAGCTCAGTCATTCAAATTTATGCCAAGTTTAAATCTTCTGCACTACAAATAAAGCCAAGCTCTTAAGCCAACTTGTACCAAGTGAAATATGCAAATAACACAGATATGACGCCAACTTAAATGATTAAGGGTTTGGGTTTTTAACAACATTTTGTTAAGAGTAGTTAAGAGGATTTCTTCAACTTCATCCCCATAAACTTATTTTGCCAGCAGATCAAATGGATTACTCAAGTGAAATATGAATCAGCTTGAATATGCAGCAAGTTCAGGTTTGTAGCATGTATAAACTTATATGACTCAAATATATTGATATTGTTATATGAAAAAAATAAATAACAGTATAACATGCATTGAAAAGCAGTGATGAGGCCAGCAACCCGAGGTATTGTTAAATATGTACTTGCCCTTCACAACAATGTAAAACAGGGTCTCATATTTTCACAGATACAGCAAGAGTGAAGAGAATTTCTGAATCAGGTCTTAGGCTACACCATGCAGAGAATGTAGATTCAACAATGGCTGCTGATGTGCCGAGTTTATAGTTAGTTAATTTGGGACCAAGGATTTTTCTTCCTTTTTTGCTTCTGAATCTCCTATGAATTAAAAATTGTCCCCTTACTCATCTTTTATTAACCCATTGTCATAATAGTATGCCACTTTTTTATTGGTTAATTACATAACTCATAATATACTTATTTCAGTGAATGTTTGGTTTACCTAGTCAATTTTTACTGAGCTTGGTAAATAAAACTACACTGTGCTTACTTTAATCAATACGATTTTTTTCACTTGGACAAGATTGGATACTTAAAATAAACAAACATTAACTTAATTTACTATTGTTCTTTTTTCCAAAAAGTGAACAGTCTCGTTTAGTGCCTTTATTAAATCTATCCCAGGGTGTTTCAAACAGATGCCTACCCTAGGCCATATTTGACTGGAATTACAATTTTTTCATTAATTCTAAGGAAATCATTAGACAACTAAAATTCATCTCTTTTTTTATTACTTGATAAATGCTTTGATTAATGTAAACATTGGAGTTGATTTACTAAAACTGGAAAGTGCAACATCTGGTGCAACTCTGCAGAGAATCCAATCAGCTTTCAGTTTGTTTTTTTTTTCAAAATGTAATTGAACAAACTGAAGTGAAAAGCTGATTGGCTACCAAGCATAGCTACACCTGATGTTGCACTTTCCAGTTTTAGTAAATCAACCCCATTGAACACAAGTAGTATATAGCTGAAAATGTATGTTTTTTCCCTCTTTAGAACAGACCTAATGCCTTTAACCGCTTTAATACAGGGCACTTTTACCCTCTTTCTCCCCAGGCCACTTTTCAGCTTTCAGCGCTGTTGCACTTCAAATGACAATTGAGCGGTCATGCAACACTGTAACCATATGAAATTGTTATAATTTTTTTCACACAAATAGAGCTTTTTTTTGGTGATATTTACTCACTGCTAGGTGTTTTATTGCTTGTGCTATAAACAAAAAAAGAGCAAAAAAAAACGTTTTCTTTGTTTCTAAAATTTTGCAAACAGGTAATTTTTCTCCTTCACTGATGTGCATTGATGAGGCTGCACTGATAGGCAGCACTGATGGGCACTGATAGGCAGCACTAATGGGCATTGATAGGCAGCACTGATGGGCACTGATAGGCAGCACTGATGAGGTGGCACTGATAGGCAGCATTGATGGGCACTGATAAGCAGCAATGATAGGCAGCACTGCTAGGTGGCACTGAAGAGCTGGCACTGATGAGGCGACACTGATGATGCTGCACTGATATGCAACAATGATGGCCACTGATAGGCGGCACTGATGGGCACTGATAGGCGGCACTGATGGGCGGCACTGATGACACTGACTGACGGCACTGCTGGGCACTGACTGGTGGCACTGCTGGGCACTGATAGGTGGCACTGCTAGGTAGCACTGATAGGGGCACTGCTGGGCACTTGTGTGTGGCACTGCTGGGAACAGGTGGGTGGCACTACTAGGCACTGATGGGCACAGGTGGGTGGCACTGCTGGCATTAAGGGGCACAGGTGGGTGGCAGTGCTGGGCAGTTGTGGGCAGCACTGCTGGGAACAGGTAGGCGGCACTGCTGGGCATTGATCATCAGTGCCCTGATCATCAGTGCCCTGATGATCAGAGCTGATCCATCCTCTGACAATTGCCGGTTAGTGTGACAGGGTGAGGAAAGTGCAGCTGATAACCGGCAACAGGATTTACCTGGGGATCTGCTATGTCATTGGATACAGCTGATCACGTGGTAAAATGCCGCTGTGATTGGCCCTTTACCACATCATGTGATCAGCTGTGTCCTTAAGACACAGTGATCAAGGAGATTGCTGGGTGTGCACCCCCAGGGGCGCATGGGAGGGCGCGCTCTGGGAGGACGTCATATGACGTCCTCCCAGAACTGGACAACCGGACTGTAGCCGTCATTCGGGGGTTTTTAAACTTTTTTTTTGCTAAATAAACTAAAAAAGACCAACAATTTTGCTAATTAATAATTGTTCTTCATAAATTTAGGCCAAAATGTATTCTGCTACATTTCTTTGCTGAAAATACCCCAAATAAGTGTTTATTATTCTGTCTGTGGGAAAGTTACAGAGTCCACAAACTATGGTATACATATATCTGAAAATCTATCAAGCAATCCTGAGAGGGCCTATCTCATTTCTTAAGGCCCAAAAATGTCAGGACAATACAGATATCCCCCAAATGATGGGGGATATCTGGAAAGTAGAAAGTCCAAGGTATATAGTAGGAGGCATGACAAGTTTTTTGAAATTTACATTTTTTTTCTTAATTTTTTTGAAAATTAAGAAATTTAAACATAAATCCACAATTTTTTTTTACATACTGTCAACAGTGCAGTACAGTGTCATCCCATAACTGGTGTGGTGGTGATCAGGGACACTGATTCAATAAAAAAAACCTTTTAATTATTTTTTTAATTGTTTTTAAATTTGCATTTCTTTTTTTTAAATTATTATTTTTAACTCGCTGTCTCCAGAGCAATATAATGTTACCATAGTGACATTTCACTACACTGGGGAAGTGATCAGGATTTTTTTTCATATTATTATTGCTTATAGCAGTGAATTTCACTGCTATAAGCAAGCATTTTACTGAATGAAATCGATTCATTCAGTTTGTTTTGTAGAGATTAGCTTTGATTAGCCACAGCTAATCACATGGTACAGATGGGCTGTGATTGGCTCTATCTGTACCATGTGAGCACTGTGACCAATCACAGCTAACAACACAACTGTAACAATGAATAGCATGAATAAAGCCATTCATTGTTTATAATTGTCATGCGATCTGCTGTGATTGGTCACAGCAATCACATGGTACTGACAGCAAGTGGACACAGCTGGTGACAATTCATGGCAGATTGTGCCCGCAGTGTGGCCCCATGGCCTCGCGCAAGACTTGTTCCGGCAGGACATCATATGACGTCCACCTGGAATGACGAAAGTCCTGCCTGGTTGCCAAATTGCTATATGCTGAGTGGGAAGTGGTTTAAAGAGACATAAATCCAGTTGCGGCAATGCCACGGGGCCTCTCAACAAAGTGACGTATGGGATGAGGGTATTGAACTATAGGTACTTATGAACGTAACATTAATCTTTGTCTAATGTTGATGTGAATGTAATATATATATATATATATATATATATATATATATATGTAAAGCGCTGCATAAATTGACGGCGATATATAAGTACCTGAAATAAATAAAATAAAATAAAAAATAAATGCTGACAAATTCAGCAGTATGATAAAACACAATTCTAACACAATTACAATGACTAACCCACTTGGCCAGCAGCTTATTATGTCCCCTAAATAGCAGTGATCTTCAAAGGGTGTGTTGTAAACACAGTTTTCTAATGCCTGTCTGTCATCTACTGTCTGCAGTATTCCTAGGTGTGGTTACACAGAATTAGTAGCATATATTTGTATGAATTACTTTAATATATTGGCAACTATCACCTATATGCAAACAAAAGAAGTATTCTCGCAAATCTGTTGTAGAAACATATATTAACATTTATACATACAATTTTCTACACCCTTAAATTCTACATTCACACATTTAATATAAAAATGCAGTCACACAGAAATGGAAGAGTGTTTGCATTATGATTCTGTTGTTTTTAATGCTCTTTCATATTCTCTGACATATAAATGATTCTTTAACAATCTCAAATAGCTACAATCTTACCAACAATTTTCTGTCAATTCAGCTAAGTCCATTTACTTTCCAGCTGGAAAAATTTAGTTCAAATAGAAATGCTTAACTGAATATATCGAAAGACAGCAGTGTTTTCATTCCATCAAACTGCATTAGAGACAGGTATGTGAAGGGCAGCATCATATTGCATAAATTCTGCTTGTCATCAACTAGACAGCCAGGGTACGAAAAAAGAAGGTATGACAGGCAGGTAAATTGTATTGAATTATTTCTTTGCATTTAAACTATAGAATTTCACTTAGCCTTTGGATTCATGTTTTTAAAACGTAGGGGAAAAAACTTTGGATAGTAGAATGCATCTATTTACATCAACATGCATTCTGCCCTATGTAAACGAATTTAGTATGAAAAGAGAGCTGTTTTTTAAGGAGAAACTAAAGGAATACAGCATTGCCTGAACACATAAAGCTGGCATCTTTTTTTCCTATTACATATGCAAACGTATTATGGAAAAATTAACAAGTGATTCTTAAGAACATATATTTAAAGAGTAACTCCACTTTTGTTGAGAATAAAACATTCCCCTCTGGGTGATCTATGTACATTGCAAGGATTTGAATAAACTTTGTTGCAGATTCCTACCTTTTGTTATTCTGAAGAAGTAGCTGTTTGCTTGTATGTGTCCATGTGCAGAGTGAATGTATCAGGAGTGGTTTCATAATTATCAGCTGCTGCACCTGCAGGGCACTAATAAGGAAACGTTCAGGGTATGCATCCCTTCAGATTTGATTTCCTATTGGGAGTATCTCACCAAAAATGATATTTTTGTTGCAGGGGATGCCTGACATCTTTGTGCAGACTTCTGGGAAAATCTGTGAGCCAATCACACAAGTGATTATATTATGTTTCTGGGGGGTGTACAGAATACCTCCAGGTAGCCATATTGCATTGTATATTACAAAAAATTACAATGCCGCAGATTGAAAAAGAAAGGTAATTTTAATAACTTTCAGATACAATATGACTTGTGTCACAATTGTATATACTACATTTTTTATTTGCTATTTTTCCCCCACACAAGTGGAGTTACCCTTTAAACACATAGATTATATATCAGAAAAATTAAGTACATTTTGAAACAATAAAGATTGCTGAGGAAGTCACATGGACGTAACGCATGGGCAGAGCCTAGTGACATCACTTCCGGTATTGCGCAAACCAGGAAGAGTGGTGAGAGGAACCATTTTTGTCATTTGAATTACATGTCGTCACTGTTTTGCACTTTGTGAGTGGATTTTAATAGCTTAATAAAGGAAAAAATTTTTATGGGGTTGCACTATGATTTGTCTGTTCACTCTATCAGTTCACTCTATCCGGTCTCCCTCAGTACACAGAACATGGAAGTACAATTATTTTAGTAAATATAAATTGGTAAATACCTTTTCTCATCAGTAGTTAGAGCAGTCTTGTGACTTCAGCTAAGCACTGCTTAAAGCTTGTAGGTGAGGTTTTCTTTCTGCTCTAGGAAGATGCAGAACCCCCTGACCTCAGTCTGGACAGTGCTGATCAGCCCTGTGCTGATCACATGCACTCTCCTAATAAAAAAAAAACCTCTCTAGCAATACACACTAAACTGAGCATGTGCAGAAGGGCTATGGGTTCAGTTTGTCTTATCAGTGGTCATTTTAACAAGAGGAGGGGCAGAGAAGTTAGGATCAAACAGCCTTTTTACACAATGCAGAGGATTAACCCCTTAGGTTCCACAGTGAGTATAGCAAGCATGCTTTACTGCATATACAGACTGATTTTCATGTTGTGGGTTTAGTAACACTTGAAGGTCTGTTTCTTTTTTGCCTAGTATTGCTGAAGTAGAGATATACACAGTAAGATAACTTTTTTTAAAAAAAACTCAGACTTTTCTCAGATGTTTTTTTAAAACTACAGGAACCCCTGGATAAGTTGGCTTGAACATCAGGCAAAATCTAGAGAAATGCACATTTCCCCCCCAGAATATAGACAGATTCATTCACTTGGCAGATAATCATAGCATTAATCACAATTTCTAAATGTGGTTATTCTCTATAGATAAGACAAATTTAAATATTCAAGAGAAACAAAATTTGTTGAATTGGCCTTTCCTACTCATGAAAATAGGAGTATTCTAGCTCGTCCCCCTATTCCAAAATACTAGCCCACAAAGGGGTCATGTAAAGCACTTAAAATATGTGCAACATGTATAGCCTTGTTATCACACTACATTTCACCATCAGTTGACATCCACAACTACAGCTTTCAGTTCTAGTAAAATCCAAGAGTTCAAAGCAAAAGTGCGTTTTAGGTTCCATTCATGCCAAAAGGTCAGTAGACCCCAAAACAGCAACATTTACATGCAAAAACTTGAGCTTGGCTGTGAACCTTCCCCCCAAAGATTTCCTCTTGACACTTTAAGGAGAAGGACCATCTAATTTATAAATAGGGAAGCTGGGAGGTAGAAAGTAATGGGTCCAAGCTAGATTCATACACACATTGTTTACATCTGCAAATCACCTCACTTTTCTATATCTTTAAAACTATTGCTTGTTTTGACATGTAGCTTTCACTTATCCCCATACACGCTGTCACTTTTTAAAAACAGCGCAGCCATGCAGGGCTTTGCCCACACAGCCATGTAATTTATTCACTTAATCCTGTGAATGAATGCAGTACAAGTCCCAACAGCCTTGTTGGCTGTGGTGTGCCATGGTAGTTCATTGATTCTTCCTGGAAATCAGTGATCTAATCCTTCTGCACTGCTACAGATTTATCCCAACCCCTTGTGGTAAAAACGTGAGATAGTGAAAAAATATAAAAAATACATAAAAATATTTCCTTGTGATACATAAAATCAAAGCAGACTGCTCCTACAAACATTTGTGAAAGAATTGGTTGCTCTCAGTTCAGCAAATTCAAGTGTGGAATAAGTCCATCAATGAAATTTCCTTGCTGCTACATATTCCACTGTCAACTGTTAGTGGTATACCAAAGTGGAAGCAAATGGGAACAACTGCAACTCAGCCACAAAGTGGTAGACTATGTAAAATGAGAAAGCAGGGTCAGCGCATGCTGAAGCGTACAGTGTGCATACGTTGCCAACTGTCTGCTGACTCTATAGCTAAAGACCTCAAAGCTTTGTGTGGCCTTCAGATTAGCACAACAACAATGTGTAGAGAGTTTAATGGAATGGGTTTCAATGGCTGAGCAGCTTACATCACCAAGTGCAATGCAAAGCATCGGATGCAGTTGTGTAATGTATGCCGCTACTGCACTCTAGAGCAGTGGAGACATGTTCTCTGGAGTGACGAATCACGTTTCTCTGTCTGGCAATCTGATGGACATGTCTGGGTTTGGTGGTTGCCAGGAGAATGGTACTTGCCTAACTGCATTGTGCCAAGTATAAAGTTTGGTGAAGGGGGATTATGGTGTGGGGTTGTTTTTCAGGGGTTGGGCTTTGCCCCTTTGTTCCAGTGAAGATAACTCCTAAGGCATCAGCATACCAAGACATTTTGGACAATTTGATGCTCCCAACTTTGTGGGAACAGTTTGGGCATAGCCCATTCCTGTTCCAACATGACTGTGAGCCAGTGCACAAAGCAAGGCCCAAAAAGACATGAATGAATGAGTTTGGGGTGGAGGAACTTGACTGGCCTGCACAGAGTCCTGACCTCAACCCAATAGAACACCTTTGGGATGACTTAGAGCAGAGACTGCGAGCCAGCCTTCTTGTCCGACATCAGTGCCTGACCTCACAAATGCGCTTCTGGAAGAATGGTCAAAAATTCCCATAGACACACTCATAAACCTTGTGGACAGCCTTCCCAGAAGAGTTGAGGTTGTTATAGCTGCAAAGGGTGGGCCAACTCAATATTGAACCCTACAGACTAAGACTGGGATGCCATTAAAGTTCACATGCGTGTAAAGGCAGGCGTCCCGATACTTTTGGCAATATAGTGTATGTGTATATGAAATACACTAAATATAATAAAAGGTTATGAATGTGAACTGGCTGCAGTGCACTCAATGACCTCTCATACTAGTCATCAAACCTTATCCATGTTACGCATGCAACATCAGTTCCGGTGCCCCACCACCACCAGGTGAACTCTCACCCTAACGATATGACCTCCCACTTAATGTTTGGCCTAATTTATTAAATACTACACTATATATGGTCACCGGGCTCCATGTGGTGAGCATTTCTTCTTAGTCTCCCGGCATACCATCAGTTGGTTTAAGGATAGCGAGAGACGGAGCTTCCGTTTGCTGTATTATAGGCTATAGACCAGCAAGTGAGTGCAATATGGTGGAGGATTTTGCATGGAGTAACACCTTTTGGACTTAGTTGGTTTTGGAATTTCCTCATCTTCATTCTCATTTGGATTGTCACCTGAAGAACAATTTTATACAGGATTGCATGTGGCACTTTTCATGCAGTTATCAGTGCATGCATGTAGAGGATATTTTTTTATAATATTGCACGTGACACTTTATTTTACACATGATATGCATTTGAAGTATTTTTTTATGTTACTGTACATGGCACATTATTTAACACTGTGTGCAATTTTGTGTATTGATGTACCATAATTTGATTTATTTATTTGGGTGATTATATTTAGTCTGCACCATTTTGATGCATGCAAATAAGGACTACTGACCTTTTCTGACTTTCCTAATCTGCATAGTTGGTTCAAATCATAGACTCAGTAAGCATAATATGCAAGTAGGTCAGTAATGGCACCTTCATATATTACTTACACGCACAGGGAAATGTAGAAGGTATAATATTAAAGTAATGCTTTTTTTTCAAAATTATTCAGCGGTAATAGCAGTATAATTTTTTTTAAAAGGGAGTGCAGTTTCATTGTGTGCTGCTGTAGACTTAAAGTAGTTGTAAAGGCTGAAGGTTTTTTTACCTTCATGCATGCTATGCATGAAATTAAAAAACCTTCTGTGTGCAGCAGTGCCCTCAATACTTACCTGAGCCTCATCGCGATCCAGCAATGTGAATAACAGCCTTGGCTATCCCGGGTCCCTGCCTTCTCATTGGCTGAGACAGCAAGCAGGAGCCATTGGCTCCCACTGCTGCCAATCACAGCCAGTCGCCCCAATAGAGAGAGGGGGGCGGGGCCCATGGTGAAGGAGCATCGGGTGCCCTCATAGCAAGCTGCTTGCTGTGTGAGCACCCGACAGACAGGAGGAGCCAGGAGGCTGGGAACCCGAGAAGATGAGAATCCGGACTGCTCTGTGAAAAACCACTGCACACAGTAGGTAAGTATAGACATGTTTGTAATTTTACAAAACAAAAAGAACCTTTGGAATTGCTTTAACTTTAAGACAGTAGCACATTATAAACACCTAATGCTAATTGAAAACCAAATACAGTATTTAAGCCACCTTATTCATGTAAATTTATATACACAATATATACAGTATGTATAAATTCAAATCTGTTAATAACTTAAAGTTCAATTTCCAAATTTTTTTTTGTTTTGTAAAGTGCAGAAGAATTAAAAATGCTGTTATTATGTATTTGTTTTCTGTGACTCTACAGGGGAGATTTTCTCTTACTTCTTGCTTCTGTAATGCCTTTACTAAAAGGGAGTTTGGTTGTTAATGGGACAGGAAAACAAGGATGGTGATAAATACAATGTCACAGGTGCTAGCTAGTGATGAGTGAACCAGACAACAATTGGTTTGTGGGATGTTTGGTGAACTCAGCAATAAGTTGGTGATTGGTGGATGGTTCTTTAAAGAGTTTGTTCTGCCATACATTGTCACATGCCTGATGAAGGGGTCCTACGAGACTCCAAAATGTCGCCTTTGCTGTAACTATGTGATTGCTGATTAAAGCTTTGGATCCATAACTGGAGACATCCTTACCACCTGAGTTTTTTTGGTTCCAGCCATTGGTCGCTTTAGCACCCACATACTCATACAGCTATTTTTTAAAAGAAAATGCAAAAACGTTTGCATTGGGATTGTGTTATCTTGTAAGAGTCAAAGTCACCTGCAATTTGTATTATGATGCCGGATCGGTTTTTGTTTCTACAAGAATTGGTTATACAAGAATTTGTACTTCTGATTTTTTGTTGGTAGGTTAGGAATGTAGGCAGGAAGTATCTCTTGATAGATCTATTATTCAAATTTGAATACAGCTTGAAGGACAACACTGGAAACCCCAAAAAGTCTTTAAATAACTCTTGAACTGGCATATAAAGTTGTGAATGCCGTAGGATGTACTCCTTTTAAAGTGAGATTTTGGAGTTGTTCACTTTGCAAGGGAAATTTCATTTTACAATTTATTTCTCTAAAACTTAAGGAATAAGATGTAGCTCTGTTGACTTTCATCCAATCTTGTGCATACAACATGCTTTTTTTTGGACTATATGTCTTATTGTTCCTGCTTACTGTCATTGGTGGAGTGGTATTCCAAATATGGCAGGTTTGCTGATGATATCAACATTGTATTAATCATGTTCACCAGACTATTAAAATGACATGTTTACATCACCAAAGTAGCATTGACAACTACAAGGGAGGTGGTAAGGAGGTTGATTCCCTAACAGCTAATAAGTAAACATGTATGGTTCCCAGGGAAGGACATGTCACTGAAAGTTCTAAGAAAACTTGACTTTGAAATAAACTATTACTATTTGTATTGGGAACATGCATTGGCAGAAAAAGAGGAAAAATATACAATATTGGCAAAACACTGGTAAACTTTGACTTTTGCCTGGAGTTGAGAGTTAAGTGCAATTGTGTTTACAGCATTAAAATAGCGATAGACAAGCTGCATTTGTTTACCATGACATAATACAAACATTCAGAATGTTTTGTACATATGAACTGTAACCATCAATTTTTATGTCTGAGACGTGATAACTGTAAAAGAATGTTTTTACAGTCTGAGATAGCATATGCTTAGGAAAGATGATTTAGAGGTGCTAAAATAAGATTCACCAAGTACAAATACACTTACGGATTTACTAGATTACAGTTTTAAATAGAAAAAATATACATGAAATATATCCATCTTATAATATTCTAGTTAAACCTAATTCTGGGAGACAGGCATTGGAGTAACACCTTTCTCCATATGTGGAGAGATTTAGTCCTGCCATTTGATAGTTTGGTGAAGTTCCCCTGTGCTTGGGTAACACAGAGCATGCTATATCCCCCTGGGATCACCTTTACAATACTAACCCTTTTTGCAGTAAAGAATTGCTACTTAGAAAAAAATGCACAAAACAAGTAAAGTTATTGATAAGTTGCTCAATATGGCTATTATTATCAAGTACATAACCTATATTTATCAAATCGTCTTCAAAATATTTTTCTAAAATTGTTATTTTATCATGGCTCTACAAAACATCACTTTCTGACTACCAAAGAATGTTCTTACCAGACAGGAATTATCTCATCTGCATTGCAGTGTTAGAGACGTAGAATACAGTCTGTTTGTACATTCTACCCATATACGAATGGGTTTGCTCTGAATGCTCTGATTTCTTCACACAATCCAGACGTATTCTGCTAGATTAATTAGCTTCTACATAAAACTGGTCCTAGTTTATGTTTGAGAATAGTACCAAACATTTCTGTGGCCAGAAATTATGTGAATGGTTATTGTTCTTTATACACTGCTAAGAAATATATCAGGACTATACTGTATAAATAAACATAATAAATACAAGTATTATTATTATCGTCACCATCATCATTACCCTCCCACTCATTTGGGCTTATTTATAAAGGAGATAATGTGACAATCACGTTCATTGCAGGTGAATCTTCCGAATAAAAATGTACAAATGTTTCACAGCACAAATGTACCTTTGTATGGTTTTCCTTTAATAACTTGTAATAAAAGTGTTGTTGACTAGGTAAAATACTGACCTCCATCCCTGATCCAGTAAACTTCCTCATGCTGTCCGTCTCAAAGCTGCACAGCCTTTCTCCTAAAAATGTCAGGATTGTGCTGCACATGCACCTGCAGCCATATTCATTCCTATGAATTGTTGTACTCCCAGCCACAGCTTGAGATCCCATTAATATCTATCTGTTACAATCAGGGGTGGACTGACAACTCATGGGGCCCCCCGGGCAATAGGGGATCATGGGGCCCCTGTGTCTTTGCCCAAACTCAAAAAAGCCTATGAAAAAGGTACCAGGGGCATCTCATGGGGCCCCCTACTGACCCTGGGCCCTCGGGCAGTGCCCGAGTTTCCAAATGGTCAGTCAGCCCCTGGTTACAATGCATTACCAGAACATCGGTTATCTCACTTTACAGGTGTGTCATTTCATCCCAACACACTCAGAACACTTGCAGCACACCAAAACACACCATTATGGATTTTGTGGTACTGTGTCACAACAAATGCTGCATTCATTTGAAAGGCCTGCCCTAAAACAAAGCACAATAATGTGCATGCGTTATCACAATACACCAGAATGACAAAATGGGAATGGACCCTTAGTGATGGGGCAATCTCTGTTTGACTCTCTTCCTCCCTCTCTCTCTCTCTCTCCCTCTTACTCTCTCCCTCCTCTTTCTCTCTCTCCTACTCTCTCCCTCCTACTCTCTCTCTCTTTCGCTAATGGCTAAGGTGTCCTTTTATGAAATAGAGATGAGCGACGATCTCAGATCATTAGTGGTTTATGAAACAGAGATGATCAGCAGAGAACATGTTCTCCGCTGTTCATCTCAGCACACAGATGGCCAGTATATGAAGGAGTGATCTCAGCCCTTCACTGGCGATCTGTGTTCTCCCTCCAGATTCTCCAGCTCAGAACTGGAGAATCGAAGGAACTGCAAATGAAGCAGCGGTAATTTAACGCTGCTTAGTAAACTGTGTTTGACTGATCTCTTACTGTAATCTCGAGAGATTATAGTAAAAGCAGCCATTTTCCAGCGTTGAAAGCGTTTGTAGATCGCTTCTCCCTTCATTCGGAGAACTGATCTACACCGCTTCATAAAAAGGCATTCAGAGGAGAACTGTCTTCTCCGAGAATGCCGGAGAACTGAGCAGCAGTCATTTACCGCTGCATGATAAAAGGACACCCTAAAAAGGTAAGTTAAATTGGGGTTTTTGATTCACCAAGAGTTGTGCAAAAATATAGAATTCAGCTGAATTGCATTGCATTGGTGATAATGGGAAAGACTAAATTAAAAAGTTTTGTTGGTTTTTAGAGGTTCAATTTTTCAATGGTCCCTGAGTGTTACAGACATTTTCTTCAATCTCCTTGTCTTGTTTTTGTACTATAGAACAGCCCATCCTTAGCTAAGAAAATAATGTTATATATTGAGGGACATAATTTGGCCATAACCCTAATGATAACCCTTTTTCTTTTTTAATAAAAAAAGCCATGTAGTTACCATGTTGACACAAAAAGATAGAAAACAAAGCAATACCATGTCTTAAGGAAATTGTCCCTGCACAGTTTGCATGGTGAGACTTTTGGTCTAATTTCAATACAATTTTAGCAAAGGGGAAATCAATAATCTCAATAAAATCACGTATTCATAGTGGCTTTCTATCTTCCAGGATTTAATTCCACTACTAGGAACATTCTTATACCATTCTAAAGCAATAACGCTCCTGTATTGTTTTGATTTTATATATATATATATATATATATATATATATATATATATATATATGTGTGTTAGACCAAAAAAATTGAAACAGTACATGATTTGCAGGTGTGAACGTGAGGATATGTTTCGCTTTAAAAGCAGAAGTGATATAACATTCTTTTCCTTGTGATGAGACAACTAGCTAACAGGATGGAATCCTCACTTTCATCATTCACTGCTAGTAATACAGAGTCAGAACTTACTGAGCTTCAAAGAGGGCAAATTGTTGGTGCTCGTTTAGCTGCTACCTCTGTGACTGAAGTCAATTTATCTGCCATGTCGCGAAGTACAGTATCAAAGGCTATGATGGCATCCTACAGCAAATTGTGTAGTTTCCATGTTTTTCTGTCAAACCCCTGTATATATATGACTGTTGTTGTCGCCTGAATGAATCATTAGGGATCCAAATGTTATTGTGTTAATTGTACATGACTTGGACCCCTATCAGTCACCTGGACTGTTAAGTCCTCATTAACATGGGGTGCTGTGACATGTTAAACATGTACAGCAGGGGTGGGTGAGCTTCCCTGAAGGCAGTCAGTGTACATTTGTGGCTGTGCAACTTTTAAATTAGGACAAGCAGCTGTGTCCATACAGCCGCTGCTTCTCCATGGAGTAATATAGGCTACCTCCTTGAAGCTCCAGGTGGCTCCAGCTGCATAAAGAAATGGCCCATTCATGCCTTACAGGCCACAGTTTCCACAGTTTCCATGCAGGCCATGCAAGAGTTATACCTGTGGGCTAGTTACACACATTAACTATAATCTCAATGTCTTTTAGTGCATTGATGTACTTTTTTGTTATACATGGTGGGCTGACTTAAAAATATGATTTCTAGAATGGTAAATGCTGCTTTCTCATTCTCTGATTGTCTGTATCAAAGCCTTAATGCTTTCAACCAATTAGTGTAAATTCACTGAAATGTACAGCAGTACAAGCTAATGGATTATCCTTGCAGAAATTCAATTTGCCAACATTTTGTGAAGATAAAAGTACTGTTTTTTTTATTTTAAAAAATTGTATTTTACTAATTGTGAGCATAAATCTGCTCTGTTGCAAGACCAAGTAGCCTTTGTCAACCTAAACAGTGTACATGTAATATACTGTATGCAGTATATAAAATGAAAGGTGTTGCTGGTAAGGTGTTATTATTCTTTCCTTTGTGTGACAAGAAAATGGAATAACAGAGCTTAAATGGCTAAATAATATAAAACATGTTAATTAAAATAACATGAAAATCTCAGGTTTCTTTTGTAAAAATATACACATTTTAAATATATTTAAAAATTAACATAAGCAACTAATTGTGCTTTAGATGAGCAGTAAAAGTTATTTATTATTAATTAATTAATTTTCAGTGAGTTCATGAGGGTAATAGCAGTTTAGTTGTTTACTCTAAATTTCACTAGAATTGCTGTGTGTGCACTGCCAAAATGTATGTCAAAAGTAATTAATATTTCATTGAAATAGATTAGCTGTTGATCAGAACTGTCAGAAAATCCATTCAGCACCACAATAAGACACCAGGGTTTATGCCGAGCATTCTAACTGTGATCCGTAGGTGCATTCATAAATTACATGTGAAAATGATAAGATATTTAAAACTGAATTAATAGTTTATCCAAGTGACAATGAGCTTGCATGGAAGTGTAAACACATAAAAACTTGCCTCTCATATTTTGACCAAGCTATTGATGATAGAGAAAGGGCTGATTATTTCCCATTGTCATTGATCGTCACTACTGATCAACCAAGAATCATTTTTGCAAATATGTTTTTGGCATGCAAATCTGCCTATTTATGCTCAGTCATATTAAACAGCTTACAGAAAGAAAGCTGTTGCATTCTGTAGCACACTTTTCCAATACTTCACACCCCTGCATACTCTAACCACCTTCTTCCAAAATTGTTTATCTCTGCATCCCCTGCCACACTTTTCCAATACTGCTGACACCTGCAACCCCTTTCCTCCCTCTTCCAACACTGCTTATCACTGCACCTCCTGCAACCCTCTTCTTCCATTGCTCACTCCTGCATTCCCTGCCACCCTCTTCCACTACTGCTCATCTCAGCATTCCACGCTACTCTCTTCCAACACTGATAATCTCTATATCTCATGTCACCCTCTTTGACACTACAACCATCTACCAGCAAAGTTTCCCCTTTCCACCCTCTTCCAGCATTGTTCACCTCTCCACCACTTGCAAACCTTTTCATACACTACTCACTTCTAAAACTTTGCTACTCACTTCCAACAATGTTTACCTAAACATCCCCTACAACCCTCATCCAATACTGCTTACCCTGCAACCCTGTTCCAGAACAACGCACCTCTGTAACCCTTGAAGCCCACTTACAATAGTGTTCACTTCGGCAACCCCCTTCCAACACTGCTCACTTTCAATACTCTTCCCATACTGCTCATCTTTGCATTACCTGTCACCCTCTTAAAACACTGCTCATCTCTTCATCCTCTACCATCTTCTTCCAATGCTACCTACCTCTGCATTCCCTGCTACCCTCTTCACAAACTGCTCACCTTTGTATTCCCTGCTACCTTTCTCCAACACTGCTCGTCTCTGCATCCCTTGCCATCCTCTTTCAGCACTGCTCACCTCTGCATCCCCAGCCACCTTCTCTCAACACTACTCTGCTCTGCATCCCCAGCCACCTTCTCTCAACACTACTCTGCTCTGCATCCCCTGCCTCCTGTTATAGAGTTATTATGCAAATACTGTGACCCTACTTGCATATGGTAATATCGCATTGCCTTATACTTCCTGTTTCCTGTTCTATGCTGACCTGGATGCAGTTCCTGTTGTACAACATGATTCCTCACACCAGCATCTTGTGTTGTCTTCATTCCTGTACATGAAACATGGTGTCAGAAGTGACTTGAATCAGGACTGAGCCTCTTGTTTGGAGCACAGCAGGTTTATGAAACACAGGTTTGTGAACTACAGCCTGAGACTGCGGATTTTCTGATATTTGATAGCTCAGAGGCTTACTGACAATATGGCTGCCATGAATTGCATACCTCCCCCAGAGGGGATGACGATGAGTGGGGATTGGAGCAGCAATTGGGAATCTTTCAGAGCTGAATTTGAAGATTATTCTCTGGCTACAGGTTTGAATGAGAAATGTGCAGTAGTGCAGGCAGCAACTCTGAGAAGAGTAATGGGCAGTGAATGCAGGCATGTGTATAAACACAATCTGACCCTCACAGAAGATCAGCAACACAATGTTACAGCCATTCTAAATGTACTGGAACCTTATTTCAAACCTGCCAAAAATGTAATTTATGAATGGTATGTGTTTGGATGCTGAAAACAAGAAGAGGGAGAATCTTTTGATAACTTTGTTACACGCTTGAGAGAAAAGGCAGCAACTTGTGAATATGGTACACTCAGAGACGAATTGATAAAGGACAAAATTGTTCTTAGTATAGCTAGCGAGAGCACACGCAGGCGCCTCCTAAGAGAACATGAGTTAACTCTAAACACAGCCATTGAGACATGCCGTACAGCAGAGCTCACTGACAGACGTCTGAAAGTTATGGAACAGGACAGACAGCAGACCGACAGCATAAACATTGCAATGCAGCATGGCAACATGAACAAACTTCAGCAATGCCGCCTGATTAGCACAAATACTGCCAACCCTACGGCTTGCAAATACTGTGGGACTGTGCATCAAAGAATTAAAGAGCAGTGTCCAGCTTATGGGAAGTCTTGTAAGTCTTGTGGAAGAACAAACCATTTTGCTAACATTTGTTTGTCAAGTAAACAACAGTCATCAATAGGCAAATTACACAACGTGGAGAACACATCCGCATATGAGGAAGAGCCACACACCACTGAAGTTATATACAGCAGTGAATTGATCGGCACTGTGCAATCCAGAGGAAAGAAATGGTTTGTCACTTTACATTTAAATAATAAGCCCCAATCCTGTCAGCTCGATTCAGGAGCAACTTGTGATGTAATGTGCTTAAGAGACAAAATGGTGTTAGCACCAGAAGCCCATCTACTGCCAAGTGACACCAGATTAAAGTTATACTCCGGTGCGATTATGAAATCTCTAGGGCTCTTCAAGACAGAATGTGCCATACGTGGACTAACACACAAGCTGGAGTTTGAAATTGTGGAAGCCTGTCAAAAGCCACTGTTGTCTGGTACAACCTGTGAGCGTCTAGGGCTGATACGTTTCTCCGTCCCTGCGGAGCTTAATGTGATGGACAATCTCTCCAAGGGGCCGTTGACAAAACAACTGCTGCTAAAGAAATTTAGTGATGTGTTTACTGGGCCAGTAGAATCTGTACCTGGGGAAGTTCATTTCGACCTTGATATAAGTGTCCTTCCAGTCCAATGTGCACCACGCAATGTGCCGGTGGCATTAAAACAGGCAGTTAAGGCACAGCTTGACCAGTATGAGGCCAATGGACACTGGGCACCAGTGACTGACCCAACTGACTGGATAAGTAATATGGTGATTGTAAGGAAGCCAAATAAGCTACGAATATGCATAAATTCTTAAATATGGCACTGAGACGATCTCACTACATCATGCCAACTCTCGAGGATGTTTTGTACAAGCTGCCTAAGGCACATCTGTTCATGCTTGTTGATGCCCGGGATGCATTTTTACAGTGTAAGTTGGATGATGCAAGTAGTTACATGACAACCTTCTGGACTCCGTGGGGCAGGAAAAGATGGCTCAAACTGCCTTTTGGAATATCAGTTGCACCAGAAGTGTATCAAAGTAAACAACATAAACTATTGGCTGGACTCAGTGGTATTGAACCAATAGCTGATGACATCCTTGTGGTTGGCTGTGGAGACACAGATGAGGAAGCAGAGCAAGATCATGATTGCAAACTGCTGGAACTGATGAATCGTTGTAGGCAGGTAAAATTGAGATTTGGCATGAAAAAACTGCAATTCAAGGTCAAAGAGGTCCGTTTTCATGGACACATTCTAACCTGGGAGGGTTTGAAGGCTGACCCAGAAAAAATCAGAGCCCTACTGGATATGCCGCAGCCAGCAAATGTGAAATCCCTGCAGTGCTTCATTGGATTTGTTACCTACCTAGCAAAATTCCTACCACACCTCTCAGAGGTCTGCGAGCCATAGAGAAGGATTCTGGACAAGGACGCTGTTTGGCATTGGCTTCCTAAGCATGATAATGCAGTGCAGGACATCAAACGCTTGGTCACAGACACACCTGTCCTGAAGTACTATGACGTTACAAAACCTGTAACTATTCAAAGTGATGCAAACAAAACTGGACTTGGGTGTTGCCTATTGCAAGCTGGCCAGCCTATCGCTTTTGCTTCAAGGGCACTGACTCTTACCGAAAAGAACTACACACAAATAGAAAAGGAATGTCTGAATATAGTGTTTGCCTGCCAGCGCTTTCATCACTACCTCTATGGGCGCGACGAGATCACGGCAGAAACTGACCATAAACCTCTGATTTCTATTTTCAAGAAACCACTTTTGTGTGCACCCAAATGTCTACAGAGCATGTTGCTCACGTTACAAAACTATTGCCTAAATGTTGTTTATAAAGCTGGTCCTGAAATGTACATTAGTGACACCCTTAGCAGAGCTACAGCAGCAGGTGGTACACCTGAGTATGCACAACACACAGTTTGTAATGTTCAGTGGGACCTGGATGTCCTGTCACAGATTAATCATTCAGACTATTTAAACGTCACAGACCAACGATTGCTTCAGATAAAACAGCACACTGAAACCGATGAGAGTTTGCAGGCTCTTAAATATGTTGTTCTGAATGGTTGGCCTGATTCCAAGTTGGAAGTGCCATTACTTGTGAGAGAATATTGGACTTTCAGAGATGAAATCGCCATTCAAGATTGTATACTGTACAAGGAGCCAAGGGTCATCATTCCTAAATATTTAAGATCAGAGATGCTGACTAGTATTGATGCCAGTCACATTGGCGGAGAAGCATGTTATAGGCAAGCGTATGATACCATATACTGGCCCAACATGCAGAACGAGATTAGAGACTTTGTTAGCTCTTGCTCGGCATGCAATGAATATGTGCAGGCACAACAGAAAGAACCTATGATGTCGCATGTGCTGCCCACCCGGCCTTGGCAAATTGTAAACATGGACTTACTGAATTATGCTGGGCAGGATTTTCTACTAATTGTTGATCACTATTACGACTTTTGGGAGATTGAGCTACTTCCTGACCTGTCTGCTGATACTACCATCAAGCAATGTAAAGCACAGTTTGCACGTTATGGCCAGCCGGATAGAGTAATCTCAGATAATGGACCTCAATTTGCATGTGAGCAATTCAGATGGTTCTCTACAGATTGGGGATTCGAGCATGTTACCTCATCCCCGAGGCACCCGCAAGTCAATGGCAAAGCGGAATTGGCTGTCAAGATAGTGAAGAATCTTTGTAAGAAGGCCAAGTTTTATGGTACTGATCCGTGGAAGGCCATTCTACATTGGAGGAACACCCCATCTGAAGGCATGGACAGTAGTCCTGCACAGCACTTGATGTCTTGGAGACTGAAGACTTCATTGCCTGTGGCCAACAAATTGCTTGATCCTTGTGTGGTTACAGGTGTCCCGGCGAAACTGCAGCAGAGGAAACAGATTGCCAAACTGTCATACGATGTGTCTGCTAAAGACTTACCTGAACTAAGCATTGGGGAGCCAATCCGTATGAAGCTGCTTCCAGGTGACAAGACCAGTCGCTGGAGACTGGGTTCCTGTATTCAGAGGGTTGCTCCTCGATCATATCTTGTGGATGTAGAAGGCAGTCTTTACCGTCGCAATTGAGTGGACCTGCGAAGGGCAGAACGATTCACCACACAAGCCTATGAGCATCCTGCACATGATCCTCCTGAGGTGCTCAGTGCCCCGAGTCCTACTGGACCATATACTCAATGCAAAGAGAACTCTGCTGTCATATCGGGATACAATGAGAATGACATAATGCAGCCACATATCCCGTCACGTTCTTTGCCAAACACACCAGCCAGGAAAGAGGGTAGCTCCTTATCAACACCTTCTGGAGCTGAACGGATTTCCCCAGGCAAAATCCCTGTGGTCTTGCGTAGTGGTCAAGTTTTAAGACCACCAGATAGACTCAATCTGTAGCGTATCTACCATTAACACAGTATGCAATGTTCAAGACTGTTCAGGATCTGTTTTAGTTTAATTGTTTACAAGGTTTGAATTGAATGTAAAAAAGGGAGATGGTATAGAGTTATTATGCAAATACAGTGACCCTACTTGCATATGGTAATATTGCATTGCCTTATACTTCCTGTTTCCTGTTCTATGCTGACCTGGATGTAGTTTTGTTGTACAATATGATTCCTCACACCAGCAGCTTGTGTTGTCTGCATTCCTGTGCATGAAACACCTCCCTCTTCCATTATTTCCTCTTTTTGCACCTCTGCCACACTTTTCCAACACTACTCACCTCTGAATGCCCTACAACCCTCTTCCAACACTGCTCATACCTGAATTGCCCTGTCACCCTCTTCCAAGTTCCAACATTTCTTTTTTCCTCATCCCTTGCAACCCTCTTTCAGCAATGCCCACTTTGGCATACCCTGTTACTCTTTTCCAACACTGCTCATTTCTGCATCCCCTGCCACCCTCTTCTAAAACTGCTAAAGTCTGCATCCTCAGACACCCTTTTCCAATACTGCTCACTTCAGCATTCCCTGCCCCCATTTTGCACCACCTTTCACTCATGCATTTCCTGCCAATCTCTTCTGACACTGCTTACCTCTGCATCCCCTAGCACCTTCTCTTAACACTGCTCACATCTGCATCCTGTTCCACCCTCTTTCAACATGGCTTATCTCTGCAACCCCTCCTTTCTCTTCCAACACTGCTCACCTCTGCATTCATTGACACTTTTCTCTAACACTGCTCACCTCTGCATCTTCTAAATACCTCTTCCAACATTGCTCACTTCTGCAACCCCTTCCACCCTCTTCCAACAGTGCTCACCCATGTATACCCTGCTACCCCTTTCTGGCACTGAACACATCTGCATCCTCTGCCACCTTCTTACAACACTGCTCATCTGTGCATCATCTGCCACCCTCTTCTAACACAGTTACCATCTACACTGTCTGCCCTGTTTAACACTGCAAATGCCTGCATGCTATGCAAGCCTCTTCCAACACTATTTACCTTCACATCTATTGCTACCCTCTTTCAAAACTGTTTAGCCTGCAATTGTCTTCTCACACTGCTTACACAGCAAATGAATGGGATCAAGTGACATCAATGGTTGCTAAGACTGCAGAAGGTGCCAGCACACACTGCTTCCTTAACAACCATTAACAGCAGAAGCTGCCATTGATAGCAGCAGAAGAAAACCATGATGATACAGTATATATTATTCAGCTACTGCAGAATGAGCAAAAAGTCTGGTGTTCAGAAGAACATCCAAACAGAAAACATTCCAAAAGCTCATCTTAAAGAACCAACATGTCATATCTAATGAAAGCTAGACACCTACAGGATTGGCTGGAGTGCATTTTGATCAACACTTCAAGTGAGTGACTTGCTGGTGGGGCACAGCAGGGTATATGTGGAATTTGTGAAGCTGATATTTGGCGCTAAGTATGTTTTTGGGGTGAGACAGGTGGTCAGATCATATTCTGCAGCATTGGAGGCTGGAGTGTTCTGTGATCAGCAAGCAGCCATTCAGGTGCACAATATGATATATGAGGAATTCTGAAGTTGATACCTGGTATCTAAGAGTCATGTAATCCATGTTCAGCAACTCCATATTATGGTGGATATATGTGCTCTCTATTTGGATCAAAGCTTATTGGAAACCATATATAGAACCCAATATCTCCAAACAGTGGTCTAAATGTACCTTAGGATTCTAAACTTCAGTGTGCCACGTCCTCCACAGTACGGCTGCCGAGTGTTCCCCCCCGTACACGCTTAGTGCTTGATACTGCAATCTGTCCATGGGTCCTCCAACTGACCCTGAGAGAGAGCGTAGATAATTATTTGTACTCCATATGGTACGCACTATAAGCTCCTTAGGACACAACTATTGTTGCAAAACATGTAGAGCTAAATATAGTAGAAGGTGGAACCCATGCACCTGAAGGAGTTAGAAACAGCTGGTACAACACTCAATTACATAGAGTGTATATATACAGTAGTCCTCATATGTGGCATATTAAGGGGATCACACCATGCCTGATACATGAAGTGCTTAGGTTTAAGGTAATTTTATAATTAAAGTGGTAGTAAACTCTTCTGTAATACTTTTACCTACAGGTAAGCTTATAATAAAGCTTACCTGTAGGTAAAATGAATATCTCCTAAACCTGCACCATTTAGGAGATATTATCTCTTTTTGATAGCCAGTGTATGTGCTTTGAAGGAACAGCATACCCGTGCTGTTCCTTTAGAGCACTCTGCCATGGCCCGTGAATCGCACGAGGGAGTGACATCATCGAAGCTCAGGCAGTCAAATGACCGGAGCTCACGAACCCACAACAAGGACCGGGTAAAGATGGAAGCCCTTTAAGCGGTGACAGCATGCCGCTGGAGGGCTTTGTTTTAAGGTAGGTTCTTCATAATGTGGTAGTATGCAATGTAAGCTCCCAGGATCAGGCCCTCCTAACCCTCTTATATTGAACTGTATTGTTGCTCTATTGTCTCCCGTTATATTGTAAAGCGCTGAGCAAACTGTTGGCGCTATATAAATCCTGTATAATAATCATAATAATAATAATTATGCCTTTACCTATTTTTAAGCAACAATTGTGCAAGGTTTTATGATATTTTAATAATAAAAATAATATTGTTTTATAATTTTTTAATTGATTTGTTATGTGCTTCCAAAGTCCGTATTTTTGTCTCCAAAGTTAGTAGGCATGCTTACACACCAGGAACTGGTTTTCAGGAGTGATTTACAGGTAAATAATGTGTATTTATAAATTTTTTACACTGCACCCACAATCAGCAGATCGTGGGTGCAGTGCCAGGGTCCTGCAGACTCACAGTCAGATGTCTACCAATTCCAGATGGTTGCTGAAGTCTAGGAAGAATGAATGAACTATGAGAGCACTCACCAACGACCTCACATTTCATTGAGAACTACAAGCTGCCTGCTGTGGTGGAAGCTGGTACTTGTAATTCATTCATTCACAGATCTCTGTAAATTAATGATGTGGCTGTGTGGGAAGAGGGCAGTGGGCAGTGTACTGTTTTAAAATTGTGACAGTGGGTCCGGGCAGTGTATCCTCCGACTTCTTTCACAATGAGTGATCAGGGTGTGCAGGTGCATTATTGTAACATGTTACAAAGGTGAACTTATCCTTCAAAATCTTCACTTTTTGAGTTCAGGTCCACTTTTGGCTCATTATTATTGCCGTGAACTGGAAGTTATTCCTAGTCCCTTCTTGGCTATGAAATGTTGAGGAAAAAATTGAATGTTTGAAGTTTTGTTCTTTCACAGAAACAATTACTGTATTTCTGAAATTGCTTTTGGGCTATGTTACACGTTTCAGTTAAGTTTTTCTTTAATCTGAATAAATGAATCTAGAATTTATTTATGATCTGGACAAACATAACACTTTAATGCATTAACTATGACAAATAAGCTTAGCACGAATAAAAGCTTATAGTACTGAAAAAATAATAAATCCTAATTAAAGTCATACATCTCTGTGGGATAGTTTTCGTGTATCTTAATATGCGAAGCTTTCGCTATATAGCCATCAAGATGAGTAAATCTGGGAAGATTTTCAGCAGTTTATCTGTTTGGTTATGCTACAGGGATTCTGGATATATGAAAGGGAAGATGGGAATAGAATCACTGCACAATTTTTAATCAA